>NW_028327179.1:54865018-55490018 GCF_987537825.1 Furipterus horrens | reverse complement strand
TGGAATCGTACAACATTTGTCCTTTTATGACTAGCTTATTTCACTTAATATGTCTTCAAGATGCATAAATATTATAGCATCACCTGTCAGGATGTCCTTCCTTTTTATGGCTGAGTAACATTTGTGTGTATGGATACCCATTTTTTAAATCCATTCATTCATTGATGGTACTTGCACTGCTTCTACATTTTGGCTCTTGTGAGTAGTTCTGCTGTGAACATAGGTGTAGACATGACTGAGCTTGAATTAGTATAGTTACTAATTGGGTGTTCAGTGATGCTCATATTATCATAAAAATAAGTCTGTTAGTATGTTAATTTGGCTATTTAAAGTCTCAATAGCAGAAATTCAGCATAAATAGCAGCTTTAAATTTAAGATTTAACTGTGTAACACTGATATTTCATCTCTTGTCTACCAGTGAATTATTAAGGTGCCAGTCTCTACATGAAGAGAGCCTTGAAAAAAGGGGCGTTTGGTCTTCTCTGACTAAGGAAGCATGCAATAGCATCACCAAATAGACTTCTTATGACAGGCTCCAAAGGTCAGTTCTAACCTCAGAACTGGAAAGTGTGTGGTGTTCCTAGTGAATTATTTTTGAGTCTCAAACTATTGCTCTTCTTACCTTGCTGCCTTTTCCCACCTTATAGTTCTTCAAGTAATCAATCAAATAATCTCCTTACAAAATAGCAATAATGAAAATTTATGAAAAAAGAAAAACTATTGTTTCTAAACTCATTATAGACTGTGAAGATGAGGAAAGTGTTTTTTTATGAAATATTTCAAACTCTAACAAACAGAAAAAAAAACAATGTCTCTTTTAGATATAAAATCAGATAATGCAGAGTATGGTTGTTATGTCAGGAAACCTCACTAAGATTTCTAGTACATTCAAAACATTTTATATGGATACAAATTTTTATTTATTCCTTCCTACTCCTACAAGTACTATGGTGATAAAGACTGGATCTTGTGGCTATAGGATGAAATAGCACCTGAATCATATTTTCAGTTTTAATAAAATTTTTAATTTGTTTTCAGCCCAATTTATTTTATTTTCAGCTCAAATTCTTTTATGGTTTGGGCATATAGGCCTTTGATTATTTCTCTGGAGTGTATTATTACTGATTACAATTTTGCCTAGCTTTGTATTCATTATCTTTTATATGGGTTCCTCCTATCAAATATGTAACTGTGTCATATTTGAGTCTTTAACCTATAGGTGCCATGTCCCTACCTTCTTATGACATCCAGACAACCTCCCTATCAGGCACTCCTACCCTCCAGTAGATCCTCCTTTCAGCCTGTGTGGGAAAAAAGAGTGACACAAAACAGGCCCCTGATCACACAGAGTTTATCATCTTCAAAAAGGCAGAGGGACACTAGCCAAATAAGCACACCACATTTATACAATTACAAACTGAAATCAGAGCTTTGAAGAAGAGAGACGTTTTTAAAAGAAATTGTTGACCATAATAGTTACAGACACAGACTCTAAAGCAATGTCACGCTTGCTTGAGATTGGAGGCTGAGGCAAAAGGGTAAGTCAGTAATATTGATCTTTGTTTCAACTTTTGATATTTATTCAAATGGGTAATTTGTATTAATCTGTTTTCTCAAATACTTTATTAAGATATTTTTATCTTGATTATTGAGTTTTTGGTGCCCCCTTATGTTTTATACCTAATGCTGCTGCCTCACTCACCTCACCTTAGTCCCAAATCTGCTCCAAAGCCAAACTACCTGACTTCAAGTCCTGGTTTTGCCACTCAGCAGCTGTGTGACATTGGGCAGGTTGCTTATACAGTGTATTTCAATTTCCTTATCTGTAAAATGGGGATAATAATAGTAGTACTTCAAAAGGTTGTCAAGAGTATTAAAATAAATTAATATTTGTAAAGCATGAGAGAAGTGCCTGGCACAAAGTACTACATGTACTTAAGGTGTATAATGAGGAAAGATGCCTCTAGACTGTTTCAAGTACTGAATGAGTCACTAGGAGCTGGATCTCATATGTCTGAATGCACCGGGCTGCCATGAGTGGGTTTCTAACCCCCAGCACGTTTGCTACATTTACACATACTCTCAGGAAGTCTTATAGCTAATGTTGTATATTTTAAAATTGAAGGATTTGCTTAATGCATTTCCTTTTTCCCGTCTTATTTTTTTTTTTTTTTTACCCTTCAAGAACCAAGGAGAGGGTGGAGAATTGAGGCCACCATCACCCTCAGGCAATGACATTTTTAGGCACTTTCAGAAACATAAAACACTTCATGGGTTTGTGTTTTCCTTGCGCTGAGGTTATGTAGCCTCTGCACGGCTGCCATGTTGCTTATGAGATAAGCACCACCTATAGATTTTTACCATCACGTACCAACAAGTTTCTTACACAGCCGTTGCAGAGCACTGCGCGCGTAAACATGCCAGTCCATTGTCAGAACCCCCACTTTTAAAATCTACTGCTTCTTTTCCTCTCTGTGGGGAAACTCCTAGCCTTCTGCTAGCATTTATTTCTACTGCCATTTTAAGTTCTACTCACAATGATTCTACAGAGTCTAGCACACTTCTTTTTATTCGTGTAAAGCACTTTTTTTAATGACAATACTATTCCCTTATGGCAAAGGTATTGTGTTTACACTTTAAAAGTATAAAGAGTAAACAGGAAAAAATCCTAATGTAAAAGGTGAAGAAATTCATTGTAAGTTAATTTTACTTATTCAAGATATTCACTTGAAAATGGCTAAATACAAGTTTCAGTTTAAAAAACAAACTCTGATGTGCACTAATTTATTTAATAAGATGGGGGAAACGGTGTGAGATAAGCAGGAATTTAATTATCTGTACCGAATTCTGGCTAACAGGTAATATTTTTGCTAAAATAGACTCTATAAATGAACATAATAAGTGCCCTCAGGAAAATAAGATTATACCATGGAAGAAATGAGCTTTGTCTCCAAGTGAATAAATGGATTCTTTCCTATTTTAATCTTTGAATTAACAATTTGTTGAAAGAGGGCCACTGGATTGGAATTAGCATTCTCCTTTGATGAGCTCTTATTTATATTCTGTCTGAGATTATATGTACATCTAAGTATTTTTCTATCTCTTATAAAGAACCCAAATGAGCTAAAGTTTAAATGTAGTGTTTCAATTTAAATAATAGAGCATTAAGAAATAAAAATGTTTCTATTTAAGGATGTATGTTTTGTGGCCACACTTATTAAAACTTGGTTAAATTGAGAGCATTTGTAGTGAAACCCTAAATAACTTTTTTGTTATTAGAATGTCTTTATATGGATAAATGTGACAAAAAGTCATTTATGTTTACATTCTCTTTGGAGGCCATGGGATTCTCAAGACCCAAAGCCAAGAGCCTTGACTGAAGGCATGAGGTTGTTGGTTGAACAAGTATTGCTATATTACATAGCCACACAATGTATTGTGCCTTTCTGCCACAGCGAGCAGCAGCAAAGTTAAAAGACTGCTGCGAGAAAACTTTCCAT
This sequence comes from Furipterus horrens, assembly GCF_987537825.1. Lineage (NCBI taxonomy): Eukaryota > Metazoa > Chordata > Mammalia > Chiroptera > Furipteridae > Furipterus > Furipterus horrens. The sequence continues at coordinate 55,486,517 of NW_028327179.1, read as the reverse complement.
AGGTCCCCTGCCCATCCTGCAAGCAGAAGCACTGGTTACCCTTTGTTGCAAATTCTCTTTTTGATGATGTTTGTATAATGAACAGCCTCAGAAGGCAGAAAAGTGTTTCCCCCTAGAGCAAAGGGCAGGCATGCTCACCATCCATTATAAAAAACTCGGTTCCCTAAACTCGAATTTCCTCTCTTGTAATTCATTCTGCTGCATGTATAAGTGTCACCTGGTCCTCTTCATATCACCCTGTAGGAACTGAAACCTTGGGAATCAGGGCAAGAAAATGTGAATAGTCTGTTATAGTCTGGCTGCTGCTATTGCTGTATGCCATAGTCTTTGTCTTTGACACAGGGGTCTCATGTCCTCTCCTGGCATCTATAAAACTATAGCAAACTGACTTGTTAGCTTGTGAGTGAGGTAAAATCTCAACCCGTTTACACCCATTGGCAGGAATGACCATTAAAAGACAGATAAAGGTGATAGCCTTTTTTCCCCTCTGTGCATGATCCCAACTAGTTGGTGGTGGGTTTATAAATAACATGGCCTGAAGTATAGTGTATAGATAGAGCACTGCATGAGATGGCAGGGCATCAACTCTAAATATATAATGTGGTGTGAGTTGTAGGGAATAACTGATATTTCTCAAAACATGTAGGAGATTGTCTTTCTCATGAAGGCTTTGTACACCTAGGGACAAAAAATGATGCTGGATCTGATTTGGACTTCATCTCTGTTGGCTCAGATTCTCAAGGAAAACATTATCTAAATTTACCTAGAGAACATGCCATGTGTAATGACTTCTTAGTCTTGGAGACAGCCGATAGCCATAAGCCTAATCCTGTAATAACAGCTCACTTTGTTGTCATGCCTAGGCTTCACCAAGCCAGAATGCCAAAGTCTACATTGTTATGAGTTATAAGACAGCAACATTTCTTCATATCTGCCTTCCTTCTATGGACACAGCTCTAAGAAATGGATCTGCTACTCTAGACAGAAATGTCTTATACTTCACCCAAAATGGTTAAGTTGAGGCCATGCCATCCTGAATGGGGGAGCCAGCATGTAGCCTTTCTGTTACCTATTGACTCGTGAGAAAGAATGCTAAGTGATTTTTACATGTCATTCAAGTGAAGGCCCAAACTTACCATTTCTGTGTGTTTTAGCATATAATATGGGAGAGAGAAATGGACTTCACCTAAGAGTGATAACAAAAATTATAGAGGAGTCTTCACAAGTAGCCAAAAAGTTTTTTTCTTTGTTATTAATTGAGGTTGGCCAACAAGTGGCACTGGTGCTGCCACTCCTTCCTTCTGTGCCCCTGGCAGCCAAGGCTGGTCCATTCGGCCTTCTCTCTGACAACACTGGACTCCAACCTCTGGCTTCTCTACCCAGCCCTTCATGAAGCCACTGCCAATTGACTCATGATGGCCAGGGAGTCTAAACCTGTTTGTTCCATTTCTATAAATGTTTATGATGATTCAGTAGGCTTGAGAATCATAAAGCTCCACTGAAACAATGATGCGGGAAAACCTTACAAAGAACACCGAGAAATGGCACTTCTCATACATAAGAAAATTTTAAACATACACAACAATGTTAAGAATTAAAAAATGAAAAATATCAAGGAAAACAATAAAAACCAGATTAGATGTATGAGAGGCATATTTCAAATTATTTCGGCAATTCAGAACTGTCTAAAATGCTGATTATCTAGCACTTACACTACCACTGTTTTACTTATTCACCTGTTTTCTCCTCTAACAGGTATGCTTTCATTGTCTAAACATTCATGGTACATTTTAGTGTAAAATATACTGCAAATAAGTAAGGCATGATTTAAAGAGAACTACTCTGATCAGGATACAATTGTGCCAGTTAATTCTTGAAGAATCTTGTAGTTTTTGTGAATTCTGCTAAGCATCTGTGAAACTTTATATTAAGAAGCCTTTATCTGTTAATTATAATACCTAACTCAGAGAACTGTTGTAAGATCAAATAAGGTAATGTGTGCAAATTTCTCAGCATTAGTAAATGCTCAGTAAATGTTGATTATTATTGTAGGAAAGGAACAGTTTAAAACATGAGTATTTTAGACATTAGGAGTATCCAGAGGAAGCCAGATTTAGCTGTATAATTTGAAAAGTATACAATAGAAGTGAGATGTAAATTTGTTTCCTAGCAGGTGATGAGGAAATAAAAGGAGGACTCTTCGTACTTGCTAAACTGGGTCAAACTAGGATAGGTCTCAACATAGATGTGCTGTGAAGTCCTGTGTCTCACAGAAGGACATTGAGATCCATTTATAAGGTGACTTACCATTACCACTGACTCAAGGGTGAGGCCACTGGTGAGACATTCCACCAGGAGGAGGGATATTCCATTAACTTGTATCCCAAAACTCCAGGGTTGACAGCAGGTTTCAGAAGAAGTGTACAAAGCACCAGAGTTCCTCAAATGATAAAGGAAGGGACAACCGGGAGTGTGCCCTGGGTATTGTCACACAGTTTTACTTTCTAAACGCAGCTATAGCCCCTGAAGCCTTGTGTGAACCTTAGCTGCTACACATTCAGCTCTGAACATCTTTCAGAAGGTGAGGCTGAAATGAACTATTGACTGTTCGAGGTTGCACAGGCACTACCATTGCCCTGGAAGCACCTGAGCTTAAGGCTCACTTACCTCAGTCCCTCTTGAGCAAATGTAAGGTCATTGTTCACTACCTATCTGGTAGCAGAACCTCATTATTTATCTGCTGTCAGAGGGAAGAGGAGGTGTAGATCATTGCTTTTTCATTATATACCTTGCCTGGAGGGAAAGAATGACTTTTTTCCCCCCTCCCCAATTCCATAGAATTAGAAACCTAGAAACTGAATGAGGGCTTGGTCCAATTAATCAGACTGGAAACAGACTCTGATTTCTGATTAAAGAGGACAACCCAGGGAAAGAGAAACATACGTGTCTGTTACAGGAACAATGGTCTTTGTTTTTTGTCCCAACTGTGAAGAAGACCATAAGAAACAATGAGTTGCCGTTGGGAGGCTTTTAAAGACAGCTGCTGTATTAACAGTTGACACCAGTTAATCATTTTATTCAGTATGGAGTATGAATATGTCTCTGAAATGTAAGTTTGTTACACTGGTTGGACCATTTTTGTAGTGATCACTTGAAGTAAAGGTAGAGGACTAATCCAAGTTTTGGTGAAATCTAATGACCTTAAGGTCCTGTGATTTCCCCCAAGAGTCCCAGTGTACAATATCTTTAAAAATTAAACAAAAAAAAAATGTAACTCAGCTTGCAGAGAATATAAACATATTTAAAATGAAATAATGCAGCATTAAATATCTTCCTAGATAAATTAACAAAGAGCTTTACATGAGAAATAGAATATGCTAATCCATGTTTTATTTCCAAATACATAGCACTAAATGTAGCAGTAGTATTATATGTTTTAGAAACAGCAGGCACTGCAATATGGAAAGACTGAATCAGAGAAGACCTCCACGGATTATAAGGTAAATAAAGTTCAGGAACTCTGTGGGCTGCTGGGCTAGTATGAGGCCTGGCCCAGGTCACTTCCAGCTGTCTAACATGTGTTCCTGACTCATGGCACCCACCCAACATGAAAATGAGCTTTTCTGATTAAGTCATCTCATAAGCCTGTGAGTCAAGCTCTGTAGACTAGGTCATTCATGGAGATTAATGGCTTCTAGCTTCCTAAGTGGTTTCTGTGTGACAGTTGTGTGCATGGCAGGGGTAAGGGCTTCAGAGAAACACTCCATGATTTGAGGCAATTGCACAGCCCAGTTTGTGGCTGGGAAATGCTGCACCTGCCAGATGGTGCTGGCAGGAAGCAGGCAACGGGCAAGCCTGTTTCAGCACTGCCTGATGAGGAAGCCACTTTGCACCTGTTAGTGAAGAGGCCAGACTATTATGTCATTCATGTGCAGAGGATTTCTTTCTTTCTAACCTTTGGAGTTAGTGTTATTCTCATCCCCATGCTGCTAGAGGAAGAACATCAGTTCTTGTTTGCATCAAAAAAGGGGTAAGGAAAGAAATGAAATTCTCTTCTGTGAAGATGAATGAACAGAGTGAAATGAAGCAAACAGGTAAAATAATATGATTTTGTTATTTCTCCTGGAGTCTAGAAGCTGAGAGGAAATTTGAGGTTTTCTGCCACAGGGCATCAAGGTGGTTCTTGAGGGGGCCATAGAGGAAAGGTACTTGCTCTAATTTAGTGCCTTGGAAATTGAGAGTGGTTTTGGTGGTCTCCCAGACTATGGGAGACCTTCAGTGTGTGCCCCCATGTCAAGCTGGTAGCCAAGCTTGAGGAGAAATTAAAGATGTCTGAGAAATGCCTCTCCAAGATGTGGCTAATGTATTCTTGCATAGAACAAAAGTATTTGCACCAAGAGAATAATAAGAAAACTAAAATAAAGTTGGACACGTAAGTGCTAAGGGAATAGCTGTTTCTGTTTCCCCTGTTAGCCTTGGGAAGAAGAGACAAGTCAGTGCAGTTGAGGAGTCCTTGTGTTGCAGGGATGGGTACCTCAAGGGGCCAGTTATGGGTGTTATAATCCTGAAGCACAAACCCATGACATGAGATTTTGCAGGTACAATGTAAGACTGCACCCTCTTGTCTTAGCTTAAGGTCTCTCAAAGGCTGAGTGACAGACCAAACTTGTACATAGGTAGTTTGTTTGGAAATGTCACCTGATGAAGCAGAAATACAGGGCAGGAGGAGTGAAACAGAAAAAGGGAAAAGCCAACACAAGGATGCATGATGGTACTGGCTACTTCACCACCTCAGGACCTGTGAGGTGGGATATGAAATGCATCTCAGAACTGACTGCCAGGAGATGAAAATGGGATGCATTTATTCACTAGCTCCCATTGGTCAAGAGTGACCATACAGCACTAAATCCCAAGCTCTGCTGTGCTCAGCATGCCTGAATGCAGAGTGGATTCCTGGGACCTTTGACGTACGGAGTAGAAGTGCCCAGGGCAGGAAGCAAGCAATCCATTGTAAGGGACAAGTTGAGGTCACTGTCTAGGTGAGCCTGTGCAAAGCCTGCAGGGGACAAGACCCTAATGGCTTTGGCTGAAGTACAAGGAGCAACTGAGATGGTTTTGGAGTACTGCAGAAAAGGGGTGAACACACTAGCTCTCATGGAAATGCCTCTTTTTGTCCTTCTACCTAGAAGGAAGGTGCTGAAATGAATAATTTCTTAGACTATCTTTGGCCTTTCAAATCTATGATTGATGAAGATGGAAAAAAAACTTGCTAAAAATATCTTAATAAAATGTGAATGGACACAGCAGATCACAGCAATAGCATTTATTCTCCAAAAGATATCTGCCAGTTGTAGACAAGGTATAAAGTAAAACAGCTGTATCCAGTGTCTATTTAGATACCTGAGTAGGCAGCTGTGATATACACTGAACACAAATCAGTGCTTGGTCTATAATGAAAATCTGGTAAAAAGTCAAGTTTATTGATTCTTAGTACATGACCATTACCTGAGCCTTAAATGGTTTTTATAATTAGGTAATCTTATTAAAGGTGAAACTTTAGAAGGGATGCTAGGGTGGTTTTATTAACATGAGATTTAAGGAGGGGACATAGGAAACCTTTCAAAATACACTTGACTCCAGGCAAAATTATAAAGTGGATCAGGTTTATTTTCAGCCCTTCTCTGTCCACCACTCCCCACAACGTCCCATACTCACTATCTCTGCATCCTCATCACCCTTTGGGGACCTGCTGACTGCTCAGATACCTCTATGCTGTCATCCAGTTGATTATTTTTAAAATAATTTATTTATTTATTTGTTTATTTATTTATTTATTTTTAGAAAGAGGAGAAAGGAGAAAGAGAGGGAGAGAAACATCACTGTGTGGTTGCCTCTCACTCACACCCCCAACTGGGGACCTGACGTGCAACCTAGTCATGTGCCCTGACTGGGAATCGAACCAGCGACATTTGGTTCATAGGCCAACCCTCAATCCACTGAGCCACAGCAGCCAGGGCTTCCAGTTGATTTTCATTGATGTTTACCATATACCTAGAACCTTGCCGAGAGTCAAAAATGGGAACACGGAATGTTGTAAATCTCCCAATGTCTTATCCTCTGGTGTCCAAGTCCTTCCCATGATGACTAGATAATTTGAAAAATAAATTTATATACCTTGTGCCAGACAGCTTTTATGCTCCTCTTCGGGGCCTCTTGGTCTCTCCATCTCTTGTTCTAGCTTTGCATGGACTCTAACCAACTCGGCACCAGTACACTTCTCATCTCCAGCTGCAGGCTCTGGAGTTGACCCACTGCAGGATATAGTAGGTGCCCATGCCTTGGAATGTAAAACCCAGAGGTGGCCAAGTGGAACCCGGGATAAATTTTTCCTCTGTTCCCACTTTACCCTAGGGTTGGTTCTTAACTGCCATTTATACAGCATCTTGGGGCTGTGGTCTATGGATTGAACAGTCATGCTCAGCAGCTTAATATACTTCTCCATATTACCTCTCCTTCTCAGCTCATTCCCCTTGTACTTCAATCATACCTGAGATTGCATTCCATGATAAAATCATAGCACATTCATTCCTTCAACTAATATTTCTAAGGTACATATTATGTGCCAGACACTGCCAAAGACACCACAAATACAGCAATGTTTTATATTCAGTGACTTATCTGGCATCAGATATTTTCCCAGAAACCCTATTGTTTAATTTCCTTTCTAGGAGGTCAAGAAATCCTGGCCACATGGTATAGAGCTGGGATTGCCCAAACAAGTTAGGGACCGAGAGTGACTAGAAACAAATGTAACCCCACAAAAGAACACAATGAGAGGTAGAGGAGGGATGCTTGGGACAGAGCATTAAGAGCAGGATATAGCAGCTGATCTGGAATGACAAACATCAGAGAAGAGGCAAGAGTCAGCAGTCAAGGAGGTCAGAAACTGAATTAAAGGATTCAGAATGGATTGAGAAATGGAGATAAAACAAGGCAGAAGCATTTAGGTCCAACTGCTGAAAGCAAGGATATCAGGAGCCCCTTCCTAATGGCTCTGGGCTTCCAGAAAATTAAAAGGTGTTTTTTTTTTAAATAAAAAAAGGCTTTTTAAATCAATTACTCAGTAACTTATTTAGCGAACTCTTGCTTATTGAGGTGATATTTCATAAAACTCTTAGTTCATAGAGAAAAACAAAGAATCAACAATCAACAATAAGTGCTCTTATAAAAGTATGCATTGGTTCTTTGGTTGAAGGTGAGCCAAGACATTTTCCTCTAGAGCTGTTCTATGCAACAGAACTTCCTGTAATGATGAAAATGAATTCTATTCTGCCATGGCCAACACAGCAGCCACTAGCCAGCCACATGTGGCTATTGGGTCCTTGAAATGTGGTTACTGTGATTGAGGGACTGAATTTTTAATTGTAGTTAATTTTAAGTAATTTAAATAGCTACATGTGGTTAATGGCCACTGTTTAGGGGAGCACAGTTCTAGAGGATAACATCCTAGCTGAGTCTTCAGGAATTAGGAGGCATTATCCAGGCCATGAGGAGGGTGGGTGTCAAGCAGAGAGTTGGAAAAGTATTCCAACCAGAGGTAACAGCAGTGAAAGGCATGGAGATCAGAATGTCTGCTTATTAGTCTTGTGACAGAGGAGTGACAAAAAAGTGACAAAAAAGGAGTTTAGGAGGGTACCATATGTGGAAGCTCTGTGTGACCGGCCTTGTCACATTTACTAAGTCACCATTTACTAAGGGTACACTAAGCTTTTGGCATGTTGCTGTGTGCATTATATATTCATCTCATCCTCTCTACAGCCCTGGATCTAAGTTAATTAGCCCTATTTTATCAGTGGGGAGACTAAGGCACACAGAGTTGATTTAACATAACCAAGCAGTGCAACACAGCTTCTAAGTGGCAGAGTCAAGATTTAAAGGGGGGTCTGACTCCACAACCCATCTTCTTCCCACTTTATTACTTCACCCCACTATGTGTGGCACATGGGTAGTTTGGGCTTTATATCATTTTAGGCAAGACTAGTCTTCATTGGTATTTTTCCTAGGCAGGCCTGATGTAAAAACATGGAGACAAAGGAGTTGAGGGGACTGGCCAGAAAAATGGAGGATGGCCCATGGGATTTAGGTTGGAAAGTGAAGAACATAAAGATAAGAGAGGCCAAAGAACAGAGACAGTGGAATGATTAAGAGAACTGCAGGTGAGGGCATTATGGTCAGGGGAGATTATTGCCATTATAGTGGCTTTGAGCCTATTTTCAGCCCTGGAGCTGAGGGTGTTAATTGGTGGAGAAAGCCTCTGGCAAAGTTCCCATCTAGTGCATAGACAACCTCTTTTTCCAAAAAGCAGAGACCCAGGCTCCTTCTCCATGTGAGCAAATGGATTTCTCAGAAACTGAGCCTGAGTTTCAGAAGTTTTATTTTTTTAATCTCTATTTTGGTGACTTATTTTTGCTTAGTGAAATAGATGTAAACAGCACTGATTTTTAAAAGTCAATTTTTGTAACCTTCAGCTTGCTAAGCAACATGGAGCCAGGGAGGATGCATCAGGGATGTAAAGATGGGGCATACACCCTTACCTGTGACTCTTCTTGACACAGATCCTCTCTGCTGACTTATGTTTTAAGATCGCATGTGCCTTAGATGAGATGGAAGTGAATGTGAGGTTAAATGTACTTTTGATTTGAAATCAAATTATATAGAAGTGAGTTAATATATCATAAAAATCATTTTGAAAACTACAAAAATTGTCCTGATTTGTATGACACTGTTTTGCAGATAGTGATAGAAATATTTTTCATGCAAATGACATATGTAGCTTATTTTCATTTGCATTATCTACTTTACTTAGAATAGCTCTTATCTCTACATTCTTCTCTTAAATGACTCCTTCGATAATTCAGTTAAGCTTATAAAATAATATATTGTTTGTCATTTCTCTCAGTATTACTTAGTTTTATTTTTTCAGAAATATATAAACATTTAACTTATACTAGGACTAGAATATTATAAGTGAGAGCACATACCAGGGGAAATAAGGCCATAAATGTATTGTCTTGAAGTGTGTCCTGATTTGGAAAACACAAGGTGTTCAAGTTATTTTTCTTTTTTAGAGCTTTATTGAGATAAAGTTTACATACACAAAATTTACTCATTTTAAGTATAGTTTTATTACCAAACAAAAGTGGGGTTTGGCTGCCTGCTGTCACATATTCAGAAGAAAAAGGTTGGTAGAGAAGGAAAGAGGTCTTGATTAAAATGTTACACAGTTTAGGGGAATGGGGGAGCTAACTCCTCAACTCCAGGCCAATATATTCCAAGAAACCCATCTGTTCCCAAAAATACTGAAATCCAAAACCATGCCCAGAAATCCTGCTCCATCCTCATCTGTCCTTCAAAGCATGAGGCTGCTAGGCAGAGGGTTCTCTGGCTTCGGGTTCCCTGGGGTCTGTGCTGCCATCGCCACTGCTTCCACTCCAGGGGGCCCCGCTGCTGCCAGCCACTGGAGCCGGCCATGCAGGGGCTCCTTCATGCCAGCTGAGGGGTCCAGTGCCCACTGCTTCGCCAGGCAACTTCTATGGCCCACCAGTATGCAAGGGCTCCTGCCCCATGCCTGTCCTGCAGATCCCAGAGCAAGAGAAAGAACGAGACAAGTCTCTCTGCCTTCCCTTCGTTTAAATCTCCCAGCCCAAGCTTCCCTGCACTCCAGCAGGGTTCAGCTCCCTAAGTCAATCCCGTCCTCTTCCAAGGGTAGACTGACAGGCCTTACTCTAGCGCAGCACCTACCCCTGCTGCATGTTGACCTGTAAGGTATAATGACCGTACCCTCTCGTCCCCCCAATAGTTAGGGACTGGAAGCGGTAGGAGGACTTTTCCTCTGGTCCATCACTGTAGCCTCGAGATTGCTCCATGCAGCGCCTCCTCCTGCTGCGTCTCTGCCTGGGGAGTAGGCAAATATGTCGTCACATGCCACACTCGCAGCATGGCTTTACCCGACCACCACTACCCACCCACCCTGCTGCTTCCTGCAACCCTTCCCTCACTCCATGGCCTGGCCAAGCCATCTGGCCAGGTCTACCTGTATCAGTTTAATGAGTTTTAAAAAACTTAGACATTTGTGCAGACTTCACCCCAATCAAGTTTTCAAACACTACCATTGACCCAAAGAATTACTTCCTGTTTCTAGTCAATCTCATCTCCCAACTCCAGGCCCAAGCAGTCACTGATCTGTTTTCTGATTCTGTAGTTTTACTTTTTTTCAGAAAATTCATGTAAATGGAATTACATATAGTTGACATTTGAACAACATGAGTTTGAACTGCATGGCCACATATATGCAGATTTTGTTTCAATAAATATAGTTGGGCCTCTGTATTCACACCCATGAATTCAACCATTTGCAGATGGAAAACTATTTTGAATCCACGGTGGGGAAGTCCATGGATTTGGAGAACCATGCATTATTCTATGTCATTTTATGTAAGGAATTGCATTATTCTGTGTCATCTTATGTAAGGGAATTCAGCATACACAGATTTTGATGCTGTGGAAATCCTGGAACCAATCCCCTCACAGATACTGAGGGGGGAAGTCAAAAGTTATACAAGGATTTTCAGCTGTGCAGAGTTATTGACTCTAACCCATGCATTGTTCAAGGGTCAACTATGTAGTCTTTTGTGTCTGACTTTTTTCACATGTTTTACCCAAGTTGTTGCACATATCAGTAGTTCATTCTTTGTTATTATTGAATAGTTTTTCATTATATGAATATACACCATTTTTCTTTTCACCAACTGATGGACATTAGGATTGTTTGTAATTTTTTTATTATTATAAAAAATGCTGCTGTGTACATTTGCCTACAACTACTTTTGTGGACATATGTTTTCATTACTCTTAGGTAAATATCTAGGAGTGGAATTGTGGGTTGCAAAGTGTATACTTTACCTTCTTAGTAATTTCCAAACTGTTTTCCAAAGTGGCCATACCTTTTTACATTCCCAAAGCAATGTATAAGAATTCCAGTTCTCTATATCTTTACCAAAACTTGATATAATCAGTGTTTTTGAATATAGCTATTCAACTGATGTATAGTGATATCTCATGGTTTAAATTTGTATTTCTCTAATGATAAATCACATCAAACATCTTTTCATGTGTTTTTTAACTATTTGTATGTCTTCTTTGGGAAAGTGTCTATTCAAGGTTTTTGCCCATTTTTTTTTAATTGAGTTGTCTTCTTATTTTTGAGTTGCAAGCATTTCTTTATATGTTGTAGATATAAGTTTTTTTATTAGCTATATGATTTGTAAATATATCTCTCCTAGTCTGGGGCTTATCTTTACATTTTTTATTGGTACCTTTTGAAAAAAATGTTCTAAGTTTTGATAATGTTCAATTTATCTTTTGTTGTCATTTATAAATCATACTTTTAGTATCATATCTAAGAAACCTACCTAATCCAAAATCACAAAGCTATCCTTTTACATTAAAACTACTGACGTTTATTCCTTTAAAAGTGATCAAAATTATCTGAATGTCACAACAATAGCTTGGCAGTCTCTGTTTGTAAGTTTTATGTTTTTCTTTTCTTTAAAAAATAATTTGCTTTCTATTTCATAATGGTAATTTGTAAATAAAATTCGTGTTTTTTTAAAATTTTATTCTTTATGCTGAGTTTTGAAAGTGAGAAAACAAAGAAGAAATTATTTAAGCAGGAAATGCCAGAAATAAACTGTCACTGAGATATATTAAACAAAGAAAACTTAAACTGATGACTTGAAAATTTTATTTAAGTTTCTTTTTTTTAATTTTCACCGAAGTATATGTTTCTTGATTTCAGAGCGAGGAAGGGAGAGAGACAGACAGACAAACATTAATGGTAGAGAGAAACATCAGTCAGTTGCCTCCCATACGCACCCAGACCAGGGATCAAACCCTCAACCTAAGTATGTGCCCTAACTGGGAATCAAACCTGCAACCTTTTGCTGTATGGAATGATGCTCCAATAAACTGAGCCTCCTGGCCAGGGCTTAAGTTTCTTAATCACAATCCAAGAACATATTTATATGCAGTATTTGAGACCTTAAGTAAATGTGTTAAATTGGAACTCAGAGACTTTACTTAGCCCAGTCTGTTTCTCCCAGTTAAGGTATATTTTGGTTTAGTGGCTGTGGTAATGATAGGAGTCAGGGGGCCTAGTGTAGTGTTGTCACTTTAAATAAATATAACTTGGCCCCAGAAGCCTTTTATAATTCATTCTGCTTAGCACTGTACTGAAAAAAGTACCCTCCTGCCTGTTTGCCATTCATCTCCTCTTTGACTGCCCTCAGCCTCAGGCAGCCATTGGTCTGTACATAATTGATTCTCAGGTTATTGAATTTAATTGAATCCTCTAAAATTTCTTGCACATTTTACTCTTTGCATGAGAAGATGGTACTCTCCATGGTCCTTTTGAAAAAACTAATTCACCATACCCAGCTTAGTACTTTGAAACTAGTCCAAACTCAATGACACAACATTTAAATTCACTCACAATCTGGTACCAATTCGCTGCTTCTGCCCTATTCCTCCCTTCCCACCATGTGCCCTTCAGCGCCATCTAGGCTCTTGCTAGAAACACATGGTACCCTCAGTGCCCTGTGACTACTCAGTGCTTCCATCTTCTGTGTCTGGAGGATTCTTGTTACTCTCCGAGGCAGAGTTCAGATCTCACCTCCTGAAGTCTTTCCTCAGGAGGTCTCTCCTCTTGAGCAGAATTTGCTGCATGAACCGTCTCCCTGCTCCCATAAACTCAGGTCCTGCAGCTACTGGAGCATTTTCCACATTGTTTTTATATTTAGTTCTTATGGAACTTACTTCCCTTTCAAAAGCCCTAATCTGAGCACTCCAAGGGCATGAGTTATGTCAAATTCACTTTTGAAATCCCCCCAGAATATCTGAAACTTAAAGGGTATACAATGAATATTTTAAATAAAATGTTTGAAACCAGTCCTACAAAGAAGTCTATCTAATTGTGCTTTAGACACAGCTCTAATGCTGCAGTTTTAAAGCTTCTGAGTAAAACTAAGTGCTCTCCCGCTTAAGCTCTGTTGTTTTTGAAGTGCCCAGGCTGTCAGCCCTTCAGGTGTTGCTGCCTCTGTACCACTAGTGTGAGCTCTCTTCTCAATTTTGTAGCCTTGTCTTTCAGTTAGAATTTTCAGCATCCAATGTAGAGATTTTATCATTTGCTTCCTCCTCTTAAGCAAAATACTCAGAAATGTATCCAGATAGTTTTTCTCCATTTAAACCATTACTCTCAACTGAAACCAAAAGCACATCTTACAAACATGACTATTGCTTTCTGCTTCTTGCTTGTCTACCTGAGAGCGTAGCACAATTTGTGAAGTATTTACATAAGAACCATGTTCTTTTGCTTGTTTCTTTAATAGTAAACTTTTTTTTTCAAAGCAGTTTTAGCTTTACAGAAAAATTGAGCAGAAAGTTCAGGAAACTCCCATATGTCCCCTGCTCACCACTGTCAACATCCTTCGTCAGAGTGGGACATTTATTATAATCAATCAACCTACAGTGAACTAGTTAAGTATATGAGAAAAACCTGACAATGTAAATATCATGTTCTGTAATCAACTTTGATGCAAAATCAGAAATTAACACTGAGCTGCTATGGAGTAATGACAGATCTTTCTAGAAGGGTACTTAGACTTCCAAAAACAAGCACAAATTTCTTCTCTACAAGGCTTGTGAGAGGAGTTGGAGAACAACATTTAATGTTTTGTACTCTAGCAATGGCCTAAAACACTCTTATTTTAAATTCCTGAAGAAAACAAAAACTTAAACTTTGCCTTCCTCAGTCAGACTAACTGGACATATTTAAGATGCTTCCCTTAGCCTAGTGAAGTAGGGCAAGAGGGCCCCCAGTGTTTATTGACTTAATTGTGAACCTGCTGACCCAGCAGGGAGAGGACCTTTAACTGTTTCTTCCTGCCTGTGCCTGAGCAATTGCCACATTTAAACTCAGAACCCTATAAAAGCCAAATGTAATCATTCTTGTCAGCTCTAGGAATGTCTCTAGGTTTTGTCTCCTATATCCCTTGGTCTCATACTTTATACCTGGTGGTCTCCTTTAGGAACCTTTCTGCTATCTCTTACCTGGATTGTGTTCTTTATCCAGACCTTTCACTTCTAGACTCTGTTGGCTGCTCTGCCAGGCTTTGAAACTGCCTGCTCCACAAGAGTTGGCACCACTAGACACAGAGATCCAGCAAGTGGTGCCCAGACCTAAAAACCACTGCTCAGCCTCAGCCAAGAGCCCAAGCCCACTCCTCTCTGAGAAGGCATTGGACACAGACTTGCCTTACCTGCTCACATCATGCTGCCCTTTGTTGAGAAAGTAATATGTGGCTAATACTAATTTTTTCATTCCAGCCTTGCCTGCCTACCTTCATCAGATCCAATACCAGCAGCCTCACAGATTCTGATGCCTAACTCTTTTTCAATTTCTGATCTTGGTGTTTTCCATCTGCTGTGGCATCTCAGTGGCTGTACTATTTGTTGATGGGTGCTTTATTTGACTACACTTACATTGTAGCAGATGCAGCTCTCATAATTCAAAGAGTAGGACTGGAAGAGACCTTGCAGGTGCTCTAAGTATGAGCTCTTAGAGAGGTGCTCCTATGTAAATGTTTTCCTTGAAATTTTTGTGATTCCTTTTACATGCTTAAATTTTTTCCATATGTATTTTTATACCCAGTTTCTTTGTGAATTACAATTTCTGAATCCTCCCAAAAGTGATGATGACGATGATGATAATAATAATAATGTAACTTGAACATTCCTTGCACCTATGACATTTATTTCATTGCTTTCTCTTTGTCCTCATATCACTTTTCCTTCTTACTTTCAAAATCTCCTTCCAAAGAGGCACAGATATTTATCTTCAGGAAATAATCGCTCAGTTTACCCTCAAAAATTTTTCCATGAAAACTCAACTGAAGAAACACAAGGAGGCAGTAATTCTGGGTTTAATGTTGTTATCAGCCAACTTTGATTAAAAAAAAAAAAAAAACCTCTTGAGGGCCTTTTTTTGTCTTTATTCTTTCAGAGAGATGGACATTTGGACCAAGAATACTTTCTTCCTGATGGTATTTCTGACCTGCTCTTTGACTTGCCATTTCTTTCACACCAAAGCAATGGAATATATTCTTTCTATGGAGTCCATTTAGGTAGTAATAGAAATAGAATATGATCTTCTATAGAAAAGTGGTTACTGAGAAGTTGGTGTCTATTAGCTCCCACAGCAGAATATGCTAAAACTTTCACTGTTAGTTTGGTTAAATTTCACATTGCAGTCACTTTTAACATTCAGACTTTTGTGTACATAGCTTTTATAGAGAATATGGACTCCTGATGAACTAATATTTTACTTCCTGGAAACTAAGTTATATTCTAAATGCTCAGGAGGAAGATGTTCTTTGGAATAAATCTGATAAGTTATCTTGAAGCAACTGATCACTTACTGATTTGTTTTTTGTATTTTCACCTGGGCTGTTTAAAATTAAATGCACCAGGAGCTAAATAGTATTTCAGGCATTACTCCCCTGTTTTGCTGATAAATCCTTTGCAGTACAAAATGCATATCAGCAGGTGACTCAGATTTGTTCTTTATGTAAAAAGCCTCTAACTGGAATGAAGGATGTTCAGCTATTTAATTTATGATAAAATATCTTCCCCAGCAATGATGACAAGTGGAAAACACAATTCTTCATGTCACATCAGTCTCCATTTCTCATTTTCATGGTCCTGTTGTGATTATACAGAGCCTGGATACCTTAGCAAAATATATTTTGAAATGTTACTGTGAAAATTATAGTAATCTATGGCATGGAAGGAGTGATATCCCTTAGATTTGTTACTTCTGCCTCCTTACCCCTGCATTCAGGCCCATGTTTGGGAAAAGCCCAACTTACAGGAAAGAGTGATTCAGAAATGCAGCTGGGAGGTAGGCAGAGAGGGTGACTGTAGCCAACCAACAACCAACCACACAGTCCTTGCTCATAACCATCATTTTGCTCCCTAACTGATCATTGGGGTGAAACATAAGACAGCATTCCTGTAGAATGTCACCTTCAGGTTTTCTGTGAATCAAGCACATAATCTGTAACAGAGGTAGAAGTGCTCACTAAATATGCCACAGGCATCTGACATTTCCCAGCGTCCCTTTTGGCTGGAGTCATGACTACTCTGGTGAGTGGGCTGTGAGCAAAAGATGTGTGTGCATCATCTCTGGGTGTAAACAGTAAAATGCAGGAGAATGTGAAGGCCCTGGAAGCCACTTGTTGAAATGACAGCATCACAAAGTGGTGGAGCCTCCATAAGCCTGGAGCAGAGCCCCCTGCCACCCACTCTGGACATTAGCATGAGTGAGATACGAACTGTCCTGTGTGAAACACTAAGATCTATGGGTTAATTTCTCACCACAGTGTAGGCTCGTTCTCTTGCACGGTCTCTCTTCTCCCTTACCCCTCCCTTCAGCCCCATTAGGAGAGGAGCACACATTGAGATTTTGACCCATGTGCTGCATCTCCACCCTGAATGGCTCATAACAGCTTAAATCCTGGTTCTTTAAATATATGTGTGTGTGTGTGTATGTGTGTGTGTGTGTGTAGTATTTATTGATGAGAGGGAGAGAGAGAGAGATTCCACTTATTCATGCATTTATTGGTTGATTCTTACATGTGCCTTGACCAGGGATCAAACCCAGAACCCTGACATATCAGGATGACACTCTAACCCACTGAGAAACCCTGCCAGGGCCAAATTCTGGCTTCTTACATTTGAAATGTGACAAAACTTTTTTTAATCATTAGCCTACTATTGAATGGCTGCCAGTTTGCCAATATTAGTATTTCATATGGCCTGCTTTGCTGAAGGTTTTAATAAACTGTTTCTGATATACCTTTCAGTGATATTTGTAGAAATCTCAACTTATAGGAAGATGGAACAAGAGCTTATTTCAATAATTCAACAAATGTTTTTGAATATGTTACTATCAAGACTCATAGTCAGAATTCAATTTCTATTTCTAGACTTCACCTTTAGAGAAGTTCCCTACTTTCATTTCTAAAGATTAGAACTTTTTTTGTTTTATAATTGGAAGGAAACCAACTGGGAAGTGGGCCTTGTGATACAGGGATAGATCTGTCTCTAGCTTAATTTTTGCTTTTCTGCATTATAAATAAATTGCTATCATGCCTAAGACTCAATTAGGCATAACCCACAATTATTTTAGTGTAAACAAATTTGTTAGACATCAATGGTAACTGTCTTCTACTTATTCTGAGTATAAGTTTTGTGTGAGAAATGTAACTTGTCTGTGCCTTTTGGCTGCACCAATATATATATAAGGAAGTATATCTAGGAAAAAATGATACATCATTTAATTTACATACTTTTAATTTAAAATTCCTGTAATTCCAATCATGCTCTTGTAAGGAGATCTGTGTATTTAAATCATTAAGGATTCTCTTAAATGTGCACATTAGGGTCTTTCTGATTACACAAAACAGCCATCTCCATTTATCTTAATTGTTTCAGATGCCTATGCTTTGTAACAAATAACCTCCAAAATTTGTGGCTTGGAACAACAATAATTTATTATTTACCATAATTCTGAGAGGTTGTTAACCTTCAGATGGCTAACATCTGATTCTGTTCTCAGATGGTTCTTCTGTTGCATGTGGATTAACAGGTCATTCAGCTGCTTTCACCTGGGAGCTCAGTTGGGACCAGAAAGTCCAAGCTGGTCATTCATATCCCAGGGTCTCTTTCCACTGGCCTCTTATCATTCATTAGCTCAAACTTCCCCAAGGGAACATTACAAGAGAAAAAGCCCCAGTGTGCAAATGTTCAGCATACCTCATCTGCATAGTTCTTGCTAAAACCCCATTAACCAAAGTATATCATGTGGCCAAGCCCAGAGTCATCATGAGAGGGGACTACACAAGGGTATGGATGTTGGGAGGAGTGCTTCCTGTGAGCTACCGATGTGGCAGTCTACCCATTGTACCATGTTCATGAAGGCTTGCTTTAGAATTCACAGATAGAACAGAGCAGGAAGATGTTTCAACCACAATCACTATTCTGGCAAAATTCATAGAGAATTGGAATGTCATTTGGATTACCAAGAGTTTTAGAGGCCTGGTTATCATAGTGCAACAGGAGCAGATACTCATTATCACCTGTCAGGTGTTCCACTAATGCCGCAGTCACTCGGTGACTTTTTGTCTCTATTTCTGCTGATCTTGTTGCTGCTCACTGACTTCATTCTGCTCTTGATACATCATATTCTCTGCTTATACATGGATTTTCATACTGTCTTGCCTCTGTGTGAATCTTTGACCTTTCTTCCTGCTCCAAACTGTTGACTCACCTTCTCTTTCTGCCTCATATTCACTCTCTTCGTGAGAAAGGAATTTCTTACCACTTCATCAGCAAGTCATCTCACAGGCTCTATCTATGTGGCTGCTTCCTTTGGTCAGACACCTCCCATACCCTAATTCTTCTAACCTTTATCAGGATGGTGGCGTCAATGCAGAAAGTCAGACTGTGAGCATGGCAAGTCTTCAGAGGAAAATGGTCTTCTCTCCATTCTTTTTAGCTAATCGTGATCAGATTTGCCGGTAGAAATGAAGAAGCCGTCCTTTGAGAAGCACTGTTCTTTTTCTCTCTTATTCCATCCTTCCTTTCTTTTCCAATCAGCTATCTCACCCCCAAAGCTGATACTGACAACTATAACTGGCTAGACATGTGTAGGGCAGGTTGGCACCTTGGTTAGAGTCACTATTAGTCTAAGCATGTGGACTTTCATTAATCATGCTTTATCCTTTATCTTAGCTCGCTCAATTATATCATTGTCTACTATTTCCTTTCTTGTAATTTCTATGCTTAATAAAGGAGGTATGAAAAAAGCCAGTATCCAAAGAATTTCATGTGGTGCAAATAATTAGATTTCATTGAAAGACATTGGTATTTTTGATGATCTAACACCAATGTCAAAAAGGCTTTTAAAATTTTTTCAAAATCCAAGGGGTCCTTAAAATATTGTTTTATATATTTTTATACTTCTTTATGCACAAAATATCTCTAGAAGGATTCACAAAACTTGTTAATAGTAACCATCCCAAGGGAGAAACTGGGTTTCTGCATTGCTTATTTTGAATTATATGGTCTTTTGTACCTTATGAATGCTGTAACATGTACATATATTGCCACTTTTTAAATTAATTTTTTTAAATGCGTCTTGTCTACGTTGTCCTGACTTGAAGTTCCTTTAAAAGGCCAGGGCCAACATGTGGTACGATTTCAGCTGGCACCATTCTCATAAACCCCACCATGAAGAGGTCCCACTGTGAACATCTGTTGAGATTCAGAAACCATTTGTGTGTGTGTGTGTGTGTGTGTGTGTGTGTGTGTGTGTTTAACATCGTCATCATTGTCATCATTGCCTAAACCTGGTAATTCTGTTTGCCAATTGATTAAATGCAAAATAAGGGACATGAGAGGGAGGGAAATGCTAGGGGCTACTCAGGATGTGACAATGTGAGATAGCTGAAAGCTCCAGAACTTTTCAGCACTGGGGTTCTAGGTCTGGCACTTCTCATACTGTGTGTGTCCTTCCGCATATGACTTCACCATCCTGCATCTTAGATTCCTAATCAAGAATTGGCAAGATGAGATAAATTAATGTATGGAGCAGACCCAGTGTGATTCCTGGCATGTGGAAGGTTCTCAGTGAATGAATAATAGCCATCATGATTGGTTTTTTTCTCTCTCATCTATTAAATGGCTATAACACCTGCTTTCCTATTTCCTGGAGCTTTTATGAATATCAAATAAGTTAATCAGTTATAGTGCTCTGAGGAACGGAGACTTGAGCTATTTTCAAGATGTAATCTATTATCTATTATTTGGGTTTAAAAAATCTGTTAATTCACCTTTCCTTCAGTATTGTTCCAATTTCTAGTTACCAGATTCCTTGTAGAAACTCTACTATGGGACATCGCTTTGGGCTAGGAGGAAACTAGAAACATTTTCCTTGGTACTTCATAGAGTTTGCCTTGTTATTTAAAGAGATCATTACAGTCACATGATCTCAGACTACTTTTTTCTGAATCTCATTTATCATAGTGTCATTGTATAGATTTATGGGTTACTTTGTTGATGTGTTAATTATGCAAAGTCATTGTCCACTCTCTCTAACCTTCCTTCTATTACCAGTCATGGGCCTAGCCCTCAATGGGTCTGCCTAGGGCTAGCTGTAGTGTGCGGGTTCTTGATTTTATGTACAACAGCTTTCACAGCACAAGTCCAGATGACTATAGAATACATTTATTAAAGCTGGGACAGTAAAACAAGGGAGGGCTTAGCACAGAAGAAGCAACAGGAGAGCCTAGGCTGAGCTGTCTTAGACCACTGGGAAGTCAGAGAAGAGGGGGCCTTGGGGGCAGGTTCAGGGGATCCAGGGATCAGCCTGGAACAAACAGCCAGCTGCCCATTGCCTTAAAGTTTAGGAGACGAGTGCCTGTGGAGAAAGAGTCAGGGGAAGAAGAAGGGAATGACTTGGGCTGCTGCCCAGAGGGAGAGCACAAGCTGGGTGCTTTGTCTTGAGGCTTTTATCTCTCTCTTGCAGGCAGGAATCTTAGGGGAGATCTCTAGGGAGGGTTTCACCAGAATATTCATCCCTTCTCCAGGTGTGCCTTTCAGGGTCACAGTCTTTACTGATTGGTCAGTGGCAGGGCAAATGGTCTTTAGTCATTGCAGTTGGTCCTGGCATCGCCCACCTGGTTTTGTTGCTTTTCTGGGCCTGGAGCTGAAACACAACTGAGGTCTATAAGTTATCTCCAAGGAGGAAAGGCCAGGGAAGGGGAGGTTACTCTGGGGGCCAGGTCCTTGTTTTCCCAGTTTTGCCCCTTGTGAGGCCTTCAACCGTGGTGACCACCTGCACCTGGCTGTAAATTGCTTGACCATCATGATCAGCTGTCTCAGTGTCCCTATTCCACTTGTCAAGAAATTTTCCTAGCTTCTCACTCTCCTGCCTCACTTCCATAGTCTCAGACTTAAAATCTGTGGCTGAAAAGCAAAAATATGGGCTGGAAATGGGCATTAATGTGCTCATTCCTTAGAGTAAATATTTAGTTAAATATAAAAAGTAACCATCCTCAGGTTAACTGCTGAAAAATACCTTTCATAGTCAAGATAACATCATACCCAGCTAGCTATCCAGTCAGTGAGGCCAGCCACTGATGAGTCATCAGAGCAATTATTAGTGTGCCAGAGAGCATCCAATCACAAGTTTATTGGCCCAGAGAATTGATCATGTTACATTGTACAGTCACCATTGAACCACCCATGCTGGGATGCTGAAAAGTACAGACTAGAATGAAATGGTAAGTAATGTATGGCCTTCCAGTTTTGGTAAAAAGTTGGTATTTTTTAATATAATGAATTTTATCTTTCACTTGAGAGAAAAAGATTTTATCTTCTTTCCAATGATCACTCCTTAAGTAAACAACAGAAAGCCATGTTTCTTGAGCTTAATATGAATCCTTTGTTAAAACTTGAGGTTTTTAATATATATATGTAATAAATAACTCAGGAACATTTGCTCTATGATTTAATATGAATTTTAGGCAGAAAGCAGTAAGGGAACCTTGAATTGCATTTCTTTTCTAACGATGAAAAGTTTACTGAAGAAGGAGCATTTTTTTTCCTTCTCTTTCAGATGTTCTATAAGTAATATGTGAAAAATTGCTTTGAAGGCATTAAATGAAATATGTAAAGCTTTATTGTTTATCTTACTTTGAGTCATTTTAAAAATATATGTTCTTTCAAATATCAGGGTGATTTATGTTCCAAAAATGAACCTATCATTTGTCTCATTCAAGCATGCTTTAAAATGTCTGTGAGAAATTTTTTTTTCCAAATTACAAACTATATTTTGCTAATGTACTCTTTAGTCTTGACTAAGCATGACTTGCTGTTTCGTATTGGGGTTTCATTCATTTTAATGTAACTACATAAACAATTTAGTTTAAGTTCATGATTCTCTTATAAGAGAGAATGACCATCATTTTCCAACATAAATTACAAGGCAGATGGGGTCCTAGCAATGCAGGGCATTGACATCAATATTGAGAGTGCAGAAGCAAACGCAGAGCACGTTACTCTTACAAAGAGTAAGCTTAATTTTTTGTAGCTGTATTTGATTTTCACTTTGATTGAGTGCTGAGGACCTAATGCTGTCCTCGGGCATTGGGTTTTTCACCTGTGAGGGCATACATAGGAGGAGTGGGTGATTTTCCATGAGCAGGAGTCAGAGGATGGGCTGGGTCATTGCTTTGTCCTCCTTAAACAGAACCTACACTGATGACAATTTTGTGGCTGCTAGTGCAGTTAACTTACAATTTCTTGGAAGAAAGACCACATCTTCATTTATCATAGTTCATGTCCCACCCCCTTGTGAGGATTTACTCATATCTCTTTAAGTAAGTGCTTTCTCAGTTTTTCTTAATTTTTGTCTTTATACAACACTGTGATTTAATGTGCAATATTTTATTCTATATATACTCTGAAAAGGTAAAGCAGGTTGAATGATGCTTTCTTTTATATGAACTTACCTAATGGTTTTCTCTGTTTTAAAGGATGAATAGTTAAGGCATCCTTGAAAAATAAATAATATGCAAAGAACTTATAACATAAATTGTATGTAGTTGTTTAAGATCTTACTAGCATTGCAATTTATTAGTACACCTTTGAAAGAGTGCATTAGTTCTTTAGCACCTATTCATAGAGCAAGGCACTTAAATCTAATAAACTCAATTAGCTTGACACCTAAATCAGTCAGGTATGCCATTTGCTTACTCAGTGTTTGATTATGTAGTTTTTTCTCAATATGTGCAGTATGTAACGTCAACTTTTATGCCAGTTACTTTTATTTTCCCTGAAGCTTATGTGTAAATTCAAAATTAGCGTTTTAGCAGAAAATCATGACAGACGTAAATAAATTTAGTTAATTGGCATAATTATGCTTTCCACACACAGAAAGACAATATGGTTTGTATTTTGGTTAAAAATATCTGTGTGAGCCTCTATACCAGCCTCCCAATGCTTAATGGGCCTGATTGTTTATATATTATATTATGGAAAGCCAAATTTCCTAGATCTTAAATGAAACCACATAGTATAGATATTTTCTTCACAAAATATTTATATATGTATAATGTCTATATTTAACACAGTAAATGTTTTTGTGTTTGTTTAGCAAGAAGTGTCCAACTAAAATTGTAATTAGATTAAAATCAGAACTCATTTGCTAGCAAAACATGTTATCAGTATTGTTTCAGCTTTTTATACATATACATTTATACTCTATTTCACACACAGACATAATATGACAACTAATTTGATCATATTAACAAGTTTGGTTTTCAAACTAAATAGTTATAAATATAGAATTAGATAGACTGTGATCAGACTGCCTACATAAATAAAACCTCATCTTCAAAGATGTTAAGTCACCATTTCTGGAACTCAGAGCCTCAGAACTCAGAGCCCAGGCCTATCTGCTGCCATAGTCTATGTACGAGATGGGGAAGGCCTGAGTTGTCAGTCGTTCAGCTGATAAATCAGCGTTTGGGGGTTTGAGGCAAATTTGAGACAGTGACCTGGAGTTTCACAGAGATAATCTCTAGAATAAAGAAGTCATTAGTCTCCCCTCTAAAGTCACACTTTCTGACTGACTTGTGAGCCAAGTTTGTGTGATCTAGGAGAAATAATAGCATGGCAGCCTCCGATACAAATGCAGGTAATTAAAATGAAAAAACCGTAAAGATGGCAAAGTAGACATGTTTTGCTTAGCATCACTACAAGTATTTCTGACCTGATTTTAGCTGATTCATGAATAAATGATTATTCTAGTTCTGAGAGTTAAATATTTAAAACTTAGCTCACTCTTAGAGTTCATATGTAATCCAGGACTGATTTTCTGTGCTGCAGATTTCCACTCTTCATTTCCTTCTTTTTAATACACTATAACTCTTACTCTATCCTTTTCCAGTTTCCTGCATGAAAATTATTTAGACATTGCACACAAATCTTTTGTGAAAGAAGAAAAAGAAATTCAGTTTGTGGGTCTCAGCAGGAGTTAAGCTAATGCAGCTTAAAATAATGCCAAGAAAGAAGCGCTTATCTGCAGGCAGAGTGCCCCTGATTCTCTGCCTATGCCAGATGATTAGTGCACTGGAAGTACCTCTTGATCGTAAGTATTAACATTTTAAAGCTGTTAGGCCTGGGAGTCAAAACCTCCCCAGCATTTACCATCATCTGAACTGTGTGAATGGAGAAGGTGTCTGTGTGATACTGAAAAGCTAATCAAAATTAATTTGGCTTTTACTTTCAGCACCTGATGTTCATAAGGAATCACACCACAGAAATGGCCATTGAAACAGTTATGCACATTGTACCCTCCCTATCATTATCTTCCTCCTCCCTCAGGTACATTTTCTGTACCATGGGGGGCGAAGGTGAGGAGCCTGAGAAGGAGTGAATTGTGGGCTGCCCTGATCCTCCCAACAGGGGACTCTTTATAGTAGCAGTTCTGCAAGAAAACCATATGAATTACTTTAAAATGATTGTAGATCCTCCCTACTTACCCCTCCCCCCTTCTCCACCCCCTCACATGCTGAGAGAGCTCTGGAAAAGACTGGTAGATGGTCTCTCAGCCAACCCCACACCACTTCTATATCCCCAAACTACCCATAATACACTTCTCTTGATTCAGACAAGGAAAAATTCACCTTTGATTTTTGAATCTTAAATATGAATTTACATCTAGGAAATGTATCTTATCTGAAGCCTAGTGAAGGGTCATCTGTGTTTAAAAATGTAATCAAAGATCAAGATGTAAATTTTGAAAATAAAACAAGTCATCTACAAAAACACTATTTAAAATAGAGCAAGTAACAACTGCTATATTAGCCTCTCTTTTCCTAAGTAGTAAAGTATATGCTGGACTCTCCCTGGTCTGGGTGGCCTATTTATGAAAAATAATGATAATGCTGGTTTCAACTGGTCACTTTTCTTGTAATGGAAAGCAGAATTTCAAATCTGGACAATTACTATACTTCAAAATTGATTTATTCTTTATTCCTAATCTGCCTGACCTCTTTAAATCCATTAGTTTCCTGAATAGAACATCTGTTTGGCAAGTTTTCTGAGGTACAAGGAAGATAGCACTTTCCTGGGACTATTCAATTGTTGAGATGTCATTTTTTGCCAATGAGGTTGCAACTGCCAGTGGGAAGATATTAAGAAGTGGTTTGTCCCACACTTTGTTGAATTCCTTTGCTCTGCCTCTATAAGTCTAAAGTACAATAAAACATAATACTTTGCTTATTTTTAAAAATATAATTTCAATTACTTTAATTTCAAAAAAAAATTATTGCTTACACTCATTGGAGTTGGAATGCTTAAGTAAGCATTTGCCCTAACAGATATATAGGAAAGAGAAGATCACTGGAGAGAAATGCTTTTGTTCTCTATTGTATTAAATATAGTCCCCCTTAATCTGACTGCTCAATCTAACAATCAGAGGGAAACAGTCACCGAGGGCTAACTCAATTATCCCTGCTAATGGAGAGGAGTCATAACCGTGATGAAAAGAAAGGCACGGACAACCTAGGCACTCCTGCATTAACCTTTGCAAGTACTAGTGACAGGCAGCCCTGCAGAATCATTTGAATTGCATACTAATGTCATTTATTACTTGCCCCTATTCCTTACCTTTTTTCTATATGTGTGGCTCCTTGGTGTGGCTACTGGCAACACCTAGGTGATAAAGGAACTCTGAAAGCAGAAATATGCTAACAGTTTGACTTGGGAATTAACCATAGAAATATAAAAACCTAAAATCGGTGTTGGATTTGGCTTGGATGGAGCACTGTCATTGCAACTATGTCCCATTGTTAAGGATCATTACCATGTGCATAGTGATGTCTGGGATAATAGGATCAGACATGATATAGTATGTGACAACTCAAATTAATTGTAGATTTCAGCTGTTTTTCAAATTGAACATAATTACTTGTCCAGTACAACATGGGTAGAATGGAATTAGCCATGCTTATTCCTGGAAGAATCACTTTTTTTCTATAGCATTCCTTTTGTTCTTCAGTATGTTATGTGGGATAACTGCTTTAGGAATAAACAAGACCGTGAATGGGAGTTTCTCCTACAACTTCACAACTTCAAATTTGCTGTACTAGTTTTTTTAGGTCAAATCAAATAGGCAAGATGCCCCTTTTATCTTCAGGGTTCTAGTGTTCTTATTACTAACATTTGGTTTTCTTTAATTCTGTTTGCCCACTCACCTGCTGATATTGATGGGAAAAAAGCAAAACTTCTTGAAGACTGTAAGTGTCTTTCTGTAATAACTAGGCAGTGTGAAAATTTGGTCATGTCTTTGTTTTTGAATGAATAGTGTGAAATAAATTGTACAATTTAATGGTTTGTGACTAATGTATTTTAAGCATGTGTGTTTTCTGTGGCTAAATATTAAAATACCAAGAAGCAAATTTAATGTAGTCCCTGTATGAGTTCCGAAGACTCTGGCATTACTCTTTTTCATTTGCCTATATTATGCTCTACTAATTTCTGTGCTTTATTCACTTCTGATGTAACTCAATGAGAAAATTCACAAAATTTAAAGAGAACAACTACCTAGTTCAAAATACTATTAAATGTTTACTGGAATACAGACAGGTCTTTTGGTATCTTTTAGAAAGTGGATGCATGCAGATGCTTCATCCAAGTTGGCATCTGTGCATACTCCGTTATTCTTCTTCAACCTGCGCACTGTGTAGACAAGTGTTTCCAGGCGTCATCAGTATAATATCCTGGAGAATTTGAATACTGTTTTGAAAGGTGCAAAAGGCAATAAATAGCACTCCCTCCCAGCATTTCTGAGTGCCCTACTCTAAGCAAAACCTGTTGCTGCCTCTGACAGTTGATCATATATCATCTACCTAAAAAATAGTTTTCAGGCATTTGAAAAATCCTTTGATGTTGGATTAACCAGGAAATTATGTAAAATCACCTTTTTTCCCTTATTACTTCAAAGCATTTTTGTTTCCAGGTGATCTAAGCACTGTCTAGATGGTAAACTCCTGGCAGTTAGGAGTGGAATCTCTCTTGACATGTAAATAGAAGTTCTGGGTCTGAAACCACCAGACATGCATTCTATTGCTTTCAGAAAAGCACAAAAAATTGGTCTGAGTTGCTTATAAGAATTCCTTCACCTACCACCTATGTCCACTATTCTCTGGGTGTGAAATTCCATTTTTCTTTCCATCGTCCCAAACTCTATATTCCCTTCACTCAAAGGTGAAGCTGGTCCAAATAAAAATAATTTTGATAATAATGTGAACATAGGTAACATCACTAAACCATTATAGTACTAGTGGCATGTACTAAGAATTTTCCACAAATTATTTTATTTAATCTTCCAGTGACTCTTAAGTGCTCCCTCTAAGGAAACTAGAACCTATAGAAGTTTAAAAACTTGTTTGAAGTCTCAAAACTGGTAAGAAAGAAACAGACTGGGTCTTAGTCACCAGTTCAAACTACTAAACAACATTAGGAATTGACAGAGCTGGAAGAATGAGGGTCCTGTGTTGTTGTGGAGGCTGAGAAGAGGAGCTGGCTTGTCAGGAGGATGAGGAGGGGGATGCATCTTGCTAAAGGGGGAGAGGGGATTGATACTATCCAATACCCTGCATTTAATAGGCGCACAATAAGTAATGACAATAATAGGTTCAGCTTTTGATCTGTATTTTAGGTGTCATTTGGATACTTAGTAAAACGTTTCTAGTAGACAGGACTGGAGACAAAGCAAGAGAAAAGAACCATGTTTGCAGCTTTATAAGACATTGGACATGGAAGTGATAAAATTTAGACCTGGCAACAATTAACCACAGTAAGGAAAAACAAGAGCAGAGGGCAATTATTAAGCTTAGGGAAACACTTGGTTGGCAGGTGGAAGAGATTTCACAAAGGAAGCACAGTGTATGCGCAGAGAGGAAAGGGGAGATCTAGAACATGAAAACTTCAGTGATTGAGGTAAGTTTTATTCCAGGAGAGCTATCCATTGTAAGATGTTTAGCAACATCCCTGGCTTCTACAATAGGTGCCAGTACCACCCCCAGCCCCAGAGGTGACCCAAAATTGTCTCCAGATATGTCCAAATGTCCTGTGAGGGAAGGGGGCAAATTGCCTCCAGCTGGGAACCACTAGCTCTCCCTGGACTTGTACAAGTCATTGGTTTCTACCAGGAGAGTTTGGTTCTTTACTCTGCTTGTGCCTTCCTAGTCAAGCCTAGTTGCTGCCCTAAGTAAAAAAAAAAAAAAAAAGAAAGAAAAAGTTTAAATAGATTATTTCTCAAGACCCTACCTGTTCTAACACTGTAATTCTGATTTCATAAGAAGGACATGGTAATTTTAGAATGACTTGCATGTTGGATATTCAGATACCAGCTTTCTTCAGATTAAATTGTTTTGGGTCATAACGGTTTGCCCCTATGATTTGATAATAAATGATCATATTATACTTTGAAGACTGAAATGGAAATATTATCTCCTATAACAGAGAACTTCCCAAATCTATTTACCTCCTAAATAAGATTTTTATCTTTGTTCCGACTAGACACCTATATACATCCTGGCTCTAATAAGACATGTCAAGTCTCTAATTAAACCATCTGTTGTTTTTTTTTTAACAATTTTATTTATTTATTTATTTATTTATTTTTAGAGAGAGGGGAAAGGAGAAAGAGAGGGAGAGAAACATCACTGTGTGGTTGCCTCTCACATACCCCCAGCTGGGGACCTGACGTGCAACCTAGTCATGTGCCCTGACTGGGCATCAAACCAGCGACACTTGGTTCACAGGTTGACACTCAATCCACTGAGCCACAGCAGCCAGGGTTAAACCAGCTTTTTGAACATTAACTTCTCAAATATATGCTCCCAACATACAGGGTGGGACAAAAGTAGATTTACAGTTTTAAGTACTCGAAACACAGAGTTTATTCTTGTATTATTACTTTTTAATTATTGTATTATTTTTCATACAAACAACTGTAAACCTGCTTTTGCCCCTCCCTGTATGTCAACTTATATTAGTTCACTAATGAACTATATCAGTTACTCTTTCCAAAGAAAGGCAAGTTTACTTCATAACTAAAACTTCATTGAAAGACCCATTTGAACAAAAGGAATCAGAGGAAGGAATTTCTCATTGTTACATCAGAAAAGAAACTGTCTTAATATTAAACTTGTATTGGTAATTATTTTTCCAAACATTTAGTGGGAGAAAATGGGTTTTGTGAGTAGTACATATAAAGTTACCAAAAGGAAGTTATGCCTTGACTTCAAAGTTTTAGAACACTGCTTGTTAAAAATTGACTGGGGTATGTGCTACCACCATAGAAATTTCTAAAAACATTTGGAGCATGTCTGGAGTAAGTGATTTTTGATATAGAAAACATGATTGCTATTATGGTAATAAATGATTTATTTCTTTACATTGTTCTTCTTCTCACAATTAAGTGGTACAACCTCCAACCATTACTCAACAATCTCCAAAAGATTACATTATTGACCCTCGAGAGAATATTGTAATCCAATGTGAGGCCAAAGGGAAACCTCCTCCAAGGTGGGTGTGCTTTCTGCTTTGTTGTAGTAAGAAAAGTAAGCATTTGTATTAACATTGAAGTTCCTGCACATCTCTCAAGTATCATTTGTAGGTTCATTGTTTTGTCTCTCTTGTTAATTAGTCAGTTTTTCCTTCTTGAAAACCCAGATGATTGCATTTCTGTATTCATGCCTTTCTGCGAAATGCTCAAAAAATGTAGGGAGATGGTGGAAAGAACCTTCTAGTGGCTCTAAGTGACTTATGACATGGGAAAATCCTTTTTGTCTGGGCCTCAGCTTTTTCATGTGTAAAATAAATAAATTGAATTTGATGACTCCTAAGATCTCTCCTTTCTCTAGAGAGGTCTATAAAATAGTCTTAAGTGGGTTTCCAAACTTGGCAGGGTTCCATGAACAATGCATGACATTTTAGAGTTGGAAGAGATATTAAAAATTACCTGGTCCAACCAATATATTTTATAGATGGGAAACTGATGTCTAGATAACTTATCCAAGGTCCAACAGCTAATTAGTGGATGACCTGTAACTTGTCCAGTATATATAGGAGTTTGGGAGAGTTAGATGATTATTATTAAAATGTAATTTAGATTTTTAAGTAATAAAGAAATGAAAGTTTCTAAATATTTTATTTGAGTTTGTCTATTATTGGCCTTACCAAACTATCACAGACTAGTACCTGAGAAAAAAATTAATGGGTACTAAATACTGAAGTATATCAAAAACTTTCATCAAAGGTTTGCCATATCATTAGAAACCCTCTAGTGCTCAAGCCCTAATGTGATGTCATTTGATGGAGTTCCCCTTTAGTTTCATTTTTACTTAATACCTTCTATAACTCTTTGTAAGATAGAATTTCTTCATCTCAGCACTATTACTATTTGTGGGCCAGATAACTTTTTAACATGGGATGGGGCTGCCCTGTGCATTGTAAGTCGTTTAGTAGCATCCCTGACCTGTACCTAGTATATGCCAGTAGCACCTGCCACCACCTCCTGCCTTAGTAGTTGTGACCTCTACTGCTACAAGGAGAGTAGTGGGAAGAGAAATCCAAGTAGGTGTGGAAAACATAGTGAAGTTTAGAGATTCATGCCTTTGTATGAGCGTGTTCATTGTCAATTTGCGACTAGTTATAAAGTATTTAATTATGTGAGCACTGTGGCTTTTATATAAATAAAACTGAGAAAACTGAGAAAGAAGAATTTCAGTTGACAATCTGAAATACTTCCTAAGTAATTTACAAAATCATCTCTGGAATTAAAAATTCTTAAAATATATTATATAGAGAATTACCATTTTTAATAACCAACATTTAAAATGCCACTGAACTCATATTTCTTCTCCTCTTCGCAACCTACACTTCGCATTTTGGTAACTTGAAATTTGTCTGATTACTTGTGAAAGCCTCTCTTGTCACATTTCAGCCCAGAGCAAATTTTTGTAGATAGATTGTCAAAGCCATGAACAAGGGAGCTTACAATAAAAATGCTAATGAAGCTCTAAGATAGTGTGCCTAGGAGACCTATTTTCAGTATTTCTTTGAAAAATGACAGGCATTTCCTGTGCATTATTTCTATATTTGAGTCAGATTTCATCTAGTTCTAATAAAGACATGTACCTTAAAATATGTGGCCAGCACTTTTTTGTAAGTCATGATTCAATGAATCATTTTAGATATAGAGCCTATTGTTCCTTTATTGAATATTAAAATCTAATAATTATTTCTGGAAACCCATAAACTGCTAGGAATTTGTTAAAGAGTGAGTAATCTTGTTTTTCTGGACCATTAACAAGCTTAATCCTTTATGTATTGGGCAGCTTCTCCTGGACCCGAAATGGGACTCATTTTGATATAGATAAAGACCCTCTCGTTACTATGAAGCCTGGCTCAGGAACCCTCATTATTAACATCATGAGCGAAGGGAAAGCAGAGGCCTATGAAGGAGTCTATCAGTGTACAGCCAGGAATGAACGTGGAGCTGCAATGTCTAATAACATTGTTGTTCGCCCATCTAGTAAGTGGGACTGGTCCACCAACAGGTGGACCTTCATAAAGTATGGGTCTGAGACTCGGCATTGGTTACGTCATCCAAATACCATTACAAGAAAGTAATGGCATTGATTCCAATACTCTGATTTTGTTTGCATGGAAATTATTGCTCCTTTCCACTTTATCCTAAGTTCCTCAACCTAATACTTTGCCAATCCAGTATGTCTTTTACTTGTATACAAGTCCAGAATTAAACACCAGAGCTAAGAAAAGTGTTTCTTTCCCAAATTGATCTAATTATTAATTTCTTGTGTATTTTATGTATGAGCAAACTTCCTACGGCCAGATGGAAATAAATTCAGTATGAATTGGGTCACTGAGATCTTAGTGTAACAGAACCCATAGGCTGTTTAGTTATTAGGGGCCCGATTTCCCACCATCAGAAGCATAACTCTCAATACCAGAGTTTGGTGAAAAGAAAAAGAATTGTTTATTTAATGGTTATATAGATTTAGATTATTTGCGGATTTTTGCCATTAAGTCTTATTTTCTTTAGAACACCCACAAACACATAGTTCTGCCTCCCCATACCAAACCAGGCTAGTTTTAGAAAAGTCAGAGATAAAGTTTTCCTACTTCCCAGACACAGTTCAGTTTTACCTGCAGCTGCCAACCATTCAATCCTGATCAGGGAGGTTTTGCCTGTGTTGTGGTGTCCTCCAGCCTTAATGGAGAACCACATGGAGTTCCCAGCCTCCTTGTAAACCGAGTGGAGTTCTCCCTTTCCTTTACAAAGCCTCAGTGGCATTCCCCCTTTCCTTTCAAATCCACATGGTGTTCCCCCTTTCCTTTCAAAGCTGCGTGGTATTCTCCCCTAAAAATGTCTGCCGCTTATTTTTAAATCCCTGACTGCATCCTGTGATGCAGTGGGCATGGTAACCAATTCTGACCATTCACAGAACCTTACACGGGCTCTGTGCTCTCTGTACCATTCTTTGACCCAAAACCCCTCCCATCTTCCTGGGGCCTTGGGAGAACCAAAGCCACTTGCATAACAGACACTAGCCACTAGCCACAGGCATGTGAAGGCATCTTAAAAGCTGTTTCCTTTTACCATCCCCCAACCCACAGGCTCTGGGGATTTTTGGAGATCCCCATTCTGTAAGATTAGTATAATTTATTTTTTACATTTCTGTTTCAGAAATTACGTAGAGATAGAGTGGACTCACTGCCTCGATATTACTGTGGCTGTTATGCAGTGTACTGTACCCAAATTCTCTCAACAACTCAAGAGCATGTATTTAAAGAAAAGTGACTATTGGCAGTTCTGGTCATTTTTAAAGCTTTTCTTTTATTACATGTGTACTGTGTGTTCATTATATAAAAAAATCAATTATATATAAAAAATAAATTTAAAAATTACTCATGAATTCTTCCATTCAAGAAAATAATTACTGCTTTTTCCATTTTTTTCTAGATAATGTTTGTGTGTGTTTAAAATGAGCTCATTCTGAAGTACTACTTTATAACATTTTCTGACTTACCCATGATATGTATATTCTCATATCAATCTTTTAAATAAGTATACTTATATACTATGCAATACTATATGATATTCAAAGGTGTAGGTATACAATTATGTTATTTGTTTTATAAATTTATGGACATTTAAATGTCTTTCGTTCTTTTGTGAAAAAGATGCTTATAACAAAATATTACATATCTTCTTTTTTTCATTTAAAAAAATTTTATTGTTGTTCAATTACCGTTGTCCCAATTTTCCCCCTGTTGCCCTCCCCAGCTCCACCCACCCCCACTCCTGCTCGCACAATCAATCCCCACCCAGTTGTCCATGTCCATGGATCCTTTATACTTGTTCCTTGACTAGAACCTTTCCTTTTCTTCCCCTGTTATCTCCCTTCCCCCTCCCCTCTGGTCAGTGTCAGTCTGTTCCTTATTTCCATGTCTCTGTTCTATTTTGCCCATTTGTTTGTTTTGTTCATTAGGTTCCACTTATAGGTGAGGTCATATAGTATTTATCTTTTGCTGCCTGGCTTATTTCACTTAGCATTTACATCAATGCTGTGATGAAGGATAGGAGTTCATTCTTTCTTTCTGCTGTGTAGTATTCCAGTGAGTAAATGACCCAGTTTTTTGATCCACTCATTTACTGATAGGCACTTCAGCTGTTTCCAGCACTTTGCTGTATTAAATAGTGCTGCTATGAATATTGGGGTGCATAGGTTCTTTTGAATTGGTGTTTCAGGATTCTTAGGGTATAATCCCAGCAGTGATTTTTAGTTTTTAGAGGAAATTTCATACTGTTTTCCACAGTGGCTGCACCAGTTAGCACTGCCACAAACAATGCACTAGGGTTCCCTTTTCTCTGCATCCTCATCAGCACTTGTTGTTTGTTGATTTGTTGATGATGGTCATTCTTACCGGTGTGAAGTGGTATCTCATTGTGGTTTTATTTTGCATCTCTCTGATGACTAGTAATGTTGAACATCCTTTCATATGTCTGTGGATCTTCTATATGTCCTCCATAAAGAAGTGTCTGTTCAGGTCCTTTGCCCATTTTTTAATTGTATTGTTAGTCTTCCTGGTGTTGAGTTATATGAGTTCTTTATATATTTTGGAGATCAAACCCTTGCCCAATGTATCATTGGCAAATATGTTTTCCCATATGGTTGGTTCCCTTTTCATTATGCTGATGTTTTCTTTAGCCAAGCAGAAACATTTTAGTTTGATGTAGTCCCATTTGTTTATTCTTTTCTTTATTTCCCTTGCCCTAAGAGATATAGTGGCAAAAGTATTGCTGCATGGGATATCTGAAATTTTACTGCCTATGTTTTCCTCTAGGACTTTTATGGTGTCATTTCTTATATTTAAATCTTTTATCCATTTTGAGTTTATACTGTTTGATTACAGTGGCCTTAATATAGTTTGATATCAGGTATTGTGATCGCTCCTACTTTGTTTTTTCTCAAAATTGCTGAGATTATTCGAGGTTGTTTATGGTTCCTTATAAATTTTTGAAATATTTGTTCTATACCCGTGAAATATGGGTATTTTAATCGGGATTGCGTTGAATCTATAGATTGGTTTGGGTAATATGGACATTTTAATGATTTTAATTCTTCCAATCCATGAACACAGAATATGCTTTCATTTATTTGTGTGTTCCTTAATTTCTGTCTTTAGTGTTCTGTAGTTTTTTGAGTACAGGGATTTTACCTCCTTGGTTAAATTTATTCCTAGGTATTTTATTTTTCTTGTTGCTATAGTAAATGGGATTTTTCCCCTTGT
Source organism: Furipterus horrens (assembly GCF_987537825.1). Taxonomy (NCBI): domain Eukaryota; kingdom Metazoa; phylum Chordata; class Mammalia; order Chiroptera; family Furipteridae; genus Furipterus; species Furipterus horrens. The sequence goes on along the minus strand of NW_028327179.1, from coordinate 55,451,441 downwards.
TTCTCTTTCTGATATTTCTTTTTTTTTTTTTCTTTCTGATATTTCATTGTTGGTGTACAAAAATGCCTTCAGTTTCTGAATATTGACTTTGCATCCTGCTATTTTGTCAAATTCACTTATTAGGTCAAGTAGTTTTCTGGCGGATCCTGTAAGGTTTTCTATGTACATTATGACATCTGCAAACAATGACAGTTTTACTTCCTTCTTTCCAATTTGGATGCCTTCTATTTCTTTTTCTTGTCTGATTGCTGTGGCTTGAACTTCAAATGCTATGTCAAATAGAAGTGGTAGAAGTGGTAGAAGTGGACACCCTTGTCTTGTTCTTGATCTTAGGTAGAAAGCTTTTGGTTTTTACCTGTTGAGTATGATGTTGGCTGTAAGTTTCTCATATATGGCCTTTATTATGTTGAGGTATGTCCCCTCTATTCCCACTTTGCTGAGCATTTTTATCATAAATGGGTGCTGTACTTTATCAGATGATTTTTCAGCATCTATTGATATGATCATGTGACTTTCATTTTGTTTATGTGATGTATTCCGTTTATTGATTTATGAAATTGTACCATCCTTGCATCCCTGGATTGAATCCCACTTCACCACGCTGTATTACCTTTTCAATGTATTGCTGGATCCAGTTTGTCAATATTTTGTTGAGGATTTTAGCATCTATGTTCATCAGATATTGGCCTATAGTTTTCTTTCTTTGTTTTGTCTTTACCTGGTTTTGGAATTAGGATAATACTGGCCTCATAGAGTTTGGGAATCTTCCCTCTTGAATTTTTTGGAATAGTTTAAGAAGAATAGGAGTTATTGCTTCACTAAATGTTTGGCAAAGTTTATCTGTGGAACTGTCCAGTCCAAGGCTTTTGTGTGCCAAGAGTTTTTTGATTACTGATTCAGCTTCACTAATTGTTATCAGTCCATTCAGGCTTTCTGCTTCTTCTTGATTCAGTTTTGGAAGATTGTATGTTTCTAGAAATTTGTCCATTTCTCCTAGGTGTCCAATTTCCTGATAATAATTTCTTACAATCCTTTGTATTTCTATGATATCAGTTGTAATTTATCCTCTTTCATTTCTGATTTTATTTATTTGGGTTCTGTCTCTTTTTTTCTTGATGAGTCTGGTTAAAGGCTTGTCGATTTTGTTTATCTTTTCAAAGGACAAGCTCCTGGATTTATTGATCTTTTGAATTGTTCTTTTAGTCTCTATGTCATTTAATTCTGCTCTGATCATGATTGTTTCCTTCCTTGTACTCACTCTTAGCTTTGTTTGTTGTTGTTGTTCCTCTCATTCTTGTAGATGTAGGATTAAGTTGTTTATTTGAAATTTTTTTATCTTTTTTAGGTAGGTCTGTGTTGCTATGAACTTCCCTCTCAGGACTGCCTTCACTGTGTCCCATAGGTTTGGGGATGTTTTGTGTTCATTTCCATTTGTTTTCAGAAACTTTTTTGATTTCTTCCTTGATCTCATTGTTAACCCATTCGTTGTTTAGTAGTATGTTATTCAACCTCCAAGAATTTGAATGTTTTTGAGTTTTTTTCCTTGAGGTTCGTTTCTAGTTTCAAGCCATCGTGATGTGAGAGAATGACTGATATGATTTCAATTTTATTGAATTTGTTGAGGCTTACATATGTTCTTAATGATTTATTTAGTATATGTTCTTAGATTTGGAATCATTGACTCAGAATTCATACTATTAATGGCAATGAATGAAAATTGTCATTTTTTAACTTTTTACACTGTATTTAAAAATTATTTTCTTGTTATCTTAATGTACATAAATGCCAAATTACTGTTTTCCCAAAAGTTTGGTTTGTCTTTCTTTCTAGTGCTCTTTTTCTTTTTCAATGCTGAAATAACTTAGAAGCTATTTATTTTTTCATAGGGTCCCCATTGTGGACCAAAGAAAAACTTGAACCAATAACACTTCAAAGTGGCCAACATTTGGTACTTCCCTGCAGACCCCCAATTGGACTACCACCACCTATAATATTCTGGATGGATAATTGTAAGTTTTAAAAATGTTAATTTTCTTTCTTAAAGAATCTTATAATTATTTGCTGTCACACTAAATTATTACCTCTTGTGATTCATAAAATATTTTAGAGCTGCTCAGGAAAATAAATGCTCATTTAAATAAATAACATGTCATTTCATTCATTCACTTGTTTTTCCTGTGCACCTACTATAAACTAGTCACTGCTATAAGTAAGCCAAACAAATTTCATGCTCTCCTCAAGCTTATATTCTATGCAATGGGAATAGATAGGGGCGGAGAAGGAAGCAGATAATAAATGCATGTAGAAAACATGTGTCAGTTAGCAATAAATGCTGTGAGGGAAAATAAGCAGAGTTTTGAGCAGAGACTTAACAGAATGAGAGAGCAAGGCATGCCTCTAAATACCTGGGTAGAATGGGAAAAACTGGGGCAACCCCCTAAGGCAGAAGCACCTTGGTGTGTGTAAAAGACAGCAGGGAGGCCAGTAGTGCATCAAAGGAGAGAGTGATAGAAAAGGGCAGACAAGTCCATGGGCTCAATACAGAGGGCTTTGGCTTTGCACACATTGAGGGAGTGACTTTACTTGAAACCAAACAAATAGTAATAACATCACTTCAGCTTATGTGTGAACAATAGAGGACAAAAGGAGAGTAGACCTCCTTGACTGGAGGCCACTGCTATAATCTAGGCAAGGGTTTATGGTGACTTGGACTTGGGCAGTAGCAGTTGAGTGGGTAAGAAAGGGTCAGATTCTGGATGTGTTTTGGAGGTAGACACTCTAGGATTTATTTAGGTTAGGTTGGGGGCATGAGAGAAAAGATTCAAAAGTAACTCCAAAGTTGAGGACAGAACACCTGGTAAAATGGAATTTCCATTTCCTAAATTAGCGGAAGCCCATAAAGGAGAGTAAATCAAGCTGTTTTGGTTTCTTTTTTCAGTTGTTTGTTTGTTTGTTTGTTTATCCCCAATGGCAGCTAACATCTATTGTGTATATACTAAGTGCCTTTACTAAGGACTTTACATGGGTTATCTCATCAATTTCTTACAACAACCCTATGAAGTATGTCTGGTTATTCTTTCCACACTTTAGATGAGGAAACCAAGGCACAGACATGAAGTCATCAATTAGGTAGTTTAACATTTGTCCTCCTGTCCTTATCCTTGAGGAAATTTTTTTGTTGCTCCGCCTCCCCACCCTCCAAAACCTCCTCTGCAAAAAGGTTAATATGTTACCTTACAGGTAGCACATGGTTCTGCTGGGAGACTAGGAGATCAGGGAGTTTTTTAAAAATTTTTATTTATTTATTTTTAGACAGAGGGGAGGAAAGGAAGAGAAACATCAATGCATGGCTGCCTCTTGTGTGCCCCCAGCCAGGGACCTGGCCCACAACCCAGGCATGTGCCCTGCCTAGGAATCAAACTGGCGACCCTTTGGTTCTCATGTAGGCAGTCAATCAACCGAGCCACACGAGCCAGGGCAGAAATCGGAGTTTTGAATGTGAGAGGCCTATGAGACATCCATGGGGAGATGCACAGCAGGAGTCAGAGCTTCATGAGTCAGAAGAAAGATTCAGGGTTCTAGTCAGCAGTGTTTGCCTGTAGAGCCAGGGGCTGGATGAGAGAATGAAGAGAGGGAGGGAGTGCGGGTTTTGAAGAGCAAAGCCTGGGGTGCTGAGACCAGGAGCTCCCCAGGAACCAAGAACTTAGGGAGAGACCACCAAAGCAGATGAGAAGGAGCATCACTGAGGTAAGAAGAGAACAAAGAGAGAGTAGTGTCCCCAAGATGAGGTGAAGAAAGAGTCGCAATTTTATTGCTACAACAGTAGACATAGATCTAAAGGGTCACTGGTTCGATTCCCAGTCAGGGCACATGCCTGGGGGTGCACAAGTAGCAATCACACATTGATATTTCTCTCCCTCTCTTTCTCCCTCCCTTCCTCTCTCTCTAGAAAATAAATAAATAAATAAATAAATAAATAAACAACCTTAAAAAAGAAAAAGTTCACCTGATCAGCAGTACTCCTTTTTAAAAACAACAAAAACAACAATTTTTTTAAAAAAATAGAGCAGATGATAGTCTCTGTCCTGGAACTTAAATTCCAGCATGGTAGACAGGCAATAAGCCATATATATGATAAATAAAATATGTTATATGTTAGAGAATGATAAATAACTCAGAAAAGAAAAGGAAGAGGAGGTAAAGAAGGCTGGGTAGTCTGCAGCATTAAATAGTGTCATCATTGCACCCTATTGTTAATTGCCCTTTCGCTGCCTGATTCTTCAGTTAGCTCAGACAGGGTAGGGACCCCAGTATGGCTGACACCTTACACAGGGCCTAGCTCACAGGTGCTCTCACAGTCTGACAATTTATGAAGATGCAACCCAGATTAACATCTTTATAAGCTTCCTTAATCCATGTTTCAAAGCATGTGTGTATATGTGTCTAATATTTAGGAACTATTTAAATGTTAGGAAAAGTCACACAAATGCTTTCTGTCAAACTTTTTATGGTTTACATTTGCTTAATGAAACACTTCACTGTACAACTCTAATCTTACCTCTGCCCTACTCCAAAGAAGTTAAGTTCAACAGGTACAATTGGAGTTTTCATGTGTTATTTTGTTGTTCCTGCTTACACTTATATGCTGTTACTCAAAGAACTTTATGAATAGGGAAAAAATATTCCAGTGAAATTCATAGATCTATTAGTAGATACATTTATTTTGCTAATTTGGGAAGTGGTCCCTTTATGATAGAATGGCCTGTATATCTTTCTGCCTTTTTCCAGCCTTTCAAAGACTTCCACAAAGCGAGAGGGTTTCCCAAGGTCTGAATGGAGACCTTTATTTTTCTAATGTTCTCCCAGAGGACACCCGTGAAGACTATATCTGTTATGCCAGATTTAACCACACTCAGACTATACAGCAAAAGCAACCTATTTCTGTGAAGGTGCTTTCAGGTAAGAGTTTAGCTTCCTGAATCTGTCTTTCAATGATGTTTACAAATATCTGCAAAATATTAACTAATAAATACTACTGATTGAAGTAAACAAGTCCACTGATCAGGTAGTTTGAATAGTGACTAAAGTACTGGCATATGTGCTATAAGTGACATGTACAAATACCCTAAATACTGTGTTTTTCATGATATGCTGTTATTAACATATCTCTTTCCCTGGTAACCTTCTGAATCTTGGAGTTCTGCACATTGGTGTGTGCTTTATGCCCCATGATGCCTTTAATTGGTAATCCTGAAGCTTCAGTTATATGTTCACATAATACTGGTTGGGGTGACTGGGTAAATTAATGAGTTAGTCATGTACAATGTAAAGCACTGTTTTTAGTTGGTAAGGATGGCACTTGGTCAGCATAGCTGTATATGTTTACTTTTCTTGCCTAATACTTTTTTGTCCAATACCTTCTCCCCTATTTTTTACATTTTTCATAATATTCTGTTTATTTCAGTGGATGAATTGAATGACACTATAGCTGCTAATTTGAGTGACACTGAGTTTTATGGTGGTGAGTTATGGTGATCGTAACTGATATTCTCTTCTTCATTGTAGAATTTAGTTCACTAACTTCACCTCCATGGCTATTTAACCTTATTTCTTTATGAGATTCCTAGTTATGTGTTTAATACCACTAGAAAATATGTATGTTTCTTGTGAAATTTAGCTGTAAGCTTGCAAACATGCCACTAAAACATTTTCCATGTTGTATGTATAATAATGAAAATTATTATAGCTGTTTTCATGTAAAGAACCACTTCACATGATTTGGGTTTTTTTTCATGTATGTTCAGAATTATGTTTTTTGTCTTTTGTCTTGTTCATAAATTTTCCTCATGAACTAAGTAAGAATTGGCAGGGTGCAGTAACCTGCTTGAATACTAACTCTTCAAAGTCTTAGTATCCTTTAGCAACTAACAGTAAGTGGATTTTGATAGTAAGTCATCATATTTCCCATCTGTTTTCACATGACATTATCGATATCATAAAATTAGCAATAATATTTCTCTTAGTTTTGTTTAAAAACCAGTCATTATCTTCAGTGGAAGTAATATTTCTAAAAATAGAACATTTAACTTCATTCTTTCAAAAAGAAAAGAATTTGATTTCCTTAAGGGAAATGTGGGTTTCAGGTACAGAGTTGATCAATGAAAATTATGGGGTCTTCTTAATTATCTATAAGGCAGAATTTCTACTGTATTAATTTTTTTACCTTTGAGGTGTGAAGTAAAAAACATTAAGGTTTGATCAATGACCAGAGTAGACATACTACATCTTATGTCTTATTTTATTTTAATATACTCCTGAAAGATACAGGTCTCAAAACCATTTCCAAAGTGATTTTAGAAGGGTAAGATTTCCTATACTATCTCTAAAATCTTAGGAAAACTCTAATTTCTCTCAAGTCATACCTTTTTTTGGTATTCAATTTTTTCTTCTGAGGAATGAGTATAAATCATATATTACCTTTTATTCAGTTTTTGTTAGTATCAAATTGTTAATGCATTAAAGTTTTGAAAACTCTGAAGGACTGTAGAATCTGAATATGTTGGTTTCTACTTTAGGTTTTTCTGAGAGTTCATCAAAATATCAGGCCACATTTAGGCAACACCTCCTTGAGAAAAAAGATGGCCTGCATGAATCTCCCTGAGATCTCTGACTTGAGCCCTCTTTGTATTTTCACTGAGAAAACCAATTTCAATTTCTTTAACTCCACTATTATTCTTAATATATGGCAAAATTTGCCAGACCTCTGTCAGTAACTTTCTAGTTTTGTTTTGTTTTGTTTTGTTTTCCATAAACCTTGAAGTTTGGGGGTTTTGATATGTTAAACATCTACCCCAGATTTATCTTCATGATTAACAAATGGAATTGAGTACAATGTAGTCCCCAGTGTAAACCAAAATAGCCCTTCCATAGTCATACATTTCAGAAAAATATAACATCTTCCACATGGTAAATAATCAATTTTCACTTTGACCTAAGCACTAATTTTAAGTGATGTATATTTTGAGAATATGATTTTCCTTTTTATGTCTACATTTTGAAATTTTAACTACCAACAAAAAAATCATAAAAATATAACCCAAAATTAAGAAAATATACAAAAAGAGAATAGTTCTTACTATTATTAGTGCTATGCAACCAAAATTATTTCTATTCTTGTCTGAGTGAGCAATAGCTATTTCTGTAAGGCAAAGAGTGTGCATGTGTAGTTTAACAAATTTTAAAATGTTAAATAGTTTTGAAAAGGGATTATATTTTTTAAGCAGTGAATCTGTTTCTAGAAATACATATTCATAACTTTCAATGCATATTGATTTTCTCATTTTCAGCTAAATCAAATAGAGAGAGGCCACCAACACTTTTAACTCCAGAAGGCAATACAAGTAACAAAGAGGAATTAAAAGGAAATGTTCTTTCACTAGAGTGCATTGCAGAAGGACTGTGAGTTAATACTTTCTGTCTTGGTGTACATTTCTTATAAAAACATAGTAGATTGGTAGAGAAGTATTAATATCATAGCAAGAGTCATTGACTTATACTAATTCCATCAAACATCAGGAAAAATCTGATAATTACTTCCAAAATAAGCCAGATGAATTCTCATATTATTAAAATATTTTAATGTAATAGTTTCTCCTGAAATAAGTATCAGTAATCATCATATGATTACTATGATTATAATTAGGGTATATTATTTTGCTACAGTGTGTAACAAACGACCTCAAAACTTATTGGCTTAAAGACAATAGCTATTTATCATTGATCTTTTTTCTGCAGGTCTTCAGGGAAGTTGTGCTAGAATGGATTAGATCCAGGGATATAGGTTGATCCTGCTCATGTGTCTGCTAGGTGGCTCAGCTATGGGTTCACAACTCTGAGTGTCTGGCAACTGAGCTCTTGGTTTTGAGTTTCTCACATCCCTTTAGCAGTCCAGCCCAGGCTAACTCTCCTAACAACAGAAGCACACATGGCTTCTTTGGGCCTAGTGTCGGAACTGGCATACTGTTCCATCCACTACTTCCTACTGGCAAGTAACAAGCCCAGATTCTTTGCAAATGTCTCATCTGTGCACACCTCAAAATTAATGCCACTCCTAGAACCCATACACCTTTGGCAGGAGTTGCAGTGAGACCTCACTCAGATACAAGAACCACTATTACATTAGGTAAATATTAGAGGCAAGCTTCTACCTAGTCCCCTCTTATGCCTGGCACAGAGCAAGTACTATTGATATAGAAACATATGCTGAAAACATTGAATAGACTCTCAGAAACATGTTGTGATCACATGTTGTGACCTGCGCTACCCTTGTCCTGGTAACTCAGCAGTCTCACATTTGTTCCCAGAATCAGGCTTCAGGAACAACTTTACTGCAGGAGACACATGGAGGCCTTTTCTGGGCATGTCAAGAAATCACACTCTCAAGTAACTGAAGATGAGAAAAGCCTCATTTGAAGTATATATCTTGTCCACCAGAATTTTTTTAAAAAACAGAAAACAAAAGCCTTGTAATTTTCATCATTGTTGTGTTAAAAAGTGGTTTAATTACCAACCTTCGACCCTTTGGGAATAGAGGCACTCATTCTCACAACTTAGTGATTGCCCTTCCCCCAAATGACATATTAAAAAAACAAACAAAAAACTAAAATATGATTGGTATTTGGAAATTGCATCAAACTTCCAAAAGCTTTTAAAAGCTTGGAATGTTATAAAATTAAGATTGGAGGTCTATCACTTATAAATCAATGAGCATACAACTCATGGAATCAAAATATTTCTAATTCTTAACAGCTGCTCAGTGGAATAGTAGGCCTCTGGAATAGTTTATGACTTAGTTAAGCTATGATTTCATGCTTCTGACTGCATCACCCTCACACCTCCAGTTGTATGAGATGCAGATTAATCTGACTATAAGGAAACATAATGATATGCTATCAGATTCCACATGGGTATAGTATCTTCAACTTTTCAAAATGATTCTACGTTTTCTACCTTTTTATATTCACAGCATGTCTTATTTTAGAAGCCATTTCATCAACTATGCATATTCAATTATTTTTATTCAACCAAATAAACCAAAACCAATTCTAAAAATCAATTAGTCTCACTTGCATTTCTAATGACAAATATTGTGGTTTTCTTGAGGGCCTGCATCGTTCTTTTTTCATCTTTATCTTCCCAACACACAACTCAGTGCTTGGTCTCTAGTTCATTGTTCAGTAAATGTTTATGTCAAATGGAATTTTATTTTACCCACATGAAAACCCTCTAAAGCCACTTGATCGTATCCCTAGTAAGAAAGCTAAGGAAACTGAAGCCCAAGGAAGGTCAGGGATCCATGGTCAAAGAACAATTTAGAAACAGGGCTGGGACTTTGAAAGAGATCTTTAACTTCAGGCCTGTGTTCTGGCTTTTCATCCATCTCCATATTTCATAATTTAATGAAAAACACTGTAAGAATGGTATGAATAATTTGAGTTTAATTTAGTCTTATCAGTTGGTTTAATATTGCAAATATAAATAAGAAATGTGTGTATCATGTCTTTCTCTGTTTATCTTTAACTCTAGCTGATGAAAAATTTAAACTCAATATCATTAATTTCATGGTAATTCTTTTGATTGGCATAGCACTTCATGTAAAATTTTCCAAGAGTGCTTCATGGATCAGAACTTTGAAGAGAACATTTAGATCCCTCAGTAAAGTAACTTATGCTGACATTCTCTGCATCTCTGAACTCAAAGTCTATGGTGTGTCATAAAGTAGTGTAGTTCTGCTTCTGTGAAAATAGCTCTACGTATAAGGTTTTGAGCATTATTTATAAAAGTGTGATGCTAGTTAAAGTATCTATATCCTTCTCATTAGCTTTACGAGTATATAAAGAATTTGTTACAAACTTGCATGGAAATTAATCCTCAAAAGTAGTTAGGTCAACTTCTTTCTTTGTATCATCATCACTTATTTATTTATCTTATCAGGCCTACCCCACTTATTTACTGGATAAAAGAAGATGGAACACTACCCATTAACCGGACATTTTATAGAAACTTTCAGAAAACGCTACAGATTATTCAGGTTTCAGAAGAAGACTCTGGAAATTACCAATGTATAGCAAAAAATGCATTAGGAGCCATCCATCATACCATTTCTGTCACAGTTAAAGGTATATATATCATTGTTTAAAATGCGTTACTACTGCATTCATGAGAGGCCCTTAGTATTTGATTAGAATGCCTTTCATTATATTCATCAATAATAATAAATGTAAATTTATATCAACATTCATGGTATCTTGAATCTCTTCTCATTGTTATTTGTATTTATTGTGTATCTAAATCAGATTAAAAATTATCTCCCTCAAATCTTTCTTACAAAAGAATACCAGTTAATACATGTAGAAAGAAGAAAGGAAATGGAAAAATCACCATTAGAATCCCACAGTTATAATTGCTGTAGGCAAGAGCCAGTGATGAATGCTAAAATTAGTGGATGAGCCTTCAGGGGAAATAGGATATTTGCATAGCCCCAAAGTATTTATCACCACCCCCTTCCAGGCAAAAAAAAATTTTTTTTTAATTTACTGAGGCAGTTTTAACACATGTCTACTCATTCTTCACTATTCCTCTCTTATGGAGATGGATCTTAATTTTCCTGCCCTTGAATGTGGGCTGAACTTAGTGACTCACTGGTCAATAAAGTATGGTAAGCAGGAAAATAGTAACATTACAGTGGAGAAACCTGGCGAACGTCACCTTAACCAAGTGATTGAGATTAGCACAACCAGCAATAAGTCATGTTGATATCATGTACTCCCTGATATGATGTAATCAGAGGGTCCGTCACCCAAAACCTCAGTCTAATCATGAGAAAACAGACAAACCCAAGTTGAGAAACATTCTACGAAATAATTGATTAGCACTCTTTGAAAGTCTGAAAGTCATGAAAGACACAGAAGACCAAGAAACTCTTAAGCTGGAGGAAGCTAAGTGAGGAGACATGACAAGTAAATGCAATGTCGTGTCCAGGACAGGGTCCTGGGACAGAAATATGACAGCGGAAAAACTGAGGAAGTTCTAGTAAAGTGTGTAGTTTAGTAATGGTATTGTATCAATGTTAATTTCTTGCTTTGATAACTGTACCATGTTTATATAAATGCTAACATTAGAGAAGGCTGAATGAAAGACTTCTGGGAACACTATTAACTTTGCAACTTTTCAGAGTTTTAAAAATTGCTTCCTAATTTTATAACTACATATATTCTGTAGGGCTCAAAATTTTAATTCATCTTTTTAGCTAGATCTATGCCTGTAAATTTCTTAGCCTTAGATAAATCTGTTGCCTATTTAATGTATCGTTAGTTAATGTAAAACAGATGATGATAATTATATCAAAAAGGTCTGTAAATAATACATAGATATCAGTGAATCTCTTTAAACATTCTTTTGAAAATGTGAAGTATTGTTTGAAGCACCATGTATAAATCTATTCACTCTAAAAAATGAAACTAACAAATGTTTTGCAAGATACTTTTTATTAAAATAGTTTAATATACTAAATTTGCTAAAATATCTATTTGATTCAAATACTTGTATTTTTTTCTTTCCTCAATAAAGCGGCTCCATACTGGATCATGGCACCTCAAAATCTTGTGCTGTCCCCAGGAGAGGATGGGACCCTAATCTGCAGAGTTAACGGCAACCCCAAACCCAAAATTAGCTGGTTATCAAATGGAGTCCCAATAGAAAGTAAGTTTCCTTAACTGGCTCCAGTTGTTGTATATTCTCAGAGCATAACTACATCTCAACAGCAAACAAATAGTGATAAAAATAATTTGGGTTAAACAAGAAAGACATGTATAAGTTAAACAGGCACCAAATTACCTTTAGACTTTTATCTTACTACATTTAGATTTTTTATTATAACTGAATATTTTGTACTATAATGGTATGTGTTCATTGGGACTTGGGGATATTTCCTTTGTTTTTTTTCAAATGCATCATAGGAGGAATGCAGGGTCAGAAATAAACATCACTGAGAAGTTCAGATCCTGTTTTTTGTTCAAAATGTGAAGTGGTTTGTGGAAACATAAGAATTAGAGGAGGTGGGTGGGGAGGCTAGGAGTAGAGACAGTGGTATAAAAATAAGAATACAGCTGTCTTAATTTAAAGAGTTTTTATTTCTAAATATAGCCCAGATGTTCTCAACTTCTCAAGGCTTTGGTGTTCACTAGACCATTGAACACCCAGAGAAGAACACATCATCTCATCCCAATCATGTTCAGGACACTCTCAGTCTTTGACCAGTTTCCCTGAGTCCTAGCTACTTCATATCACCTCTTCTGCTACCTTCCCTGGAAGCCTCCTGGAAATTTTCTCAGCCAGCTTCTTCAGGCTGCCATTTTGCTGCCCAAAGCAGTCCTTCAGGTGTGGCCACGGGCTCTCCCATTAATTTCCTAAAACACAACAAAGACCAGTTTTACAAAATGTGGTTAAAGGCTTGAGGATAGTAGAAAGGGTTTATGGCAAAAGAAAAGAAAACTGAAAACAAATATTATCCCTCTCTGCCCCTGGATTCCCAAACCACAGCCATCCACAGAGAGCCCACTTAGTCCCCTCTTTCTCAACCTCACTCACCGCCAACTGGTGCCCAGGGGAGAATCTTGAAACATTTCCCCTTTCTTGGAGTGCAGACCTTCTCCTAGATCCAGAAAAAGAGAAAATCAGTTTCTGTTTAAAACCCAGCATTAGGTTCATCCTTTCAGTCCATAGCATAATAATGTGCAAAGACACTCTTTACTCACAATAAAGACAACATTTTAGGTTTATGATGTAGATCAGCTTGGATCCTCATTGCCTAAGACAGAATAAAAGATTGGTTCTATAGTTACATAACCAAAAGTTCCGTTAAAATGGCTTACCTGAAATAATCTTTAGCCTAAGATGAATTTGAAAACTGCTGGCAGATTTGAAATGGCACAAGCCCCTTTTTTCTCACCATCAAGGTCTTACATTTGCAGGTCTTATATTTGCAGGTCTAAGAGCACCCTGTTCCATGAGTAAGTTTTAGGAGTTTGTGTCACACAGAAATTATCAGACATAGTCATGAGTTGCATCATAACCTTTCAGTCAATGGCAGAAGGCATATACAATGTTGGTATACCATTTAGCCTGGGTGTATATATAGTAGGCCAGAGAAGGAAAACTCTGACTCCAAAAAACCTCCGCTGCCTTGCGGCATACCTCTTCAGGGGAAAGGCTAGGGGAGTAAACCCCGACAGAAAATCCGGAGCCGGAGTCCCTAAGGCGGTTTGACGTTGTAGTCAACACCGGCAACTCCTGCGGCGCACCTGAAGCCAAGCTGTATTGACTCCGTCTTTCCCTTGGGCCCTTCAGCTGCGAAGAGAGGGGGGGGGGTCTGCTGCATGGGCAACAGCAGACCCTCCATATCACCCTGCCCAGGCTCTGTAGCTTCAGCTTCACTGGAGAGGACACTCCAGCGTCATCGCAAGATGTCGATTCAACACAGGAGGAGACAGATACCGTGTCACTCCCGAGTCGGACTGCACAGCCATTCTCAGCGGTGCAGATAGACTCTTAAGAAGCTACACCATCGTCTCTCGAGACGGACGGCTGCCGACGATATATAGTAGGCTATACCACCTAGGTTCGTGTAAGTGCACTCCATGATATTCGCATGACAAAATAACCTAATGACTAATTTCTCAGGATCATCCCCGTCATTAAGCAGTGCATGGCTGTACTCTGACACAGACAGCCTGTGTTTGTTGTAAAAGGAAATATCCTCCTAGGAGTAAACAGATTCTAAAGCAGATTCCAAACCCTAGCAAGTGGAGGTTTGGATATTTCCACTATCAATTTTAACCATGATCAGAATCAAGAACTGCAGGAAGTGGTTGTATATTGGGAAGCTGCTACCACTCTCAGAGACATGCTAATGAAAACTGAAAGAAAAAGTGAAAGAAAACCCAGAACTAAAACAAGTTTTATGGTACATTTTCTGATTTTCTTAGGAATGTGAGGCAATAAAGGATGGAGCATGCTCATTACTTGGACACCATATTTTACAGCTCAGAGACCTATGCCCATTTATGGAAGGTTAAATGTGCACCTGAGATCTGGCTTCAGTGGAACTCAGTGGGCAGGGTCATTCTTCTAGCCACTCAGCAGGAAAACCAGGGAGCCAGGGAATGTTGAAAAATTAAGTCCTTAAGCTTGGCAGCCAGAATAGAGTCATAAGCAAGGAAAATTGAGACAGAAGTGAGTCAGTGACACAAGAACAAGGGGAAATTAATTAATGAAGCTGATCTTTCCTCCTGATTCCCTCAGCTTATTGCCCTTCCAAACCCAGCATAGGCAGTTGTATTAATAGCTTTGAAATGCACTCATAAATACTCCTTTTGGGGGGAGAATCAACTGTGAAAGGTCTCCTTTGGGGAGGTGTTGGCGCAGGACAGGGGTCCCAGGAGACAAGGTAGGCCCTTCTACTATAACCCCAAATCATCTGATTAGGTCCAGAGCAGAAGAACAAAAATCTCTCAAGTCAGTTTCCATATTAGATCATTTCTTCCATTTCAAAAGTATATTTAAGTCACCACTAGAAGGAAAGCAGGAGGTTAAGCAAAGATAGAATCAAAATTTTAACTATGCTTACAGACCCAGGGTCCCTCGACCTCTGGTGTGCATCAGAGCAGTCACTCTGGTGGACAAGCGAGGGAAGAAACACTATGTGGTGTGGCAGCAGACAAGGGCCCTCCCTGGCCCACCATGGTGCCCCATGGTGCCAGGAGAAGGTGCTGTATGTTTACACCATGGTGATGTGAAGCATCTGTAAAAGGTTTCTTTCTCTACATTCAGTGGCCAAGCTAAATGTGTATGTATTGCTTTTTTTGAATCTCATAACTAAAAGGTAAATTGCTGAAACACCTGTTGGGAACCCTCATAGTTCTCTGCACAATGATACTGCAGGGACACTGCTGTTCCCTGCCCCCACCCTGAGCAGCTGGTCTGCCTGCAGCTTCTGCTGAGCGGCCTTTTGGCTAGATACTAAGTTGTAAACAGCTAAGTTCAAAGTCAACCCTACATGCCCCCACCTTGTGTTAACCTACCCTGATCCAACATAACGAGTAAATGAAGAAGAAAAATGTCAAGAATTTCATGTAAGTTCAAGGAGCTTTGTGCCTCTCCACCCTGCTTGATGGTATCCCTATGAATTTAGAGGACCCTAAACAGAATTGCCTTTGAGGTCTGGAAACAGGGGACTGGGACTTGTTTCTCACCTGCAGTTTGCTGCATGCAGCAAATGATAGTTTCTGGGGAAAGAATGCCAGAGAAGAGGGGGTAGGCTGGAGAGAGCAAAGTTTGCAGCAGTATACAGTGGCATGGAATTGGCATAGTAAGTATTCCTAATCTTTGGGGGGACCTAGACTGGGCCCCAGAAATTAGGTGGGAGCACAAGCTGACTTGCTGACAACACCTTTCACTGAAAAGACTGCAGACATCTTGGGTAGAGCAGCTGCTGAGGGTGAGGGGCAGGGAACAGCTATGCCTCAGCATCATTATCATGCAGGGAGCTGTGTAGCATCTGCACCAGGTGCAGCACAACAGAGACACTATCAGGGGACCATACTCCCAGATACACAGTCTTCCCATACCTGACTTGCAGTGACACCTGAGGACAGTGACTTTCCTCTGACCTCTGCAGGCCCTAGCTGCCAAGTGCACATATATACTATAAAGGAGAAGCAGGATCAGGGAGAGAGAGGGATTTTTTTAGCAAAACAGTGTTCTTGATTTTTGACTGTGCATTTCAGACCTGGACCCTGCTTTTTACAGAACTGGAAGGATAAACTCAACAACTGAGCTCTAATCTCAATGTCTTCCAAAGTTCTGTCCCCTCAGGACTCACTAGGTTACTTTAAACTTTTCTTGAAGGAAAAAATAAAGTAGACTATGAAATACAGAATTTGCCTAAAACTACCAAAATATTTTTTATGCCAAAGGACCTAAGCAGGTTATTTTATTTTAAAGTACATATTTTTTATTATGCTGTTACAGTAGTCCCAATTCTTTTTTCCCTTTGCTCACCTCCGCCCAGTACCCCGCTTCCTTTCAGCAATCCCATCCCCGCTTAGTTCTTGTCCATGGGTCGTGCATGTAATTTCCTTGGCTTCACCCTTTCCTGTACTATTCTTAACATCCTGCTGTCTATTTTGTTCCTACCAGTTATGCTTCTTAATTCCTGCACCATTTCCCCCTTTCTCCTCGTTTCTCCCCTTTCCCCCTCCCAGCTTATAACCCTCTTAATGATCCCCATCCCTATGATTCTGTTCCTGTCTTGGTTCTTTGCTTAATTTGTTTTTGTTTTTTAGATTCAGTTACTGATAGCTGTGAGTTTGTTGTCATTTTAATGTACATAGTTTTGATCTTTTTTTTAAATAAGTTCCTTTAACATTTCATATAATAATGGCTTGGTGATGATGAATTATTTTTGCTTTTCCTTGTCTGGGAAGCACTTTATCTTCCCTTCCATTTTAAATGATAGCTTTGCTGGATAGAGTAATCTTGGTTGTAGGTCCTTGCTTTTCATCACTTTGAATACTTGCCAATCCCTTCTTGCCTGCAAAGTTTCCTTTGAGAGATCAGCTGATAGTCTTATGGGGACTTCTTTGTAGGTAACTCTCTTCTTTTCTCTTGCTGCTTTTAAGATTCTCTCCTTATGTTTAGCCTTTGGCAATTTAATTATGATGTGTCTTGATGTGGTCATCTTTGGGTCCAACTTGTTTGGGACCCTTTGTGCTTCCTGGACCTGTATGTCTATTTCCTTCTCCAAATTAGGGAACTTTTCCTTCATTATTTTTTCACGTAATTTTTCAATTTCTTGCTCTTCCTCTTCTCCTGGCACCCCTATGATTTGGATGTTGGTAAGTTTAACGTTGCCCCAGAGGTTCCTAAGCCTCTCCTTGTTTTTGTTTTTTGGTTTTTTTTCAATTTTTGTTTCTTTTTTCTGTTCCGGGTGAATGTTTATTTATTCATTTTTTTCCAAATTGTTTATTTGAATCCCAGCTTCCTTCCCATCACTGTTGGTTCCCTATATATATATATTTTTTTTTTTATTTCACTTTGTATAACCTTCACTTCTTCCTTTATTTTGTGGCTGTACTTAGTCATTTCTCTGAGCAGCCTGATCACCAGTGTTTTGAATTCTGCATCTGATAGGTTAGCTATCTCCATTTTCTTTAGTTCTTTTCCTGGAGTTCTGTTCTGACCTTTCATTTGGGCCATATCTCTTTGTCTCCTCAGTTTGGCAGCCTCCCTATGTTTGTTTCTGTGTATTAGGTAGAGCTGTTTTGACTCTGTGTCTTGATAGTGTGGCCTAATGCAGTGGGAGTCCTATAGGGTCCAGTGGCCCAGCCTCCCCTATCACCCAAGCTAGGTACTCAAGGTACGCCCTTCGTGTGGGCTGAGTACACCCTCTTCTTGTAGTTGAGCCTTGGTTGCTGTTGGCAGGTCAATGGGAGGATTTACCCAGGGAAGTCAGCTGCAAAGACTGGCTGTGACCACTCACCATCAAGCTCTGCCCTCCACGGATGATCAGCTGTGCAGGGCCATGGTGGTGGTGCCCTGATGTGCTCTGTAGCTGTCCACTGGGTATGCTGACCCTGGGGTTTCCTGGGTGGTACAGACCAAGGTCAGTCCCCACCTGTGTTTGGCCAAGGGCCACCCTGCCTGAGCTATAAAGCAATCAGAGATGGCTGTTACTTGTTCTGGGCTTGGAGATTCCCAGTTGAAGCCAAGCTGTGAAATTAGGCTAGCTGCTGCTAGTGCTGAGCCTGAGGCTCACTAAGGCCAATTGTTGCTTGTTTGATAGGACTTAGGAAATTGAGAAGCATAAACCAAGACCAGCAATTCATATGGAAAAGCAGCTTGGGTAGGCCCATAAGTTAGGTGGAGAGGAGTCTCTGGGGCTCTCCAAGGCAGTTCAAATAGTGTTAGCCAGGTTAATGGAGTCTTGGGTATGGAACCAGCTTGCCAGATTAAGGGGCAGGCAGGGGAGGGGGCAGTTTAGAAAAGAGACAATGGCCTCTGCTTGCCTGGATGCCAAATGCTTCATTTTCTCCCTGAATGCCACTGGTGCCTTTCAAGCTGCTACCCCAGTACCGGAGCTCAGAGGAAGTAAGTCTGAGTAGGTGAGTCTGTGTGTGGGTTCTTCAAGATGAACTGCCTGGGGCTCCAGCAGTTTCTTCCACCAACTCAATCTCCACTGGTTTTTGCAGCCATTGGCTGGGGGTGCTTGGTGTGGGACTGGGACTCCCTGACCTCAAGATATCCCTCCTGAATTTTTATCCACCACATGTGACTGAGAGACTAGCCCATTCTGCATCTGCACCCCTCCTACCCATCTTGATGGATGTGGTTTCTTTAATTCCATAATTGTCAGACTTCCATCTAACTCAATTTCTGACATTTCTGGCAAATGGTTGTTCTATATTTCTATTGTAATTTTGATGTGGTTGTGCAAAAAGGTGAGTCATGTCTGCCTACACTGCCATCTTGGCCAGGTCTCCAAAAATATTTGTTAAACAACCTACAGAAGTCAGGAAAAAGAACACAGCTGCAGAGAGCTAGTGCCAAAAGAGATCAGAGAGCTTTGATTTTATCACGTGACCTTCAGAGGCTGGGATAGTGTGGAAGTAGAACCCAGGACCAAAAGGAAAATGTCCAAGGCCAAGGCCATGTGCACCATAGTTCCTGTCCCTGTCCTAGGAGGCAGCAGGAGAGCCTAATGCATATAGATCTGGAATAGTGTTCCATGTGGGTTGGGGGAAATCTCAAATTTTTTCACATGGGGTATATATAAGATCACACCATTATTATGTTAAAAGGAATGAAGAGAATGAGAATGCACAGAAAACCTTCTCCTGCCACAATTACATATGGTGCTGGCATTACAAGGAGAGATTTAAAACCAGAAATGTGTGATAAGCAGTCAGGGGAATGAGGGAATGGACCAAGATATTCCCAAGTTTCCACCAAGGCATCTTCCTTCTTCCTTTTCTCATAAGTAAAGGGTTCAGTTCACATCCCCTTAGAGTGGATGAAATAATTAATTCAAGAGGAAATTTATCTCTTCACCTAGAGGCTTGTTCTACATTATTCCCAAATGTTCAGTTTTCTGGAGATGTTTATGAAGCAGACTACTCAGAAAAGCTGAGCATTGATCTCATGTTAAACAAAGTGCTCCAGTCTCAAGTTTCTCATCTCCAAAATATATACTCTGTCTAGTTAATCTAACTAACAAAGTTCTTTTTAAAGAGAAATTATGCAATAGATATAAAATATTTTAAAAATTGATAGTACTCTATACATGTAAGATGGCACTAATTATTATTACTCTCATTATCTGAATGTTGCAAGCATTTAGAGTTTGGCCAGCCATGTCAGGATAGTAAGGATAAAAGAAAGTATTGTTGGTAGGCAGTCATCCCAGTTATGAACCTTACCTTTGGGGCTTTAAGTTATATGCAGTGATTCTGTGCTCTTAAATTTCTTTTTCCAATGTTCACTTGTAGCAAGTGAAATTAATTATTTCCAGAATCAATTATTGTTCCTTTGGATAACTTAGATTTGGATGCTAGAGAGTTGTTCCCACCTAGTCGCCAGCAGATTCCAAAGGCTTCAGATGTCTCTGTAGTAGTAATTTCATTCTTTGCCCAAATACCAGCTGAGCCTCCACATGTCATGGGGACAGTTCCTGGATTGGTTTGTGTTTCATTCGTAAGTGCTTAAGGAAAATGTAGCCCAAACTCCATGGAGAGAGACCTGCTTGTTTACTACTCTTACTTAAAGGTTTATTTTATTCCTGGACATGTTGCCAAAAATATTCAAAGCCTGCTCCACTTATTGGAAATAAGGCACATACAATTGGATGCCTTTCAGGTAAAGAATAACATCAAAAAGTGCAACCTTTTTAAAATAGTTTATGTTGTGATGTGATTGATGAGAGTCCTTCCCAGGAGAAGATTGTCCTGCTGGCTTTGTTCATTGAGGTAGTCTTCCATGTTTACAGCGATGTAACTTTTTAAAATAATTGTTGTGGTTGAGAAACATATAACATGAAATTTACCATCTTAACCATTTTAAGTGTACAGTTTGGTAGTGTTAATATATTCACTTTATTGTAAATGCGATCTCCAGAGCTTTTCCATCTTGCAAAACTGGAACTCAATACCATTAAACAATACAAGGTGGTATAACTCTTAAAAGCTCAATATACTCAAGAAATTAGAGGAGCTCTTCTCACTCAGTCTGCCACCCACCCAGACAGATTTAGCTAGAGCTCTTCCTGGGCCTCATCACTGCCTGAAATGCCATCACTCACTCCCAGACCTCCACTGCCTAGCATGACCACAGAGGTACAGTACAAATGGACATATAGGGACACTGAGAGTACCCTGAGGAGTCCCAACAGTGAGTGCCCAAGTACTGGGTCCAAAAGTGCTAAGAATAATTGGCCAAGAAAGAGACTCAGAAATGCTGCTCTGTTCCAGCATGGCTTATTGAGGCAGTAGGTGGACATCATGAGAGTGTGTGAGGCAGGAAGACCCTGAGGATACTAGACTTTGGACTTGAACCAAGTAACCTAGCTGTCCTGAGTTTATTGCTGTAGTTTATTGATGAAACCTATATCTGTTCAAGAAGAACATGTTTCCTAAGGCAATTTTGAAGATACTAGAGTCATAAACAGCAGATATGAGCTAAGATACTGACTCAAGTATCTTGGCACAACCAGACTACTAGTTAAACTAATTGGAGTATCTAAGAGGATTTCATAAATTAGCTATTGATTGTGATCTGAGTGTTGAGCAGCTACATACAAATATATGTGATAGTAAATTTGTGTGGCCTTAAGCCACTAGGTTTGTAGTAACTTGTTATAGTAGCAGTAGAAAATTAATGCAAAAAGAATGAGCTCAATACTTTGAATATGTGTAGTAAAACAAGGATTAATAACTTTATTTTGGCTTGTTTTTATTAAAGTGAGTTAATAAGTCACAGATGAACCAAATATTTGAGACTTTAAAGTGACAAAGGAGTCTAAATGCAGTGATAATCATGTCTTAGATGCACATACCTTTCCTGTCATCAAAGGAAAAAATGGTGTGTAGAATGAAAGTAAAGTCTACTTAAGTGGTTCAAGTTGAAAGGGCAGTTTAAGAGAAAGGCTGCTGTTATTTAGTTTTGATTTTGATCAGCATACTGAGACAGATACCTATCATCCCTTTTAGTGTACTTTTAAAGCAATGCAAGGTCCCAGCCTAAGGTTTAGCATTTACAAAAAGGAATTTATCTCCAGTATCACAGCACTTCCAAATTGTTGGGCATGCCCTGGACATAATTCTCACATATTATGTTACCCAACCACCTTCGTTCTGCTTCAGTAAGGATCAGTCCTGGAGTTAACATTTTTAAAAGTACTTGAGAGATTTAGCTGAAAATACTACCTTTAAGAGAAATTTTACACAACTTATTTCTATGTCAGCCTCAGGAATTTCCAAAGAAGAAAAATTAATATCTTCACATTTGATTATTAGTTCTATATTTAGTTACTTTTTTATTTATTTACCTAGTTATTTCAATAAGAGACTCTTTAGTTACAGATTTAGATTAGCTAGAGGGTTTCTATATTTTTTGACTAGCTTTGCCATCTCCTCTTAATAAATTATTAATTTGCTTCATCAAAAATAACCACGGTTTCTTTATGAACAGGCAATGTTTTCCTAAATTTATATTGTTTTCACCTAACTTGTGCTTTTCTGTTCCTGCATCTCTCAAAATAATATTCAGTCTTACAGAACAAATCCACTTAAAACTAAATACACCCATGCTAGGTGATAACTAAATTCTGAGGAAGAAAAATTATGGCTTCTACCTGGGTTTATGGCCTTGTCCTTCATACTGGATATACCTAGATCACTGTGTATTTCTTTTCTACTTACTATAATGTAGACCTCAAGCTTTACATCTTCTAAGCAAAGAGGAATAAATATATACTTTTAATTTTTACACCCAAACAGTTGCGCCTGATGACCCCAGCAGAAAGATAGATGGCGATACCATTATTTTTTCAAATGTTCAAGAAAGATCCAGTGCAGTGTATCAGTGCAATGCTTCTAACGAATATGGATATTTACTGGCAAATGCATTTGTAAATGTGCTGGGTAAGCTCTTCCTTTATTAAAGGCATGGCAAATTAAATTAATGACTTCTGTTGTTTTCCATTCATTCAGCAAAAATGCACTGAGCATCTACTATGTGAAAAAGAACACAAAGTGATAAAGGACATAGAAAGATGAATAAAATACAAACCTTGCTCTAAAGGATTATTACAGTCTGCTATTAATGTTCTTTCATAACACAGTATTTATCATGGGATAGCCTAATTGTATGAGTAATCAAATAGGCTGTTCCGTTCACAGATGGTTAGACCAAGTGTCAATCCCCTCAATAGGAAAATAGCATTGATCTGTCATTAGTAATGGAATACTACTGCTGTTCCATCCTTGAATAACAGTTTCATGCTTTTGATTTTTAGAAAATAAATTATTGATCATAATATTTGGCCTTTATCCAAGTCACAGATGTTAATTAATTTATTAATTCATAATAATACATTTAGAAAACTATGACATATTCAAACATATTCTGAAACAGTTGGTTTATGTGAACATTGTATTTCTCATAATGGACAAAACTACCAGAACATCAAATTTGTTAAAATTTGATGTGATAATTGTTTTCATGGTTCCAGGGAATTATATTTCAATTTTTTCAGTGGAGTAGGCTCCCCTTCAAACAAAATTAAAATTAGGAAGCCAACCAATACTTGGTATTTTCCCTTTGTGCTTGAAATAAAGGTCAGTAAATCAAATAAAGTGCTGAGCAGTTAAGATACTAGTGGATGTTTAAGAAGCACTTTTGATTTCTGATCCTGGTCCTTTTTTTAATCCTCACCTAAGGATATGTTCACTGATTCCAAAGAGAGAGGAAGGGAGGGAGGAAGATGGAGAGAGAGAGAGAGAGAGAGAGAGAGAGAGAGAGAGAAAAGAAGAGAGAGAGAAAGAGAGACACTGATGTGAGAAACATCAGTTGGTTGCCTCCTATAAGCACCGCAACCAGGGATGTATGGGCAACACTCCAACAGATTGAGCCACCCAGCCAGCATTGGTTCTGTTTTTTAATCATCAGCACTCTGCTTTTTTGTGCTGGCTTCATTCCCACCCACTCACCCCCATTATAACCCTACGGTTATGAAGAGCCAGTCATCAACAAAAATGTACTTAGCCATGATATCCATATCAGAAACTGCTGGTTTCTGGGGGGTAAAACAATAGAAGTCTCATTCTCTGCCCTCAAGCGACTCGTAGTATAGTAGGAGATATAGATAAATTAACCAATTATTAAAATATTATGCCTGAGTAATACATGGGGCATGAGGCAAAAGGAGAACACTTTCATTTTTCTCCTTCAGCAACTGGTAGTGTCATATCTTGTAGAACACATAAGGATAGAGGCATATTTGTTGTGCTTTACCTTAAATTCTAATGGCCTTGAAACAAAATGCCATAAAATCCATGGTGGGCCTAATGTTTATTTTATTTTATATTTACTTCACCTTTTTATGTTTTTAGCTGAGCCACCACGAATCCTTACATCTGCAGACACACTCTATCAGGTCATTGCAAACAGGCCCGCTTTACTAGATTGTGCCTTCTTTGGGTCTCCTCTGCCTACCATTGAGTGGTAAGTATTGGTCCTACTTCTTTTTAATATTTACATTTGCTAAAGCCTTCATATTTCTCAATATGTTGGGTTAGTCAGAGAACAGATAGGGGAAAGGTGGTACAGAATCCATTATTTTATTAACTATTAAATTTATTCACAAATATTTGTTAAATGCTTGCTCTGTGCTAAATACTTGCACATGTATAATCTATTTAGCAGCGCACTTTGTCAACCACAGAGATATATATAAATGTTTTTGAAAAAAATTGAGGTTGCCGTATTTTCCAATGCCATGGACATTACCTGGGATTTTATAAATAGTGGGTAGAGGGATTGGTTAGGGGACCTTTCTTGATTATAAAATATCATTTGGGGTGGGGGAGAGGTTCTATAAGCTCAAAATTAGAATTGTTATGACCACCAGTGTTTATCTTTAGTACCTCTCCCACCTGAATTTCCTGACTTGGATCCAGCCAAGCTCTCCTGTGTTCTTTAACTCTTTACTTCAGACCATCCTCTTTCATATAACACACCTGATACATGTTCTGTTCATCCTCCTAACTTGCTTGCTTTAGCATGAGCTGGAAAAAACAAGCTAGCATAAGTAACAGCTCGGAAAGAATGAGTGAAAAAAAATAGGAACATTCATTTATTGGTCCTCTATCAGGTGCTGCGTTCTGCCTACAATGAGAGATGAAAGCCAGGTGTAGAGTTAAAGGATAATCTCCCCAGGCGCCCACTTCACCCTCAGAGAAGTGTGGGCATTTGTGTAGATGATTTCCTAGTGAAGATGGCAAGTTAACACTTAGTCCCGGTTGATTTGGCCTTTTCATCCATCCTCACTTCTGTCCGACACTAACCAGGAAGTTGAGGGTACACATGATTTACATACACTCTTTATGCTTTTTTGTCCCTGATTATTTTCCTAGTCATACTTTCAAAAATACGACCCTTGTAACCTTGAAATCAAAGTCTCTTTAGAATTGTATCCTGCAGATGGAGTTACAAATACATCACAGCAGGGGGAAAATGTCAGAAAGAGCAGCCTTCATTTTTGCTTATCTTATCACTTATTTAGAGATAGAGTATGTAATAGTGTGTTTATAAAATTATGAATCTCATAATGAAATTTACAACTTAAGTAGTATTTTGTATTGTCACCCTAATAATTTTTGCACCATTGATCATTGAATTCTCCAGTTTTATATCCTATCTTTACATGGACCCCACTGACTTAAAAGCATGCAATATGCTTTGCCAGTTCCAAACACCTTTGAACTTGATACAATAATGCAGATCCTGGTATGTTGACCTCAAACATGGTATTTTTATGTCTGACTCCAAGTTATAATGTGTTTTATTTCTCGTTGTTATTTCCAAAATGAAGGTTTAAAGAAGCTAAAGGTAGTGCTCTTCATGAAGATATTTATGTTTTACATGACAATGGAACTTTGGAAATTCCTGTGGCCCAAAAGGACAGTACAGGAACTTATACATGTGTTGCAAGGAATAAATTAGGAATGTCAAAGAATGAAGTCCACTTAGAAATCAAAGGTAAGGCAGAGGTGAATTTTTTTTTTCAAGAATTTTGTGACTTTGAGCGAATTCTCCAGCTTTGGCAATAGATAATGATAACCTTGAAATTTCAGATCCAACCAGGATCATTAAACAGCCTGAATATGCAGTTGTGCAAAGAGGGAGCACAGTGTCCTTTGAATGTAAAGTGAAACATGATCACACCTTAATCCCTACGGTCATCTGGCTGAAGGACAACAGTGAGCTGCCCAATGATGGAAGGTATTTGAACATGATTTCTGTCGTTCCTTTAAGTTGCCATTGAATTAAAGGTTTGTTGTATAATGACCTAACCATGATGTTTTAAATGTTTCTGAAGTATGCTCTCTCCAAAATAGATATGCATTCACTCCCTGCTTTATAATGTTTGTACCTAAAAAGGCATTGAGTTATTAAACTAAGACCCTGAAAATGTTTGTCTATCATTGTGTGTTGTATCCTTGTAATTCAGGATGAGAAAAATCTTTCAGGCTTTGGACAACGTCTATTGTTTTCTGCCTTGTACAGTGAAATCTCAAGAGATGTTTTCATTGCCATTCTACAAATAAGCATAAAGTATGATCTCTTTAATCACCAGAGTGTGCCTGAATCCTTGTATTTTAAGGGACACTAGTTTTTATTTGGATAGGGACTTTTCTTTTTTATTTTAATTAAAGCCAATAAAAAAGAGAGAGAGAAAAGTTTTAAAAGCATTTAGAAGAGCCAGAGCATGTTGCAGCTCTTTAGCTTGTTTGAGCATGTTGAGGCCCTCAATTTAACCAAGCAAGTACAGATTTGAAGGTGTGAATTTTAGCCATCAGAGTATGGCTACAAGCATCGCCCCCTGTTGGAAGAAATGCTGGATGTTGGTGGAAATAGTTTCTGTGGTTTGCTTGGGAGGTGTGGAAATGTTGCCCTGTTGCTGTTAATAGCCCCTAAAAGAACAATGAGGTCTTCTTTATATGCCCAGAGTTTCCATCTAGTTCTGTGCTTCAACTGGTCACTTTTATTTGTGGAATCTGAGTGATAAAGATGAAAAGAAAATATGAAGTAATGACCTTCAGTTTAAGTTGCCTAAAGTTTTAACTTTGAAATCCTCTGTGAGGACAGTTAATGTTTTATACAGCCTTGTTAAAACCTTGCATGAATCCTATTTACATGTATTTTTGGCCTACTTGGTAATTTTTCATGACCACAGTGACCTCTAGAAAACTCTTCGTGGTGATTACTGATCTAAATCTTCCTGTTTCTAGTGAGAAAGCTGATTTTATTTTTTGAATTTACTTTCTCCTGTGAGAGTTTATGCATGTGACAGAAATGACACAAAATTTCTACAGTAAATACTGAATTATTTTAAAATATGCACTCTGTTAGAAATTGAGCTGGATGAATGGTGTTCAAAGGTGTCTTAGCAGCAGAAGCCATAGGAGAACCCCCTAGTAAGGTAACTTGAGCTACCTCCCACCCCCCACCCCAGATGCCCCTGGTCTCTAAGGAAGCTCCTAAAACTCCAAGGGCATGGTTGAACACCACCAGATGAGATGATAGACAGCCCTGATAACCCAAGGTGATAATTTATTCTAATTTTTTTCAAACTTTAACTATTATCAAAGAGACACATGTTGTATAAGATTTTAGCTCTCATGTACTTCAAATCTCCATCATCTTTCTTATATCAAATTCACAGTAGCATGCCAGTAAAGCAATCATCAGATGTAGTTAGATGTCCATTTCAGTTGCTCTGAATGTGTTTTATTCACAGGTTCACTATTGACAAGGACTATTTGGTGGTAACTGATGTAAGTGATGATGATGGTGGGACCTACACGTGTGTAGCCAACACAACTCTGGACAGCGTTTCTGCCAGTGCTGTGCTTAGCGTTGTTGGTAAGAACTGGGACACACACATAGCTGGCTGCCCTGTTTTAGGCAGAAAGGAAAAATTGTCAATAGTAGTTGTTTGCTTATTAGTTTTACAACTTTATGACTGAGTTAAATAATCACTTTTTTTTTCTTTGAAAGATACCCATGAAGTGATAATTTCAGTATAAATATACTCTGTAGCAGTACTGGAATAAAGTGGTGGTTATGCATATTAGTGATATTTGATATTTGTATTTTAAGAAATTAGAGAAAATAATCTACTTTTATTTAAAATGGAAAGATTTCTTCCCCCATAAATTGTTACCACATGTTTATCAATTCCATATCTCACAGCTAATCATAGGGCTTAGTTTTATAATCTTAATCATGTTCATTCTTTGTCTTCTTGTGCTATTGTATATCTTTCCATTACTAATTGTGATTAAAATCCTTTATATTAATGTCCCTTCTAGCTCCTACTCCAACTCCAGCTCCCATTTACGGTAAACTAATGAGTCTTCTTTTTCTATTTTCTGTCAAACAATTTCACATTTGCAGAAAAATTACTTTCCTCTATCACATCATTGTGTTTCTGTAAGGAAAGGGGCTCTGTCAAATGCTCTGTTGGATTGCTCCTTTACTGCTATGCATCATTTCCTCATTAAAACTCTGGAACTTTCCACTGAATAGATTACCACTCTTTTCTAAAGATTTCTTATGTTATTATACAGTTATTTCATTTAATAAAAGTCCCTCTTTGATACGATTTCCTTGTAAAGAAGCATAGTGTTTTCTCAAAAGCTATCATCTACATTGTACAGAATAAAAAAGCTATTTCAAATATCCCACAAATCAGTTTTTTATTTCAGTCTATTAATAGTTGTTTTGAAAAAATAAATGTTTGGGGATTCCATTTTCAAGAAATTTACATAGGAAAGCAATGGATATTTAGAACGACATTTGACCTTTGTGTTAGAGAAAACTAACTCATTGTGTGTTAGCAAAAGATAAATCACTAAAGAAAGACCAAAAGGAGGGTACTTAAGGTTGTGTGAATTTTCTGAATCTGGAAAATAAATCATAAATTATTTCTAGACATCTTTTCAACTTAAGAACCCTCATCTTTATTCAGCATAAAAATACATAAATTAATTTTTGACATAAACTCAGCTAGATTTTACATAGTATTATTAAGTTAGGTGTAGAAAGCCTGTTCTTTGTAGACATTTAAGGCTACTTTACTGATTGAAAAAAAAAATGCCCATGTTTTTATATGGACTCCGACCCCCCAAGAGCCACAGTTACTCCCAGGAGCAAGGTCAGGAAAAGTCCCAGGGAGGAACATTAACTCTCTGGATCTCAGAATCACCATTAGGAGAGACAGACTACTTTTGGGACACCTTCATCCCAAAAGGTGTCTGTACCCTTATGTCCTCTGAGAGTAAACACACCTCCCCGTGTGCCTGATTGACTATTGTACTAAGTTATCTGCATAAGATATGCATGCTGAGGGCTACCTATATAGCATCAATTTTAGAATTCCCTTAAAAATATAAATATTCTTCAGGAGCCCCCAAATCCATAATTTAGCTTTGCATGTTTCAGGAAAAACATTTGAGTCTTCTTTAGTCTTCTTTAAAATGTACATGTACTTGCCTGTATTTTTTTTCAGCATTTACTATTGTGTTTCTCATTTATTAGAAATTAAGTTTCTGTATGATTTTTTTTCTGTTTGTTAGAAGACACATACTGAGAGTGCTGGTGAACCATCCACGCCCACTTGGCTGGTTTTGGTTACAAGTAATTTAGTTTCATTTGAAAAGGAAGCAAGCAGAACTCATTGATGGGTTGTCTTGGGTGTGCTTGTGTGTTCCTAGCAACCTCAGTTGTTTTCATTTCACTTCAGCTGCATGCTTATTGACCATTCAGTGTGTTATGTCTTTAATATGTTTCTTCTGTGACTAATACCACAAATACAGGAAAACCTCATAAGGATGGACGGTTAATTTTGATGTCTGTGTTTGCTCTACAGATGTCCCAAATCCTCCCTTTGATTTAGAATTGACAGATCAACTTGACAAAAGTGTTCAGCTGTCATGGACCCCAGGCGATGACAACAATAGCCCTATTACAAGTATGTGGTGTCATTCACTTTATAAGATATAAATAATGACCATTGTTAAATCACTTTATCACATGCAATTGAAATTCCTTACAGAGATATTTGCTGGCATCCTCTGCTTCATTACTAATAGAACAAAAACATTTATTTATGGCTCTCTTCTCTTCAGAGTTAGAATTATTTCTGGTTCAGCTTTTGGTACAGACACAAATTAATTGCTGAAGATGTTAATTACACAAATACACTATCACTTTGTGTTTAAGATCCATAAGAATCACCTTAAATTTCTACCACAAGAGAAAGATGCATTGTAAGTAATTAATTTTTCCCATTAACACATGAGAAAAGGATAAGAGGGCCAGGTACTATAATGCCTAGTCTATATATTAGGAAATTGAAACTTGGAGGGTAAAATGACTTTTCAGACTTACAACTGGTAACAGAACTGTGTTGACATCAGGTCTGTTCACTTCCAGTCCAGGTTTCCTTCTTCTAATTAGCCTTTACTGCAAAGTGACAGCACAATCAGCAGTGTGAACTTCTTACCTTAATGATACGAGCCTAGGGAACAAAATCAGGTCAGAGACCATGCCATAAGGATACTGGAAGAGCTTAATAAAATCAGGCTATAGATAAGCTTGGAAATTTTAAAACCATAAAGATATTTGAGTGTAGACACAAGCAAGACATAAGCCTGTAATATTACCTTCAGGTATATACTGCAGAAAGACTAAATCCCTTTCTGATGACTACCTCAGATTATTCTGAAATGATGTGTGTGTTGATTTATTGCACCTGCTGGTAAAGCAGAATATTGCCAATAAAATTAAACAAAGCCTCCTCTTTATCTTGTGTAATTCAGTGGTGTTCATTTCTCAATTGAGTTTTCAGTGTCCTTGATCAGAACACTCCTTCATTCATACTGAGTCTCCCAGTTAACTCAATACATTAGCTCAATTTAGCCGCTTAGGATGCTTGGAGACTGTTGCAATGATAGTATTCAATTTCAAAGCACTTCTACTTGCTCCTTCATTCATCCTTTCATTCAACAGGTGTTCATCTAGTGTCCATTATGTACCAAGCATTGTTTTAAAACAAAACAATAAAATAACCTCTGCTTATGTGGGGCTTATATTTTACTTGAATGCACAAATAAGATAAAATTAATAATATATATTATTATAAATAATGTAATCATATTTTTGTATACATGTATATGTGTACACACACATCTCAGAACTCCCTTCAAGAGAGAACCTGCTGCCAGGAGTGTTAACAGCAGGTTCCATTTGCTGTACCTTCCCCAAAGATCTGCTCCAGTGTTCACATGAGGCCATTCTCTTCCCAGTTGCTCTAGTGGGGGTCCTAGAGCTCAGCCACACCCAGCATAGAACTTTTTTATGGGCTCCCTGATGATATGATTGATTGAAAGTATACCGAAGTCTGAGGCTTTTCCAACGCACTGCTTCTTCCTTTTCCCTCTCCTTTCACAGACATCAGAACTTTATCTTGGTCTGAAGATCTTCCCTGCCTACTCCTGTTTTCTCTCCCTTTTATCTTCCATGGGCATTTTCCCCAGAAAGCCTCTTGCACTATCTAAGTCTGTCTTAATATCTGCTTTTTATAGGACTCAAACATATACACACACACACACACACACACAAACATGATTGTGTGTGTGGTGTGTATTGAGGTCTTGCAGAAAAAAACAAAGCATGAGAAGGAAGTTAAGGAATATAGGGGTCTGGGGTATACTTATGAATGGAGTGGTCAGGAAAGGCCACTTTACAAATGTAACATTTGAGTATGCCGATAAAGACATGACAAGGGAGGAAGTGAACACACTATGCAGTTTCTGGGGGGAAAACTTTCCCAACACAGCAAGAAGAAGAGCAAAGGCCCTAAAACAGGGGCGTCTCTGCTAGAAGGCCAGTGTAGCTGAGTGAAATGAACAAGAGGAGGTGAAGTAGGAGAGAATGCTAAAGAGGTAGAGTTGGTTAGTGGGAGTGGAGTGTGAACTTGCAAGGCCTTGTAGGCCATTATACAAGTTTGTGAAGTCATTGGAAAGATTTCAGTAAAGGAATGATTCAAGGATCACTGTGTTTATTCTATTGAAAACAGTCTCTTTCTTCTCAAACTGCATTGAGTACCCTGTAGAACCTCAGCAAACCCACAGGGGTACTTCAAGATATTTCTGAAGTTTCTCATTTTTAAATTTTGATATTTGAAAAACAGAGACATCTGCAGGCACCACATGAAACATTAGCTTGAGGCAGTTTACAGTTCTAACATGATATTGCTATATCATATTATAATGATGTCATATCTCTGCAAAGCCTTTGCTGTGATAAAAAGCAAGGACCATATGAAAATCCATATAGAACAGGAAATGAGGACGGTGGTGTCCAATCTGTTAACAAGGTTTCAGAAATTATGCAGTACCCATAGGTTTTAAGTTTTTAAGACATGAATATTTAGTAAGTTAAATGGACCTAACTACTTACATGGAATTGTTAGTAATTTCTTTTTCCCTAAGGGAGCCATTAAAAAAGTTACTAAACACTCCATACACATGAACTGAGAAAGTTTGGGAACCTATGAGTTAGTAGGTTACATAATAATTGAGACAAGAGATTATGGAGGCTTGGAATAGACTGAGAGAGATGGAGGTGTTAAAAAATGATCATATTTGCATGTATTTTAACGTAGAGCCAACAGGACTATGAAAGAAGGAAAGGAGCTAAGGACTTCAAGGTTTTGACCTAGGTGTCACTATGAAGTTGGGAATCAAGATGGAGATCGTCGTCGTCGGCAACCGTCCGTCTCGAGAGACGATGGTGTAGCTTCTCAAGAGTCTATCTGCACCGCCGAGAATGGCTGTGCAGTCCGACTCGGGAGTGACACGGTATCTGTCTCCTCCCGTGTTGAATCGACATCTTGCGATGACGCTGGAGTGTCCTCTCCAGTGAAGCTGAAGCTACAGAGCCTGGGCAGGGTGATATGCAGGGTCTGCTGAAGATGGAGATCAGTCTTGGTCATATCCAATATAAGTTGCTGTAATAGACAAACAAGTGTAGTTGTTGAATAGACAATTACAGTTTTAACATGATATTGCAGTAAGTTTTCAGTGCAGGGGAAAGGGAGGGCTGCAGATATAAATGTGAAAGTTATCAATTTATAAGACTAAAGATCACCTCCAAATTAATGTAGATTGAAAGGAGAAATCGTAAGTACTGAGCTTTGGAACACTGTAACACATGATGGCTCTAGTTTATCTTTATATCTAAAATTCATATTATTGCACATGGCACTTAGAAGGCAATTAATGAATATCTAAATACCTGCTCTATTTTTTTCTACAAGATTAAAACGTGTACTTACCACAAAATTTTGGTAGATGCAAAAGGGTATGCACTGGAAAGTGAGTCTTTCTCCTACCCCTGATTCCTGTTGGAGGCAGCAACACCAAGTGTATATATGTATCCTCTGAGAGGTAATACATGTGCATTCAAGAATATATGAATGTGTATGTTTCACAGTATAGCTTTTCACTTTTTTAAAGATTTTATTTATTTACTTTTAGAGAGGGGGGAAGGGAAGGAGAGAGGGAGAGAAACACCAATGTATAGTTGCCTCTCACACGCCCCCAACTGGGGATCTGGCCCGCAATCCAGGCATGTGCCCTAACTGGGAATTGAACCAGCAACCCTTTAATTCACAGGCCGGCACTCAATACACTGAGCCACATCAGCCAGGGCTCTTTTCACCTTTACAGGAGTGTAGTATCTGGTGCACACTGACCTATACCCTACTTGGTATGACTTAATGATATATTTTAGAAATAATTTTATTTCAGTACATATAGAGCACCCCCATTCATTTTTTACAGCAGCAGAGTATTCCATTGTGAGGATGCACAATAATTTATTTAGTCAATTAGGTTGTTTCAACTGCAAACAAAACTGCAATGTGGATCTTTTTCATGTCTTTGAGTACATGTGTGAGCACACTTATTTGAAATAAATTGCCATGTAAATACAATTTTTCAATCGAAAGTTTTCTGAGTTAAATATAGTTAATGTTCTAAATTGTTCTCTATAGAAGTTGTACCAATTTACCCCTCCCACAAAGTATGAGAATGCTTATTTCCCTGAGTCATAGTCAAAAAAGTGTGTTCGACTTTTGATTGTTGCCAGTCAGTTTAGTGGAAAATGGTATCTCACTGTATTTAATTTAACTTCTATTATGAAGACATTATCCATCTTTTCATATATTGAAACTTTCCTAGGGATATATGTGGATCCATTCTAAAAAGTTCTAAGTAACTAAATTCAGTATGCCAGAGAAATATTTTTGGGTATGCTTAAGTATTGAAGATGATGATAGAATTCTGAAATCAAAATATTCTAATGAAATATTTCTTGAAAGTAAAATAATTCATGTCTGCCTACTCACGTAGACTGTCCTAGCAACCTACCCTTGAGTGACTGAATTCATTGTCTTGCATTTATTGTGTGTGTGTGTTATGACCAGAATTTGTCATTGAATATGAAGATGCAATGCATGAGGCAGGACTATGGCACCACCAAACTGAAGTTCCTGGGACGCAGACCACAGCCCAGCTGAAGCTGTCACCTTATGTGAACTACTCTTTCCGAGTGATGGCAGAGAACGGCCTTGGGAGGAGCTTGCCCAGTGAGCCATCTGAACAGTATTTGACTAAAGCTGCAGGTAAAACAGGACTTTTGTGATATGAAATAAAATAGAAACGTTTTCCGCTGTTTGTAAAAGACAACGCTTACATGTGGCTGCTTAACTTCTAGAACCGGATAAAAATCCCATGACTGTGGAAGGACTAGGATCAGAGCCTGATAATTTGGTGATTACATGGAAGGTGAGCTATATATAAAGCCCTCAACTTTCCTCGGTATATTTTTAGATTGAAAAAACACTTGTTTTAAAATAATATCTGTATTACAATCCTTTTTTACCAATTTTGGGGAAAAATATATATTCTATATCTTTATTTAAAACACAGTAATGTGTAGTAGTTAAAATCTTGATACTTGGAGCAAAAATAAAAGAGTGCAAATCCCAGCTTTTACCACTTACTATGTGGCTTTAAGCCAGTTCTTTAACATCTCCATGATGTAGTTGTATAATTAGAATAATAATAGAACCAACCTCCTAAGATTTAAAGAGTTAATACATATAATGCCTAGAACAGTGCCTAGCACATACATGTGCTCAATAAATGCTAGCTAGTATTATCATTATAGAGAACCATCTAGAAAACATATACCAACATTTACCAAGTTAGTTATTCCCCATAGTTGACTTCTTTCCTTTCTTTCTTCCTTTTTTTCTTTCCTTTTCTTCTTTCTTTCTTTCTTTCTTCCTTTTTCTTTTTTGGCTTATCTGTATTTTCTGGACTTGAAAAAGTCAAATACCATATAATTTTAAAACTTTTTAGATAGATCTGTTCATGCATACTTATATGCAAACATATATTTGTATATACTTATATACACACATACATATAGAAACAGGATAGAATGACAAACCAACTATTTTCTTTTTAAAAAAAGAGAAGTTCATAAGTTTTAGTCTCCAAGTGAAATAGACAATGATGTACTGGTACACAAACAGAAATATAAAGAATCCTATATAACTGAATGTTTTAAGTCATCCATACTGACTGAGGAGCCAGAGTTTGAGAGGCTTATGTGGTATTTACTACTTCAAGATAGAAATTAACAACTTTTGAAATGTTAACCCCAAAACAAGCTTTGAATCTCACCAAAAATGAAAAAAAAGAAGATAAAAGGTCCCTGGAGAATATGTTAATAGCTTATATTTTAGTGTTTCAGTACTCACTTTAAGTCTAGGTATTGGCTTTGCTGTTCCTGTAAAAGGTTGTGTAGTTGATCTGTTTTATAAGCTCTGATTATTTGGCTTTTCTTGTAGCCCTTGAATGGTTTTGAATCTAATGGACCAGGCCTTCAGTACAAAGTGAGCTGGCGCCAGAAAGATGGTGATGATGAATGGACATCTGTGGTAGTGGCAAATGTATCCAAATATATTGTCTCAGGCACGCCAACCTTTGTTCCATACCTGATAAAAGTTCAGGCCCTGAATAATGTGGGGTTTGCTCCAGAGCCAGCTGTAGTCATGGGACATTCTGGAGAAGACCGTAAGTGTCTGATACTGTTTTGTTTATACTTTTTCTCAGCAAAACAGACTTACCAAAGTGTAAGCCACATCTATTTCCTGGGGTGCTTAGAATGGGAGGAAGAGAGGTGGCAATTATTGTGTTCAACATTTCTGAATTCGAACAGCCTTATATGCAGAAAATAGATTCAAAATGTTAGGAGTTGTTATTTTTTAAAAGATGTTATTCTTACAAAGTTAAATGAACAGATATCAAAAATCTCTCAATCCTTGATAATTTATAGAATAGGACTAGGGAATTCTCCATGAAGCCAAATTATTAGACAGTGATTTTTTTTTCATGAAATTCAAAATAACATAATACTTCCCTACCCCTAGTCCCAATGGTGGCTCCTGGGAACGTGCAGGTGAACGTGGTGAACAGTACCTTAGCTGAGGTGCACTGGAACCCAGTCCCTCTGAAAAGCATCCGAGGACATCTGCAAGGCTATCGAGTAAGTGTATGGGGACCTTTCCCATTCTTTCCTTAGGAACAGATCATCAATGAATACCAGATGCACTTCTCTTGGTGGGAAAAGGCCTTGAGTTCCTCTGGTTTATCACCCTGGGCAAGCCACATCTGAACAACCCCCACTTAAGCTGAATCAAAATCTCACTGCATCCAAAGTGAGAAAAAAATTGTTTTCTGCATTTTTCCCACTGAAAATCTAAGATTTTGCCAACTAAGTAATTAACATATGCACAACATAGGGAAAACTAATGTTCAGAAAACTAGGATATGACCAAATGCACCAAGCTTTAAAACAATACTGACCACATGTGTTGAATACACAAATTATACTAAAAAAAAAAAGTAGACTTAAAAAAAATAATTCAGATTATACTTTAAGACCATATAGTACCAAGTGGGTCATTCTAAAGAACATCAATTATCTTTGTTCTTGGGAAGCACTGTTTATAAAGTTGTTGTTTTTTGTTTGTTTGTTTTGTTTTTTTGATTTATTGATGGTCGAAGAACTGTTTTTACATCCACAGAACAAGATCAATAGTTTGATTTGTCAACCCTGTCCCCTAGAGGTCACTTTTTGCACTGCATCATGTTCAATTTTGTTTTTTCTTTAACATTGCTAGATTCTGTATATAGTTGACTTCTCTTGAAAATGCCTTTAAACTCCAGGAATAATTTAAGAGGACTTAATGAACAACAAATCTGGATTTTTAACCAAAGTTAACCAACACATTTTTAATCAACTACCATAAATAAATAAATAAATAAATAAATAAATAAATAAATGTGAAAGCCCTAGACTTGGCGTGAAGGGTTCACTGTAGCTCTTGATTGCCCTGTGGCTTTAGACAAGTCACTTGGTAACTGTAGGGCTCATCCGTGCTATAGGAATAATAATAATAAAAGCTTCACTATGGTTTTTAATATTGAACTAAATGATATATTGTACATGAAGTTCTATTAACTCTGGAAAAGAATATAAATTTTGGCCAGTAATTTTTATTTTAGAATATTTTGCATAAATAATACACTTAAATCCTTCCATTGTCTTTTATTTTTTAAACTTATTTTTCAATTTTTTTATTACTGTTTATTCTATTACAGTAGTCCCAATTTTTCTCTTTTTGTCCTCCTCCACCCAGCCCACCCCTGCTTGCACAATCAATCCCCACACTTTTGTTCATGTCCATGAGTTATTTATACCTGTTCTTTGACTAATATGCTCCCCTTCTTTCCACCATTCCCTTCTCCCCACCACTGTGGCAGCTGTTAGTCTGTTCCATGTTTCCATGTCTCTGATTCTATTTTGCTCGTTCATTTATTTTGTTCATTAGAGTCTTCTTATAAATGAGGTCATATAGTATTTGTCTTTCACCTACTGGCTTATAGATCAATGGAACAGAATAGAGAGCCCAGAAATAAACCCATGTCTCTATGGTTAATTAATGTTTGACAAAGTGGGCAGGAGCATAAAATGGACTAAAAATAGTCTCGTTAATAAATGGTGTTGAGAGATCTGAACTGGTACATGCAAAAAAATGAAACTAGACCACCACTTTACACCACACACCAGAATAAACTCAAAATGAATAAAAGACTTTGATATAAGTTGTGACACCGTAAAAGTCCTAGAGGAAAACAGAGGCAGTAAAATTTCAGATATCCCACGTAGCATTATTTTTGCTAATATATCTCCTAGGGCAAGGGAAATAAATGGAAAAATAAACAAATGGGACTATATAAAATTAAAAAGCTTCTGCACAGCTGAAGAAACTGTCATCAAAATAAAAAGGGGACCAACTATATGGGAGAACATAATTGCCAATGATACATCAGAAAGGGTTTAATCTCCAAACTATATAAATAACTCACACAACTCAACAGCAGGAAGACAAACGACCCAATTAAAACAGGGGTAAAGGACCTGAGTAGACACTTCTCCAAGGAGGACATACAGATGACCCATAGACGTATGAAATAATGCTCAACATCACTAGCCAACCAAGAGATGCAGATTAAAACCACGATGAGATATCACCTCACACCGGTCAGAATGACCATCGTTAATAAATCAACAAATAACAAGTGCTGGTGAGGATGTGGAGAAAAGGAACCCTAGTGCACTGTTGGTGGAAATGCAAACTGGTGCAGCTGCTGTGAAAAACAGTATGGAATTTCCTCAAAAAATTAAAAACGAAACTGCCTTTTGGCCAAGTGATTCCACTGCTGGGAATATATCCTAAGATCCCCAAACACCTATTCAAAAGAATCTATGCTATTTACAATAGCCAAGTGTTGAAAACAGCCTAAGTGCCCATCAGTAAATGAGTGGATCAAAAAACTGTGATACATTTACACAATGGAGTACTACACAGCAGAAGGAAAGAAGGAATTCCTACCATTTGCAACAGCGTGGTTGGAACTGAAGACTATTATGCTAAGTGAAATACACCAGTTGGAGAAAAATAAATTTTTTTATTGTCTTTTAGAGAGAACTGTATGGGTGTCATGCTATTTCATTTATTTCACTTATATTCCTCCAACAAAATATTATAGCCAAGCTTCATCTCATATTCTTAATTTAATTTTCCTCATTATCTGTGGGCTTCTTACTGTCTTCTTCATAGTCAATATTTCTCAGTTTTACCAGTAATCTAAAATTCACCAAGGGAATTTTCTGGGGGAAAACCCCCCATAAAACCTTAATCTTGTTTGCTTCCTTATACACCTCTGGCTGTTTTTCTTGCTGCTTCAGATTTACTACTGGAAGGCACAGAGTTCATCAAAAAGAAACAGACGCCACATTGAGAAAAAGATCCTCACTTTCCAGGGCAGCAAGACCCATGGCATGTTGCCCGGGCTGGAGCCTTTTAGCCACTACACACTGAATGTCCGCGTGGTCAACGGAAAAGGGGAGGGCCCAGCTAGCCCTGACAGAGTCTTTTATACTCCAGAAGGAGGTATGAGGTGCACGCGTCTCTGAGATCCTAGCAACACATGACACATGCTGAGAGGCTTTGTATGACAGAATGACCCCTAAATAAAGTATATTCTGGAAGCCAAATGTGATTTTCCCATAGATGAATACAGCACACACAAAGCTGGCAAAGTATCACCTTGTATGCGGACTGAGGGTATGAAGGCTGCAGATCACAAAATGCTACCCTAAAATCCTCTCTCTCTTAACTTAAACTTTTTTCTAACACTTAGTTACACTGTCAGAAACCTTGCTAATTTGATGTTTATTTGGGTCATTAACTTCCTAACCAGAAACAAGTTATATAACTTCTAGAAACCTCAGTTTCCTCATTTGAAAAGTATGGGAACTAAATGTGATATCCTAAGAAAAACATCTGGAAAAGAAAATAATTCTGTAAATGATAGTTTACTTCTTTCTTGGTGCACCTTCATAGTTTATGCTAAACATAAGCTAAGTTAGAAGGTTGGAAGTCTTAACAAAACAAATCAGGAAGAGATAGAAGAAGTCATTGCTAGCATGGACCATCACAAGGGGAAGAGGAAGGGAGACTCACATATGTTGTATGGGAGTGGGGGCGGGAAGAGTTTGGACAGGGACATGGGAGTCTAGTGGATGAGGGAGAAAAGGGCCATAAGTAAGAAAGGGGTTTGAGAAGGCACTGAAAATGGGCCTTACCTATTTTGAGTTTTGCCTCAAGCCAGTATTGAAAGTGAGCCAAATAACTTCTATAGATTCATGAGTTCCTCTAGATAAAAGCAGTTTACAGACAAATTCTGTCCTGTCTCCTAGTTGACGGACTCATGATGTCATCAGCTTCCCAACAGCCTCTGAGGCTCCTGCTGTGTCCCAGCTCCCATCTCATTATTATTGCTGGTCCTTGGTCTCATTGCTCCTTAGAGGTTAAGTGTGCCTTCCACTCAAGGCT
Source organism: Furipterus horrens (assembly GCF_987537825.1). Taxonomy (NCBI): domain Eukaryota; kingdom Metazoa; phylum Chordata; class Mammalia; order Chiroptera; family Furipteridae; genus Furipterus; species Furipterus horrens. The sequence continues at coordinate 55,411,501 of NW_028327179.1, read as the reverse complement.
TTCCCAGTGAGATACCACACTGGTCCTTAGAAGGTTCGGGGGAAGGTGTCATATAAGAGATTACCTGGGGATGAAAGGATCAAGAAGAGAGGAAGTAGTATGTTCAGAAACACAAAGGTATGAAACAGTGTGGGTACTTCAAGGAACTGCAAGTAGTATAGTTAAGAATGGTGAGAAAAGAGGGGAAGGTCAGCTAGCAAGGGCCCATGTCATGGATGGTCTTAAATACTATGGGTATTAAGCCAGAGGCCTTTAACCTGGGGATTATACTCTCATAGGGGATCAATGAATGGGTTTAAGGAGCTCCATGAACCCCAATATTGTAGAAGGAAATGGCTATTGTTGAGATGAACAAGGTGGAATTAACAGGATTTAGTGTCCCAGGAGATGGTGGAAATGAAACAGAGGGAGTAATTCAGGATGACTCCCTGGTTTCTGGCTAGAGTGACAGGAGGAACAGTGGTGCCATTAAGGGCTCTAGGGAATATGAAAGGTTGGGTAGAGGAGGTAATGATCATAAGGGAGAGCTGCCACCATCCATCATCCTCTTGAAGGAGTGAATAAAACAGCCCAGGCATGTCTCCTCTGGTAATTTGCCAGCCTCTGCTATGGAACACCTGTCACCAGTAGGCCTGCCTCAGGGCCAGGGTTTGCCAGCACCGGGGTTTTTGTCCATTGCCATGAGATTCTGTGTGTCTGTCAGCTCCCCAGGTGAGGACTACTCTGCACCTGGGCAGGCTGGCTCACACCCAGAACCCAGCAGGCAGGATATTCTCACTGTTTGGAGACACCTGGTTTGTTGGGGAAAACAGCCCTGAGCAGCCCAGAACACAGCTGCTTACTCAAAGGTCTGGTTAGAATAGTGTCACTTAGTCACCAGTTTGCTTTTATTAAACTTCATTCATGAAACAAATACAGTCTCTTTTTAATTTTATTAAATTTATTATCTCAAAAATATTGATTTGGGTCCATATGAAAGCAAAATTTATGTATTTTGAGAGAATGGTTGTAATTAATCTAAATGGAAATTGTGAGTAAAAAGAGAGGAAGAGAGTGGATAAATGGGTCCCTGTCCCAGGTTTCTGTTAATGTATTTTCAGCTAAATCAGGAACAAGATTCAAAACCTTGATGAATTGTGTCATTTTAATATATTTTGGAACATTGAAAAACCTTTATGTTGACTGTGTTCTCATTGTAAGTTCCCAGTGCCCCGTCCTCTTTGAAGATTGTTAATCCAACACTAGACTCTCTCACTTTGGAATGGGATCCACCAAGCCACCCAAATGGCATTTTGACTGAGTACACCTTAAAATATCAACCAAGTAAGTTATTGGGAGAAGAAAAAAGAAAATATCATTCAAAAGAAAAAACATATTAAAATATCAACTGGTTATTATTTTATAGCTGTAGAATAAATACACATACCTTCAAGTGTTATTCCAGAAGGAACTTCAGATCATACTTTTTAAAGAAAAATTACATAGATGTTACTGAAAATTAAGTATTCTGTAGAATAATACAGACTTTTGAGCATGAGGTTTAGGTGGGTGCTATGTTTAGTAAACATTATCTATAACTAGTAAATAGCAAGAAGAGCAGTTGTTTTGTCACAAGTCCTCTGAAGATAAGGTTTGGGTTATTTAACAATATATGGCTCTACCTGCAAAAATGCTGAGCTGAAAAATGCTATTGTAATTCAACTATAAAATTGCCCCAGCTTAGAAACCAATGGAGAATATTTTTCTCTTTTTGTGCCATATTATGGGAGCTGTAAAAGGTTATCAGTTATGTCAAGCAAAAAGTGATAGGGTTACAAAAGTCAGTGTAATCCATTTGTAATAGTATTCCTATAGCAATTAATGGGAAATGTTTTTGTTATTCTTCTTGACAGTTAACAGCACCCATGAATTAGGCCCATTGGTAGATTTGAAAATTCCTGCCAACAAGACTCGTTGGACTTTAAAAAATTTAAATTTCAGCACTCGGTATAAATTTTATTTCTATGCACAAACATCAGCAGGATCAGGAAGTCAAATAACAGAGGAAGGAGTAACAACTGTGGATGAAGGTAAGATGGGTATGTATAAAATCCATAAAACTATAAGTGTTTTTTAAAAAATCTGAATTTGTGCTTTCTCCTGTCTTCTGATCATGGAGTACTCATCTTACCCAATTAATACAAACACTTATTTGTAATTTCTCATTTGAACATATATAAAGTTAATTATTTAACTCATGTTAGAATAATGACTTGATATTAGTTTTCCAAGTTTATATGAAAGTTTTAAACTTACATTAAATTACTGAGGCAAGAGTGGGAAATTATAATATGCCACACTTGAATTCAAAATTCAGGCATTATTTTTTCCTTTCTGCAACTTTACATATACACACACACACATACATATGCATACATGTAATACACATGTATATGGACACACATATACATATACACAAATAAATATATGTAATTCTAGTTCTGGTCTTGATTCACCATAAAATAACTTGATAGGTCTATACTGATTTAGGTTTTCTAGTAATGAAATTGAAACAGTTATTAAGCAGTGCATTTATTTTGTGTTTGAGCACGGGACTCTCATATCTCAGTGGGCCATCTGGTACAGAGAAAACAAAATAACCCCATTAAACTATCTAGAAAAGGAATTAATACTTCTTGTCATATTTTTAAAACTCTTGAAAAAATTTTAGATTCAATAAAATGATGGAAAATACTGTAAAAGATTTTCTCTTTTTGCATGTCTCCAAATTGTAGAATTGCTTAAGGATTATTTATTTGATTATCTTCCATAGCATAAGAAATTGACATTTCTACCCAAAAACTGGTTTGAGATATCCTAAGCCTTCTTACATGATAGGCAAGTATGAATAATGTACCTTAAGTAAAGTATGGATTTTGATTACTGGGTAATTTTGGGGATACCAACATATCTTTGTCCCCTGTACTGACATGGTACACTTCATTCTTCTTGCATGCTTTAGCATTTTAAGAAGTGTTTTTATATAGCTTTACATGCTCATGGTTGTGTTACATTTAACTATATAGTGTCTTATTTCTGTTTCCCTTCATTAAAGCTGGTATTCTTCCACCTGATGTAGGTGCAGGCAAAGGTAACATAATTCATCTGCATGACTTTACACATGTGTGAAATTTGCAATGTTAATTAAACATGGGAAAGTGCAGCATGGGTTAAAAAAGGAAAAATAAAATAAGCTTTGAAACACTAAAGAAAGAGAAGATCTTGGAAGATCTTGGGTTTAAAATTACTATCTAATATTTTTAAAATAGCCACACGTTATATTCTGCTAAGACTTTTCTCAAGCCTTATCTCTGGTGCCAATCCTAATCTTAGCTTTTAATGATATGGCTGTGGTTCGATCAGACAGGACCAAACTGTGGATTTGCCACATGTCCTCTATAGGGCCATGCCACGTATTCAGACTTCAGAAATATTAGTCCTGTGATGAAAATAGCCTGTGAGGAAATCAGATCAACTGAGCTTTCCATTCCAATCTGACTTAGTTTACTCCTCATAAATACAGTGTACATTTGGCTGTCATTGCACTACACTGTCCATTTGAAGTTTTGGATACCTGAGACTAAAAGTCTCCCTACCAGGATCCCCTAGAGAAATCTTCCAGTCTGCCTGCCTGCTCACCTCAGTTGTGTTATTCCATCCTGTTGTCACCAAACTATTAAGTCTCCTCCTCCTGGGTAATAGCCAACTGTCACGATGAACTACTTTTGTTTTTCTTATTCCTCACAGCTCTATGGGTGAGAAAGATTTGTTGGGAGCATGGTGCTTGAATAAGTAGTAATATGTCTTCCACATGAGGCAATCCCAAAGATCCTCCCATTTACAGCTTTGGATGCTCTTTTCATGTAGAGTTTTCTTGGGCTTTGACAGACTAAATGAGTACAAATAGGAGTGAAGAAAAAGACCGTGAGAAATAAGTACTTTGTCCTAAATTATTCAAATGTTGTGAGTTTAGGCCTTATATATATATCTTCTATTTTCTTAGAAATCTGCTTATATTCAGAGTATCTGCAAATTATTAAATACAGAGATTTAGTAGATTAGATAGATTTTGAAGTGATTGACTAAGAACTGTAGCCATTTTCAGGAATCTTAATATGTTATATATGTGTTTTTAACATAAACAAAGTTGTAAAAATTCAAAATTTCCACAATATAGGAGAAAGTTGTGAACCTTTCCTTTAAATGTATTCTTTCCTGAGACAACTAGGTATCAATTAAAATCCTTGCTGTTTTACAGTAATTTACTGCCATGCTCTCCTTATAACCTTTCATTGGAGCATTCCAGACAAAGCCTGGCCTCTTTCCCGAGTAGTGGGCATGTCACTGCTGCTCTGCCTGGACTCAGTAGCAGAGCAGTTGTGTTGCAGTGAGGCTGCCTACGAAGTGAGTCGGAGTTTTTCATTGATTTGTCACATAAGTGGACATGCAGTACACTGGGGAAAAATCATTCTGCTTATTTTAATGAGTTAAAACCAACTAAAGTAAATTTTTTAAAAATAATTTAAGTTTTACTATTTACTATTACTAAATTGGATTATGAATTACTTATGATTGTAGAGACAAGAAAAATTGAATTGTAGAAGTTTCTTGAAGCCCCCAGTATTGAAATCTGATGAATCTCAGATAAGAGAAATCATATATAAATTTCAAAAGAAAGCTAAATCTATCCTTATTTTCTATATTGTTTCTTTTAATAGTGCACCAGTAATTAAACATTGCTTGCATAAAATAATGACATTTTGTTGACAAGACTTTAAGCTGCTCAAAAAATATTTGTTATCCTGGGTTTTCCTCCCTTAAAAATATTTTTTTTTCAATCTAAGAATAAATTTTAGCTTCTCCATTTTTCTTCTCCAGGCAGTTTAGATACTCCCTGAGATAAAAGAAGAATAAAAATGCACCACATTCCTTCCAAATTTTAATAGTTTATATTTCTTTTATATTTTAATTTAAAACAACATGAAAGAAGCCCTGGCTGCTGTGGCTCAGTGGATTAAGTGTCGGCCTGCGAGCCAAGTGTCGCTGGTTCAATTCCCAGCTAGGGCACATTACTAGGTTGCATGTCAGGTCCCCAGTTGGGGGCGCGAGTTAGAGGCAACCACACAGAGATGTTTCTCTTCCTCTCTTTCTCCTTTCCTCTCTCTCTAAAAATAAAATAAGCAAACAAACAAATAAATAATTTTTAAAAAAAAGAAAAAAAATTTCTCTCCTTTATAAAAAAAAAAAAAAAACATGAAAGAGAATAAAGAAGAGATAAATCATTGAGGAAAAACACACATGTTAGCCTTAGCTATAGAAGCATCAGCCTCCAGTGGGGTGGGCAGAGCAGTGAAGAGCAATGGAGGAAAATTGGGATAACTCTAATAGAACAAAAATTTTTTAAATAAATTTAAAGAAAAGCATCAGCCTCTAGTGATTTCAATTAACTTCTGATTGAGGAGGGGAAAAGAGATGCATATAAATTTACATTTTTAAAATTTTCTTACAAATTTTAAAAGATGTTAATGAAATCCAAGCTTATAAATGTATAATTACAAAAGAATTATTTAAACCTCAAAGAAGAAACCAGGATAATTTAATTTGTCGTATTATGCCTGCTTTCCCTTTTCCTTAATACTCTCCTCAATTTGATCATAGAAATACTCTTTATCTTCAGGATTCACTTATTTTGATCCATGTCCTTATTTGTTTTCAGTATTTCTGTAGGAATTATAGTTGCTTGGCTACATTTGTTCATTTTTGTGTCCCTTTAAATAGTTTTGTGTCTGGACCTCTAGGATATATACCTGTGAAGGCATCTATAAAAATGAACTGAAACATGCACATAATGGATTTGAGGCCTCAGTATTGCTGATGGATAGACACTGCTTTATCCATAGCTTTTATTTTTTCTCCCTTGAAGCCAGTCTTCAGAACACTTTTGTAAAGTGACTAGTTAGGGCACAGGAATAAGGAGAAACTAAATGGCAGGTCAGAATCTGAGTCTGTTCCTTGACTTAATTTGCAGCTGACTATTAAGAGGAGGGTACTGAGGAGCTGGTGACGAATCTTCTCCGTGGTCAGACTCTCACTATACAATTATGTCAGAGTGGGTCGCATTGCTACTACCAGTTAGGTCAAGAAACAGGAAAAGCTAGAGAACCAATAAGTTAAAATCAAGTTTAAAGTTCACAACTTTATTTGGCCTGAACATCGACAACAACAAAAACTATATAGAAGATTCAGTCAAGTTCAACAGCTAGTGTCTACCTAGCATGTAAAGCGCAACAGTCTTTTATAAGGCACTGTGTATCTAGATGGTAAAGCACACCCTGCCTTTGATATGTTTAACATCTGTCAGTTAAGACCAATGTAAGAAAAAGCATAAAAATAGGTGCTAGTCATTTGAACAAAACCTTATATAAGCAGAGAGGAGTGAACCATTTATTTTGCCAAACAGGATCAGGAAAAACTTCAAAAAGAAAGTAATGGACTAGACCTTGAGACAAGAATTTTGGCAGATGAGTCGGGGTTGGGGTGTATAAATTCATGGTAGGATAAGAAGCAAAGGCATGGAGTTTGAAAACCCACAGAACATTTGGGTTCTACCCAAAGGTCCAGTTTGGCAGAAATACAGAGTGCATGGAAAAAAGAACCTGAGATGTGACTGAAGAGGTAGGTGAGGCCACAATGATCATTAATAGCCATGAATGCCTTGGTTAGGAATTTAGGTTTACCTGTCAGCAGTGGTAAGTCATCTCCATGTTTTAAACAAATGACAGAGTCAGATATGTAGTTTCGAAGCGAAAATGTAGGTAACTACACTGGCAGGATCTACAAAGGAAGATACAGTAGGAAGAGAGACTAGAAGCGGACTCCTGAGCAAGCCCAGCTGAGAGCTGACACTCGTACATCTTAGGAACATTGTCTGCACATCACAGGTGCTCAGTGAGTATTTGCTCAGGAAGGAAGTGGAGAGTGGGGCATCCAAGCAAGGAGAGTTAGAGTTCTCTGGAAAAAGTGGCATCACCTCAGAAAACTGTGATATCTTCTCTTGGTCTCTTTAAGAGTAAGCTAAATGCTCTTCTGTTGGCAGTATTTCACTGTGGGTCTGCCTTGAACATCTTCCATAATCACACCAGACTAACTTCCTCAGGTCCATGACTCCAAAATATTTTAAAGAAAATTAATGGGTTCTTTGCCACTGATGTTGTTATACACATGTTCATATTTACTATTTTTGTTTATTGATCATATTCCTATCATTATCTATTTTTTAAGTGAAAAATCAGTTAGGTGCTCAGAAGGGCTCTACATGATTCAATAATCAATTTTTCTGTTTCCCACCCTAACCCAGAGGGGCACAAAATATACAAGTGATGGTGAATTATATCTTGGAGGTCAAGTGTATTACTTAATTTCTTAATATACGTCTCTTTTTTTTTTTTTATCCTAAGAAATGCTATTTCATCAGATTTTAGATTTATTAGAGACCTTTTACTTCTAAATTATATAATATAATTTGGAACTTAATTTTAGAGTCTGAGTAAACCTTCTGATTTACTATCCTAAGATGTTTTCTCTGGGATAATAAATTGATCTTATCAGTTTTAACTACCCAAGTTAATATATCTGTAAGTATATCATTTTAGTTTAGGTGGTTACAGTGAGGCTGATATAATTGTCAGTCTTGGGTGGCCAAATAAAATCTTTTAATAACTATAGGTGTTCTCTTTACTCAGTAGCAAGTATATATCATTATATAATCTCCAGAATTTGGTGTTTTAAAAAGCTACTTAGGATGCACAGTGATTTTTCAGAACATGATATGTAATGAACACTTGGCAGGTAATATTGTCTTGCTCTCTGGGTTTTATCAAGTAAAATAGTTCTTCTATTTCTTCTTTCTTAACTTCTGAAAAAAGAATATTTGGCAATCCTTTTGGCAGCTTTTCTTCCAGCATACCCTAACCAGTCCACATTCTCCAAAGCAGGTGTTCTTCACCTGGGCTCCCTCAACTCCACAGAAGCAGCTTTTTAAAGAAATTTCTGACTCAAAACAGATCAAAAGCCACTATTCTAAGGAGCATCCTTTCTCACCCCAGCTCAAATTTTTGAAAGACCCACATTAAGATGATAAATAGAATTGAAAAGTAGCCACCTAGTGTTGGGTTTTACCTTGCAGTCTCTGGTAGTCTTTCTATGGCCTCTGCCCCCAACATTGTTCAGCAGTCCCACCCCTCATCAAACATCAGTAAATGAAGGCTTGGATGATTCCTGGGACTGTATCTAATGGACAACAGTTCACATTATTCAGGACCCATATAATAGAAATCATAAATTTTAATATTGAGTATCATTATTTCTGGTTATTGATTTAGTTCCTAATGCTGTAGTTTAGTAAGTGAAAAACATGTCTGTAATGAAAGTGATGTATGAGTGAACCCTAAATTTTAGCAGTAAATTGTAATTTAATTTCATTAGCACAATTTCAGAATACTTAAATTATTTTATATGTGCGTGTATGGTGTTGCAATTTGATTGTTTGTTTTACTTTTCTATTGCATATTTATTTCAAGCAGTAAATCCCAGGATCAACAAACTTACTGTCGCAGCTGCTGAGACCTATGCCAATATCAGTTGGGAATATGAGGGACGAGAGCATGTCAACTTTTATGTTGAATATGGTGTAGCTGGCAGTAAGAAACAACTTCATTGCCCGGTTTTTAATTTGGGGGATACATTTAAAGAGATTAAAAACATTTTTAAGGATTTACTGTGAATCATCTTGAAAAACAACTTGATCCAATTAAATGAATCAGATTTATCTAAAAAAATTTATAGTGAACCATCAACCTGTATATGTTATATGTAATGAACAATGTTTTTGTGTTCCTGTTATCAAAAAGAAGGAACATAAGTTCTATTACATATGTTATTTTCATATCATAGTACTTAAGACTGTTCTATTCCCACAATGTTTAAACAAGAGTAACAGTGAATAATTATGTTTGTAAATAGGAAAGAAGAAAAGTTTGTTAAATTGGACTTAAAGTAACAGAAATCAAACTGACTTAAAGTAGTCATTTTGCCATTACTATCCAAGAGAATTTTATCAGAAACTGCAGAAAATTACCACTTTTATTTTGATGTTAAATGTACTCCTGAATCAGGCTCCCTACTTACATCCTGGCCACCTCTACCAGGACATGGGGCAGCTTTAATTTTCAGCAGTTTATGAAAAACCAGTGTTCCTCTTTAATGCAGTATGCTCTGCGCATAATAAGCTGGGTGGCCAGGGAACGTTTGTAAGAAAATGTTGAACATAGTCCAACTTTCTCTATAGGCTTTTGTCAGGCAAATAAATATCTTTAGAAATAACCATTCCTTTAGGAAAATGAATACTCAGGAAAGATTGAATCTGTAACTTACATAAATTTGAAGACATTTAAGTTTACTAAAAGATTCATCTTGTGAATCTTAAAAATAATTCTTACCATAGTTTATTTAAACTCTTAAAATGTTTAACATTTCTTTTCATACACATTAATAGAAAAACTCAATAGTTTTATAAAGCGAGGTGCACATGAAAAAGCTTCCTTTGTTTTAAAAAGAAAATTTAATACAATGAGAATATATGCAATTAAGCAGTTTGGATATCCAGTCAGTTTTTCTTTGAGAATATTTTCATGTAGTTCCTTAATTGATTTATTTGACTTGACCGAAAATAATATAGCTAAGCATCCTAGATTTTGTCTTTAGCTTATAAAGAATTTTCCTTTCTTGAATAATTAAGTGACTTCCAGTCCCTTAAAATATTATAATTTGTTGTTTTTGCAAAATTTCCATAGGCAAAGAAGAATGGAGGAAAGAAATTGTAAATGGTTCTCGGAGCTTCTTTGGGTTAAAGGGTCTAATGCCAGGAACAGCATACAAAGTTCGAGTTGGTGCTGAGGGGGACTCTGGTTTTGTGAGTTCAGAGGATGTGTTTGAGACAGGCCCAGGTGAGGTGCACACCACGCCAGTTCTGGCTCATGTTCAGAGGTGAAGCCGCTGAGCACTCCAGCTGGAGATGGGGGCTAGTGGTGCTGTTGTGGATAGGGCTATGAATGTTTTTCTGTGGAGTCTGCTGGGGTTGAGAGTTGGGTTTTTAATTGTCTTTTGCTCTTTATGTCAAATGAATTACAGAATTGAGCAAATCATTTTCTAATCACATTATTGCCAAAAACCATTACAAAGACAGAGCTAAATGTGATTTTTTTCATTTTCAAATAATTTTTATTTTCAAGTACAGTTGGCATATATTATTATATTAGTTTCAGGTGTACATCCCAGTGATCAGACATTACATAACTTACTAAATGATTATCCCATTAAATAAATCTTGCACCCATCTGACTCCATACAGTTTTACAGAAAGTACAGCATTAAGCTGTACTTTCTATCCCTATGACTATTCTGTAGCAACCAATTTGTACTTTTTAATTCCTTCAGCTTTTTCACCCATCCCCCCAAACCTCAAATTAACTTACATTATTTAGGTAATTCAATCCTTTATATCATTTAAATGTATAAACTTTCCCTCAGAGTTAGAATGGAATTTTTGAAACACTTTTGAAGCTGAAAAAACTCATTGATAAAGTCACAATTTTTTATGTCAAAGTGAGCTATAACCCAGCAAAACCCTGTAGTTTACTTAGATAACTGATGTAAATATTGTTAAATTTGTACAGTACAGGAAATTGTTCAATTCATGTGTTTCATTGTTATCATACCATATTTATCTGTATATTGTTTTAGTTATTTGAACATTATCAAAACATATAAGTGATAGAGTCTCTAAAATAAAGAAAAATGTTCATATAAGAGTCAAATATTCATGTTTACTCACAAGATGGAAAAAAATCTCTGCTTATTTAAATTTATAAAAGGATTGTGTGGTACGTGTTCATTTTGTGATTCATACATCCACATTATGTTCAGTCATTTCATGTGTTCTTGAGGAAATGTTGCATTTCCTAGAGAACCTACAGGCAAAATGTTCTTTTTTTCATTACTGAAGTATTATGATTTTAAATTCATTGCTTAAAATTTAGAAAATATACAATCAAGAGTGATTTCTAAAAAGAAGGAGAAACCAAAGGTAATAATAATTTACTAAACTATATTTTTAAGTATTTATGAGCTAAAATCATAATGTATAAAGAAATTTTTCTGTTATTCTCTTTCTTGTATTTTCATATCCATTTGTGAAGTAAGTTCTAGGAAAATACTGTATTAAACTTAAAAGAGGAACATCAGTTGACAGTATTACAAGGTGTTTGTTATTATCAATAACTGAATTTCAAAATACTAAAAGCTCAAGTAGGTATTCTGTCCATTTATAGCTAGAACACTACTAATAATAACAGCACTAGCATATAATCAGCTCCAGTCTATACCAAGTGAATGGGTTTCATGGCTTTTCTCATTCAGTCCTTACAACAATCCTATGAAGCAGGCAGTGTTGTTACCCAATTATACATCATGTTAATGACCTGCCTGTCACCCAGCTAACATGTGGGAGAGCTGGGCTTTGAGACTCGGCCTTCCAACACTGCAGGAGAGGCTCTCACTACGGCGCCCATACCGGGTCACAGAGGCCCACATGCAAGGGGAACAGATGGTCTCAGAAATAACCACTTAGCCTTTCCAGCTCTTACAAACCCACAGTCCACTGTACTCCCAGCTTACAGATATAACTAAAGTTGGATTCCACCCTTAAAATCAAGGTGTGGCATTTTTTATCCTTTTATAGGACAGAAAGCAAACCCTTCAGAAAGAAAATTTTTCCTTCAGTGTTGTAATATCTACATTTACAGCTGCAGCTGACAGTTCAAGATGAGCAGTTATAATGGGTGGGCCATTCTTGTGTGTCAGTGATGGAGAAGCAAGAAGAGGCTGCAACCGGTTATTGTCACCTTTTACATATAAATGTAACTATTAAGAAGAATAACTATTGATTAAACCCTAGGGATCTTAGTTTAACTTATTACCTCCAGGAGCAAATATGTATTGTTAATCCAACTCCCTTGTTCTCCCAGTTTCATTGCTCTATCCTGTAGGGCTACTGGATTAGCTCCAGTGTGAAAGCATACTGCTCTTGCTTCTCTCCTCCATGGCAGGTTCTGAAATTGAATGTCAGTAACTGAGCATGGAAGCATACCATTCTGGCTAATTTTTAACTCTGAATTAATGAGCTGCTTCTTTGAGTTTTTCTAATTTCAGCAACATAGACTCAATTTTCATCTATGCTTGTTTCATGAATCTTCTTAGCATGAAACCATCTCTGCTTTTGATAGACCAAGTTTTTAAGATATATTTCTAAATTTTTTGTGTGGCACAAGCTGCACACTAACTCATACATGACTGTGGGTGGTGTCCTGATGCTGTACCTCTAACCCACACTCCTGTTAGAAGCCCCCCTCATCTTCCTGCTTCTCACCCCTCTCTCAACTACCCTCTTTCCTCTTCTTTCATATCACAAAGGCTTCAAAGCAGATTTGTATTTACTGAGGCCTGTCAGCTACCTCCAGACTTTGACCAAGGTCATTTTTTCCCTTTCTACACATTTCTAACTATTTTAATAAAACAGGACATTTTCTTTTATTTATAATGGATTCTTTATTGTCATTTATCTCACTGTCTCTTCAATGTTTATTTTCTAAGTACTCAGATTTTCCTTGGAGACCTACTACCACAGAGCACAGATTATCCACGAGACAACAAGCAATGCCATAGCAGAAGACTGTTGTTAAAACTAACTTCTAGGAAACAAAACAATTTCATTCCTCTGGCTTATTTTCTTTTTTCATATTCTTAATATTTGTCTCTTTAATTTATAGCTTTACAGATTATTCAAGTAATACATGATATAATTTTATTATAAAAGTTTTAGGTAAATAAAAAATCCTCTTTCTTCTACTCAATCCTACTAATAACTCACCCATTGAAAATCAGATTCTATAAGAAACAGCCCACAGGCTTCATTTGGCATTTGTGTGTGTGTGTGTGTGTGTGTGTGTGCGCGTGATGTACAGTGGTGACTACAACTTGGGTTTGTGAAATAATCTGCAGTTAAGATGATTTTAGAGTGTCCTGGGAAGACTTGAAGCCTTTTATAGTCAGTCTGGGCTTTAGCTCCCTTCTTATATGGATGGGAAGTCAATAGAAGTTATTTTAACTTACATAATTTTTGTTTTATATCAACAGGTACACGTGTGTGTGTGTGTGTATGTGTAATAATATGCACACACACACACACACACACACCTGTTAACATTCTGTGTATGCCTAATCTTAAATAATGGGTAGTGAAATATTTGGCACTTTTTCTTCAGACATAAAGGCAAAAATTCAAGGTCAATTTGGATGTTCCTTTATAAACTGTTAAAGAAACATTTCTACTTTTTGCATAGTTGCATAGTAACAAGCTGCCAGTGGGCAGTTCAATTTTGACAGTCACCATCTTTTTAAAACAATGTTTGTGCTAGTTTTTGAGTATTTTATTGCATTTTCCCTTATCAGTTGCATTTAATTAGGGGGAAATGTAAATGCAGATACCATTTATGACAAGGCCGTAAATCAGTAAGCATACTAAAAACTTTAAATTCAATCAAACACTCAATAGGCTTACACCAGTTAGTTTTTGGTTCAGTTTTGAAGAAAAGGCACACAAAAACCATGTGTGAATTGACAGAAATATATTGCCAAAGAGTATATAATGATGGACATTTAAAATACTTTTACCTGTCTCAGAATGGGAAGTTCCTACAACATTTTATTCTTATATGTAAACACCCCTGCAGATTTGATGTCTGGCCATGTTTTCAGGACTATGTTATAACAGCAGAGCACAATGGCTACTACTATATACCCTCAAGTCAGACAGACTTAGGTCAAACGTCAGCTCTTGGGCAAGTTCTTTACCCTCTCCAAGCATGAATTTATTCCTCAAGCTTAGCTCAAAGGATTGTTGTAAAGATTAAATGACATTTTTTTCCCAACACAGTACCTCGCAGGTAGTAAGATTTCAAAATGTAAGCTCTCGTTATGACTGTCTTCATCTTCATCATCATCATCATCATGATTATGGTATGTGTGTGAAAGGGGAGCACTGTCCATACTGGTGGTTTAGTTGTATCAAGTTATGGTACAACTCAAAACCCCTCTAACCAACGAGGCACAAGGAGCTATTGGGGAAAGGCTACTGGCACTTGATTTGTATTCCAGATAATGTATTTTCCACAAACATACATCTACACATTTTTCACATTCCTCTTCACACTTAATTTTAAGCATTTCATTTTTCTCCCTGTATTTTGTGTGGAGGAAAAAAGGCAATGAGGTAGCATTTTTGCACATATATCAGAACCTGGGACACATGTAGCCATGCTTATTTCTGCATCCAGGAATTACAAACACCTTACCCAATGATGTTAAATGTATTCAGAAGAATTTCAAATTAAAAGCATGACAGAGGCATGCTTATGAATCAAAAGAAGAAAACCTTCTATCTTGATTATGGTCAAAAGAGAAAAATACCAATTGATTTGAACAAATCTTCATGGACATGTCTGAATAGTCATTGATGCTGCACTTTGTCCCATTTTACTGACACTTCTGAAAGCATAGAAATGCTAATTATTCTATATTTTTCTTAGGAGATTTGCAAACTGCCACTGGTTGAAAAAGAGTCCTTACATTTATTGACTCAAACAGAATAGGTGAAGAGTTAAAGAATATGTATACATGTGAATGAGTATTTTCTCTCTAAACTGGTCACTTATTCTAATAATGATGCAACTGATCAAGATATATTTCAAAGTCTTTTATTGATCCTAAGCAATATTGAATATTGATATTTTGAGGGTAAATTGGATTTTTAAGAAATTTACTGAAGTCATTCAGAACCAACTTTATAAATAAGATGAATAACAAAGGATATGAATAACAAATGTAATATTTTGGGTGAAAATTGAAATACATACAAAATGATAAGCCTGGTTATCTTATATGAACAGGTTTCTTGTGTGGAAAGTTTTCTTTTTTTAACAGATTTCCGTAACATTTTGAAAAATGGCAGCATCATTGCAATGATACTTTAGCCTCCAACATGGTTCCTTTAAATGAAAAATACTCCATTAGATGTATACATTCTGTTCTGTCTAAAATTCAGTCATATTCTTACCATCGTACTTAACAATTTATCTTATAAATAGTATATTTGTTCATTGGTTTGGGACTGTGTTTCCACTAAGAATACATAGTTAATAGAACTGTGAACACATTGTTCAGCAGGGTTTGTTGGCATTTAATGGTATTATCACTCAGATTTCTCTATTTGAATTGTTTTAATTAAGATTTTTCAAATTTAAGTATTTATATACTACCTGGTTGATAACAGATTACAATTTGGGGCCACATGTAAAACATATAAAAGTTTATGTACTATGGCAATTTTTTATATAAGAAACAACAGTTCTCATCTCTCTGTTAAGCCATTCCCATTGTCACTATTCATTTGTTCTCCAGCAATGGCAAGCCGACAGGTGGACATTGCGACTCAAGGCTGGTTCATTGGTCTAATGTGTGCTGTTGCTCTCCTTATCTTAATTTTGCTGATCGTTTGCTTCATCAGAAGAAACAAAGGTGGTAAATATCCAGGTAAGAAATAAAAATTAAAATTGCCTGTAATGCTGCATAATGATCCATTGAAATAAAAAAGAAATCGTGAGGGTAAATCATAGAGATTATAATAAGTATATCTTTCCAGAGCCATAAATTTGGACTTTATGTTCAAACAATTTTTTTATCTTTTTTTTATCTAATGGGAGTCTAAACATGGTCAAGGATCAGAAGGCATTTGGGGACAGTGAATGAATCTGTTCTTTGAAGATATTAGTGACTCTGCTTCCATATAAGCCATAGGTGCTGAAATAGCACCTACAACCAGCAGAAAGGGGGAAGCTACCTGAAGTCTTACAGAGGAAATAAGGCATGAACTGAGTCTTGAGGCTTTAACATTGCTTTCCCTATAGGGCTAATATTATACAACCCATATGATTGTGTGGAAGTATTTTATACTGCTGTGTATCTCAGAGTGCACTCTTAAAAATTTTGCATAAAAAAACACAGAATCAATAGATAAGAATGTCATTTTGAATTTTTAGTTAAAGAAAAGGAGGATGCCCATGCTGACCCTGAAATCCAGCCTATGAAGGAAGATGATGGTACTTTTGGAGAATACAGGTGAGCCTCTGCTTCTCCTCAACCTGCACCTTCTCTGCCCCACACAGACACAGCACTCTGTCTCCCTGGCATAGGATCAGGCCAGGAACAGGCTCCCCTTGGCCTTTTGTCTTTTCCTTAAATATTAGTTTATAAATGTTTCCATATCTAAATGTTTACACATCCCTCACAGTTAAAATAGTCTCTCACTTTTCATTAAATAACAAATTTCCATTTTAGTCATAAGTTGAGAGGCAGAGTGTCTTCCACTCTGTAATATACAGAAGCTCTGCTGTATTGATCAGCTTAGCAAAACTGGTGTGTTACAATAAGAGTTAAAGCAACAATAAAGACCCCACAAACCTGCACTGTAGAGAAAACTACACCTGTCATTTTCTAAAGAGTGCTTTTAAAAACCAGTGTTATTTGCTCTGGCTGGTGTGGCTCAGTTGGTTGAACAATTTTCCTATAACTGAAAGGTTTCAGGTTCAATCCCAGGTCAGGGCCCCTGAGGAAGGGCAACAAATTGACCAACTGATATTCTCATTCTCTCTCTCTCTCTCTCTCTCTCTCTCTCTCTCTCTCTCTCTCTCTCTCTCTCTCTCTCTCTCTCCCTCTGTCTCTAAAAGCAATAAAAAATGTATGTCCTCAGGTAAGGGTTAAAAAAAATGAAAGTAAAAAATAAATTTAAAAACCAGTGTTACTCTTTTTGATGTTAGATTTGAAATTTGTTTTTCCAAAACAAATATCTATAACTCTGCCCATTAATCATAAAATGATGACTAGTTTGTTTTAGAGGCTGTTAGTTATTAAGAACTATCACAGTGTGTTAACTCACAGTCCTTTGATAATACATTCTTGGCTTGGCTCCATCCATCATTAAGGACAAATTTTAACAAAACCTATGTGTAAAATAGTTTTAAAGTAAAGGAAGGAAGGTAGGAAGAAACTTTAAACAGAAGTATACTTGCCTAGGGATTATAGGTTTTTTTAAAGAGAAATAAATGATTACTTTAAATATGTTTTTTAAAATAACAAAGTATATATTAACTCATTTAAGAGATGGGGATTTTGGTGTGCCAAAAGAATACTTCTATTCATAAAATGCCTTTATACCTTGCTTTTTATTTTTATAAGCCTTTTGATTATATAAAATATAATCTTTTAAATAGGCACTGAGCCCACTTTGAGGCGTTTTTTTTTTTTTTTTTTGCCAGAAGAAAAGGCTTTAGGTGAAATAAAATATTTCACTATTGTGATTTCCAGGTGATATTTGTAGGTATTTGTATTAATTTCTACCTGTCTCTGGAGCTATTTTTTTGTATTTCCATGTCAATATCATGAGGGGAGAAATAATGCCAAAGATAGGAAATTATGCCAAAGTATAATTGATTGGGGGGAAAAACATGTTTTTGACAGGATTGGTTTTTATACCAGTTTTCATGCAGGTACCAGTGTTTTGCCTTTGTGTCTCAGCACCTGAACTTTCCATATTCTGATCATAGTCAACAGAGATGACTATGATTTCCAAAATTTCTCAGAATTTCTGTATCTCTTGATATAGGAAAAGGTCCAGTGAGGGCTGTCTTGATTTCAGATGTTGACTCTGGGATGGAAAGTTTATGAAGACCTCCTGCAGCCGCCACCCAGTCCACCCAGAAGCTTTCATAGCACATTAGCTCAGCCTGCAAATGGCTTCAGCTGAGGGCAGCCATGTGTTAAACTGGATGATTTGAAATCTTGGCTGATTTAACTCAGTCTTCTACATATTTCTCCTGTAAAACAAGGGAACTGGTAATTAGTAGAGTTCTTGCAGCTAGAATTCTATACAGGATATGCAACCACTTGCTTATGTATTGTGATGAAGCTAAATCTTTAATACAGCCCAGAAAAAAAAAATGTGTATTTGCATGATTTGAAAATAAACCATTGCACTTTATACATTCTTCACATGTTGATGGACTTCTGTCCAACCTCATCATGGTTAAATGAATGTGGGAATGTACTGCTCATCTTGTGGCTCTCAAATGTCAATTTGCTACTATAAGGGTATGAAACTGTGATCTGCTGTACTGTGACTTTCTCAGAATATGCTACCTATGCCATTAAAACTAGACTGAAATGAAGGTTGAATGAATGCGAACTAGCTTGGAATAGTTAGTTTTTTATTTTTTACTCTTTTTTTAAAGTATATTTTATTGGCTACGTTGTTACAGTAGTCCCAATTTTTTTTCCATTGCTTCAGTCTTCCCGGTACCCCTCTTCCCTTCAGCAATCCCACACCCCTTAGTTCATGTCCATGGGTTGTGCATATAAATTCTTTGGCTTCACCCTTTCCTATATTATTCTTAACTTCCTCCTGTCTATTTTGTACAAACCAATTATGCTTCTTAATCCCTGCACCATATCCCCATTTCTCCCCCTCCGCCCTCCCAGATGATAACCCTCCAAATGATCCCCATACCTATGATTCTGTTCCAATTCTGATTTGCTTAGTTAGACTTTGTTTTTATTTTTTCGATTCAGTTGTTGATAGGTGTGAGTCTGTCATTTTAATGTCCATAGTTTTGATCTTCTTTTTCTTAAGTAAGTCCTTTTGACGTTTCATATAATAATGGTGTGGTGATGATGAAATTCTTTAGCTTTACCTTGTCTGTGAAGCACTTTATCTGCCCTTCCATTCTAAATGATAGCTTTGCTGGCTAGAGCAACCTTGGGTGTAGGTCCTTGCTTTTCACCACTTTGAATACTTCTTGCCAGTCGCTTCTAGCCTGCAAAGTTTCTTTTGAGAAACCAGATGACAGTCTTATGAGAACTCCTTTGTACGTAACTATCTACTTTTCTCTTGATCCTTTTAAGATTCTCTCTTTATCTTTAGCCTTTGGCATTTTAATTATGATGTATCTTGATGTGGTCCTCTTTGCATCTATTTTGTTTGGGACTCCATGCTTCCTGGACTTCTAATGTCTATATCCTTTGCCAAATTAAGGAAGTTTTTTTCATTACTTTTTCAAATAAGTTTTCAATTTCTTGCTCTTTTTCTTCTCCTTCCAGCACCCCTATGATTTGAATGGTATGTTTGAAGTTGTCCCAGAGGCTCTTTATCCTATTCTTGTGGGGGTTTTTTGGATTATTTTTTTCTTCTTGCTATTCTTATTGAGTGTTTTTTTCTTCCTTAGGTTCAAAATCATTGATTTAATTCTCAGCTTCATCCACTCCATTGTTAATTCCCTGTACATTTTTCTTTATTTCACTGAGTGTAACCTTCATTTCTCCCTGGGTCTCTTTTTATGCTTCTGAAGTACCCAATAAGTTCCTTGAGCATCCTAACAACAAGTGTTTTGAACTCTGCATTGGATAGATTGTTTATCTCTCTTTTGTTTAGTTCTTTTTCTGGAGTTTTGTTCTGTTCTTTCATTTGAGCCATATTTCTTTGTCTCCTTATTTTGGCAGCCTCCCTGAGTTTTTTTCTATGTGATTAGGAAGAGCTGCTTTGACTCCCTGTCTTAGTAACATGAGCTGTTGTAGAAAAGCACATCAGTAAGTTGGATGGGACAGAGCCTTAAATAATCTCCAGGGCGGGGCAACCCATGTGAACCAGGTTGATGGAATCTCAGATATGGTGTCTCCAGTCTTTGGCTCTGTATGGGGTAGGGCTCAGAAAAGGGGCAGTGGCCACTGCTTGGCCTCTGAAGTTTTGTCCAACAGGAAACTACCCCCCCCCACCCCCCAGCATTCACACTGATTCCAGACATTTCAGCTTTTGCCCATATGTCTCTGGTACCCTTCCAGCTGCTGCCCTGGTGCTGGAGTCCAGAGGGAATGAGTCTGCATAAGTGCTAAGTCTGTTGCAGGCCCTTTAAGAAGAGACACCTGAGAACCCTTAAGTTTATTTCAATGCCCCAACTTCCACTGGTTTTTACAACCAGAAGTTATGGCAACTTATCTTCCTGGCACTGGAACTCTGGGCTGGGTTGTCTGGTGTGAGGCTGGGATCCCTCTGTGCCAAGGTATCCCTCCCATATTTTATCAAGCACTCATGGTTGTGGGATCGCCCTTTCTGCCTCTCCACCCCTCCACCCCTTCTGCCCGTGTGAATGAATATGACTTCTTTAATTCCTTGGTTGTTGGACTTCCATATAGCTCAATTTTCTGATGATTCTGGGTGATAGTTGTTTTGTAGTTTAGTTGTAGTTTTTGCTGTGCTTGTGTGAGGAGGCGAGCCTTCATCTTGACTGGAAGTCTATTTTTTTTATTCTTTAGATCCATTCTACTAAAAACTGGAATGAACCTGTCTCATAAACCATATGGCCATAATACTTGAACTCAGAGCTTAAATGGAGACTCTTGGCATGGGAATTGTCATTCATGTGACCATGGTCCTATTGCAAGCATGCAAACCCAAGCTCAATAAGATTGAATGATAGGAATATGTGTCACATTTCTTATATTACTTTAGATTTATTCTGCTCAAAAGCATAAACTAGTATGTGAGCAGTATAAATAAAGACAGACTTGTAGAGAGGGTGTTTGGAAAAAATGTTTGGGTCATGAATGTCAATGAAACTGCAGCATGGTTTGACCATGGTAGGGTGGTGACCATAGGAAAATCAAATTGAATGATCACATATTTATTCATTGTTGCTCAACTTTACATAGTAAAGGTACATTCATTCTGTGTGCACAACCCTGAAGTGCTTTTGGAAAAAAAATGTGAACTCCCTAAAATACATTCTTACAGTAAGAGAATGGAAAGAATACACATATATTCCAATGTTTTGCCTGATATTCTAAAATTAACTAAGATGGAATGAAATTTTTTTAATCCTGACCTGAGGACATTTTTTTCGTTGCTTTTAGAGAAAGAGGAAGTTGGCAGGGGGCGGACATCAATGTGAGAGAGAAACATTGATATGAGTGAGAAATATCAATCCATTGCCTTCCTGTATGCACCCTGACTGGGGATCAAACTCACAAACTGAGTATGTGCCCTCACCAGAAATTGAACTCATATTAACCTTTCAGTCTATGAAACAACACTCCAACTGAGCCATACCAGCCAGAGCTGAATTATTTTTTTTTTTTTCTGATTATCCTTGGCAATTTTTATTTTTATTTTTTTAATGTTTTTTATTGATTATATTGTTATAACAGTTCCAATTTTCTCCCCCTTGCTCCCCTCCACCCAGCACCCCCCTCCCCCAGCAATCCCCCCCAAGTCCATACCCCTGGTTCGTAAAAATTAACTATCCCCCCCCCTCAAATATTAGGACCCTTTGTAATCTTGTAAAGGACAATGGGCGAAGGTGTCAAGCTCCTCTAGCTGCTTCAAGCTGGACATGGTCGTCGTCCTACCTACCCTTGGGTCCAGAAAACCCTAATAAGAGTGGGGGTGTGGAGGGGAGGGTGGCCTTCCCACATGGGGAAGGATCGTGCAGACTCCAGGTCAGTTGGCTGTCTCCGGTCAACGGCGTGCTTGGTTTAACAGGCTGGTGTCCTTGTTGTGTTCTGGGGGCAACAGATTTGGCGAAAAGGGCTGAATTTTTTTAATGTTAGAATTCTGCAAACTTTCTCAAATGATTACTATCTCTTTTATTGTTATTTTATAATGAATTGTTTATCCCATATTTATTGAATGTCTACTGTATGCCAGGCTGTAGAGGTATCAAAACCAATAAAATGTTATGTCACTGATTTATAGTCTAGTGAGGGATATGAGAAGTAAAAGAACAATCTGAGCATAGTGTGAGAAGTTCTATGAAAGGAATACAAACTATGGTGCCAAGGGAGCAGGATCAGAAAGCCAAAGCTAAGTGGGTAGCAAAGTGGAGTGGAGCAGTGGTCTCTGCAGAAGTAATGATGCAGAAACTGAGTTGTGATATTGTAATGTGAACACTTTTTTTCACTGCATGACCCTTTTTATTCATGGATAAAAGTATCAAAAATATATTTTGTGGCTATATATTTCTATTTTATGATTATTTTATGACATTTTGAAATTTGTTTTTATCTTTAACATTCTAGGCTCAGAATTAAATCTGACCCCTCCTGTCCTTAAAAGTTTTCATAAAAATGTGGATGACATTTAAAAATATATAGTTTATTTACTTCTTTTTAGAAAGGGAGAAAGAGAGGGAGTAAGAAAGGGAGAGAAACATTAATGCACAGGAGATACTGGGGACCTGGCCTGCAGCACAGAAATGTGCCCTGATTGGGAATCAAACTGGCAACCTTTCAGTCCACAAGCCACACTGAACCACACCAGCCAGGGCTGGATAACTTTTTAAACTTCGAATGCAATGTAGCTAAATAAGTATGTGACTTTTATGTAATCTTCTATATCTTTTACATTTCTGTCATTTGGGAAACCACCTTTTCATACTTAACCTTCACGAAGCAACTTTCCTTGGTACAATGTTAAAAACAATTTATTTACTATTTCTTTATAAAATTTATTTTTGAGTTGCAAAAGGTAAGCAGTAATGAGTGCTTCAACACAGACTTGAAACCATGGATTATATCTGGAAAGTTCTTAGTGTGTGTTACACAAAATATTTCTTAGAAAAAAATTTCTCTGCAGTGAGGACCTGCAGTGGAGAGAAGAGGTGTGATGGCAGGTGGATGAGCTCAAATCACACACCGGGTACTGCTGGTGCCTCATATAATTTCTTCTTATTTAACGAGATTCTAGTTACTGAAGTTTGACGTGACATCACTCCACTTTTACAAAACTAGTCTTAAAAGATCTTTAGCAGCCTTTGAACAGCTGTTCCTATTAAGATTCTGTTTGTGGCTAGAACATTCTCTTCCAACTTCACTTCTTTTAAGCACAGCCTACGTTGCTGTAGATCTTCTCTCTTCCACTAGGGCCATTAAGCTGGAATAAATGCTTACAGGGACACCCTTCCTAACTCATGTGATTGTGTATGGAAAAATCTAAATGAATATGCAAGAAAACAGTACAATTAATAAGAGTATTTAATAATGTTGCTTGACAAAAAAAAATAAACGTAAAGTCCATTATGTTTCTATGTACCAGCAAACAGTTGGAAAATAGGATTTAAAAAATCCAGTTATGATAGCATAAAAACATGATGTTAAAATAAACCCAACAAAATGATTTCTTAACTATTTCAGGGCTCTGTGTTCCATTTTGCTGATCAATTTGTCTTTCTCTGCACTGAAAATACGTTGTCCTAATTAATGCTATAGCTTTGAATGAGTCTTAACATCTGGTAGGTCAGGTCCTCTAACTTTGTTACTTTTCCTCAAGAATTTTTTAGATATTCCTCACCCTTTTTATTTAAATTTACATCTACATCTTAGAACCAGCTTGCCAAGATCCACATAAAAACTTTCTGGGTTTTTATTGGACATAAATTGAATCTAAAGAGAAATATGGAGGTTAACCTATTTACCGTGTTTGAGTCTTCCTGTCCGTAGTTATGGTATATTACGCCACTTATTTAGCTCTTTAATAACTTTAAATAAAAGTTTCATTTTCTTCATAGAGGTCTTACACTTATTTTTGTTGGATTTTTTTCTTATAGACCTCATATTTTTAAGATATCATAAATAAAATTACTTTTAAATTTTATTTTCTAATTGTTTGCAAGTACATAAATAAAACTGACTTTTATTCTAATGTTTGCCTGTAGATTCTTTTGGATTTTTTACACACATAACCATATCATTTATGAATAATGACAGTTTCTTTTCTTCTTAATATATATGCCTTCTATTTCTTTTTCTTATCACATTGCTTTTTGTGATTAAAACTGGTGATAGCAGGCATCCCTTCTGTTATTTCTGATGTCAAGCATAAAGCTCTCAACATTCACCATCAAGGGTGACATTAACCCCAGGTTCCTTATATATACCTTTAATTAAGTTAATGAACATCCTTTCTTTTTCCAATGTATTAAAGATTTTATTGTGAATGGGTATTGAATATTACCTTATACTATTTTCTAAATCTACTGAATCATAAGATATTGTTCTTTCATTCTTATAAAATGATGAATTATATGAATTGGTGTTTTGATGCTAAACCAGATTTGCATTCCTGAAATAAAAATAACCTAATCCTGATATGTTATCTTTTTAGATTGGTAAATTCTGTATACTCACCATTTCTTTGAGATTTTCTCACCTATCTTCATAAATGAGATTAGCCTGTAATTTTTAATTCTCAAAGTGTTCTTGTTAGTTTTAGATTGTGTTGTGCTAGACTCATAAAATGGTTAAAGCAGTAGTTCTTCTGATATGTCAAACTTCAACATGTCCAGAACTGAACTACATACTTGTTCTTCCACAAAAAAAAGTGCTGTACTCCAGTAGGGTAATTCTAGCCTTCCGGTTTCTCAAACCAAAAACCTTGGTGTTGTTTCCTTCTCTATTATTCCTATCCACCAGAAAATTCTGTTTTTGCTACATTCGAAATACATCCATAATCTGACTTCTTTGCACCACCCCCAGTGTTCTTCTCTGGCCCAAGTCACAGTCACCTTACTCCTAGATTATTGCAGTCAGCCCCAAACTTTTTTCTGTAAAGGGCCTGATAGCAAATGATTGACTTTACAGGGCACATGGCTCCTGCTGCAACTCTACACTTCTGCTATTGTAGTGCAGAGGCAGCCACAGAAAGAATGTAATAAATGAGCATGGCCCAGTTTGCTGTTTACCAACCCTTCCCTCTGGGGTAGGCTGTTCTCAACACTGATGACAGTAATCCTTTTAAAATGTAAGATCATGTCACTCATCCATTGGAAACCCTCCAGTACCTACCCATCTCATTCAGAGTCAATGATAGAATCCTTACAATGTCCTACAAGGAAGATCCTGATCTAGTCTAGCCCTGTCTTCTCTCTTTTACTTTAATTCATCCCTCATCCCTCTACCCCCCTCTCTCTCTTTCTCATTCCCTCATTCAGTTCCAGCCATACAAGCTCCCCTCTGTTCCAGGATTGCCCTCACCTCAGGGCATTCACACTGCTTGTTATTCCTGCTGGAATTGCTCTCCCTCCAGCTATCTACCTGGATATCTCAGATCTTTTAAGTCTTTGATCAGATGTTACTTCTTAATGAGGCCTTCCCTGGACATCTTATTTATTTATTTATTTATTTTCATATATTTTATTGATTGTGCTATCAATAAAGTCCCAATTTTTTTCCCTGTACCTCCTTCGCCTGATATCCCCCTTCCTCCAGAAATCATGCCCGCCTAGTACATATCCATGGGCCATGCATATAAATTCTTCGGCTTCTCCATTCCTTTATTATTCTTAACACCCCTCTGTCTATTTTGTACCTACCAGTTATGCTTCTTAATCCCTGTACATTTTCCCCCATTCTCCCCTCTTCCCCCACCCCACTGATAATAACCCTCCATACGATCTCCGTCTCTATGATTCTGTTCCTGTTCTAGTTGTTCGCTTAGTTTGTTTTTGTTTTTAGATTCAGTTGTTGATAGTTGTGAGTTTGTTGTCATTTTACTGTTCATAGTTTTGATTTGCTTTCTCTTAAATAAGTCCCTTTACCATTTCATATAATAAGGGCTTGGTGATGATGAACTCCTTTAGCTTTCCCCTGTTTGGGAAGTACTCTATCTGCCCTTCCATTTTAAATGATAGCTTTGCTGCATAGAGTAATCTTAGTTATAGGTCCTTGCTTTTCACCACTTTGAGTACTTCTTGCTAGTCCCTTCTAGCCTGCAAAGTTTCTTTTGAGAAACCAGCTGATGGCCTTCTTTTCTTTTTCTGCTTTTAAGATTCTTTCTTTATCTTTAGCCTTTGGCATTTCAATTATGATGTGTCTTGGTGTGGTCCTCTTTGGATCCATCTTGTTTGGGACTCTTTGTGCTTCCTGAACTTGTATGTCTACTTCCTTCACCAAATTAGGGAAGTTTTCTTTCATTATTTTTTCAAGTTTTCAATTTCTTGCTCTTTCTCTTCTCCTTCTGGCATCACTATGATTCAGATGTTGACCCTTTTAGAGATAACCCAGAGTCTTCTTATTCTGTCTCCATTTTTTTGAATTCTTGTTTCTTCATTCTGTACTGGTTGACTGTTTATTTCTTCCTTATGTTCCAATTCATTGATTTGAACCCTGGCTTCCTTCCCTTTACTATTGGCTCCCTGTGGATGTTTTTTTATTTCACTTAATGTAGCCTTAATTTCTTCTCTTATGTATTTGCCGTACTCAGTCATTTCTGTCAGCATCCTTATCCCCAGTGTTTTGAACTCTGCATCTGATAAGTTGGCTATCTCCATTTCACTTAATTCTTTTTCTGGAGTTTTTATCTGTTCCTTCATTTGGGCCATATTTCTTTGTCTCTCAAATTTTCAGCCTCCATGTGTTTGTTTCTGTGTATTAGGTAGAGCTGCTTTGACGCCCTGTCTGGGTGCACCTGTTACGTTGTATGGGGTAGGGTCATGGATATTCATCAGTGCAGGGTGATTCATTCACCGCTTTGTGGCACTGTGTACATGTCCTGTTTAAACCTTTCACATCCTCCCCTGACACCTTTCTTCCTCTTTACTCAGCTCTTTGTTTTCATGGCACTTTTCATTCTGATTTACTATACAACTAATTTTTTAATATGTTGATTGCTTATGCCTGTGTTTTCCCTACTAGAAGTAGCTCAGTGAGGTCAGAGTTTCAGTTTATTTTGTTTGCTCCTTTAGTCCCAATGACTAGAACATTCTCTGTCTTACAATAGGCACTTGATAAGCATTTATTAGATAACGGGTGGATGTATGGATGGGTCAAAGAAATGCCATAGACTAGAATTGGAATCCAGGTGACAGAATTCTCCTTATTGAATTCTTCAGTGGAATTAAGTGTCTCACCAAGTCATGAGCAATATTTCACAGGAAATATTCAAGCAAAACCTAGAAGTTGAGTATTAAAATGTGCAAGTTATTCTTGCAACAGGTTGAGAATGGATGCTATGTCTAATAACGTACCCCAAGCACAGGCCACCTCAAGGTTCTTTGATATTTCCCCAGCTGTTTATTAGTAGTGGTGATAATATAGTTTATTCAGTTTGTGACAGAAATTTGTGTTTTGTTGAAACAGGTAGTTTTCAAAAGCATGTGTGAGTGTCTTAATAAGCTATGATTATTTTCTAGTCTTAAGATTTTCTTCTTGGAGAAAAATTGAAAACACTAGTAGGAATTATTGGCAAAAGAGCCAGAATATTTGTGCATCTTGAAATATTTGTATCTTGGTTAGAAAAAAACTCACTCTCAGAAACAAAGGGAACAATAAAGTCCTAGTACAAATTGGTGGGTGAAATGTAGCTAATGCAACCTCTTTTTTTTTTTTTTTACTATATTAAGCCTTTTTTATTTTTTACTAAAAATGTTTGTTTTTTTATTTTGCCTGTATTTTTATTCTTTGAAAAATATTGCCATTGCCTTTTTGTCTTTTTTTCTTTTCTTTTTTTTTTAAGCCGAATACACCAGTTAAGGAATAGGGAAATGTACATACCTAGTTGCAAACTATATAAGTGGTTATTCTAAAATATAATGGTTACTCTTCTAGTTCCAGATGCTGTGCTTAGGGGTTCAACAGAGAAATAGCAAAAAAAAATTGTGTGTTATAAAGATTTATTAGATTATACTCTTTAAATTCTCATCTGACATGGATAGGCTGCATACCACACTTGGGAGAACTGAGCAGTGGAGTAAAGATTAATACAGGAAGTGCTTGCTTTTACATTTTTGGAATCACTCACATTCTAGAATATATTGGCATGCCATTAATAGTACAAATGCATTTCTCTGAAGTTAAATTGTGTCTCTTTCTAAAATAATAAATCTTTACCCGTTAACTGAAATTCTTACAGAAAACAAAATACTGTGTGCTATCAGTATAAGGATTTTGCTTTTCTTCTTAGGCTATTTTCATTTGTTTCTTCTGCATCCTTTTAATGGAATTTGTAGGTCTCTTGAAAGGTAAGGTTAAAGTTTACAAGTTGCCCTGCACTTAATAACAAAATTATTTGAAATGCAGGATTTTGCTCCTTCTTCTTGCTCAGAAAATAATCCATATTTCACACTTAACCAAAATCATCTCCATTCATATCCAAGGAATTATAGATATTACACAGTTTAATATATACTAACTTCTCTGTTGCCATAGTCTTTTACCCCCTTTTGAATTCAAATTAGTAATGATTTTCATCTTCTTTCAAGCCTTCCTTATCTAATGCTTGTGATTATTTCTGAGTTGTTTCCAAATAGGAGCCCAAATCTGATACTGATAGTGATTGACATACACAATAAGAAGCCATCCAACTACTGAAGACTTCATGATTAAACCATTTCTGCACCTGATTTTTATACCAACCACATGCCAGTCATTGGAGTCAATCTGATGATTAGATATGGTGGCTCTGGACTCCATATGCTATGTCATAATTTGCATGCATGATCTTTAAGAACAAAATATTTTACCTAAATGCCACTCTTGACAAAAACGTATTCTTTTTTTCCAGTGATGCAGAAGACCACAAGCCTTTGAAAAAAGGTAGTCGAACACCTTCAGACAGGACTGTGAAAAAAGAAGATAGTGACGATAGCCTAGTTGACTATGGAGAGGGCGTGAATGGCCAGTTCAATGAGGATGGCTCCTTTATTGGACAATACAGTGGTAAGAAAGAGAAAGAACCAGCTGAAGGAAACGAAAGCTCAGAGGCACCTTCTCCTGTCAATGCCATGAATTCCTTTGTTTAATTTGTAAGCTTCTTGCCAATATCCCATTCCTTTAGAACGTTTATCTTAAACACTTGTTTGTCAGCCTTCTCATACTGTGAACATAGAGGCAGAAAGTATATGTTCTGCTGTTATGTTAATATTATGAGAACAGAGAAAGAACATAACTCAATAATCAGATTATATATCGATGTGAACTACAGTGCAAAGCACATACTTTTTTTTATTCAAAATAGGTATTCTTGATTTTCTCAAAACTGATAAAAATAATACATCATCAACAAATCATGTTATTTTCTCTTCAGGATAGAGTTCAACATGATGCATGAAAAATGCTGCACAGTTAAAGGACATACCTGTGTATGTTACTAAAACATGGTTTGATACTTTGTTTCTACTCTCCTCAGCTAAACCCCTAAATATGAATTCTATTCTCACTGTCAAGAGTGTTACTGTAGTGTTCTTTAGAACTACAATGTCTTTGTGGACATTGTTGTGAATTTGGTGACTCTGTGTCTAGCTGTTAGTCTTTTGGGGAGACTGTTAGGAACAATATGTACAGTATATACTTGCTAAATGAGTTAATCATGACAGTTGCATTTGCTAATGCTTACTGAGACTCTGTTATCTGCTCTTTGCTCCTGTTACTTCATAGCCTTCTTAATCTTCCAGGTATTACAGCAGTACAGTGTTCTACTTTTTACATCATTTCTATGTTCAGTTGTTTTTAGGCATAAACAATGTGTATTACAATGCATTTTGACATCTGTGCCATACTGAAAGAATCAAAAACAAATCACTATAATTAAACTTCAAAACTTAATCCAGCAAGCACAGGGCAAGACAACATGCTGTGCCTTCAGACAAGAAGCATTCCCTAACATCCTGCCTTCTGTATCAAAGGTACAGTTGACTCAGAGGCCCAGGTTACTGTCATTGTCTAAGAGTAATTTTTACTAAAGTGGAGATAACGAAAACCACAATGCTAAAAAAAATGAAATGTGAAAATAAAATTAATAAGACATCTTATTTTTAAGAAGCATTCTCCCCATATGTATAAAAAAAAAAACAACTTAATCACCAACTGGAGTGCATGATGATTTTTCTCTCTAACCTTTCATGGTTTCTGCTAAAACAAGTCCCATTCAGCAAGAAAGATGTCAACTTGGTAGAAAAAAAATCTTTTTAAACTCGTCGTCGTCGTCGGTGGCGGCAGCCGTCCGTCTCGAGAGACGATGGTGTAGCTTCTTAAGAGTCTATCTGCACCGCCAAGAATGGCTGTGCAGTCCGACTCGGGAGTGACATCGTATCTGTCTCCTCCCGTGTTGAATCGACATCATGCGATGACGCTGAAGCTACAGAGCCTGGGCAGGGTGATATGGAGGGTCTGCTGTTGCCCATGCAGCAGACCCCCCCTCTCTTCGCAGCTGAAGGGTCCAAGGGAAAGACGGAGTCGATACAGCTTGGGTTCAGGTGCGCCGCAGGAGTTGCCGGTGTTGACTCCAACGTCAAACCGCCTTAGGGACTCCGGCTCCGGATTTTCTGTCGGGGTTTACTCCCTTAGCCTTTCCCCTGAAGAGGTATGCCGCAAGGCAGCGGAGGTTTTTTGGAGTCAGAGTTTTCCTTCTCTGCTTTTTAAACTATTACAAAACTAAAAGCATACAACAGCATGCCAACAGGAATATATAATTCTCTCTAAGTCTTTACCTATATGGCAGCTTTTGAAACTCTCTGCAGCATTTAAAAATCTTTATGCAAATTGCTATGTGCACATTTCAGAATCTGAAAAATCTAGTAAGTGCTAACAAGGCCAAGAGTCAAAGAGATTACATCTGCAGTTTCAAAAAAACCATATATATTCTACCATATTCATAAACAATATCTATTAAATGATTTACCTCCAAATATGAAATTCTATAACAACCTATGGTTGAAGGAATGCTCAGCTTCATTTGCCAATAAATTGGTTTCTCATAACTTGCATCAAGTTCAATTTTAAGTAAAGCTTTTTATATGTAGATATTTTGTTGAATTTGTAAATATACTTAAACTGTAGATGCTATATGCTTATAGGTGTCACATACAAATAAACATGCAAACAATATTTATGTTGTCCTGTATAAGAAGTTAGCTAATTAATACAGTGCATGGGATTGGAAAGCATTTAAATATCTTTGGGTCTTTATTTTCCCTTTTTGATGTGAAACTGAAATAGTGAACTATTCTACATATTGACAACAAGTTTCTAGATGAACTCTTCAGAGCTTTTCCTGTGGGGCTCAGTAAGCCGAGTCATGTAGCATCTTTGATATATGTAGGCAAAGCACAGTTTGAAGTAATCCCAGGTAAAGATGGCCCTAAATACTTTCACATCTCCATATTTACTTTTTACAGATCAGCCTTTCTAATGGAAATACAAAAAGACAAAACAGGCCTGCCTTGGTATCAGAGAGCACAAAGATACAAGTTCCTTTAAATTTGCCAGTGTTTAGGGGAAACAATAAAAGTACAGTTTTTACTCTTCCATAAAAGTAGATTCTAAATTTATCTGTGCATGAAGAGGTCACTTCTGTAATAGTACAACACATTTTGTATTAAAAATTAAAAGTGGTTTTAAAAGTCCCTCTCTTTTTTGTAATATATCATGTTCCTAGTGAAGTGTGAATGTTCAATGGTATATGTAATGGTACAGCAGATATGACTGGATTTCCATCAAAAAGTAACTATTAAACAGTCTTGATCTCTTTGTGATTTTTAGCTCTTTCAAACATATATGTTTTAAAATAGGGCAAATTTTTATTTTTGCTTTATAAAGCATACTATATGGGAGACTTCCGGCCAAGATGGAGGCTTAGACGGACACGCTAGGTCTCCCTCTACAACTAGAGAGGAATACAACTACTTCAAAACAAAGGATAACTAGAAATTCCAGAAAATAAAACTACACGGAAGCCCAACATATGAAGTTATAAACCAGCGGTGCCATTTGGGCAGGTAAGAGTTAAAGAGGGCAGTGCTGTTTGCGGTCGCACCTGGACAGCGGTGGGCAGCGAGGAATCCCGGCTGCGCAAGCCCCTGGCGGTGCGCGACTCCGGCGCTGGGGAGAGCGGCCACCGCATCGCCTTGAACAGTGAGGCCCAGGGGGGCGGGAGGACGGATCCCGGTCTCCTAGCTGAATAACTGTGTGAATCCATCTTGGACCCCCGCCCCCAAAGAAAGCACCACAGGGCTGCGAAATAGGTCGCAGACAGGCGCCAGTCGCTGAATTGTGACGCGTACACAGGCACTGCCCCTTACAGCCGGCCCAAGAAAACAAAACGCATCTGTCAAAATGAGGCAGACAACTATAGAAATCCCGGTAGCACAGCTCACCAGGCAACAGATAGAGAACCTGACAGTTGAACAGATAAGAAACCTGTCAGAGGCTCAGTTCTGGGCCATTGTTATCAGGTGGCTTACAGAATTCACAAAAGAGCAGGAAAAAGATAAGAAAGAAGCGAAAAACATTCATAACGAAAGGAACAAAACCACATACGAGACAGATGGTGAGGAAAAAAATTCCAGAGTTCATTTCAACAAACTGGAATATGGAGAAGGAACAAGCAGTCAACCAATGCAGAGAGAGGAAATGGGAAGCAACAATGAGAGGATCAGAAACCTCTGGGACAGCTATAAAAGGCCCAACATAAGAATCATTGGTTTGCCAGAGAGCGAGGAAGATGAACTAGAACTTGAAAATTTGAGTGAAAATATAATAAAGGAGAACTTCCCAGACTTGGGGAAGGGAATAGACTTGCAGGTCCAGGAAGCAAGGAGAGTTCCCAAGAGACTGGACCCAGGGAGAACCACTCCAAGACACATTATAATCAAAATGTCAAAAATTAAAGATAAAGAGAGAATCTTAAAAGCAGCAAGAGAGAAGAAAAGAATTATGTACAAAGGGGTCCCAATTAGACTATCAGCTGACTTCTCAAGAAAGACCCTACAGGCAAGAAGGGACTGGCAAGAAATATTCAAAGTAATGAAAATCCAAAACCTACAACCACGAATACTCTATCCAGCGAAATTGTCATTCAGAATAGAAGGACAGAGAAAGTGTTTCCAGGACAAAATAAAACTGAAAGAGTTCATTAGATCCAAACCACTGTTATATGAGATGTTAAAGGGACTGGTTTAAAAAACAGAAGCTAGGGAGATGAAACAAAGGCAAACTAAACAGGCAACGAGAGTGGAAAAGGAACTGTGGGTACGGGAAGCATATTGGGGGGAGGTCAACAGGGAGGGGGAGTGGGGAGAGGGAGGGAGATGATATAGGAATTGGGGATCATGGTAGGAGGGAATGGAATAGACGGAGAGAGGTTGGGAGGAACTGTATGCACAACTAATGGACATAATCTAAAAGGGGGGGACAACTGGAGGGAGGGGGGCCACCGGGTGGAGGGGAGCAGAGGGAAGGGAAATTGGCACAAATGTAATATTTTAATCAATAAAACACATTAAATCTGAAAAAAAAAATAAAGCATACTATATGCAGAGAAAATTATACACAAAACTGAACACATAAAACACAGTTTTAATAAAGTAGGGCATATGAAACATTTTTCATGAAAAGCAGGAATAGATATTACCAGCCTTTGGAGAAACAGTCTGAGAAATCAGGTGCTGCTTTCTTTCCTGGAGCCTACCCCCCACTGGCCTGGCTCCCTGGTGTGCCAGGTCAGCCTGTCTTCCACCTGCCTAGATCTCCACCCTCACGGCCACAGGCAGCTGGGACTCCTTAACCTCTCCTTCTCAATGAAATAGTTCAGGCATTTACATGTGTTACAGGTGTGTCATCCACTTGCTTCTCTCTAGCCCTGTTCTTTTCATGGTCTCAGACTTGTCTAGCTCTGTAAACTGCCTGCGTCCAGTTTGTTCTGCTGTTCTATCACCTGTCTTTGTTCACCTGTCTGTCCCCTGATCTCAGCTTTCAACCCACAAGACCTTCTGTTGGTATTTGAATAACAACATTT
Source organism: Furipterus horrens (assembly GCF_987537825.1). NCBI lineage: Eukaryota > Metazoa > Chordata > Mammalia > Chiroptera > Furipteridae > Furipterus > Furipterus horrens. The sequence continues at coordinate 55,377,462 of NW_028327179.1, read as the reverse complement.
ACAGTAGTCCCGCCTTATACAAACAGGATATGTTCCAAGACCCCCAGTGGATGTCTAAAGCCTAAGATAGTACCAAGCCCTATATATACTATGTTTTTTTTGCATACATACATACCTATGATAAAGTTTAATTTATACATTAGGCTAAGTAAGAGATTAACAACAATAACTAATGATAAGATAGAACAATTATAGCAATATACTATAATAAAAGTTATGTGCAAGGCTTTGGACTGTTAATAAGTAAAATAAGGCTTACTTGAACACAAACACTGTGATACCAAACCATCTGATAACCAAGATGGCTACTAAGTGACTAATGCAGGGGAGGGCCTACAGTGTAGACACTGGACACAGGGATGATTCACATCTCATGCTGGATGGAGCAAGACGGCTCCAGATGGCTTGCGATTTAAAACCTATCAATTGTTTATTTATGAAATTCGTCATTTAATATTTGTTGACCACCATTGGCCATGGGTAACTGAAACTGCAAAAAAAGAATTGTGGATATGGGGACTACTGTACGTCAGTCAACAATAAAATGCTACATAAACCTTAGTATTCCTAGAACAGAGAGCATTCACTTCTGAACAGAAAATCAAAACCTTCCTTCACACTGTGGGCCAGATTCACAATCCACATCCTCAGGACACATCACAGTTATGGCTCTACTTAGCAACAGGGGCTGGTAAATTGTAAATCTGACCACAAAAAGCATTGGTCCATTGATACCTTCTTCTTCAGATGGTTTATAATAAACCTGCTTTACTTTTATTTATTTTTTAAAGATTTTATATATTTATTATTAGAGAGAGGGGAAGGAAGGGAGAAAAAGAGGGAGAGAGCCATCCATGTGAGAGGGGCCTGGCCCACAACCCAAACATGTGCCCTGACCAGGAATCGAACTGGAGACTTTTTAGTTTGCAGGACAACGCCCAACCCATTGAACCACATCAGTCAGGGCTGGTTTATTTTTAATGGCTGCTTTTGGAAATGGCTTGTGGAGGCAAGAGACATACAAAGAACTGAGAATTCTCCCCCAGACTCAGCAAATCTCTGCCCCTCACGAGATCTTTCTGCGAATTACCACCAGAGGGCCCCTGTGCTTTATTCAGTATGAAGGAAACATTGTGGGGAAATGAAGCCTCTAGAGAGAAGCAGTGCAAATCGCTTTGATCATCAGACTGTGGTCTGACAGTGCAGACAATGATGGCCTGCTGCCACCAGGGGAAAAGGGGTTTGCAGCTTCCAGGGAGTAAGTGTATGTCACTGTGAGCCTTATTAATCTTCCTGTTACTATGTCCAGGCTTCTGGTGGTTGATCAGCAGGAGAGAAGGAGACGAGTGAGCCTGCCGGTCCCACTACGCACCTCCTCACTGCTGCAGGTTGGTGGGGGTGAGGGAAGAGGCATGTCCTCAATGTGGCCCCCCGTCCCCGTTCCCTAGAGCATGCCATCTGACTGCCACCAGTGCTCTGACATTTTGTGATTGGACAGCACAACAGCAGAGTTTGCACACAGTCTTTTTTTCACTTGTGAAAAAGCAGGAGAGGGAGAGAATACTACGAGAGTACTTATATTGAGAAAACAGACAAACAGTTCACAGGCTGAGGCAGAAAGAGACCAGAATTTACATTCCAGTTCCACTGTGTAACTGTAAATGAAACCCGTTTTGTCCCCCATCTCTTTAGGCCTCCATTTCTTCAATTTTAAAAATGATTGAAAACAGATGATTTCTAATATCCCTTTCTGATTAAGTCCCATGGTATTAAATAACCTGCCCATCTCTCCAAAAAATTTTATTTTGAGCACCTACGACAGGTATTTTGCTAAGTGGGAGGGTACAAGATGCGCTAAACCAGATGTGGTTCCTGCTCTGGCAGTGCCTGGAGTCTGGTGTGAGAAGACAGACGTTAATCAAATAGCCACCTAAATGAATGTGCAATTCCAAGCTGAGACAAGCACTGTGAGGGAAAGGCACGCCCTTCTGTGAGAGCAAGTAGTGGAGGAGGCTGACTGTGCAGAGGGCTCAGGGTGGCTTCCCTTGGAAGTGTGGGTAGAGAGCAGGGGACAAACAGGAGAGGAGGAGCAGGCAGGACAAGGCCAGTGTGCTAGGAGCAGATGCTGGGGACACGCCATACTGAGACCTGAGGACCACAGGACAGGTTTCTGTGTGTATTCAAGGAGTAGTGCAAAGTGGGGAGTAATTAAAGCAGTTGAAGGAAAGAGTTATGTGATCAGATCTGTGTTTGGAAAGGAGAGGATTCATGGGATTCAGTGCGGAGAAGAGGCTGGAGGGGAGCTGGAGAGACTGATAAGAAGACATTGAGTAATTTGGTCAAGAGATGGTGGAGGTTGGTTCTAGATCATGACACTGGAGAAGGAGAGAAGTGGTGGATTATAAAGACATTCAGGAAGAAAACTGATGGGAGTAAGAGGTAGTATATGGGAAGTTGAGGGAAAGGGAGTCTCTTAGATGTCTGGCTTGTATAACCTGACCTGAGGTACACTTAGGGGAGAACATCAGGAAAGAACCATATTCAGGCTAAGTTTTGAGTTCAAGTGAATAAATGAGGAGGTTGAAAAGCCTCTGAGACAGCCAAGTAGAAATGACTGTAGGAATTGGATATATGGGCTTAATGCTCCAAAGGAACTTCCAAGATGATGAATAGTCATTGAAGCCATGAAGCACCGATGCAAGTGTCTAGGGAAAAAATATAGACAGAGGGCTGAGGATTACCCTACTAAGAAAACGCCATGTACAGATGGCCCTCTAATGGGGACTAATAAACAGGAGCCAGAGAAGTTGGGAAGAAATAAGGAAAGTGTGTTGTCTTGGAAGCCAGTGAAAGATACCATTTCAAAAATAGAGAATGGTTTAGTGTAATATAATGCTGAAAAATCAAGCGAAATGAGGACTGGAAAATGCTTTTTGGATTTGAAGGCTTAGAGGTCATCTGAGACCTCAGTAAAAGCTGTTGGGTGGAGTGTGGTCACAGATTGGAGTGAGCTGAGGAGTGAGGAGAAGGTGAGGAAATGGAGACAGTGAGATTTACCATTACCCTTATGGACAACCCACCTGTCCGTGGTTCAGTTCCTTGACATCTCTGTCTCCGCAATATAACCTCAGCATCCTGTTCTGCTCACAACCTCTCCTCCAACCTCCTGACCCCTCTAATTTCTCTCAATCCTTTAGCTGGTTCTTTTTTTCCGTTGCTTTTTCAGTGTGGATTTCATAGTTCATTTTTAAATTTTATTTTTAAATTACAGTTTACATTCATATAGCTCATTATTTTTGAAACACTCTTGCTTTACCACCAAAACGCTTTGCCCATCTGTCTCTTCTAAATACCTGTGGAGGTATCATGTTACTCAGGATCAAGTTTACTGTCTGCTTCCTACTGCTACCCCGCTACCTTGGGGAGTTGAAAGAGACAACAGAGGTCAACATCATTATAAAGTCATAACTATCTTCAAGTGGCTCAACTCTCCACGCTGCACAGTAGATCAACTTATTTTTCTCAGGCAAACTTATGTTCTCACACTCAGCAATGACTACTTCAAATCTTTTCTACTCTCCTCAGACATTCAACTCTGCTTCATCTCCCCACTCAGCCCCACAACTCATTCTCTACAAAATGGCCTTACATCACCGTTAGCTAAAACAAGAAAAGAAAAGCAGAGATTGGAATTCCCTCACCTGCCAGCAAACCAAAATGCCTGCCTCAATATGCTCTTACCTTCTACCTCCGGTGAAAACAGAGGAGACATCCTTCCTCCTATCCTGGACCAGTCCTTCTTGGGTCTTGAAACTTCTCTCCCTGTCAGTGGCATCTTAACCATCACTCATCCCTCCTTCTGCTCAGCTGGATTTTCTGTTGACATTTAAACACACTTGACATCTCTCCCATCTGAAACAAAGAGACCTTTGAAGCCTTTGATTCCCCACCAATACACCCCCTTATGTTATCATTTTCTCTCCTCTACTTCATGGTCAAAAATGTTGAAAAAGTTGAAATAATAGCAGGAAAATTAAAGGAAGATAATTGTAGAAACTACTGTTTGCCAGATAGTGCATTCTTTTTTCCTTCGTTAGCCATAAAACATCTCCAGTCTCACCCAGTTTGTCCTAAGACACTCTTTCTTCATCGTAATTATGTAGTTGTTATCTCAGTGAAAGGCTCAAACTTTTTCTTTTAATCAGAGGTTCTCAGCTGCCCATTGGACTCACCTGGAGAGCTTTAAAGCTCTAATGTCTGCCCACTTGCCCCTCAGTTGTAATTGTCTGAGATGTAGCCTGGCAGCAGCTGCCCAGATGATTGTAATGTGCAGCCAAGACTGAAACCAGTGTTGCCATGCTCTTGTGTGTGCACTTAATGTAGCTGATGAACAATATGTTGAATACATTTCTTCACACATGTTAATCTCAAATTCTCTTGTATTTCTCACATTAAAAAAAAAAACATACCTAGGGAAAATGGGACTCACATTTTTGGTGAGAATATAAAATGTTACAGCCACTTTGTAAAACAGTTTGGCAGTTTCTTCAAATGTTAAGTATAAATTTACCATATGAGTCAGAAATTTCACTCCTAGGTATATATCCAAAAGATATGAACTGATGATAAATTAATAAAACATGGTCTTTTCTTACAACTAAATGGTATATCTATGCAATTAAATGGAATACTATTTGGTAATTTTTTTTAAGTACTAACACATGCTACAACGTAGAGGACCCTCAATAACATTAAGCTAAATTAAAGAAGCCATGCATAAAAAACCACATACTTCATGATTTTACTTACTTGAAATACCCAGAAAAGCAAACATATAAAGACTGAAAGTAAATTAGTAGTTGTCTGGGACTGGGAATGGTGATAAAGTGAACTGTAACTTGGCAGGAGGGACGTTACTAAAGTGATGGAAATGTTCTAAAACTGGATTGTGTTGATGATTGTACAACTTGGTAAATTTACTAAAAACCATTGAATTGTATACTTAAAACAAGTGATTTGTGATGTATAAGTTATACCTCAATAAAGCTGTTAAGATCAACCATCCCTAGGCATACATGTATCTGAAAAGAGCTCAAGGCATATGATGAGCACAACACCATTAGAGGTCACTTCACATCCCTGTCCTCTTGTTTCCTCAAGGACACATCACAGATGAGTGGTTCCCAAAGTGTGGTCCCGGAACGGCAGCATCAACCCTATTTGTTAGATATGCAAATTTTTGGTTCTCCCCCATCTACTGAATTGGAAGCTCTGGGGGTGGAGCAGCAGCTGTTTTACCAAGTGCTTGGAGTGATTCTGAGACAGTAACAGGTGAGAGGCTGTGCACTCAATCTATGTGCTGGACTCTCTCCTCTCCCACCTGTAGGAATAGGAGTACTTTATCTGTTGAGATTAAAAGAAGAAGCTAGGTTCTTTTCATAATAGCAAAAAAGTTGCAATAACCCAAATGTCCATCAACAGATAATGGTTGAATACTTTTTGGTATATCACATCAATATTTATGCCAATAAAATACTAATCTGCAATAAATAAATAAATAAACTACTGAATTCATTCTGCTGAGTGAAAGAAGCCAACAGTTTCATTTATATGGAATAGGCAAAGCCAACCCATAGCACTGAAAGCATACCAGCTGTTGCCTGGGGCTGGGAAGGGGGTGGGCTTTACTACAAAGAGGTTGAGGGAACTTTTGGGGCTGATGGAAATTACCTATCTTTTGATTATAGTGCTGTTCACACAGTTGTATTCATTTGTCAGGACTCAAAACTAAATTTTTAAAATAGATATATTTTACTGTACATAGTTATATCTCAATAAAGTTGGTTTTAAAAGGCAAAAATAAGGAACTGGGTCTAAGTGATCCTCTTCTCTTCTTTCTCTTGGGTCTACCTACCCAAGAGGGGGCCGGAGCAGAGGACATGAGGCAGGGGCCTTCGTCTCTGCTCCTGTTTCCATGTGGTATGTGCAAGTGGGCAGGACCCAGCCTGGCTTTTGGAGAAAGATGTACCAGAGGCCATCTCTCCCGGGCTCCACCCAGCCCTGCCCTCACTGTCGAGGGCATCTGTCAGGCACCTGAGTCTACCTGTCAGCTCCAGCATACACCCACAGCTCCCCAGGTGGTGCCTCAAGATGTGGGAGACAGCCGCTTCCTAACTTACGTCTCTGTGTGACAAGGCCCCCTTTGGGGCTTTTCTGAATCCCTAGCCGGTTTCTGTCTCCAGCTTGGGGCTTCATGCCATCTCTTCCCTCTTCTTTATTTTTCTTTCTCAGGCTTTTTACTACTTTCCTTATTCCTTGCTAGTATTTTACTCAGTTTTGCTCTCCTGAGCCCAAACAACATTGTTTCCTAGCTTTCAATTCTCATCCAAATGCGGTCTAAATGACATCTCAGAATTAACCTGTTTGAAGATAAATCTTCAGTTGTTTTATACCCTGTAACTCTTCCCTTCCCCAAAGCACCCAACTCAGTAAATAACACCACACTGGATCTGGGTACCAGTGACCCTGAGAGTCATGGTTTTTCCTCCCCACCCCAACAAAGCCAACACCCAATTCCCTAGGTTTTTTTCAAAATATGTGTTGAATACATCCACACCTCTTTATCTCCAGTCTCCCAAATATATTGCCAGCTCCTCTTGCCCTCTGGCAAGCCAACACCCCACAATAGAGAAGGACTGGCAAACTGTCTTTAAAGGCCCAGATAGTAAATAACTGAGACTTTGCAAGCCATATGGTCACTGTGACAAGTACCCAGCTCTGCTGCTATAGAGTGAAAGCAGCCTCAGACTTAAGACTTGTGCTGTGTAAGATAAACAAGTGGGTGTGGCTATGCTCCAATAGAATGATTTACAGTAATAGCTGTGTTTTGTGCTTTGTGCCAATCTCCACTTATCGTTAGTAATGCAATCTGCTAGAAATGCCTGGGGCAAGAATTCCCTCCGTTTCAGGACCACTTGCCTGAAAGTGACTTAAGGAGTGTCTATAAGACCATCATCAGGACCAAGGAAACCAGCTCCTGGGAACGTGGACCTGGATGGAAGTTCCAAAGAACATTAGGTTGGAAAGCCTGCAGTTGAGTCTCCTCACAGAGGTCAAGTGGTGCCCTGGTCAGTCAACGTCTGTCTATCCAAAGGGAACAAGAATAAATTTAGTAGGGAAAGAGATGACCTGTTTTGAAGAGGAATTCCAGGAGGAGATTGCCAAGAGGAGTCCCATGTAAGTATCAATAATCCTGATGTTGTAATCTGATGGCCCCAGTGAAGGGGACAGCTGGACGGTGAAATCACTGTTCAGGGAAGTATGGTCAGCCTCCCCCAGAGGACATGTCCCTGTCTAGATAGCCTCTATTGTTCGGTTTTGGAGCAGCTAGTGCATTTGTCTATCATAAGCTTGGCTGCCAGAGAGGGTTTCCCCTGACTTGGGCCCAAGTTGTTAAGGCATGAACTCCCTAATGACACAAGCTGGTGAAAAGGGTCAGTACTCTGAGGCATCTGTACTTGGCTGAGTGTGGAGGGCTTAGTGAGGGAAACTGCAATTTTGCTGAAAATAGTTTCTGCTGTGAAGCAGTTTGTGTGAACAGAAGCATAAGTAGCGGTGACAGGAATTGGGGATTCTGCTAATTCCTGCCATATCTGGATGCCTCAGATGAGTGTGCCTTGGATAAGGAAATTGTCCTTGGATGAGGAAATTGTCCTTAGCCATTGGCCAGAGCAAATGTCAAGACCTAACAAGGGCCCAGGAGTCTGAAAATGCAACTCCACGAGAGACCCCTTCTTATGGTCTCCTTGAGGGCTAGGTGATCAGCTCACTACACCCACTGGGCTGAGTCAGAAGTGCCCTCTTCCACTAGCGAGGTATCTGAGGCAGGCGGGATGGCACAGCCCACCAGCAGACTGCCTTGCATACAGCGTTGCGTGCCATCGATGAAGTGCCCTGACCCTATCTCAGGAAGTTGGGGCCCCTGGGACTCCCAAAGTAGCCAAAGGGGAAGAAGCAGGGAGCACAGCCATCACTTCCTCAAGGCTCTCTGGCAAGGGGGTAGCATGGGGGAAACCACGTTCTCCTATAATTTGGAAAAGCCTTTGACACCAGGGTTAGCCCTCTTGTGAAGGCATCGTTTCTATTTCACCAGAGGCAACTCTATTCCAGGGCTTTGCAGGAACTCGGGTATAGAGCAGTACTGGGTGGGGCTGGTTAGGGCCTCAGTTTCTAAAAGAACCCAATAGGATGGCAAAAGCTGGTGCTTAAGGGGAATGTTTCAGGTTGCCACTGGGGATAGAAACTTAGTCCAAACCCACACAGGAAGCCAGGTAGACTCACATTTGGTCCAGAAACTCCAAGAGGCACAGTCGGGTGTGGCGAAGGACTCAACTCAGGATGTGGAGCCAGCGAGGGCAAAAGGTGAGGCTTGCTGGACAGCCGCTATTGGGCTCTATCCCAGTGGAGGGTGGCAGACCTTCACGTGGTTACATATACAGGGCGAATAATTAGTGAGACCTGTTGCCTTAAGAGCATGAAAAGGCTCACATGTGTTGTGCCTGTGTGAGTGTAGCGGGTGGTGTAATGTCATGGATGTTTGACTGTTGGGGGAATTTCTAGGCCCTCAGAGGACCAGATGATGCCCAGAAATATGAAGGGGAGGCTGGGCCTTGAATCTTGTGAGGGGAATTGCCTAACGGTGTTGATGGTCTGTGAGGGTGAGCACATCTGCCTGTACTGCTCCCTCAGAGGGACCCCTCCACATGTCATCGACATATGGAACTTTCCAATCATCAGGTATTGAAATACTGGCAGCAGAGTTAATGTGCAATTGCAGGACTGTTTAAATACCCCATTAGGAGCCTTGTCAATGTATACTGAGCCCCTACTGAAGTGAAAGCAAATTGGGCCTAGGTTTCCTCTGAGATAAGAACAGACTAGAACATATTAGCTAGGTTAGAAACCTCAAGGAATGCTTCTTATCCATTGTATAATATGTCTACCACAGGTTCTATAATATTAAGAATTAGAACCTTAATCAAGGGAGTCTAAAGCACCAGTCATTAGTGGCTGAGGTAGGGACCAGACAAACGAGGTGTTTGCAGGGGAGGTTGTGAGTTTCATGACCCCATCTCAAGGTTGCCATTAACAACAGAACAAAGGCTTCAGCTCCCTGTTAAAGTTTGTACTGGGAGTGTTTACCATCCTGTCCTCAGGAGGAAGACTCTCCTATGTGCCTTTGGTGAGTCTCACCTGGAAGGCCAAAAACGTGGGCTTCTTCCAAGTTGCATGGTGACAGAGCAGTGTCTCCATGTCTATGGTAAGGAAAGAGTGAGCCAGGCACCACCACCAGGGAAAGCTCTTTGAGGGGAATGGTCCCAACAGTTACATTCAAATGGGTTTGTAAACGTTGATTGTTTTACCAATCCAAGGTAGAAGGGCTTCCTTTTTGGAAATTTAGAAAGATTGCTCAGAATGACAGTGACTTGAGCCCTGGTGTCCAAGAGAGCCAAAAAAAATAGTGCGTTTCTCTTTTCTCCATGGACCACCAGAGTGGTACAGGGTGACTGTCCCTCAGAGGTGGAACAAGCCCCAGGAGCTGCCAGTTTCCTAGGGTCCGGGGTCCGGTGACTGCTTGTCCTGGAGGGGAGTGGGGGGCAGAGGTGGCAGCAGGGACTGGCTGGGCCAGAGGGTTGGAGGGCAGCGGTGTGGTAAAATGAGGGACAACAGAAGGGTGCTTGGAGCTGGGAGAATGCTGGTTTCAGGGCCTGGAGTTTAGAGTCTGGCTATCCAGAGATTAAGTGGCCAGAATGCTGAGTTCTCATAACTCCCAGCACAGGTTTGCCTGGGCATGCCCACAGGGGCAACATTAGGGAAGGGAGTGGGGAACCTTTCCATTGAGGGAAATTTGTTCACGGTTAGCCCCTTCCCGGGCAGCAGAGGCAGAGGAGCGTGAGTCTGAAGTATCTGGGCACCTGGGAGGGAGTCCCTTTCGTGTCCAGCAGTCCTTTTGGTATCCCAACAAAATGTAGTAGCACTGTCCTGCCAGTGGAGGGAGGGGGAGCTCCCTGTAAAAAGAATTCTCCAGACCTTAACAGTGGATGGGCACAGGGCCAGGCAATAAATAGCCAATTGTATTGAGAGGAAGAGCCCTACGAATATCACTGGGTCTGGGGACTTTTGCCTCCTCTTCTCCCTCTTCCTCATTACTAGATGCCTTGCTAATCCTGTCATCTTTTCTTTGGGTGGCAGGGACGCCTCCAGGAAGTGTTTCTTGGTTCTGCCCCATTCAAGGCAAAGTCAGGGATCTGGGGTTCTCGGAGTAAAAACATATTGCCCAGATGAATCTTTGAAAATGTTATAGATTTTAGGATTTACAGATACCAAGCAGTTAATGCATTTCAGTAGTTGTGCATAATCTGAGCCTGGTCTAAAAGCGATCAGTAGCTAATCAGCTCCCTTCCCTGCTGCATGAAATCATTAAGAAATGTTTGCATTTCAGTTAAAATGTAGTTTCTGAACTCAGTTACTATGTCTTGGTTTTCTCCCATTAACTTACCTGTTGTTACCATAAAAATTGGTGGATGGTATCCTCTGAGCCCCCTTCATGGGCAGCCATTTTCTTTTCCCAATGAACCTCCCCAGATTGGGGTCTGACTGCACTAGTTCAATATGCACAGTGTCTTTGGCCAACGCTCCCAAGCTCCGGAGCACAATACCAGAGCCTTGGCATGTTGGTATCTGTGGCACTGAGCAATGCCTAGGAAGCATCCGTGGGATTTCCCTATACCAAGGAGTTGGCACACTTACTTGGGGATTTTAGGAGGCGCTGACACCAGATACTTAGGACATTTATATTTGTCTGTTAAGTTTTAGCAACATTGTGCCAGGGATTGGACCCACAGTATCCCTTTGGGTCAGGGGATGAGGAGTGACGGCAGTGAGTACAGTGCTGACACAGGGACCATAGGCTTCTGCTAGATTTCCCCTTTCGTGATACCATTGGTTTCCTGCTGCAAAGCTATTTACTTGTCCAGCTTAAGACACACAGTCCAGGCATGACCCACAGGCAGAGGTCCCAGTCCTCCTTGCCTTGGGACAATCCTTTCCTGGTGGGTTTAGTCCAGAGCCTCTTCTTTTTCCCTGACAATAGTCTTACAATACAATCCACCTTCTTTACCTCTCCTTGGCTGCTTGCTGAGTGTCTGTATTCCCCAACTAGTGTTAGGAAGGCTGGGGCTTGGCTCTTGAACAGTCACCACCATGTCGCTCATGCTTAGAATAAAATACCTAAGACTCATTCACAAACACATTTTGAGTGCCTGGTGTGTGCCAGATGCTGTTCTAGGCTCATAGTTGATACTCAGTCTGTGCTGGTGAATGAATTAAGGAAAAAATGAGTGAATGATACCATTCCAAGATTCTTTTTATAGGCCTCACTAGGATGAGCATGTGACCATATTTCTACATACTTCAGCATTTTTTAAAGATTTTATTTGTTTTTTTTTTTTGTTTTGTTTTGTTTTTTTTTTTTAGAGAGAGAGGGGAAGGGAGGGAGAAAGAGAGAGAGAGAAACATCAATGTGAGAGAAACTTCGATCGGCCGCCTCTTGCAAGGACCCCAACTGGGAACCGGGCCCACAGCCCAGCCATGTGCCCTGACCAGGAATCCAACTGCTTTGCAGGATGATGTTCAACCAACTGAGCCATGATGGTCAGAACTACTTCTGCATTTAAAAAAAATCCTCACCTGAGGATATGTTTATTGATTTGAGAGAGAGAGAAACATCAATGTGAGAAAGAAATATCAATCAGTTGCCTCCCATACGCGCCCCAACCAAGGATCAAACCCTCAACCCAGGTGTGTGCTCTGACTGAGGATTGAACCTGCAAATTTTGGTGCACAAGATGATGCTGCAACCAACTGAGCCACTCAGCCAGGCAATACTTCAGCATTTTTAAAGCAATTGCTTTACATTTCCATCGCCCTGTTAATGTGAATCTGACCTCCATATTGACATTTGAACATCTACCTGCTGGAGCCCCTTTAATGAAGATGCATAACCACATTTGCAGAGTAGGACTTTTGCATTCCCACTTTGGCCCAGAAAGCCATGTGAATGTTTTAATCTCTGGTGACACCTGGACTGGAAAGTCTTGAGTGTATAAGGTTCTCAGCTAACCTGGGAAACTTTCAGCTTTGCAAATGATTCTCCCAGACAATAGAGCTCACAGCCTAGGGTGCTGCTTCGCATTCAATGTATGTTTGTAATGAAAATGACAAACCAACTTCCCCAGACCACCAGGTAAACCCAGATATCTTTCCCTTAGCTGCATCAACCATTTTTGCTGCTCTGGTTTTTGGTTTTTCCTTTGGCCCTGTTCTTTTCTGTCTTCTTTGGCTAAAGGGGAAAAAAAGTTACAATTTCTTAAAAATATTAAGGTAACATTTTATATAACACTGCTGGATACTATGTACAAGAAAACAGGCATGGAGCAACTTTTCACAACAACGTGAATTTTCAAATGCATTTTCAGAATAAGGGTTGCTATGTGATATGAACATATAGAGGTATCAACTGGCATGTTGGTGTTTTCAATTGACAACTGACTAGGGAGGAGGAAGAAGAGGGTATTAGGTATGGAGAGACCACACAGTCTTTGGAAGTCTCTTGTCTCTCCTACTCCTTCCTTCACCTCTACATCTCTCTTTAAACTGCCAAGAGCTGAATTGTAGTATATGAGGTAATGGAAGGTAACATTAGACATCTCATTTCGTTTGCAATGAACCGTGGGAACACTCATGGAGCAGAGACATGGGGGGCCCGCGAGAAGACTCCACTCATCTCCATCTGTGGGGAACCAACAAAGCGTGAGTGATGCTGCCAGCCACCTCCCACCTCTGCTCTCCTTCCCCAGCAAAATAGAGAAACAAAGTAGGAAAGGAAGAAGTGTATAGGTCTTAACACAATTTAAATTATTCAGGGTAAAATCTGAGATGAAAAGAAATGCCAAGTATAAACATGACTGAATGTGCCCCCCAAAACTCCTAAGTTGCAACCCCAATCCCCATTGTGACTATATTTGGAGATAGAGCCTTTATGGAGGTAATTAGGGTTAAATGAGGTCATTGGGTTGGCACCTTGATCCAATAGGATTCGTGTCCTTGTAAGAGGAAATGCCAGAAAGCTTGCATGCTCACCTGCACTCCCCAGCCACCCACATGAAGATACAGAGAGAAGGCAGTCATTTACAAACCAGCACCCCAGAGGACGGTTCCTTGATCTGGGACTTCCGGCCTCCTGTGAGAAAATGAACTTCTATTGTTTAAACTACCCATTTTGTTTTGTTATGGCAGCCTGAGCTAAGGCATAATCCTTCAAATCACTTTATATTCTTTCACATTTTGTCCCCCAAATGCAAACAATCATTGTGGTGTATTTCTACTCTATATGTGTTTTTAGGATTTAATCCTCTTCAGTTAGCAAGAATTGGTTCTGTTACAATGAGGACAGAGAAGAAAAGAATAAACCTGTCTTTAGTGTCTATTAAATGCAGGGTACTATACCAAGTACTATGTATACATCATTCCCATTTCATATTCTCAGCTACAAAGTGGCACCCTTTTTTCCCCAGATATCACACAACCATAGAAGAACTCTCAAATGTGAACTCAAGTGTGTCTGACTCCAAATTACAAGCTCCATCCCTCATGAAATTATTTCTCCTTAAACCTTAACTACATAAAATACAACTCTGCTGTTCAAAGGGAGGAGAGTAGGCCTGTAGACAGAGGTCTGTTGTATAGTAAAGATTAATATTTTAAAATGAAATAAAAACCTGTTGTACAGTTTAAAGGTCAATGAGTTCTCAATCCAAAACCCATAAAATGAAAAGTCACAGCATTGTACCCAGGCACGGACCCACATTTACGCGAAAGCAGAAACCCACATGTAGAGCACAACTTAGGATGGCCTGCTTTGAAGGATCGTCCTGCTCTGCTGGGTGTGAGGCTGCTGGATGCTCTGGAAAGCAGAACCCACACTTGCAAGTGTTTCATAAAGTCCCTAAAATATTGTTGGGACTCGTCTGAGGTTGTGTAGGGTGTGTGCTGACCATTATTTTCCATAAGGATGGGAGGGACACCATGAGAGTATGAAAGTCACACCTAACTGCTTACCCGTTCTGCTCCAGGCCCAGCTCATGGGCAGATGCAGCTCTCTGCTCAGCCCACCTCAGTCTCATCTCTAGCATAAGTAACAAAAGGGAGGAAGGAGAGGGTAGATTTGGAGATCTGAAATTTGCAGCTCTGCACATGGTTACTCCAGGTAATAATGGAAACTTCCATCAACAATTTTTACATCTCTGGGTGCATGCACCATGTTACAGGAGAGCCAGCAGAGTATAACAACAGCTTCTGTCTTCATAGCACCTTCAGAGCAATTAGAGAAATGGGTTACCTCATGTCCAATAATTAAAGATCTAGGATCAGCCACTAGGATAGTATATAGACTGTAATTACAAAGGCAGATGTCACTGTGGGCTGAGGTAAAGGAGTTCCAGGAGAGGACTTTTAAAGATGAATGGAATTTGGAAAGGATAAGGATAGAGAGAGGTGTGGTAGTCAGAATAATGACTTCCCAGAGATGTCCAAGTCCTAATCCCTGTCACCTATGAATACTTTGCAAATGTGATCAAGTTGAGGATATTGAGGTGGAGAGATTTTCCTGGATTATCTGAATGTGCCCAATATAATCACAGAGTCCTTATAAGAGAGAAGCAGGAGAGTCAGAGTGAGGAGTAAGAAAAACAACACAAGCAAGAGATTAGAGTGGTGGAAGGAAGGGCGTTGGAATGCAGGCACCTCTAGAAGCTGACAAAGGCAAGGGCATGGATTCTCCCCTCAGAGCCTCCCGAGAAGGAACCAGATCTGCTGGCACCTTGACTTCAGCTCATGAGACTGATTTTAAACTTCCAGCCTCCAAATTGTGAAATAACAAGTTTGTGGTAATTTGTTACAATGGCAATAGGAAACTATATGGGGAGGAGGGGGTATTCAATTTGTAAAAGCAGCAAGATCAACAAACCCAAAAGGCAGTGACTATAAGTGAAATAAACCACTAATTCCCAATATTGGAGTTAGGGAAAAGAAGGATGAAAAGTAAGGTATCATGATGTATTAGTTTGCTGGAGCTGCCATAATAACAGAAATGTATTGTCTTACAGTTTTGGAAGCTAGAAGTCCAAGATCAAGGTGCTGGCAGGGCTATGCTTCCTCTGAAGGCACTAGAGAAGGATCTGTTCCAGGATAGGTAGGTAAGTGGAAAACATTGAGAAAGGTACCCCCAGAAGTTGTGCCAGCTGCTTAGCCCTGCACATATCAGGAGGGTAGTTCAAGCTGGCCTGTTCTGCAGAGACTTTTAAACCTGTACTGTCGTCTGAGCACAGCCCACCTTCACAGAGCTCAGTCACCATATGAGGCCACAACAGCTGGAGTTCTTACTTCAGCTTCCACTGTGCCCTTGAACATTGCATTTCAAGGTAATTCAAAGAAAATAATGATTGATGTCATTTTATTTTAAGAATAGGTTGGTTTGTGTCGTTGCTTTAACCAAAAAAAAATCAAAACATGCTGATGGTCAATGACTGAATATTGATTGCCGTGATATTGAAATGCCCTTGTTATCCAGTATAGGATAAGGGAAGCATTCATTCAATAAATATTGAGAGCCCATTACATGCCAGGCACTGTCTTAGGCACCAGGAATGCAAGGGTGAACTAGAGATAGTCCATGTTCTCAAGGGATTTCCAGACTAGGTATGAAGGCATAAGAAAAGTCAACACTCACAACTCAGGTGGCAATTGCTACAGTAGACACACATATAGGGTGTTATATGTACCTACTGGGAGAACCCAGCCCAGAATGGAGAGTTAGGAAGTGTCCTGGAGGTGGTGCTGAGACATCAGGGGCATTAAGTAGATTATGGGTGGCTTAGTCCATTCAAACTGTTATAACATAGTATAATGGACCAGGGGGCTTATAAACAACGGCAATTTATTTTTCACAATTCCAGAAGCTGGAAGTCCAAGATCAGGGTGCCAGCATGGTTTGGTTCTGCTGAAAACCCTCTTTCCAGCTACAGAAAGCCAACTTCCTGCTGTGTCCTCACGAGGGAGAAGAGTCAAGGAATCTCTGTGGGGTCACTTTTATACGGGCACTAATCCCATTCATGAAGGTTCCAGCCTCATGACCTAAGCACCTCCCAAATGCCCCACCTCCTAATATCATCATCTTTGGAGTTAAGATTTCAGCATATGAACTGGGGGTAACTCAGACATTCAGACCATAGCAATGGGCTCTGAGACTTTTTCTGAAAATGGCCAGATAGTAAGTATTTTTGGCTTTACAGGTGGTGAGTTCTCTTTCACAACTTCTCAACTCTGTTGTAGTATAGACATGGTAGCTGTATAAACTATGTAGTGATTAATATGGATATTTCAATTAAATCTAATTTATGAACACCATAATGAGAATTTCTTATCATAGACATGTGTCACAAAATTTTTTAAAAATACTTTGTAACCTTAAAAGTCAGTCTTAACTTGTAGGCCATTACAAAAGCAGGTAGTGGGACAGACTGGACCTGTGTCTTGGACATTGCTGATCCCTGAACTACATGAGGAAGTGAGAAAAACATTACATGAAGAGGAAACAGCTCATGAGAAAGCCACATAGGCACATTTAGAAACTATAAGCAGTTGTTAAAGATCAATTTTTTTAAAAGGGTGAGATCAAGAGTTTTATACAAACAAACATGTGCAAAAGATTTATTTAATTTATTAATTAATGAGGGAACCAGTAAAACATTATTCCCAATTCAAAGGGAACATTTTAAATATATATTTTATTGGTCATGCTATTACAGTTGTTCAATTTTCCCTCTTTGGCCCCTCTCCAACCAGTACCCCCCTTCCTTCTAACAGTACGCCCCCTTAGTTATGTCCATGGGTCATGCATATAAGTTCTTTAGCTTCTCCATTTCCTTTAATGTTCTTAACAACCCCTTGTATATTTTGTTCCTACCAAATATGCTTCTTAATCTCTGCACATTCTCCCCCATTTATCTCCTTCCCCATCCCAGCTGATAACCCTTTAAATGATGTTCATATCTATAATTCTGTTTCTGTTCTGTTTGTTTGCTTCGTTTGTTATTTGGATTCAATTATTGATAGTTATGAATTTATAGCCATTTTAATGTTCATCATTTTGATCTTCTTTTTCTTATATAAGGCCCTTTAGGATTTCATACAATAATGACTTGGTGATGATGAACTCTTTTAGTTTTACCTTGTCTGGGAAGCACTTTATCTGCCCTTCCATTCTAAATGATAGCTTTGCTGGATAGAGTAGTCTTGGTTGTAGGTCCTTGCTTTTTGTCACTTTGAACACTTCTTTTTTTTTTTTTAAGTATATTTTATTGATTATATTGTTACAATAGTTCCAATTTTTCCCCTTTGCTCCCCTACGCCCAGCACCCCCCTTCCCCGACAATCCCCTCCCCAAGTCCATGCCCATGGCTCACCCTTTCATATATTCTTCTTCTTTTTTTTAAAAAAAATAATTAATTAATTAGTTAAATATTTTAACAATAAAAAATAACAATCCCTCCCTCTCAGACTTAAGACCCTTTACAATCTTAATAAAGGACAATGGGCGAAGGTCTCGAGCTCCTCTAGCTGCTTCAAGCTGGACATGGTCGTCGTCCTACCTATCCTTGGGTCAAGAAATCCCTAATAAGAGTCGGGGTGTGGAGGGGAGGGTGGCCTTCCCACAAAGGGAAGGATCGTGCAGACTCCAGGTTGGTTGGCTGTCTCTGGACAACGGCATGCTTGGTTTAACAGGCTGGCATCCTTGTTGTATTCTGGGGACAACAGTGTTAAAGGACATCATTCAATCCGTAACCACTAGATGACAAAAGACAGGTATTAATTTTTCAATGTCCAACATTAGGGAAAAGAAGGGCTTCTTTAGAGGAAGGTATACCAGGTACATCTCACCTGTCCAAAACCCTTTTGCCCATTATACTTAGTTTGGACTGAGGGAAATATTTTAGGTTTCCCCCCTCTCAGGCCTCTGGGCTCTTTCTGTCCAAGCCATTAAGATAGAAAAGAGAAACCAGTTTTAAGGTGAAGCCCACAGACCACCCCGTTCTTCACCAACCCAGCCACTTAGTTCAGCCAAACCATTGAGTCTCAGGAGGCAGCAATGCAGACAGGATTAAGTGAGGCCTATACATACAATCACTCAGGTAATGAGATCGTAGGCTTATGCCCTTTGAAAACAGAAAACACATGTTAATTTATGTAACATAACCCACACACAAGTTTATAGATCTGTAGGACTGTCTTATCGGAAAGACATCCAGTTGCAAGGCATTTGACATTCTTCTTGCCTGTAAATTAAACATCTTTGATAATGCCACAGACATAGTTTAACTTTCAAATGAAAACAAATTTTAAATGAAAAGAAACTTTAAAGACGGTTAGCTGCACTACTTTATAGTCTGCCACTGGGCATTGTGATCTTCCTTGAATCTTGATTTTTCTCCCTAAGATTACCCTCCTTGTCATTAAAGGGACTGCATTAAGTTCATTTTTAATTTATCCTGTTCATTTGCATAAACACAACAAGAGCAGCAAATGATCACTTATGATCTTTAGTTCTGTTTTGCTGGAACTTATGCAAGGGACATTTAGGGTGACCTTCAGTCTCCCTTCAGGGCACAGAAGCTGAGCCACATACCTGGCATTCAGCCTTGCCTGTAAACACCTGTCTTTTCCAGGTCCTCCTGGTTTTCCATTGTGCCTTAAGGTCCCTTCTAGCCATCTTTCAGGAAAACAACCTTCGTTCCTTCCCTGGAAAGATTGCTATGGACCGCTCATCCATCCAAGGTACCAGGCCTTTTATCTCGTGGACTTTTATTACCTTTGAAAGTCAGTCTCAGTTGCTCAGGGCTTTTTGGTAACAACCAAAGCCCAAGCATGTCTCCTTTAGGCATGACATTCCAGTCAATGTCTTAGTCAAATAAATCGTTATTAACAACTGGTCTTATTAGTTTTATGCAAAGAAACTTAGGTCATTACTTACTTCTTTAGAATGCCAAATTCTGGAGGGATCAGATAGGGAGAAAATATATACAGTGTGAAGGAAAATCCTTGTCCTTCTAATATTCACTGAACTTGCATTTCTATTCTTTATATTTTTATTTTTCCCCCCACTAAAAATTTTTCTGTTTCTTTGTTTTTCCATTACAGTTGTCTCACTTTTTTCCCCCTCTTGCTTCTCTGCACCCTGTCCCTCCCTTCTCCCACATTCAGTCCCCACCCAGCTGTCCATGTCCATGGATCATTTATACATGTTCTTTGACTAGACCCTTCCCCTTCTTACCACTTCTCTCCCTCCCATCTCCCCCTTTGTTACTCTTAGTTTATTCCTTGTTTACATACCTCTGGTTCAATCCCGCTCATTTGTTTGTGTTGTTTATTAGTTTCCTTTAACAGGTGATAGCATAAGGTAATTTTCTTTTTTGCCTGGCTTATTTTGCTAAGCATAATTCTCTCTAGTTCCAATCATGTTGTTGCAAATGGTAGAAGTTCCTTCTTTCTTTCAGTACTCATTCATTGTCATTTTCCCCCTTTGTACTCGTGTTCCTCTCTGTCTCTCTCTGTTTCTTCATCTTCTTAAAGCAGACTCTTTAGCATCTCTTGCAATACTGGTTTGGTGGAGATGTATTCTTTTAACCTTCTTTTGTCTTGGAAACTCCTTATTTCACCTTCCATTTTGAATGAGAGCCTTGCTGGGTAGAGTATTCTTGGTTGTAGGCCTTTGTTTTTCATTACTTGGAACATATTTTGCCATTCCCTTCTGGCTTGTAGTGTTTCTGTGGAGAAATCTGATGATAGCCTTATTGGAGCTCCCTTGTATGTTATTAGTTGTTTCTCTCTTGCTGCTTTTAGGATTCTCTCTTTGTCTTTGAATGTTGCCATTTTAATTATGATGTGTCTTGAAGTGGGCCTGTTGGGGTTCATCTTCATTGGGACCCTCTGTGCTTCCTGGACTTGCATGATTCTTTCTCTCTTCATGTTAGGGAAGTTTTCTGTCATTAGTTTTTCAAAGAGGTTTTCTATCCCTTGTTCTTCTTCTTCTCCTTCTGGAATTCCTATGATACGGATATTATTACGTTTCATGTTGTCCTGTAGCTGTCTTAGAGCCTCTTCAGTCTTATTCAGCCTTTTTTCATTTTGTTGCACTGTCTGTGAGTTTTTGTCTACATTGTCTTCCAGCTCGCTGATCCGATTTTCTGCTTCCTCTAGCCTGTTTTCAATTCCTTCTACTGTGTTCTTCAATTCAGAGATCGTATTCTTCATTTCCTCCTGGCTCTTATTGATAGCTTCTATGTCCTTTTTGATGCTGGTATAATTCTCAGTAAGTTCCTTATAGTTCTTCTGGAGTTCACTGTAGTTTTTCTGGAGTTCTTTGTAGTTTCCACTGAGCTCATTGAGCTTCTCCATAATCCATGCTTTCAACTCCATATCTGATAGTTGGCTCCCCTCTATTTCATTTAGCACTCTTTCTGGGGACTCTGCCTTTCCTTTCGAGGGGGGATTGTTTCTCTGTCTCCCCATTTTTGTGACTCCTATTGTTTGTTGGTGCTTCTTAGAATGATCTGCACTTCCTCTGAACACTTCTTGCTAGTCCCTTCTAGCATGCAAAGTTTCTTTTGAGAAATTGACTGACAATCTTATGGGAATTCTTTTGTAGGTGACTCTCTACTTTCCTCTTGCAGCTTTTAAGATTCTCTCTTTATCTTTAACCTTTGGCATTTTGATTATGATGTGTCTTGGTGTGGTCCTCTTTGGGTCATCTTGTTTGGGACTCTTTGTGCTTCCTGGACTTATATGTTTATTTTCTTTGCCAAATTAAGTAAGTTTTCTCTCATTGTTTTTTCAAGTAAGTTTTCAATTTCTTGCTCTTCCTCTTCTATTTCTGGCACCCTGTGATTTTGATGTAGGTATTTTCAAAGATGTCCCAAAGGCTCCTTAGTCTATCCTTGTTTTTATTAATTCTTTTTTCTTCCTGCTGTTCTGATTGAATGCTTTTTTCTTGTGTTCCAATTTGTTGATTTAATCCTTAGCCTCATCCCCTCCACTGTTGTTTCCCTGTAGATTTTTTCTTTATTTCACTTAATGCAACCTTCATCTCTGCCTGAGTTGAAGTACTCAGTGAGTTCTTTGAGCATCCTGATAACCAGTGTTTGAATTGTGCATCTAATAGGTTGCTTATCCCCATTTTTTTAGCTCTTTTTCTGAAGTTTTGTTCTGTTCTTTCATTTGGGCCACATTTCTTTATTTCTTCATTTTGGCAACTTCCCTGCATTTGTTTCTGTGTATTAGGTAGAACTGCTTTAACTCCCTGTCTTAGTAGCATGGACTATTGTAGAAAAGTGCACCTGTAAGTTCAATGGGGTGGAGCCTTAGGTAATCACCAGGGCAGGGCAGCTCATGTCACTGCTCTGTTGCTCTGTGTTGGGAAGGGCTTGAAGATGAGAGACAATGCCACTGCCTGGCCTCTGGAGTTTTGTCCTCGAGGAAGCTGTCTCCCAACACTTGCCCTGTTGCCAGTCCCTTCACTTTCTCCTCATATGCCACTGGTGTCCTTCCAGCTGTTGAAGGACACTGGTGCTGAATCCCAGAGTTGGGGAGTCTGCGTGAGTCCTAAGTCTGTTGCAGGCCCTTTAAAAGGAATCTCTTGAGAATCCTGAAGTTTCTTCTGCCACCCCAAACCCCACTTGTTTTTATAGCCAGAAGTAATGGGGACTTATCTTCCTGGCACTGGAACCCTGGGCTAGGAGGTCTGCTATGGGGCTCGTTCCAAAGGTATACCTCCCAATTTTTATCCACCACACGTGGATGTGGCACTGCCCATTCCATGTCTCCATGCCTCTCCACCTCTCCATGCCTCTCTGCATCTCCACCCCTCTCTGCATCTGGATGAATGTGACTTCTTTAAGTCCTTGGTTGTCAGATTTCCATACAGTCAATTTTCTGACACTTCTGGGTGATATTTGTTTTGTAATTTAGTTGTATTTTTTGCTATACTTGTGGGAGGAGACAAGGTTTGTTTACCTACACCTCCATTTTAACCAAAAGTCAAAACTTTTAAAAAATATATACATATTTAAGCTCTCAGGAATGCTAAATCAGTTGCTCAACGTCTAGAAGGCAATAATCTCCACAGGATGCAGTTTGTGTTTCTGTGGACAAGAATTATATGCATTATCAGTAACCATGGGCAAGCTCTTTAACTTTTTTGCCTCAGTTTCCTCATTTGTAAAATGAGAATAACTTAGTATACCTCACAGGGCTGATTTGTGAATTAAATGATTTAGTATGCCTCATTATCCTACAAAATACTTCCATTTCTCTGGACTTACTGAAACCTTAAAGTATGCTAGTGTGACACTGTGTCACAAGAGCACCACAGAAGGAAGTAACAGAAACCTGGCCATGTACCATTGGCTGTTAGAGTGGCAAAGTTGGGGGAGGGCTGTGGACCCATGTGAGGTGTGAGCTGAATCACTTCACTTTACATTTTAGTTTCCTCATCTTGAGGGCAAAGAGAACTATAATTATCCATGACTCTTTGTTAACAATTTTTACATAGAAGTGACAGCGCTTTCACATTATCAACAACTAAAATTTGCTACATTTCAACACTTTCCTATAAGGGATGAAATGCATTTTAAAATTCTGATAGTAATTATAAAAGCCCACCTATGGACCTGAGTCACCTGGCTGTCTCTTAAGTGCCCTCTGAGCTCCGTCTACCTCAGTCTGGCAATGAGAGCACTCCAATGCAGAGTCTGAGCTGGGAGCTTCCAGGAGTTCCTCAGGCCCAAGTCCCTGGAGGCTGTATGGATTGTTTCATCTTCCTCTGTAAGGAAAGGAACTCAGAAAGTTGGTTAGAAAAGAAACCAAAGGGTAAATCTATCAGAGTTCTCTCCAGGTGCCAATGGGCTCTGTCTGGAGTCACTCTGAGGTAACACAGGGTGGTTGACATCAGTTCTGACAGGAAGGATTTTGCAGATTCCTTGCTGCCTGAGGACATTGTAGGCAGGCCCACACCCATCTGTCCTTTCAGAGTTTGACAGCACATGTCAGCTCCATTAAGCATTGAGATTTAGATCGTTCAGGTTCACAGAATCTCATTAACAGCTGGTGAGCTATCTTAATGTCTTCTGAAATTTAGTAATCCTCCACACACCCCTCCAGGATGTGTAAACCTCCTGGTGCCCCATGAAGACTACTTAGCCCTCATGAAATCTCCTTGAGTTTGGGTAAATCTCCGTGAGTGCTGCTTCCTCAGCCCTGCCACTACGTGGGCCATTGCCACCAAGGAGAAAAGGCAGGTGGGATCACAGCTGGACAAGGCTGATCAAGGAATTTTGGTTGAGATAACATTGCCATCTCTTGTTTTCTTTTCCAGAAACATAATAGCTTTATTGCTTTTCCTGAACAACAATAAATGCTCATATCTTCCAGCGCTGCCTACCTAGTGGTATGAAATGTTCATTTCTCCCACATTTGATTTCAACTGAATGCATTGAATTTTGCACTTCAAACAAGTGGACTTTATGACATGTAAATCATACTTAATGGAATTTGCCAGCTTTTAATGTTTGTGACTAAAAATGTAGAGCTGGGATTCTGCTGAACTGGGGACTTGGGCCTGAACTTCAGTCTGCCCTGCCTCTATTTCTCAGATGAGAGTGCAAGTAAGAACGAGAGTGAGGGAGATGAGAGATCTGGAAAGGACTTCACAGAAAGATTGTAAGCTTCCAGGTGACTTTTATTTTCTTCTTCATATTTCTTTACATTGTCTGATTGGAGTAAATAAGCATTTATTGTTTTTCAGGAAAAGCAATAAAGCTCTTTTCTTCCTGGAAAAGAAAATAAGAGATGCCAAGACCTTTGTTTAAAAAGGTCTGATTAACTGGTAGACTAACCTTTTGGTTTAATCGGCAAATCACTTTTCTTGAAAATACCTCCTCTCTGACCACACCTAACCCTAACCTTAATCCTAAGAGATAAATAGTTAAGTCAGATAGTGCAGGCAGATATCCTGCTTCAATTTACAGGAAAATAGCTGCAGTCACCTGTATCTGGTTGTTTGGACAAATTTCTGAAATTTGAGCAGTGTTGTCACATTAATTTTTATTATAAAACTGGGGAAAACCCTGCAAGATATAATAACATCACTCAAGAATGAAGCAAGCCTTTTAAATTGATATATTTTAAAAAGTACTTTTTATGAAATTCCAATGTTTGAGATTATTTTAAAATAAACATAAATATTTACTCTCTAGTGGTTTACATTTAGTACAATAATTTAAGATACTCCTGGGGAAATAGTAATAGGTTAATAAAGCAGTTCACAAACCAATCAAATGAACAAACTGAGAAGCCCCTCCATTTTGTTTAAACTCCCTGCTGAAGTTTCTACCTAAAAATCAAATACTATTCTTAGGTCTCCTGCTGCCTGGTGCTTTGTAAAAAGAAATGAAACAAGGTCAGCAGATACTGATTGCAGGCTTCCTCCTCTGTGTTCAGCCCTGAAATGGAAAAGACATGATTCCAGTTGTCCAGGAGTTTGTTTTCCAGTACATCTGTAGGGAACAAAATTAAAATCAGCAGTGGCATCAATTTAAAATGTAGCAATAAATAAAAACACAATTATATAACAAGTCAGAGCCTTTGAAAAACACTTCTGAAAGAGGTAAAAGGTCTATAAAATTAGTGTTTGGAGAACATTCGTTGAATTTATTCTCTACTTAGTCAATGTTGTGTAAAAGTGAATATCTAGTTCTGGCTTAGTGAACAACCATTATCTGCCATGAGGGTATCTATTCTTCATGAGCTTATAAGAACCTTAAAGCAACCAACCGACTTACCCACTGAAACTGCACAGTAGGTTTGAAATGGATACTTTAATATACTGATGGGTGAATGAAATTTAAGACTCTGACTTAATTGCATTTCTATTCTATAAACCTTCTTTGTAGGAGAATGGAATCCCAAGCCATATGGATTCCTGAATCATTTAAATCTGCAATTCCCACAATGGTTATACTTGCCGAATCACAAGGCAAACAGAAGGTATGTGAGCCATTGAGGATGATCCTGAGTCAATTGGGATTGGACAGTGTTGAAAAGCAGAAAGCACTCCACCTGGTCCCCCTAGAAGTAGATTGGGGTGGGGCTGGGGTCTCTCGTTTCTTAGAAATAAGCCCCTTCTAGTTCAGCAGTTTATAGTTGATAGGTATCAAGCTGCCTGAAAATGATTACTGAAGCATGAACCAGAAAAAAATATAAATACATAAAACAGGGAACTAAATACCCCTGTATTAGCCCTGGCAATTAAAATTGACTTTAGAGAAATTGAGAAGATTTAAGGGAAGAAAATTAAGAAGCTATAAGAGATGAGAAAGGGGGGAATGAAACAAAGGTAAATTACATTTTGTGAAGAAAGGCAGGTAGTGATTGATAAAAAAAGGTAACAATTGACTTAAGTTACTACAGGGCCTTATTATGGTATAAAAAATATTCTAGCTATTCTAAGATATTAAACAGTAAAGAAAATTGTCATGTTCTTGTCTTGAATGTTTTGCTCTCTAGAAATTCCCTTTGATAACTTTCCTGTGCCATCAAACGCTGGTAATTTACTGTGCCAAATAAAAGCCAACATAAAGCAGTTCAAATCATGTGTCCTTAAATTTTAGAATATAAATTCTAAATCTAGATCAGAGATTTAGATTTTTCTGATATAAGTATAACCATATAAGTTTGTTAGCAGTTTCTGCAATTAAATATCAGCTCATTCAAAAGAGAAAATGCCTACTGCATACACTAAGTTTGGCATTTGAGAGTACAGTGTGACATATTTTAAATCCTTGGCCAGACTTCCGGCCAAGATGGAGGCTTAGACGGACACGCTAGGTCTCCCTCTACAACTAGAGAGGAATACAACTACTTCAAAACAAAGGATAACTAGAAATTCCAGAAAATAAAACTACACGGAAGCCCAACATATGAAGTTATAAACCAGCGGTGCCATTTGGGCAGGTAAGAGTTAAAGAGGGCAGTGCTGTTTGCGGTCGCACCTGGACAGCGGCGGGTGACGAGGAATCCCGGCTGCGCAAGCCCCTGGTGGTGCGCGACTCCGGCGCTGGGGAGAACGGCCGCCGCATTGCCTTGAACAGTGAGGCCCAGGGGGGCGGGAGGACGGATCCCGGTCTCCTAGCTGAATAACTGTGTGAATCCATCTTGGACCCCCACCCCCAAAGAAAGCACCACAGGGCTGCGAAATAGGTCGCGGACAGGCAGGCACCGGTCGCTGATTTGTGACGCGTACACAGGCACTGCCCCGGACAGCCGGCCCAAGAAAACAAAACGCATCTGTCAAAATGAGGCAGACAACTATAGAAATCCCGGTGGCACAGCTCACCAGGCAGCAGATAGAGAACCTGACAGATGAACAGATAAGAAACCTGTCAGAGGCTCAGTTCTGGGCCATTGTTATCAGGTGGCTTACAGAATTCACAAAAGAGCAGGAAAAAGATAAGAAAGAAGCGAAAAACTTTCATAACGAAAGGAACAAAACCGCATACGAGATAGATGGTGAGAAAAAAAAATCCAGAGTTCATTTCAACAAACTGGAATATGGAGAAGGAACAAGCAGTCAACCAATGCAGAGAGAGGAAATGGGAAGCAACAATGAGAGGATCAGAAACCTCTGGGACAGCTATAAAAGGCCCAACATAAGAATCATTGGTTTGCCAGAGAATGAGGAAGATGAACTAGAACTTGAAAAATTGAGTGAAAATATAATAAAGGAGAACTTCCCAGACTTGGGGAAGGGAATAGACTTGCAGGTCCAGGAAGCAAGGAGAGTTCCCAAGAGACTGGACCCAGGGAGAACCACTCCAAGACACATTATAATCAAAATGTCAAAAATTAAAGATAAAGAGAGAATCTTAAAAGCAGCAAGAGAGAAGAAAAGAATTATGTACAAAGGGGTCCCAATTAGACTATCAGCTGACTTCTCAAGGGAAACCCTACAGGCAAGAAGGGACTGGCAAGAAATATTCAAAGTAATGAAAATCCAAAACCTACAACCACGAATACTCTATCCAGCGAAATTGTCATTCAGAATAGAAGGACAGAGAAAGTGTTTCCAGGACAAAATAAAACTGAAAGAGTTCATTAGATCCAAACCACTGTTATATGAGATGTTAAAGGGACTGGTTTAAAAAAACAGAAGCTAGGGAGATGAAACAAAGGCAAACTAAATAGGCAACGGGAGTGGAAAAGGAACTGTGGGTACGGGAAGCATATTGGGGGGAGGTCAACAGGGAGGGGGAATGGGGAAAGGGAGGGAGATGATATAGGAACTGGGGATCAAGGTAGGAGGGAATGGAATAGACGGAGAGAGGTTGGGAGGAACTGTATGCACAACTAATGGACATAATCTAAAAGGGGGGGACAACTGGAGGGAGGGGGGCCACCGGGTGGAGGGGAGCAGAGGGAAGGGAAATTGGCACAAATGTAATATTTTAATCAATAAAACACATTAAATCTGAAAAAAAAATAAATAAATAAATAAATCCTTGGCCAAAACTTTGTGGGGTAGAAGATAATGCCCAAGCGAATTCATTACAGTGGGGCAGATGACACGCTGTACATCCCTACTTTAAGACTAGAGAAGGGGGCAGGAAATAAACCAGATTCATCTAAATTCCAGTATGGCCATCTCTGTGGAGATTAGACAAGACCTAGCAGTAGAAAATCCATGAGACTTGCAATATTGAGGATCTGTCTGCTGTGGCAGAGCGGTGGGAAGAGGCTAACATAAAGGGGGACCCACCCCACAGGAAAAGACTAAGGGCTGGGTTCCTGGTCAAAAGAGGCATTCAAGGTGGACACAGTGAAGTCTCCAGATACTGGGCCAGGCTTCTTACTAGGAAGAAAGGACCTTAGACACAAATTCAGTCCTGCAAAACAGGAAGGGAAGAGGTAGCGTGGGGGGGGGGGGTGAGAAGTGCTGCCCCCTGCTTGGCACTAGAATACCCAGAATGAGGTAGAGTCTGATGATAATGAAGATCAGAGGGTACACAGGAGTTTACCTGCCAGAACTGAGCCATTGGTTTCTGGGCACAGGAAGCATGAGCAGTACCAGAGTCAGAGCAAGAGCAGTAACCACGGGCCTTCTCTCTCATCCTTGCCATCAAGGTGCTCAGAGTGTGGCGGGGAGGCTGACACCAACATGTCACTGAAAAAAAGAGCCCGTTGCTCTATCATAGTACTTCTAAAGGAGGAATAGCCAACTCTGCCTGGGGAGACAAGAAAAACTAGAAAACGTTAAAGTTAAAGGTAAAATGGAGCAGGGAGAATGGTGTGCCATAAAAGGAGTGGTCTGTTTGAGGCTGGGCATGAAAGTACATGGCGTGTTCAGGACATCAGGCGTGGAGCAGAGCTCCCATGGAAGGAGCGTAGAAAGAGAGGCTGGGACCAGATTGTGAACAGGTTTTGTTATGCCACATTAAGAAAATTGGAACCTGTAAGTAAAAGGGTTGTAAGCAAAGGAATAACACATGTAGATGTGTGTTCTCTGTTGACAATGAAGGGAATGGCTCAGAAGAATCAAGGGCAAGATTCAGGAGGCAACTACAGTCTGTGTTAGAAATAATGACAGCCCCAATTAATATATTGATGTAAGGCTCTAGAGCAAAGAATAAATGGAGCAGAAAAGCAGACAGCATTCGGAAGCTGGGGGATTTCTTTCATAGTATCATTTGATCTCTGAAAATGTAATGTTTTAAAATGTTCTACTTTAAGTAATTGAGGTAGTATAACTTTGTTTTGGTCATCAAGACCTGGCCACAAAATAATACATTTGGTTTTTCTAAACAAAATAAAACAGTTCAATCAATATTTAGCCTTCTTTCTCCAACCTTCTCCCACACCCCACACCCCACTCCACCTCCCAACCCCCATCCTTGAAAGGATCATAAGTGTAACAAAGCCAGTGAAAGTTAAGACCTTCTGACTAACAATCTTGAGTAGAAATAGTAAGAATCAGGTGCTGTTTTGAACAGAAGGGAACAAAGGAAGGAGGACCGACACTTGATGTCCTGTCCTCCCGCTGAGTGAGGCTCTGAGACCTGGCTGAGCCCTGCAACTTCTTTCTGAAAGGACATAATAGTGTCCTAGTGCCAACAAGCCACAGCCCAAGGAAAGTCCCTTGTACTGCACCAATCACCAGGCATGTCTATGCTAAGGGGAAAACACAGGGACTTCGGGGGAAGCAGCCAAATAAATAGCTAAGGCCACTTCCCTTTTTGTCAGTAAACCCCATCAATGGTTTAGGGAGGCCAGGCTCAGAAATTTTGATTCTCTCTCTCAGGGGGAATGAAAGGAAAAGAGAGAAATTAAGCATAGCTGAGGTTCCTGGCTTGCACAAATGAGTGGGTAAAGATGCCATTCACTGGGATGGTATGGAAATGAGGAAGATGGACAGGTTTAAACAACTCTGAGCCATGTATGTTTGAGGTGCTGGTGAGTCATCCGGATAGAGTTATCAAAAGGCAGATGGAAACATGGAATCAAAGTTCAGGAAATAGGTGGGGTTAGGGGTAGAGAAAGAAGTGGTTTAAGCCATTAAACTATCCAAGTGAGTTGCCTGAGGAATACACACAGAAAAAGAAGGAGGTTCTCAGGTGACAAAGCAGAGCAAATGCCAATGTTCAAGGGGAAGGTAGAAGAGAATACTTTCTGTTTCATCTCCTTGGTGTATGAAAATAGAAACACCTTTGTTTGCTTGGTGACTTACTGAAATATTCAAATCCAATCAAATAATGGAGGATTAAAATCTATCACCCCAATCTAGGAAGTACTGAGTAGTATAATTTTCAAACTTCTATGTTATAGCATGCACTACCAAAGTATCTGGGTAATGGTGAAAACAGAGAGAAGTTTTTCAAGACCAAGTAAATTCTGAAAGACTGACCTTTTCCATGCTGAGGATGAACACATGTGTTGTGGGCAGCAGTTACAGACAAGGTTTCAGAGTCCAGGGCTCAGCTGTGATCTAGCCTCCTGAACTTTTCTTTCTTTTTTGTTCTTGTCTGTTCAACATGAGCTATTTCTTCTTCTTCTTTTTGACAGATATAAGTCAGTGAAACAAGTTAAGCTTATTTTGTCTTAGTGTTGTATTTGTAGAGATAAGTTTACTACTCAAATTCTAGGAGCCAAAATATGCCATGGACTGTCCTGCTCTTTCTCTGTAAGTTTCATCAGACATAGGTTCCTCTATGCATACACCCAAAATCTTGGTTTCTGAGGGCAAAGTTGGACGCTCAAGCAAAAGACTCTACAAGTTAGTGAATCACGAAAACATCTGCATTTATCAACCACTTTTTTCCAGGTTGAAAGTTTACTTTATGAGTGTATTATTGCAAGTAGAAAGTAAAATGTATTTGAATAAGTCGATCCTTTTCCCCAAAGTAAACTAAGAGCATCTCACTCAAACAATTCATTTCCTGAGACAGCATTGCACCTCCGTTGCATTTGTGAGCACAAGGCAAGCCTTGATTCATTGTGAATCTTCCTCCTTAACTTCACACTGTTGGAGCAGCTACAAGTAACCTAAAAACTTAGTTATAAATTTGGTAGGAATGTTGTAGTTTGTTGCAACTTCTCATAGTCACTGTTTTCCGAAGTTTGGCACGTAAAAGAACATTTGCTGTAAAACTGAGCTCTCTCTCCCTCTGTATACAGGGTGTGTGTGTAAATCAAAACGTAAGGCAAGCAGCTTCACAAATCAGCTTTTTTGGCAAGTTTTGGAATACCTCTCATCTTTTTTTTTCCTACCCTTAGGTGCCTCGGGGGAAACATTTTCTACTTAAATCGACTCTCACTTTCAGGTGTGCCTTTACACGTCCTCCCTTCCTGCTGCCTGCGCCTTTCAGCAGACTCGCAAATCCCGGTAAGTCTCACCTTCCATCTCGCTGGCAAGTTGGCATTTGGGGGATTAAGTGAAGGTATCAGCAAGTGAAGGTACGTGGGGAACCAGCACCAGTATACTATATCAGAATAATCGTCACTTTTACAGAATGATCAATAATCAGATAATGTACACAGACATGTACATATAATGCAGTATTCAGTGGGAAAAGTAGAAGCTTAATGCATAGTGGGTGCAGCCAGTGACTGAAGTTTTCTGTTTGTTAAAGGAAGCTTCAAATGATGTTGTGTCGAACCATACAATTTTAAATTGTGTATTAGGTAAATGCATATTTTATTATGGTGATACAACTGGTAACAATTTAGAAAAAGTACCAATTCTAGAGAACTATATATCTTCAAAATATTTTTTTTAATATCCCAGGTGTGTTGAGTACTGTTTTAAGGAAAACATAATATCCACTTTAATTGACATGAAAAGCAGCTTTACAGCACTGTTCTACATTCTTCACTATGATGCAATTCAGCAGCACAGCTAAAATATCAAATAATTCCTCATATAAAGTGGGGAAAAAATGTGTTACACAAATAAAGGAAAGTTAAACATAATTTTGTTGACCTGAGCACAGCGTCCAAGTGAAGGCAGATGTGGCAATATTAGTGAATGTATGAACAAATTAAAATCCATGAGCAGTGCCAGAAAGTTATTGTCAGTTTCACATACTTTACCATTTATTGGAACACTTCACACTTTTAAGACCTGTTTATTGCAACAGAGTGTATTTTAAGACCCGCATCGTTCAGCAACATTCATTAAACAATGACCTAAATGCATCCAGTCTCCTAGTAAATACATTTACATGCTTTTCCTCCAAAGGGGTAATATTATATTTATTCATCCTAATTATTTTTACATATATCACTTACACTCACCAATGAATTGAACAAGAAAAAAATTCACATAGCCCCTGTGAGGCTTTGTAAATGTCAGCTCTGATAAACCAGCCAGAAAATCAAAATGAGTGAAATGAATAGCTTGATGAAGGAAGGCATGGATGAGATCACCACAGCCCCTAAACCGTGCTGCATGTGTGGCTGTGGGTTTCAGAGTGCCTGGGTAGATGATTTCAGATAGCAGAACTTTTAAATGTTGTCAGACTGGGAAAAAAGACCTCTTTAGAATGTCTCCCAGACTCTGGTTGGGTAGCTAAGTTGGTTAGAGCGTTGTCCTAATTGCCAGGATTGGGGGTTTGATACTGGTCAAGATGCATACAAGAATCAGCCAATGAATGCGTGCGTAAGTCAAAACAGCCAATCGATGTTCTTCTCTCTCTCTCCCCATCTCTCTCACACACAAAAAAGAAAATTAATAAATAGGATGTCTTCCAGCTATGATAATAAAAATTGGGACTATTGATGAGTGATTATATCTATGACCCTCTTTACTGCCCAAGTGCTTCCTATTGCAATGTTTAAATTTTCAGATTTAAAGACAGCCCCAGTTTCACACTACGGCTCTGGAAAGCAAACAAATTATGAAATAGGGAGGAAGCTAGAGACTAAAAGCCACAGACTAAGGCCATGGAGGAAAAGGCAAGTAAAAGGTCAGCACCAGGGAACAGCCAGGATTGGCAATTGATATGGGGATCTTAAAACCAAGGCTACAGCAGCCCCAGCAGGAATGGGAGCCTCTGGGGCACAGGGGCACAGCTGAGACTTTCAAGTGGGGGCAGATGAGGTGAGGTTAGTGCAATAGCCAGTAAGTAAAAAACAAGCTATAATGCTATACCTGCAATTGGTGTCAAGGGCAGACACTGACATATTTCAACACAAGAAATCAAGTCAACAAATGTATTTCTAAATATTTTTCTAAGTACTTCCAGGGACAAAAAGATTAATGTTTGCTTTCAAGTGCTTACAAAGGAGGGTTTAGACGAGGTCATAAAAATTTCTTTAAAGCAGGATGTTTCTATTCCTACATATTTACCCAAGAAAAATGAAAATATACATTCATACAAATACTTGTAGATAAACATTCATGGCAGCATTATTCATAATAGCCAAAAAAATAGAAAAATAAAATGCCCGCAAACTGATGAATGGATAAACAGAATATGGTATATCCATATAGTGGAATATTATTCGGTAATAAAAAAGGAATGCTGCACTGACACCTACTACAATAAGAATGGACCTTTAAAATATTATGCTAGGAAGAATATGGCAGAGGAGTGAAGGGAGGCTGTGCTTTCTTGCTCCTGAGACCTTCTGTAGTTTGGGTTAATTGGAGACAGAACATCTCAGTTAACATCTGGATACTGGCAGGAGCTGAGCCTTGGCACTGCTGGATCAGAGAAGACTGTCTGAGAGTGACCTGTTTGGTGAGGATAGCAGAGGAAAAAGGGCTGAGATGGGATTTCTGACTGGGTTGGCTTCCCAAGCTGCAGCTGGCAGTACACAAAGACTTTTTAGTGACCCCAGGTTTACCCAGAGAAGAATTGGGAGGGGAGCAGGGCACTGCCCACTGGCAGAGCCAGGAGAGGTCCAGGTGGCATCTGGTGCTGAAAGGCAAGAAACAGCATACTGCTGTGTATGTATGAATGTGTTTTTCCTTTTTCTTTTTCTCTTTTGTTTTTTGCGGAGAGGGGAGGAGAGGTTGGGGGTGGGACAAGATTCTTGAGGAGCGCAGGTGCAGAAGTGCGCTCGCCCACTCCCCAACCCTCCCCCTGGGTCATGTGAGTGCTCACAGGGAGGTGCCTCCGTCAGCCCGCCCAGGCACACAACCAACTCGCCAGCTGCTGTACCCAGGTACCCCTCAGATCTGCCCCAACAGGTGCAAGATCAACGTGCCAGCCACCAGGCACAGACGCCCACCTCCACCACACTCAGGTGCCTGTAGCCCCATCCCAATGGGCGCAAAATCAACTTGTGGAGCACGCCGGTCACCATGCGCAGGCACCCCTGGCCCTCCCCAATAGGCGCCAAACCAAGGCACTGGCTGCCACACTCAGGTGTCACTTGGGAATGCTCCAGTGGGTGCAAGACCAGCGGGCCGACCGCTGCACATAGGCGCCCACCACCAACACGCACAGGTGCCTGTGGCCCTGCCCTAATGGACACAAAACCAACTCACCAGCCGCCACACATAGGCAAAGGCGCCATCTGGACCTGCCCCAATGAGCGTGAAACCAATACACCAGCCACCCCAATAGGCCCACAACAAACCAGCACACCAGCGAGTAGAGGCCTCCCCCTCCACTGGAACAGGAAAGTAACCAGTCCGCCTTGGACCCACGCATCCCGGTGCGCAATGGGTCAGCCCACCCCTGGCCTTCATGAGGGAATGCACTTGCCTCTGACTGAGGCCAAAGGTGAATGAAATGTACTAGAAGCACTTTGTGATAAGTTTTGGGTGCTGGCTCTCACAGAAGAGCTGGGAGAGCAGCGGCCTAGGTCCCAGTACTGAAGTATCCCAAGTGCTACAGGAGAAATAACTTAAGCAGACTGCTCCCCTCCAAGGGGCATCAACTGGAGACAGCAGTTCAACAACTGTATACAAGAAGGTCACACCATAAAGGCAGAAAATAAAAGCAGATCAATCTAAGAAGCAGAAACTACACCAGTGCCCAAAATGGGGAGGCGGAATAACGCCCCACCAAACAGAAACAACACTCCACCAAAAATAAAGGAGGAATTCCCAGAAGGAGGGATAGATGACATAGAAGCAAGCAAGCTATCAGACATGGAATTAAAAACAATAGTAATGAGGAAGCTCAATGAACTTGACAAACTCAAAGAAAACTATAATGAACTTCAGGAAACTATAAAGAACTTCAGGGAAGCTACAAGGAACTTACTAAGAACTATATCAGCATAAAAAAAGGACATAGAAACTATCAACAAGAACCAGGAAGAAATGAAGAATACAATCTTTGAATTGAAGAATGCAGTAGAATCAATCAAAAGCAGGCTAAATGAAGCAAAGGAGCGAATCAGTGAGTTAGAGGACAACATAGAAAAAAATTCCCAAACAATGCAACAAAATGAAAAAACACTGAAAAAGAGTGAGGAGTGTTTAAGAGAACTGCCAGACAACATGGGACAAAACAACATTAGAATCATGGGGATGCAAGAAGGAGAAGAAGTGGAGCAAGGGACAGAAAACCTGATTGAAAAAGTAATAACAGAAAATTTTCCTAACTTGATGAGAGAAAAAGTCACGCAAGTCCAGGAAGCACAGAGGGTCCCAATGAAGATGAACCCAAAAAGGCCTACATTATAATTAAAATGACAACATTCAAAGACAAACGGATAATCCTAAAGGCAACCAGAGAAAAACAGCAAATAACATACAAGCGAGCTCTGATAAGACTATCAACCAATTTCTCAACAGAAACACTACAAGCCAGAAGGGAATGGCAAAAAATATTTCAAACAAGGAAATACAAAGATCTACAATCAAGACTATTATACCCAGCAAGGCTCTCTTTCAAAATGGAAGGTGAAATAAGGAGTTTCCAAGACAAAGGAAGACTAAAAGAATACATCTCCACCAAACCAGCATTGCAAGAGATGCTAAAGGGAATGGTGTAAGAAAAAGAAGAAAAAGAGAGAGGGAGAGGAACACAGGAACAAAGGGAAATGAATAAATACCTGTCAATAATAACCTTAAATGTAAATGGATTAAATGCTCCAATCAAAAGACACAAGGGAGCAGAATGGTTATGAAAACATGACCCACGTATATGCTGTCTACAAGAGACACACCTCAAAACAAAAGATTTACACAGATTGAAAGTGAAGGGAAGGAAAAAAGTATTCCAAGCAAATGGACATGAAAAAAAAGCTGGGGTAGCAGTATTTAAATCAGACAAAACAGATTTCACAGCAAAGGCCATAAAAAGAGACAAAGAAGGACATTTTATAATACTTAAGGGAACAATCCATCAAGAAGATATAACCCTTGTAAACATATATGCATCCAATACAGGTGTACCGAAATATATAAAGAAAATATTGGAAGACTACAAAAAATATATCAACAGCAACACACTCATAGTAGGGGACTTTAACACACCATTGTCAACAATGGACAGATCTTCAAAGCAAAGAAACACCAAGGATACACAGGCATTGAATAACACCCTAGACAAAATGGACTTAATTGATATATGTAGAACTTTTCACCCCAAAGAAGCAAAATATACATTCTTTTTGAATGCACATTGGACATTTTCAAAGATAGACCACATGGTAGAACACAAAACAAGCCTCAACAAATTCAAGTAAATTAAAATTATATCAAGCATCTTCTCAGATCACATTGCCTTGAAACTAGAAATCAACCTCAAGGAAAAAACTCAAAAACATTCAAACTCATGGAGAATAAAAAACATGCTATTTAATAGTGAATGGGTTAACAATGAAATCAAGGAAAAAATCAAGAAGTTTCTGGAAACAAATGATAATGAACACACAACAACACAAAACCTATGGGATACAGCGAAAGCAGTCCTGAGAAGAAAGTTCATAGCAATACAGGCCTATCTAAAAAGGATAGAAGAATCTCAAAAAATCTAACCATACAGATACAAAAACTAGAAAACAACAACAAACAAAGCCCAGAGTGAGTAGAAGGAAGGAAATCATCAAGATCAGAGCAGAATTAAATGACATAGAGACTAAACAAACAATTCGAAAGATCAACAAGAGTAGAAGCTGATTCTTTGAAAAGATAAACAAAATTGACAAGCCTTTAGCTAGCCTCATCAAGAAAAAAAAGAGAGAGGTCCCAAATAAACAAAATCAGAAACAGAAGAGGAGAAATCATGACCGATATCACAGAAATACAAAGGATGATTAGAAATTACTACAAACAACTATATGTCAAGAAACTTGACAACCTAAATGAAATGAACAAATTTCTAGAAACACATAATCTTCCAAAACTAAATCAAGAAAAAGGAGAGAACCTGAACAGACTGATAACAAACAGTGAAATTGAAACAGTAACCAAAAAACTCCCGGCACACAAAAGCCCTAGACCAGATGGCTTCAGAGGCAAATTTTACAAAACATTTAGGGAAGAACTAACACCTACCCTTCTCAAACTATTACAGAAAATCCAAGAAGAGGGTAGACTCCCAAACTCTTTCTATGAAGCCAGTGTTACCCTAATTCCAAAACCAGGTCAAGACACGACAAAGAAAGAAAACTACAGGCCAATATCACTGATTAACATAGATGCTAAAATCCTCAACACAATATTGGCAAAACAGATCCAGCAACACATTAAAAAGATCATACATCACAATCAAGTGGTATTCATCTCAGGGATGCAAGGATGGTTTAATATTTGCAAATCAATAAATGTAATACACCACATAAATAACATGAAAGATAAAAACCACATGATTATATCAATAGATGCTGAAAAGGCATTTGGTAAAGTACAACACCCATTTATGGTGAAAACACTCAGCAAGCTGGGAATAGAGGGAGCATACCTCAACATAATAAAGGTTATATATGAGAAACCTGAAGCCAACATCATACTCAATGGACAAAAATTGAAAGCATTCCCCCTGAGATCAGGAACAAGACAAGGATGTCCACTCTCTCCACTTCTATTCAACATCATATTGAAAGTTCTAGCCACAGAAATCAGAAAGAAAAAGAAAGAAAAGGCATCCAAATTGGAAAAGAAGTAAAACTGTCACTATTTGCAGATTACATGATAGTATACATAGAAAACCCTAAAGACTCCAAGAAAGAACTACTCAACCTAATAAGTGATTTTGGCAAAATAGCAGGGTACAAAGTCAATATTCAGAAATCAAAGACATTTCTGTACACCAAAAATAAAATATCAGAGATAGAAACTAGGAAAAAATCCCATTTACTATAGCAACAAGAAACATAAAGTACCTAGGAATAAATTTAACCAAAGAGGTAAGAGTTCTGTACTTGGAAAACTACATAACTGTTAAGAAAGAAATTAAGGAAGATACAAATAAATGGAAGCATATGCCATGTTCATGGATGGGAAGAATCAACATCATTAAAATGTCCATATTACCCAAAGCAATTTATAGATTCAATGCGATCCCTATTAAAATACCAGCGACGTATTTCACAGACATAGAACAAATACTTCAAAAATTTATATGGAACCAAAAAAGGCCCTGAATAGCCACAGGTATCTTGAGACAGAAGAATGCAATAGGAGGAATCACAATACCTAACATCAAACTATACTACAATACCACTGTAATCAAAACAGCCTGATACTGGCATAAGAACAGACATATAGATCAATGGGACAGAATAGAGAGCCCAGAAATAAACCCAGGCCTCTATGGTCAACTAATATTCAATAAAGGGGGAAGGAACATAAAATAGAATAAGAAGAGCCTCTTCAACAAATGGTGCTGGGAGAACTGGACAGGGACATGCAAAAAAATGAAACTAGATCACCAACTTACACCACACACCAGAATAAACTCAAGATGGATCAAAGACTGAAATGCAAGCTGTGACATTTTAAAAGTCCCAGAGGAAAATATAGGCAGGAAAATTTCAGATGTCCCATGTAACAATATTTTCACTGATACATCTCCTAAGGCAAGGGAAATAAAGGGAAAAATAAACAAATGGGACTTCATCAAGCTAAAGAGCTCTGCTCAACAAAAGAAAACATCAGCAAGATGAAAAGAGAACCAACCATATGGGAAAGCATATTTGCCAATGATACATCAGATAAGGGATTGATCTCCAAAATATATAAAGAACTTACATATCTCAACACAAAGAAGACAGACAGCCCAATTAAAAAATGGGCAAAGGACCTCAACAAACACTTCTCCAAGGTGGATATACAGAGGCTCCATAGGAATATAAAAGAATGCTCAACATCACTAGCCATCAGAGAGATGCAAATAAAAACCACAATGAGATACCACCTCACACCAGTCAAAATGGCCATCATCAACAAATCAACAAACAACAAGTGCTGGCGAGGATGTGGAGAAATGGGAGCCCTACTGCACTGTTGGTGTGAATGCAGACTGGTGCAGCTGCTATGGAAAACAGTATGGAATTTCCTCAAAAAACTAAAAATGGAACTGCCTTTTGAACCAGCGATTCCACTGCTAAGATTATACCCAAAGAATCCTGAAACCCCAGTTCAAAAGAACTTATGCACCCCTATGTTCATAGCAGTGCTGTTTACAATAGTCAAGTGCTGGAAACAGCCTAAGTGCCCATCTGTGGATGAGTGGATTAAGAAACTGTGGTACATTTATGCAGTGGAATACTATGCAGCAGAGAAAAAGAACGAACTCCTGCCATTTGGGACAACATGGATGGAACTTGAGAGAATTGTGCTTAGCGAAATAAGCTAGGCAATGAAATAAAAATACCATATGGTATCACCTAATACAGGAGACTAATGAACAACACAAACAAATGAACAAAAATGAACAAGGAACAGAGTAACAGTTATCAGAGGGGAAGGAGATAAGTAGGGGAAGGGTTTAGCAAAGGAACTAATATAAATAACCCATGAACATGGACTGCGGGAGAATGGGTCGGCTGGGTGGGGGGTAGAATGAGGGGAAAAGTGGGACGATTGTAATAGAAAAACAAAAAAAAATAAAATTAAAAAAAAGAAAATATGCTAATTAAGAAAAGGAAGTCACAAAAGACAACATATCATGATATTTTATTTACATAAAGTATAGACAAATCCAAAAAGAGAGAAAGTAGGAGGTACAGGAGAGGCAGATGGGGGTGACTGCCAAAGTGTGTGGATTTCTTGTTTGGGTAATGAAATGTTCTACAGTTAGACAGTGGTGATGGAGCAGAAGTCTGTGAATGCATTAAAAGCCATGTTGGAGGTGAATTTTAAATGTGAATTATCTCAGTAAAGCTGCCACCAAAAAATAAATAAAAAGCAGAATATACTTTATGCCTTAAAAGAGTTACTAAGAGCTGTGAAGATAAAAGCACACCTCCATTCTTGCCCTGACTAGTGTGACTCAGTTGATTGGGTATTATCCTGCAAAGCAAAAGAAAGGTCAACGGTTCAATTTCCGATCAGAGCAAATCCCAGGGTTGCTAGTTTGGTCCCTGGTCATTGTGTAGGGACTGATATTTCTCTCTCTCTCTCTCTCTCTCTCTCTCTCTCTCTCTCTCTCTCTCTCTCTCTCTCTCTCTCTCCCCCTCCTTTCAGAAAGAAAGAAGGAAAGAAAGAAAGAAAGAAAGAAAGAAAGAAAGAAAGAAAGAAAGAAAGAAAGAAAGGAAGGAAGGAAGGAAGGAAGGAAGGAAGGAAGGAAGGAAGGAAGGAAGGAAGGAAGGAAGGAAGGAAGGAAGGAAGAGAAAGAGAAAGAAAGAGAGAAAGAAGAAAGAAAGAGAGAAAGAGAGAGAAAAGGGAAGGAAGGAAGGAAGGAAGGAAGGAAGGAAGGAAGGAAGGAAGGAAGGAAGGAAGGAAGGAAGGAAGGAAGGAAGGAAGGAAGGAAAGAAAAGAATACCCTCATTCAGAGAGATGAGAAGTTTCCCGGGAGAGACTTCATATATGAAAGAAAACTCTTTTCTTCTGTCTTCTTCCTAGAAGCTTATCAACAATATAAAAGCTTCTATTCTAATGGGAAAATTATTTTTGGATATTGAAGGTCTAGAAAAGGAAGCCC
Organism: Furipterus horrens; assembly: GCF_987537825.1. Lineage (NCBI taxonomy): Eukaryota > Metazoa > Chordata > Mammalia > Chiroptera > Furipteridae > Furipterus > Furipterus horrens. The sequence goes on along the minus strand of NW_028327179.1, from coordinate 55,336,693 downwards.
TTCACTGAGCAAGGTTTAAGAAGAACACAAGAACACATACATTTAGTCAGGAACAGATATATGCACCCTCCCTACTCACTGCATGACCACAGCACCACAGCCTGTGCCTGCAGTGTCTAACCGGGGACCACCCAGACCACACAGCTAAGAAAGCACCTGCCACCAAGTAGGGTCTCATTAAATGTTAGTTGCTTTCTCTGGGAGCAACAGCATCTCTGATCTTGCAAGTCACTTAAGGCAGTGGTTTATTAAACCTGAGCTACACCAGCCTCATGTGGAGTGCTGGGCCCCATCCCTAGAGTTTCTGAGTTAGTAGGTACTGGGCTGGGGTTTGATTATTTGCATTTCTAACTAGTTTCCAGGTGACACTGATTCTGCTCGTCCAGTAGAATGGCCAACATCTGGGTTTCCCAAGACTCAGGGAGATTCCCAGGACCTGGCGAAAGTCCCAGGGAAACTTGTCACCTTACTAAGTCCATGGACCACACATTGAAAACCACTGTTTAAGGAGATAAAATCAAATTTAGACTTGAAGGGTGACAGGAGGAATATAGAATGACCCTCAAATTCCTGGCGTAAGCACATTGGTCCATGGTAATGCCAGTGGATCCTCAACTTTGTTACATATTGAAATCACCTGGAATCTTTGAAGCATACTGTGGGACCTCACCTCCAGGTAATCTGATTTAATTGGTATGGAATGTACATGGGTAGCAGGACGTTTAAATCTCCCCAGGTGATTCTAATGTGCAGCAAATTTGGAAAACATTGGGTTATGCCCTTCTCTTAGAACGGAGCCCAGGAGGTGCGCAGACATTTGTGGCAAATTAATGAGTTTCAGATGTTTGTGAGCCATCGGTGTTGCTAAACCCTGGCTATATATTAGGGGAGCATCTTAAACGCATTACACCTGGGTCCCACCCCCAACAATTCTGATTCAATTGACCTGGGATGGGTCTGAGCATTGGTAGTTGATAAATCTCGCAGAGAATTTTTAAAAGGGTGGAATGAAGCATGCAGGCAGGAGTTCTGAATCCAGAACAACAGGATTTGGAATTTCATGTTACCAAAAGCGTAGCTGGGTAACCAAAGCCATATGTTCTGACTGAGGAAAAGGTAACAAAAGTGAACCATCTAGAAAAAGTGCTCAGGTTCAGGTGGCCCACACAGAATGGAATTTCCTAAGGCTCCATCTGGACTCTCTATAGGTCTTCACAAGGTTTTGTATGAATTAGACCAAAACCGCAGATTTTTGCAACGCATAGGGTTCATTTTAAGATGGAGATGCTTCCAGAGGAAATGCTTCTCACTCAGTCATTTTCTTCTGACATTGGGCATCCTAAATTACCTCAGGCTCTGTAAAGAGCTTGATCACAGAATGGGAAATTTGCCTAAAATCAGGCATTTCAAAACACTTTTTAAACGATTTTATAAGAAGGCTGGCATTTGAATCTAGGAGGTTGGCATTCAAGGCAAAGGAGGATCTGGCAAGCAGGAAATGGTGTCATGATACTGGAGTGCAGGGAAGGTGAGATTAGATGGATAAAGATGTGGGATTAATAGGATGTCAAAAATAATTTTCATTTCTAAATACATGAAAAATATTTTTATACTCACTACTATTGAAACAGAGACATTAAAATAATGATGAGGTACAGCTTTTTTGCTTTTTAAATTGATAAAATTTTAAAAACTCAATACTCAGTATTGCTAAGGGCTCAATCAACAGTTGTTCCCATAGGCTATTAATGAGAGTGAAAATTGGGACAAACCTTCTGAATGGCAGTTTGACATCAAAAGCTTTACACACACACATGCATGTAGTGTATACTCATGTATATATGCATATGTATATTATTCTATGCATACATGTGAATGTATACACACATGCATGCTCCTTCATTCATTGTTTCTACTCTATTTACTATATCATGGGGAATAATTAAAGATATAAACAAAAATTTAACAAAAATATTTGTAACAGGAAAATATTAGAAACAAAGTACACATCAACTAACAGAGGATTTGTTAAATAAATTTTAGTTCCTGCACTCAGAGGAATATTATCCAGTAATTTAAAATATTGATGCAGGAGAGCTTTTTATTTTCTCTCCTCCCGACCCACTGAGGTGCATGTATACTTTCATTATGCCAGGGCCCCTGCAACAGCAACCCAGGAAGCCTTCTATCTAGAAGGTCTTAGCTGAACACATATATCTGTCTAGAAAAAGTCCAACCATTGTTAGTATAACAAGAACAGTTTGTGTGACATTGATGTAACCTGGCAGAATGGACTGGAATGCACATGAGTGAACAATGACAATTTCATTCTACTGGTCAGTGGTGGTGGTAGCATTGAGTGAGCATGTGTACTGTGTGGCTGTCACAATCAAAATGACTGAGCAAGTAGAGCAACAAATCTGCATCAAATTTTGCGTTAAGCTTTAACATTCCTCTGTGGAAACTGTTTGAATGATTCTGAATGCTACAGCTATGAGCAACTGGAGATTGGCAGCTTCATCATGATATCACATCTCGAGAAGAGCTTTTTGGTGAAACATCAAATCATCCAGGTGATTCAGCCTCCCTACAGCCCAGATTCAGCACCCTGTGACTGGTGGCTTTTCCCAAAACTAAAATCACCTTTGAAAGGGAAGAAATTTCAGACCATCAATGAAATTCTAAAAAATACAACAGGGCAGCTGATGGCGATTGGGAGAACTGTGTGAGGTCCCAAGATGCCTATTTTGAAGGGAACTGAGGTGTCATTGTCCTCTGTACAATGTTTCTTGTATCTTATATCTTCTTCAATAAATGTCTTTATTTTTCAAATTACATGGCTGATACCTTCTGGTACAAAAAGATGTCTGGGGTACACTGATGTGGTATCATTTTTGAAAAACATATGCAAGGAAGAAGGCATGGAAAAACCTTTAGCAAGATATTAACCACTTTTCTCTAGGTGGTAGTACTATGAATAATAATTTCTTTATTTTGCTTGTCTGATTTTTCTGTTTTCAATAATATTAATTGTGTAATTTAATTTTTTTCTAAATAATAAAGTGGGAAAAATAGGTTAAAATAAAAGCATGCAAAGGAAATAATATTTGTTTTATATTATTTTGCATAAATGATTGTATTTTGTGATTTAAAAATAAAAAACAAATATTTGTAAAAATCTATATACTTTTATTTTTTAAGGAATTGGGCACTATAGGTATTTTGTGTTCCTAAAGGGTAAGAAATATCAGACAAATTTTCAAATCATTGACAATTGATGCAATTATTGAATTATCAGTGACTGATTTAACCTCCTTTTTTTTTAACCTAGCAGAATTGAATTTAATCATTTCCTGACAAAATAATGCAATTTCAACTGACCTTTCTTTTGCACCTTGGTGAGTATTAGTTGTCAAAAATCAATTTTATGTTTGTATTAAATTGTTCTAAAATATTTAGTAGAAATAGTTTTTAAACATATTCACCCTTTTTTTCTATACTGCTATATATATATTTGCATGGCTACTCATATAATTGTGTCAAGCAACTAAAACACTTCACTTGAATATGTTTAGTACTTACACATAGCTATTTCTATCACTCTTTAATGATATATTATCCCCAATAGATAAGAGAGTAAAGTATCATACTAAAGAAAATAAAATACTTTCAGATTCATAATTTACAAATATAATGCATTTCAATTTTTAAAAATAGTTCTGCTTTGAATGTAGCATTTGTCCCAGTGATGTGTTCTCATCAAGAATTTATAGGCAAAATTCCCTCTTCTAAGTAAGCAGCAGCTCTGGGCTAAAGGGCCAAACTCTCCATGCCTCTGCTGTTTTTAATAAGCTGAGAATAATTTACATTAGTCATAGAAAAGATGTTTCCAACAATCATTCTTTGATCCTGAATTTTCTGTGTAACAGACCTGCTTTTGATTACTAAGTGCTAACTAAATTGCTTAGATTATTCTCTTCAAAGATTCATGCTGAATTTCTTCATGCCAGCAAACTTTAAGAATCCCATCTTTTATTTTTGCACTTTTTAAATCCTGAGGCAATTGCCCAGTCAGACTTGCTGGTAATGGAGGAAAGAACTGATCTAGATGGGAAATGTCCATTTGTTCTCTGTTGAAAATTCCCTGCCTCAGAAAGGTAAGTCACAAGCCAGGGAACAAAGATGTTTAATCTGCATCTGGCTTGGATGTTCTCTTTGGGAGTAAAGCAGCATTCAAAATTAGAAGCAAACACTGAGGATGGCTGCCCTTTTCCTAGCTGCAATGGAGGATAACTTACACCCTGCTCAAAGTCTCCCTTGAGGAGATCCCTCTTCTGAAGGAAAGGTCTTCAAAACTAACTCAGCTTGTGCAGAAAGGCCTCGCTGCAATACATCCAGGATTTCTAAGCCTAAGGTACCCTGATATAACCCAAATGTCTATGGTTGCCTGTAATACGTCATCAACTTGGGCATTTTCTGGTTTGTTCAACCATGGCATTTATATAAATGCTGGAGCCTATTTAAACACTTCATCTTGCATTTGCATTCTGACTAAGGAAAATAAGGAGAAAGAATCATAAAACATGCATTGGTGCCAGGTTTGGGGAACAGGATGCAAAGTGTAAACCTTATCTAATATGCATTCTTTGTACTTTTTCTTACCCATAATAAATAATGTGTGTGAGTATGTAAATGTGTTTTTACAACCTCTAAAACTCTAACGTGTACCCTAAATTTTATGAAAACATCTCACATGTTTCAGAAAATTATAACAATATATAAAATTACTGTAAGATTATATAATAATGGTTATTTCTACAAAATGACCCTTTACAGAAAATTTGCCATGCATTTTCTTTGAATGGCCAGATCTCCCACATTCTTAATAAGATTTTATCTTTAAGTTGTATATCATTTTTGAGGAATATGTTGATTTTCTAAAGACATAAATATTTTTATCCTTCATCTTTATTGAATTAGTTCTGATCTATTGCTAATGTAATAATCTGGCAGTTGAAATCTTTAGCCCAGGAAGGATATTGCTCAGTTTATGTTCAGGCATGAAGCCTTAAGTACTTTGTTTCTAGCCACTTTTTGCCAACTATTTTAGAGCATAAGTTCATATTTTCACTTAAAATACTACATGAATAATAGCTAAATTTCCCTAAGTCCTGGAAAACTTTTATTTCTAAAAAAGTACAGATCTGATTAAAACAAGTTTCACCAAGTTAGGTTATAAAAGCAGGTTAAATCTCTAAGGCAACAATTCCAATAAAAGAATTCAGGATGGAACTTGTCTGAAAGAATAAATCCCTGGAAGGGAAGTCTTAGTTAATCCATGTGTAGCATTAGCAGAAATTTTATACTTGACCTTGTTTCAAAAAGCTTCTGCCTATTGGAGTTCAAAATTCTGATTAATTACTGGTCCTAGTTGCCAATTCTAGGAAATAAAAGGAGATCTGCATTTGGATTGTTGGGTGAATAAAAGGAAAATTTGTGTTAACCAATCTAGGACCATTTATTAAACAATGAAATAAAAAGTGTATGATGGAACTAAGTTTTTTTACACATCTATCTCTCAAATACAGAGAAAGAAATGCTGTGTCTTTGTTTTAGAATAATAATCTTCACAATGAGATTGAAGATAAAAAATTCCCTGTTCAAACTGACATTTGATAACCTGTGGAGAAGCAGACATTATGTATCATTCTTAGCTGTAGAATTATGACCTATGTATGTTTACAGGCTGATAATACCCACAAAATAATCAGGTTAAAAGAATATTTCATGTGGGAAATGTATGCATAAGAGAAAGAACATTATTTTTCAAAAGCTTATATTTTGGGGAGAAAAAGTTGAAGAAAAGAAATTCATTAGATACAATTGAGAAAACTGAGAAGAAACCAAAGTTAGTTCATAGTATGGTAAATATTTTTCATTTTAGGCCAATTCTCTCACTCCTGTCTATTGAAATCACGTCTTGGCATAAAATGTCTCAAGGGAAAAGTATATAAGAGCATCCGGAAGAGATCATGTGTGTTATTTTAGAATGTGGGTTTACTTGATTCACCATCCAGAGGCTGATGGGGTGATTTTGAAGGGAGAAGATTGTTTGGGTGTTTTATTTTTCATTTTGAGGTAATTGAAGGTTCTTGTGCAGTTGTAAGAAATAATACAGAGATATCCCATATACCTGTCACTCAATTTCCCCTGATAATAACATCTTGCATAACTATAGTACAATATCACAACCCGAAAATTAACATTGACCTTATTTGGATTTCACCAGTTTTACATGCACTCATTTGTGTATATGTATTAACTTTATGCAACGTGACCATCACCACAGTTAAGATACAGAACAATTCCATCACCTCATGGATCCCTAGTATTACCCCTTTATATCCAATCCCACCTCCTTCCCTCCCTGCCTCCCAACCCCCCTCACAATCTGTTCTCCATCTCTACAACTTTGTCATTCAAGAAATGAAATTATACAGTATATAACCTTTTAAAAAATATTTTATTTATATTTTTTTAGTGCAAGGGGAAGGGAGGGAGAAAAAGAGGGAGAGAAACATTGATGTGAGAGAGAAATACCAATCAGTTGCTTTTCCTATGTGCCTTGACCGGGAACCAGACCTGCAACCCACGCATGTGTCCTGACCAGTATCAAACTTGCAACTTTTTGCTTTGTGGGATGATGCTCCAACCAATTTAGCCACCCTGTTCAGGGCCAGTATATAATCTTTTGCAATTTCCTTTTTCACTCAGCATAACTCCTTTGAGATTTATCCACATTGTTGCTATGTTTCAAGATTCACTCATTTTTATTGCTAAGTACTAGTCCATGATACAGCTGTACCACACTTTGTTTAACCATTTACCCATTGAAGGAAATCTGGCTTTTTTACAGCTTTTGACTATTATAAATAAAGATGCTATGGACATATGTATACAGGTTTTTGTGTAAACCTAAATTTTCATATCTCTGGGATAAATATCTAAGATTGCAATTGCTGATTGTATGATAAGCACATGCTTAGTTTTCTAAAAATTCACCATATTTTCCCCAGCCATTTTACATTCCCACCAGCAGTGTATGAGTGATCCAGTTTCTCCACATCCTCTCCAGCACCTGGTGTTACTGCTTTCTTTTTTATCTAACCATCCTGATAGTTATGTAGTGCTCTCTTATTGTGGCTTTGATTTGCATTTCCCTAATGGCTAATGATGTTGAACATGTTTTCAGGGCCTTATTTGGAATCTGTGTGTTTTTTTCAGTGCAATATCTATTTATGCCACTTGCCATGTTCTAGTTGGGTTGGTTTTTTTCAATCCTGAATTTTGAGAACACTTTATATTCTAGATCAAGACCTTTGTCAGATATGTGATTTGCAATTATATTCTCCCAGCCTATAGCTTGCCTTTTTACTTCTTCACAAAGTTTCTAATTTTGATTAGGCCCAATTTATCACTTTTTCTTTTTATGGATCACATTCTTGTCATCAATTCTAAAAATTCTTTGCCTAGCCCTAAGTCCCAAAGATTTTCTCCTCCATGCTATAGAAGTTTCATACCTTTATACTTTTCTATTTTACATTTAAATCCATGATTCATTTTGTATTAATATTTGTATAAGTTGTGAGGTTTTGGTGACAGTTCATTTTTTGCCTATAGATGTTCAGTTGCTCCAGCACTATTTGTTGAAAAGGTTATCCTTCTTCCATTCAATTTCCTTTGTACCTCAAAAATCAGTTGGGCATATTTGTGTGGATGTGTTTCTGGATTCTCTATTCAGAAATTCCATTGATCTATGGCCCTATCCCTCTATTAGTATTACACTCTTTTGTTCACTGTACCTATATAGAAAGCTTTAATATTAAGTAGAGAGATTTTCAAAATTCTTTCAGCTATTCTGGGTCCTATGTCTTTTAGTCTATTTTATTTCTGCAAAATTATGTCTATAATTTGAATTTTAACCAGGAGAAAACTAATGCCTGGATTTGGCCTTGAGAATCAAACAGAATTTTAACCCTCTAATTAAATTTTAAAAGATACTATACTGTCTTGTTCAAATACACTTTTAAAAGAAGAAATAGAACTATTTCTATAAATAGCTACCAATAAAATATTACAGTTGACTCACATTGCATCTGCATTTAACTTTTTTTTCATAGTTTAATATATTTTAATAGCAAACTTACAGGAACAGCACAGAAGACAGACAACATTAAAAACATGTACTTGCATGTAGGACAACTCAGTTAGAAAAGTATAGCGAATGGATGGAATCTACTGTATGATAAATGTGCTACAAACACCATTTAGTTGCCATCAATAAGAAATTCACTTGTTTTAAAAAAATCCAAATGCTGGCATTGTCCAGAAAAATTTAACAGGTTTATTTATATTATTATAAAGTTGAACTGCTGAAACTTGTTCACTGAAACATCTTGACTTGCATTAATGCTTTATATCCCCGCATTTATATTTAAAAAAATTCACACACAAATGAAAATGAAAAAACTGCCAATACCTGATTTCTGTCCCCTATTTTCCACTTGCAATCATATACTTAGGTACCTTTTGACTCCATGGAAAAAAAATATCTAACGTTCAGAACTACCAATAACAGGAAGAAGAGAATTTTTTTTTTTTTAAGAATGAAATGTTTCCCATCATAGTGGACTCTTACGCACGTTCTCCACTTATGCGGCGTGCTAGCTGGATGTCTTTTGGCATAATTGTTACACGTTTGGCATGGATAGCACACAGGTTGGTGTCTTCAAAAAGGCTAACCAGATAGGCTTCACTTGCCTCCTGCAAAGCACCAATAGCTGCACTCTGGAAGCGCAGATCTGTTTTGAAGTCCTGAGCAATTTCTCGCACCAGACGCTGGAAGGGATGTTTGCGAATCAGAACTTCAGTAGACTTCTGATAACGTCTAATTTCACGGAGTGCCACAGTACCAGGCCTGTAACGATGAGGTTTCTTCACCCCTCCAGTAGAGGGCGCACTCTTGCGAGCGGCTTTGGTAGCCAGTTGCTTCCTCGGTGCTATACCACCGGTGGATTTGCAGGCAGTCTGCTTTGTATGAGCCATGGTAGAGAGACTTCTTTAGTTACCCCCCTTTTCCTTCAGCTGGAGCTCTGTGAGCTGAAGGAGGCGCTGGTGTTAGAGAGCAACGGCAGCTGAGAACACAATTCTGCATTTAACTTTATATGAGTATTAACCTTATTTATCCCAGTAAGATTCTATTGTTTTCTTCAATCTTCCCAACAATAAACAAATCTGTTAATATGTTATGGGTTACAAAAAATGTAACTTTAACATAATAGAGTAAACCATGCATGCAAGAGAGAGTTCAGATTACACTACCCACTCCACATTCACATGTAGAGATTTAAATTCTCTTAACCCAGAATTTAACATTTTAAAACAAATAGAACTTTAAAAATAGTTTTGAAACTGAGATTTAAGAATATTATCTCAGAGGCTGTACATAAAAAGTAAAGAATTAAAGTGACAATTGAGATTGAGTTGCCCTTGCAATGCTCTTATATCTCTGTGACCAAATTCTGTCAAGACAGATCTGTTGGACACCAGGCGCAGAGAGCTAAGTGTGCTATGCAGACTGGAACTTCATCTCTCACTTTATCCCAAAGTTACACGATTTGTTCCATGGTGCATCTGAGCCCAACAATTCATGTTATAAATCAGTCAATTGAACTTTATATTTTAGGAGAATATGAGGCAGGATTAGGATTCTCCTTCCTCATGTCTATGCATTAGTCTTTGTTTTTGCCCTAAAATGATACATGGAGAATTTCCAGAGAAGCTGTCTTAGATGAGGTTTCTTCAAAGCAGAGCCTGACACAGGGATTTGTGGGCATGTAATTTATTGAGGGAGTGCTCTTTCTGAGGAGTAAGGATAAGGGAGTGAAGGCAGGATGTGGTCCCAGCTGGGTTCGGGCTTCAGCCTCCTCTTATGGAGAGGTTCTGAGCAAAATTTGCACAGTGAAGTTGATCCTAGCCTGAGGCAATGGACTATGTATTGAACTATGTATTTATCAGTCAATTGACTATGCGCTGGCCTAGATGGGGACATGAATGCAGATGGTGTAACCTCCCAGGTTAAGAAATTTTCATTAGACTAAGGGCACCAACTGTATCCAGGACAAGGGTCTTAATAATCAACAGAACTGGTATTAAAAATAAATGGACTGTTAAAAGTCGTAAAGGAAATGGAGAAGCCAAAGAACTTAAATCATGACCCATGTACATGAACTAAGGTGGGGGACTGCTGGATGTAAGGGGGTACCAGGCAGAGGGGGGCAAAGAAAAAATATTGCGACAACCATAATAGCATAATCAATAAAATATACTAAATAAGACTTCTGGCCAAGATGGAGGCTTAGACGGACACGCTCGGTCTCCCTCTACAACTAGAGAGGAATACAACTACTACAAAACAAAAGTTAACTAGAAATTCCAGAAAATAAAACTACATGGAAGTTCAACGTACAAAGATATAAACCAGCAGCGCTCATCGGGCAGCTAAGAGGAGCAAAAGTCGGCGGTGCTGTTTGCGGAAGCATCAGGGACAGCGGCAGGGAGAACAATCCCGGCTGCAGTCGAACCCCAGTGGCTCGCGACCCCAACGCTGGGAAAAGCAGCCACCACATCCCCTCAAACGGTGAGGCCCAGAGGGTGGGAGGATGAATCCTGGTCTCCTGGCGGAACAACTGCAGGAATCCATCTTGGACCCCTGCCCCCACACAAAGCGCCACAGCGCTGCAAAATAGGTTGAGGATCGCCACTGGTCGCTGGGAAGTGACAACAAAGGGCCACAGTGCGGCGAGAAAGGTTGCGGATCGGCGCAGGTCGCTGGGTCGTGATGAGTACACAGGCACCGCCCCCTATAGGTGGCCCAAGAAGACAAAACGCATCTGTCAAAATGAGGCAGACAACTATAGAAATCCCGGTGGCGCAGCTCACCAGGCAACAGATGAAGAATCTGACAGATGAACAAATAAGAAACCTGTCAGAGGCTCAGTTCAGGGCCATTGTTATCAGGTGGCTTACAGAATTAACAAAAGATCTGGAAAAAGATGAGAAAGAATCGAAAAACACTCATACTGAAAGGAACAAAACCACATACGAGACAGATGGTGAGGAAATAAAATCCAGAGTTCAAATCAACAAACAAGAACACAGAGAAGGAACAAACAGTCAACCAGTGCAGAGAGAGGAAACTGGAAGCAAAGAAAATGATGAGAGGATCAGAAACCTCTGGGACAACTGTAAAAGGCCCAACATAAGAATCATTGGTTTGCCAGAGGGCGAAGAAGATGAACTAGAAATTGAAAAATTAAGTGAAAATATAATAAAGCAGAACTTCCCAAACTTGGGGAAGGAAATAGACGTACAGGTCCAGGAAGCACAGAGAGTTCCAGAAAAACTGGACCCAGGGAGAACCACTCCAAGACACATTATAATCAGAATGTCAAAAGTTAAAGATAAAGAGAGAATCCTAAAAGCAGCAAGAGAGAAGAAAAGAATAATGTACGAAGGGGTCCCAATTAGACTACCAGCTGACTTCTCAAGGGAGACCCTGCAGGCAAGAAGGGACTAGCAAGAAATATTCAAAGTAATGAAAATCCAAAGCCTACAACCACGATTACTCTATCCAGCGAAATTGTCATTCAGAATAGAAGGGCAGAGGAAGTGTTTACAGGACAAAATAAAACTGAAAGAGTTCATTAGATCCAAACCACTATTATATGAGATGTTAAAGGGACTGGTTTAGAAAAAGGAGGATCAAAACTATGAACACTAAAATGAAAACTGTATCACAAGAAACAACAACAGAAGCTAGGGAATTGAAACAAAGGCAAACTAAACAGGCAACGAGAGTGGAAAAAGAACTATAGGTATTGGGAGCATATTGGGGGGAGGTCAGCAGGGAGGGGGAAGGGGGGAGAGGGAAGGAGATGATATAGGAATTAAGAAGCATAGTAGGAGGGAATGGAATAGACAGAGAGAGGTTGAGAAGAACTATATGCACAACTAATGGACATGGACTAAAAGGGGGGAACAACTGGAGGGAGGGGGGGCCACCGGGTGGAGGGGAGCAGAGGGAAGGGAAATTGGGACAAATGTAACACTATAATCAATAAAACACATTTAAAAAAAAAGAAAGAAAAACGAGTATACGCTCTCCCCAGAGAAGTTTGCAACAAGAGAGAAGAGTGGAATCCATCTTTAATGAGCAGAAAAAGCAAGTGAATTCTGAGGAGTGTAGTAGGACAAATATAAGAATCAAGATTGCTTAGATCTACAAGTAAAATTTTGATTGTGGCCTATCAAATAACCTTGACTCCTCAGGCCTCCTTTTACCACAAGCTTAGTCCCAGGCTTAAACTAAACCAGTCTTGGAATCCCATTTCCCCTGCCAGTGATTGCTTTAGAAATGGGGAGGTGACAGAGAGAGTCTTCTTAGGGCTTCTTGATCAGGTTTCTTTGCTTCTGAAAAGAGACACTTTCCCCTTCCCCTTCTTATCCTCGCTCAACTTCCAGGACTGGGATGTAAGTCCTGAAACCGCTGTGGCTATCTTGCTTACATTCAGAAGTTGAAGCTGACACTTGGAAGGTGGAGTGGCCAAGGGGGCCACAGAGAAGAGCAGCAATGGGATACTGTGTCTGGACCTCCTGTCATGTAGTGTAGTTCCTTGTTGAAGCCAAATCGAGATGCTGTTTTCTATTACTTGTAACCAAAGGCATCCTAACTGACACATTTTCTTACCACATTATTTCATCTATAAAATGAGGGTATTGGCCTAGATGACTTCTGCAGCTCTTGGATTTAAAATAAAATTTCTTATTAACTGAAAAAAATATACATATATACTAAATAAATAAATAAATTGACTGTTAACTTTCCAACTTAACTAATTGCTTCTTTAAGCCTTTGGCTATACTTGGACTGCCTTCTAATTAGCTGTTTCTGTTGCATTCAAGGGTTGCTAAGTTATGCAAAAGCTGAAAATGGATGCAACAGACGTGCCTGTTATCCCACCACTGGCAATCTCCTAGTGGGACGCAGCACTCAGCTCACGGCTTCTTCTACTTGTGGGCTACACAGAGCCCAGAAATACTGCATCCTCAGCTACCTTGAGGTGGGTTGCTTCTTTGTTTACTTGTTGGGGCCTTATTCAATCAATGGTGTAGATTCATCCAGGTACATCTGGGCCTGTTCAGACAACAGTGAAGAAGGAGACATTTCTTTCAGAAGATCAGACACACATGTGATACAATTTCAAGTCCAGGAAACCTTATAGATCAGAAAATAGGGAAGGCCTGCTTCATCTATATTTCTTGTTACCTTTAGAATTAAACAGAAACGTCTTCTTGGTTCAGTCTTTGAAGGGAATGACTATAAACTGTGGCTACCATAGAGTAGACCTAATTGACAATCAGTGAAGGCTGAGAGTCTGTCAGGCCCTCAAAGGCATTGTGCTAAGCAATTTTCCCTGCCTGTCTTAGACACAGAATGGTGTAGAACCTGGAATTCACTGTGCAGCCTAACAATGCCCTTGGAAATTGTCTTGGGTCTTGAATAAAAACCAAAAATTCCAGAGTGAACATATTTTGGGGACTTTTTTCCCTTGAAAACCAGTTTATTAAAAGGACAAGTTGCTTTAGAGTTTTTTTTTTTCTCCCCTGTGGTCTGAGAGCAGATGAAGCATCCAAGGTCAACTGTGCATCATACCTGCTGAAAAGCCCAAGGCGCTCAAGTCAACCCTTCAAGGAGAGGATATGCAGGAAGGAAGTTGGATACAAGCCTAATGTTAGTGGCCCAGGCTTTTCCATGTATTGTTCATTAAGGCAACTCCTGGAGGTCTCTAGGAAATGCTTTGTATTCTCATTGGTTTCTAGCAAAAGAGGATGATTATAAATAAGTGGAGACAATACTTGAATGCTTAGCACTGTTCTAAGTTTGGGAAGCACTTGTGTAAAAAAGAAAACTCTCTACATGTGCAAGGAAATGCCACTGTAGAAGTTTCGCTCAACTCTGGGTCAGGTGGGACAGATGGCCCTTCAAGTAACTTTACGAGTCCAGGTCCTGTAGACAAAGAAGTGGTTCTCAATGCTAATATTAGAAACTTTCTGACCCAGGCATCACCCATTTTGTTCTTCAACCACTGGCATTTTACTTACTGTTGTCATAGCCAACTCATAGTATACTTGGACGATAATTAGAAATTCATGTTTCTCTATTTTAATTTCACACCACCAAAGACAAAAGTAAATCAAACTTCAGAGGCTTTATTTGTTGTTGTTGTTTATAGTATCACAGAAATCTTAAAAGTCCTAGGACTGAAAAAAATCTCAAAATATCTGCAGGCTGACAAAGTGTCACAGGTGGGGCTGCAAGTACTCATCCACATAAACAGGATGGATGGTGATTTTTCGCCATCTATTATCTAAGAAATTGGTACCAAACAAAGTATTCTCTTCAAAAACTTCAAGTCTACGCTGACCCACAATCAGTGGGACTTTCACTTAGTCACTACTGCTAATCATCCTTTATAGTCAGTCCCAGCAAAGCCTGTGCTTGTGAAATGTTTACAGAAAGAATAGCCCACAAGCCCTGAGTATAAATGTTTTTCCCCAAAATTTTTGTGATATTAATGGAAATACTTTGAAGTCTTGACATCTTGTGATGGAATCACAGGGCTTCTGTTGCTCTTTTAGGATAGGTGTGAGTCAAGCTTCCCCATATGCAGAAGTGAGGTAGCTTCCATTGTTCCTTAATTTCTTCAGGTGGAAGGTTTATAGTGGCCAGTAATTATAAAAATATTTTATAGCCCCGACCATTGTGGCTCGGTTGGTTGGGCATCATCGGCAAAGGGAAAGGTCGCTGGTTCAATTCTTGATCAGGGCACATACCTTGGTTGCAGGTTCATTCCCCAGTCAGGGCATGTATGAGAGGCAACTGATCAATATTTCTCTCCCTCTCTTTCTCCATCCCTCCTCTTTTTTAAAGTTAAAAGATTATGTGAATCTCTTGAAAGGCTGGTTTACTCTGATAGACTCTAGCTGAAATAGTCATTAAAATCATCATGCACTCATTCAACAAATTTTATTAATCATCTACTATAGTCCAGACACTATTATAGGTAAGGAGAATACATCCATAAACAAAACAAAGTCCTTGTTCTCATTTAGCTTAAAGTCTAACAATGGCAACAGAGAGTATCCAGCAACTATATAATATAGTCTAAAGTAGTGATAAGGGCTTAAAAAATATTGTCAAGAAGCGTTAAGTGATAGAGACCAGCAGAGGCCTTAAGGCTGGGAAGTGGTGGTACTTTACATATAAGTCAAGGAAAATTTCTCTGAGATGATGGCATTTAAGCAGAGACCTGAAAGAAGGGGAGGAGCAGGAGATGGGAATATTTGGTGGGGGTTCAGGGAGAACTGAGAACAGCTTGTGTCAAGAGTCTACGTCAGGAGAGTTCTTGGTAAGCTCATGGAAAAGAGGTGAGTGTAGCTAGGACTGAGTGAATCAGGGACGACAGTCAAGGAAGTAGCCCTGATGAGGTCATGTAGGCCCTTGTAAGTCATGGTCAGGACGTAAACTTAACGTTCACGGAACACCTACTAGCACATTCACTGCTGTAAGCAATTTCCAGCACAAAGGATGGTAATAAACAGCTCCTGCTTCCAGAAAGCTTTATAATAATGTTCCTCCAGAGCCCCATATATTAGCCAGAAACAACTGTGCAGGCCATAAACAGTCTTTTGGAAATCTTTGGAGGTTTCCTTAGGAACTTTTTTTTTTTTTAATTTTTACTGTATTGTTTTTCATTACCATTTATTCCCCTTATACCCTCTCCTCTCTGCAATCACCACATGGTTGTCCATGTCCATGAGTCCTTTTTCCTTCTTTGCTTGATCTCTCCACCCCCTGACCCCCCTGTTCAATAGCTGTCTCCCAAGGCAGGTGTGAGGTAATATCTCATTGTGTTTTAATTTGCATTTTTCTGATGATTCTACATCCTTTCATATGTCTATTGGTCATCCGTATGTCCTCTTTGGAGAAGTATCTACTCAGGTGCTTTGCTCATTTTTTAATTGAATTATTTGTTTTTCTGGTTTGAGTTTTGTAAGTTCTTTACAAAATTTTGGATGTATTGGTGAATATGTTCTCCCATTCTGTGAGTTGTCTTTTTATTTTGTTGATGATCTTTTTGCTGTGCAAAACTTTTTAGTTTGGTGTAGTCCCATTTATTTATTTTCTTTTGTTTCCCTTGCCTGGGGAGATATATCAGATAAAATATTGCTACAAGCAATGTCCAAGATTTTGCTGCCTGTGTTTTTTTCTATGATTTTAATGGTTTTGGCTCTAATAATTAAGTCCTTAATCCATTTTGAATTTATTCTTGTGTGTGGTGTAAGAAGTGGGTCTAGTTTCATTTTTCTGCATGTATCTGCCCAATTTTCCCAACCATTTATTGAATAAACTATCTTTAGCTCATTGTATGTGCTTGCTTCCTCTGTCAAATATAAAGGTGTGGGTTTATTTCTGGGAGGAGTTTTAAGTAAGTACAGCTACAAGCAGACATATTCAATTAATCACCTCCAAGGCCAGTCTGGCTGTTAATAGCACTTGAAAATCCAACTCATATAAAACCAGTTCCAGTTCACTAATAAGACCTTCTAATTTGCATGACAAGAGGGTGAGGTTCTCTGTTGTGAGTTTATGAAAATCTTTTACAAAATCCACATGTGTAATATAAAAGTTTTAGCATTGGAGGCTTTTCTGCCAAAAACTATGTCTGAGAGAGAAATGATGATGGTTGCTGATAACCTAGTGGTCCATTGTTTTATTAGTTTTATGCCAAATATTCTTTTTTTGACAAAAGGAAATAATTCCACTCAAAATTATATTCTAATTATTTCTCTATAGGAGTGGTTCTCAACCTTCCTAATTCCATGACCCTTTAATACAGTTCCTCATGTTGTGGTGATCCCCAACCATAAAATTATTTTTGTTGCTACTTCATAACTGTAATTTTGCTACTGTTATGAATCATAATGTAAATATCTGATATGCAGGATGTATTTTCATTGTTACAAGTTGAACATAATTAAAGCATAGTGATTAATCACAAAAACAATATGTAATTATATATGTGTTTTCCAATGGTCTTAGGCAACCCCTCTGAAAGGGTTGTTCAACCCCCAAAGGGGTCACAACCCACAGGTTGAGAACCACTGCTCTATGGTTTAAAATAATCTCCAGATCATCTGCATCTAGTATGAAAAAAGAATTAGTTCTACATATATGTGCATTTTTGCTCCAAATATATAAATTTATAAAAACTCTAACCCATATTTTAATTTTTTTTTTGTTATTGTATTTAGGCATCTATTGATGGAAAAATTGATGTCTTGTTATTTCCTCTGCTTTTTATTTTTAGCCAGATTGAATGACAAATATAGTAAGTACAGCTTGTTTTTAAATTCAGGTCAACAATGAGTAATTACAATTCTTTATTTAAAATTTTAATGATGGTGTTTTCCAGGGGGAACAAAAATGCTTCATCTGTGACTCCAGATTTCCATATGATCCAGACATCCAGCCCAACAGCCACACCATTGAGAATGTGATTACAAGTTTTGAACCAGATAGAGAAAAAAAATGGTGGCAGTCTGAAAACGGTATGATTCAGTTCCTTTTGAATGTTTTCTTTCTTCATATTTTTAATAAGGTGTATTTCTGTATGATTTTAATAATGTCAGAGCAAGGAGTTATATTGGAATGGAACAGCATCCACCAGAATACAGAGTCCTGTATAAGAACAAATTTTCTTTTCACTTTAAGAAATATTATTTTTTTCTAGCAAAATAGAAGTGTATTTTATGCACATAACTCAGAATGTTTCCCTCTTTCCATGCTGGAGACAAAAATCTCTGCATTCTTTTGTTCTTTGTAAAAATAATAATAATAATAAGGAAGTTTATAACGTGTTGGCAAATAAAGCCTAACATATAAAGCACACTGATAAGTGGAATTAATAACACCAGGAAAGTCTGAGAGTTCACACCATGTGCTTTCTCCTTCTTCAACACATGAAGGAAGAGAGATAAAGGACATGTCGTTTCTTACTGCAAACCAACGCTTTTAATATAAAAATTGAATCAAAAGGATAGTTGGCTACTACTGACGTTTCTTCCTTTCTGGATTTGTGCCCTTCTCTGGTCATAAATAACTGTGATATTGGACCTCACACTGGTATTTCCTAGATGCCCACTCTAAGTTGGAGCCTGACTAAGGATTCCTCATGTGCCACCCGGCTCTGGGCCTTACGTGCCTAAATGAATGCAGACTGGCTCACTCAGGATGGTCCCTCTTCGACATTTCTCTGGAACCCTGAACCACCACCCTACCACCCCCCGACAAATGATTCCATTGCCACATCTCTATATGTTGCACTTGAGGCTATAATCACTCGGTTTTCCTCAGAGGTAAACATATTCCCCTTAAGGGATCCTAGCCAATTAGAGGGGAGTGTAAGAATAAACACATAAGATTGTTTACAGCAAGCATAGTGTGAGGTTATTTTTCTGTCATCCATTGGACAAGTACATGATCAGTGTCTACTAAATGCCAGTTCATTTTGGACTCTAGTTAGACTCTTTCCAATGAATGGGAGGTAGTTTTTACCACAAATACCTGCTTCATTGGTGAATGGTGCCATTTTTGCTATATAACTGTTTTGACCCAAATGTCCAGCATTTGCCCCACATCTCACAGAAGGAATGCCCCTCTCCCAAGGCTGATCACATGGACAAGGGTTCTCAACCAAGAATTTTAGAGAGCAGAAAGCAAGCCTCCTTTCTAGAAAAGGTTAGGAGACCTTGACAGAGCCTGGAACATGGCTGCCCTCTCTGCAGCAAACCCTTCCCTGAACCCCGAGCCCTAGAAGGTCAGCTGCACCCCAGGGCACTGAAGTCCAGCCACTGTTCTGCAGAGCTTCACTGACCAATATCACAGCCCCGAGCCGCATGTGGCTACTGAGCACTTAAAACATGGCTAATTCAAATTGAAATGTGCTACAAGTATAAAAACACCCCAGATTTCTAACACTTAGTTTTGGAAATGTATAATAAAACATTGCTCATGTTTAAAATATTGATTACATATTGAAATGAGAATATTTTTATTTATTTTGTTAAATATATTAAAAATAATTCCACCTGCTTCTTTTTACTTGTATGACTACGGCTGCCAGAACATTTTAAATTACATGTGTCACTCATATTTCTATTGGACAGTGTACTTCAGAGGGATCAGGGTTTCCATGTTGTCCAGACTAGGGTCAGTCCTCCACATCCACACTGTAGATGAGGGCAGCTAATTACCTCAGTGCAAAGTCCTGGTCAGGATGCCTCTGCCTTCTCTTGGGCCATGGAGGGGCCCACAGATCCTCACTCCAGGGGAATGTTACACGCTGTGTTTTATGCTGCATATCAGTAAAACTAGTTCAAATGACTGTTAGCAGCTCCTGGAAGAACAGGGTGTGTCGATTTTACTGTGCTCTGGCTTGCTAGTTCACGTTTGTATGTATAGTCAAGATTTGAGTTCAGGGAATGAGCCCTCTTGTTCCACCTATGGGAAATGTCCTTGGTTGTATGTAATATTGCCACACTGTGACCATAAGCATTGCCACCAAAATATGGATGTGGGCACAATCTGGGTAAACCCTATAGTCCTTTCCCAAAGACCTTCTCTTGGGCATGGAATGGCATGCGAGGCCACTCTGGAAGACTAGGAAAGAATGTTGGTCACCAGCCATGTGATTTCCAAGGGTTTTGTTACAGACAGGCCACAGTGAGGGATTAACATGATAAACAAGGGTCTCTCAAAATCACTGATTTTCTTCTTTCTGGATTTTTCTTTAGGCCTTGATCATGTCAGCATCAGATTGGACCTAGAAGCATTATTTCAGTTCAGCCATCTTATTCTGACCTTTAAGGTATAGATGCATAGGTTTGCTGCCCCTTTTATGTACTTACCAAAATTCTGGGCTTACCTGAAATTTCACTTATTTGCTTCCTTGCAGAGAACAAAAAGCTGTATGCATCCAGACTCAATCTTTGTCATCTGGGTGTTTGTTCTTGAACAAAAACACAATAACACTATTCACTAATAAATAACTTATATAGTTAACAACAACAAAAAATGTCTTAGAATATGTAGCAAAAAGGAAATCATGAAGCACTAGGGTATAGAGACCATAACAAAGCGAAAAATAACTTTTAGGAGAAAAGGGCAGGAACTGGAAATTATTTAGGGAAGTATGGAAAGACTGTGATTCAAAAAGGAAGAAAAATTAACGGGCCTTTGCTAAGGTTAGTGAGATGCCAGAGAAAATCCTGTGCTATAAGCATTCTCTAATCATTCATCAAAACTCTAATTTTGCTGTCAGGCCTGGTGCTAAGTTGTGGTAATAAGATAATGAATATAAAATAAAAAGTTATAAAAATTGGGGGGAAAGTTTTAGCCTTTGCCGTCAAAAAACTCACAGTCTAGTCACAAATACAAGCACATATATAAGTTTAAAATTATAATACAGGTTGATAAGTGCATAGACATATGGTAAGAATACTGTGGAGTTCATTGACAAGGCTAAATCTGCTCTGGGGAATTCAGGTAAACTTCATGGTAGATTTTCAAGGACATATGAGTCTGACAGAGGAAACGCATTCTAGGCCAAGAAAACCACATGCAAATTGCTTTTGAAAAATTAACATGCCATCTTTTTTTTTTTTTTATACTTCATCTCTAACAGGCCATCTTTCTTCAATTATTAAATCACATGGCCATAAACATTTTAAAAATGGAATTAGATTATAAGGCAAAATATGTGCTCATAAATACCTGCCTGCTTTTGGGAGGAGATTTTGGTATGTTCTTTGTATAGTGATTTTAAAGGATACAAATAAAGTTTGAAAATATAGAATTAGAAAATAGAAATATTCAATCTATAGTGGGTAATAAAATCTTTCTTTTGTGAAGCATCACAAGTTTAATTCCTTTTTCCATAGACTTTTCGGCCTGCTGCAATGTTAGTTGAACGTTCCACAGACTATGGACACACCTGGAAAGTGTTTAAGTATTTTGCAAAAGACTGTGCCACTTCCTTTCCCAATATCACATCTGGCCAGGCCCAGGGAGTGGGAGACCTTGTGTGTGACTCTAGATATTCGGATATTGAACCCTCCACTGGTGGTGAGGTAGCATTTCCTTTTTTGGATTTCTTTGATGTAAAATTAACCTTTTTTGTGCATATGTGTGTTAATGTGGTTGATTTAAATGAGAACATTTTAGGTAGTGCTTGCGGAAATATAATTTGAGCTGTTGATTTTTAAAAAGGAGAGAGTTTAAATTGAAATGAGTCCTGAATTCATCTCAAATTCCGATAAATGATAAATACCTTCTAAAAAATAATCCTTCACAGAGAAACCAGCTGAAGGTGAGCAGGGGCTGAAAGCCAGGCTGGGCTTCAGGGCCTGGGAAGCCAGGGGAAGGGCATTTGTTTCTAACCCCTGCAAGGGAGCACATAGGCCAGCGCAGTGCTGGATTAGTTATCTCATCTCCTTGCTCTATAAACCACCACTCAGCTGGAATCTGCCAGGAACATGCCCTGAGCAAAACTGGTAACTGGCAGAGGGTCCAAGTAGGAGTGGGGTTGGCAGGTATTACCTTATTGAGTGTAGGAGAGGGGATTGAGGCAGACAGCGGCTCCAGAGTTCGCTGCCCGATCCAAAGTGATGATGACTTGCTGAATTGTGATCCCACAATTCCACCCTAACCCAGAGTAGGAGCCCTTTTTACCTTTGGGGTCACAACTTCTGCCTTCATGGACCACTTGTGCATAAAGAGCTTTCATTTTCCTTCTTGGTACTTTTATTCATATGAGAACCCAGCGATAACCTGTATCCTATGCTAGCTGGGAGGCAATAGCTCAGCCTTCTTATAAGATCAGGATCCCTTCTTCAAAAGCATACTATTTAACAATAACGTTTTTGGGTAAAATACTTTAAATTTACCAACATTTGTTTTACAGGTTGTTTTAAAAGTTTTGGATCCCAGCTTTGAAATAGAAAACCCATACAGCCCCTACATTCAGGGTATGAATTGCTTTATATTTTTCACATCAATTTCTTTTCTAAAATATCCCTTAGGAGTGTTCCCTGTCATTACATTTCTATAGTATAGAAGGGCACCTTGAAGCAATACAACCTAAATGCACTTTGATTCATTATTTTTTATTATTTTCCTTTCTCTAGACCTTGTTACATTAACAAACCTGAGGATAAACTTTACCAAACTCCACACCCTTGGGGATACATTGCTTGGAAGGAGGCAAAATGATTCCCTTGATAAATACTACTATGCCCTGTATGAGATGGTGGTTCGGGGCAGCTGTTTCTGCAATGGCCATGCTAGCGAATGTGGCCCAACGCAGAAGGTGCGGGGAGATGTGTTTAGCCCTCCTGGAATGGTGAGTTACTTACCCAGAAAACCACAGGGGTCTCCTAACTTCCCTTCCTTTCCCTTCCCTGTCCTGGTACTCAATGTAGATCAACTTTTTTATGTGGGGACCAGCGAAGTGCCAGCCTTGTGTGGGGGCAGGTATGATTCACCTGGCCTGAGAGGTCATCTAGGGGCCTGCAGTTCTCTCTCCAGAGAGACTTTTGAATCCTGCCACATATGGGCACTACTGAACTCAAGACCAGAATTATAACTTATGATTTTAAGATAGCCCATCTTGCTCTCTTTTTGTTATTTGATTTTTATGGAATGGAGATTTGGTGGGAAGGACCCATAATTTTAAGTGCATTCTCTCACAAAAATTTATGGAGGGCCTGTTGTGTTCAATGCCAAGGTGTGTGAAAAATATCTGATATTGTAAAGATGGTCACTCCAAGTTACAATCTCACAGTGTGAATGGCTATGTCTTATAGTGCAAGTCTCTTCCATTCTTGAGACTAGTCTTAAAGAATGATGAGTAGAAGAATTATATTTTCATGCAGAGTCCTGGGGGTGTGTATACTAAATAATTTTAAACTCCTAGTCATAGTCAGACATGGCTTGATGTTAGGGCTATTACTTCTTACTCAGCTATCTCCATGTTGCACTGCAAACAGAACTGCTGCCTTTGAACTTGAACATTTAGGGCATTTTGTGGAGAGTCACATACCTTTCTCTAATTTCTTTGTTTTCTAATTCCCTCTTTTGTCTTATGCTTTAAAGCACCCTGACACACATAACACACACACACACACACACACACACACATCCCTGTCCTATTCTGCAATATGCTGCCCTGAAACTAGTAGTCAGAAAAAAAAAATTGTTGTTATAAATGTATACTAAACATCTTAAAATTTTTAATTATAAAAGCTAGTTAAGCAAATAATAATAGATAGTCCAGGTTGGTATTGTAACTAACATAGGGGGAAAAGCTAAGTCTCAGACCTGTGACCTGGAATCTCACTTTCCATTTCAAGAACCCCAGCATCCAGGATGAGCCCTCTTTCAACACTGTTTGTTTAACACAAAATGCAGGTTCATGGTCGGTGTGTCTGTCAGCACAATACAGATGGCCCAAGCTGTGAGCGGTGCAAGCACTTCTTCCAGGATGCTCCTTGGAGGCCAGCTGCAGGCCTCCAGGACAGCACTTGCAGAGGTGAGTGGAGAAGAGTTCTCAGCACAGACCGACTGCAGGCAACAAACCTGTGGCTTCCAGCTCCAGCTGTGCGATAAGCCAGTGTCTCCCATTGTCTCACAAGGAAGAATCACCAATGTCTCAGACCTTCACACCAAAATAACATTAATTTGAAAAATGAAACAATATACATGATGGGTGACCCCTCTCGAGTGCAGGGACGGCGCCATGTAATAATAACAGTGGAGATGACATTGCCAATCCAAGAATTGGGTGAATGCTGGATTTGGTACAGAGGTCCCTACCATTCTCCTGAATAATCATGCATTCCGTGAGCATGACCTTAAACTCCTGTGTCAGATAATAGGAGAAATGAGGTCTAGGTTGACATGCTATTGTACTTTCTATAAAATTTTTAGGCAAATAACGTGGAGGTTTTACATAATGCGTTTACAGCCTCTAAGTTTTGATGAACTTTCAGACAAACTTGTTATTCAGTTTCTTTTCCAAGTCTTGAGAAAAATAAGATTTGAGGGCACAGAGGTCACTAGCAGAGCCCGCGGAAAAGCGTCATCGATGAGTCATAATATACAAGACCCAGCAATGTTTATGCTGTTTACAGGGAAGAAAAAAGCAACAAGATGAACAGCATAGACATTAGCACAAAGACAAACAGATTCCTCCAGACAGATTGCCCTCCCTTGTATTGCTCCAGCTGCGCCCCAGCTCAGAGAGGTGGATTGAGGATCTATTTTAACAACTTACCTGAGAATCCCAGTGCCCACAGAGCATATGATGTAAAAAATTCAAGTTTACAAAGTATGTCAGTAAAAGTATTATTGACTGAATGACAACAAAAATATTGCACTTCAGGACTTCTAGATTACCCAAATGATTTACTTTTATTAACTTGATTTTTTTTTTGATATCTACATATTAAACGTTTGGGGAACACATTTTATAGAGAGTATATGAGCATGATAAGAGTACTAGAAAGGTATTTTGAAAACATGTAATTTAACTGTTTGTATACATGGTGTGTTCCTAAAAAGTAGCTGGAGTGCCTAAAGAAAGAGGAGAGGATGCAGGAATCGTAGGTGGAATGCCAGCTCGGTTACTCTCCACACCTTGCTGAATCTCTCAGTAACTCCTCTCCTCTCCCAGCTTGTAACTGTAACAGCCACTCGGACCGCTGTCACTTCGACATGACCGTGTACCTGGCCAGCGGCGGGATCAGCGGGGGCGTGTGCGAAGACTGCCAGCACAACACCGAGGGACAGCACTGCCATCACTGCAGACCCCTTTTCTACAGGGACCCCCTCAAGGCCATCTCAGATCCTTACGCGTGCCTTCGTGAGTTCCCAGCCTCTGGCCTCATCCTTTCCACTGGTTTGAGAAATGCTGAAGGAGCAAGTCTCACTGGGGCTGCCAGTCCACACTCGGCTTAGCAGCATCTCCAAACGGCCGTCTTAGGGGCAGTGGGGGATTGCAAAATCACTTCAACTCTAGAGCGTTTCTTTCTCTGAACAAATTGGGCCAAATAATCCAGGTCCATCCTGGCAGTCTTGCAGCCGTGGTTCCTCCTGGAAAATCAGGACACTCTTCTAGATTCAACCAGCAGGGGGCGGATGGTTTCAGAAACGCCGCAGACACCTGGAGTCTTCGGAGGTCAGCTCCAGCAAGTAGCTAACTACTGGAAATAGCTACATTTGACTGGCTGTAGACAATTCCAGTTTGTTGTTAAGATGCATGAGCTATTACCTTGCTTATTTTTTTCTTTTTTAACCTTAAAGCAGTTTCGTTTTATCTTTAATTTCAACTCCTAAAAATATTTCAAGCATATACAAAATAACAGAATAATATAGTAAACACCTTTATAACCACCACCAGCTTCATCAAAATTTCTTACTCTATCATCTTCAAGACTGTAATAAAACACTACAGGTACTAGTGATGTCCTAGATGCAATCTGTCCCATTTGTCTACCCTTCTTTCTAGGGACAAACTAACATATTTAGCAGCTATCACCATATTTATTTTTTTCTTTTTTTAAATTTAATCTTTATTGTATTTTTTCCCATTACCATTTAGTCCTCTTATAACCCCCTCCTGTCAGCAATCACCACACTGTTGACCATGCTTATTTTTACATTTTTACATATGTTTTTATCTACAAACAATACATATTGGCAAATTTTCAAACTTTAGATAAATTATATTATTCTGTATTGTACCTTTCAGTATTTTATTCAACATTATATTTTTAAAATTTGTCCTTATCAGGTGGCCCTAGATCTCCAATTTTAATTTCTGTGTATAATTCCTTTCTTCCTATAAATCTGACAAGTCTACTTGTCTATTTTGATTTTGATGCTACAATAGCCATGTATGTGGCCTTGTGCACATGCACAGAGGCTGTCCCTAAGAGTCATACCTAGGAGGGAATTACTGGGACATAATATAATCTTCTTCAAATTGATTAGGTAATACTGAATTGTCCCCTAGGCAGGTGTACCAAGTAACAGCCTGACCAACAGTGTAAAAGGGTTCCTGTTGCTCTATATCCTGGCCAACACTTGGTTTTATCACGCTTTAATTTTTGCTATGCAAATGGATCTCACCATTATTTTAACTTGCATTTCCCCGAAGCAATGAGACTAGAGTGAACAAAACACCTAGGTTCCAAAATTTAAGGAAGCAGTCACTCTCAGAGTCATCTCAGAGTCATGTAAGCATAGGGTTGACACTTGCCAGTTGCACTAACCTGACAGTGAGTACCTCCTTAATTTTGAGCCTTCAGCACCTTGCTTGCCTCTCTTTAATCTCAGCACTGCTGTTGATCATTGCATAGAGAAATACCCTAACCTGATTTCAAACACCCAGAGCCAGTTACTGAGTCTGAGAACTTAACTTGCAAACTAACAGATTAGCCTGTTATTGTTCCATGGATGCTTGTGGAGAACATGAAACTCCTGGGTCAAAGTCAAAAGACTTCATTACTCATGGCACAGCAAGCAGCAAGAGGTTTGTCTTGGTGTGAGTTTCCAAGCCCTCAAGCCCGAGTTCCATGAGGCAATGCAAAGGACATCAGGTGGATCCTGTACACATAATGACTTTAACTCTTAGCTAGGAAACATTGAGCAGAGGGTTCATTGCTTTTATAGCAATGCAAGCAAGCTTGTTCTTTGGGGAGAAGTTTCCTCATTCCTCAAGTTAGCTTGCTGCAAACATAATCTAGAGATGTGGCCTGGATAAAGAGCAATCAGGGCCTTGCATTGTCAGCACTGTCAGCAAAGCGTTCAGATGCCCAAGACCCATGGAAGATTGTTTCTCTCAATACCCAGAAATCCTGCTTCACATGCTATATGATCACTGTTATATTGGGTATGGGACTTGCTATGAAACTATAACTTCAAACTTTATATAATCATAATACATAAAATGAAGTCTTATGCAAAAGTTATTCAGTGGCTACCTGAATATATACAATATTCTAGATGTCAAACTTTAAATCATCACAATTTTTAAAAAAACATAAATTTTTTTGTTCAGATTACTCAGTAGGTACTTGATTGCATAAAATTTTATTTACAAGGCCTGTTTAAAATTTAAAGAACTGAAATCTCAGAAAATACATTTTTTTAAAATCAATGTCCTAAGTGTCCTACATTTTTTATGAGAATCCATAATCACACACACACACAACTGTTATTTTTGTTTTTAAAGCTATGTATTTATAAAAGAAGATGAAATTGCTTTCTTAGGAAAATATGTTTTGAAACAGATAATCTCAGAATATGGAAAGAAATTTGAAATAACTAAACCAAATGTTTTGAACACATTGAACTAATTCTTGTTCCTTAAGAACCACTTAGTATTAACTTGATGGTGCTTTTGAAGGAAACCAGGGAAAGAAAACTAGTACCTCAATATGAAATTAAGAAGTGATTCTTTGTAAACAAGGAGTTTCTTGAGGAAAGGCAGTTAAAAAGGTTATAAAAATTGCCATCATGAGACTCTTCAGTTTCTCCCAGTTTACCTAAATAGATGCTTATGTATGTGTAAGTGAGTCTATACAAATGACATGTTTTAAGACTGACTCACAGCAATCACATATAAATTTCCCTTAAGTTGTTTTTGTTTGACTCTAAATATTTACATAATCAGATTCCAGGCATAAGACTTAACTAACTTTAAGTCTTCTATGATTAAAACAGAAAAAAACCCAAAGATTTGGTAGACACGACCACTGATAATAAAATTTGCTAGAATTAAGTTGTGGGACACCAAGAGATTTTATTGAAATTCTATCTTAAAGACCATGACATAGGGTTATTTCGAAGTAAAGTTACTACCCACTCACTCACATCCCCCAGAGATGCTTCTGTACATAATTAAATTATACTCTGGAACTCAGCACTAACCCTGTGGAGTGTCTCCCAAATAAAGCCGAGCTTTTTCCTTTTGGCTACTTCTAAAATGAATCCCCTTTGTTCCTTTCTAGAAGCAATGGCTTTAATTAGAAGAAAGTGTGGTTTTCCAAACTAAACAGAACCCAGTGCTGTTTTTCCGTAGTAAGATTTCCTCTCAAGTCACAATTCAATAGCAAACAATTGACATGCAAAAATTGTTTTCCATGACAACCAAGTAATTGCTTCAATGACACCAAACAACTGGTTTGACTGGATTTTTTCACTAAACTCACTAACCTAACTGGTTGTTGTGTAAACATAGCTTTAGGCCTGAGGGTTTTATTTTTATCGATCTAAAGAAAACTGTATAAAAGTGAATGTAATTATTCCTTGGAATCAGGATGTTCATTTATGTATTC
Source organism: Furipterus horrens (assembly GCF_987537825.1). Lineage (NCBI taxonomy): Eukaryota > Metazoa > Chordata > Mammalia > Chiroptera > Furipteridae > Furipterus > Furipterus horrens. Next base: position 55,308,112 of record NW_028327179.1, on the reverse strand, counting down.
TTATTACATTCCTTAAAAGTGGAATCCCTTGAAAACACAGCACCACAAAGATACAAGGGACCTTTGTGGTCATCTAATGTCTACCACACACACGTCCTCTAAAAAGGCACAAGTGCTGTTCCAGTCTCTGCCTGGACACCACCACTGATGAGCAGGGCAGTGCCCTGTTTGACAGCCAGATCTGCTAGAGTGTTCTTCCTTAGACTCCGGTAGGCTCTGCCTTTAGTAACGTCTGCCCTCTGGGATTATTCACACTATCAGCATCCTTTATCATATGACACACCTTCCTTCAGTTGTTCAAGTTTCTACTAAAAAAAAGGGAGTGGGGGAGTTGGAACTTTTGTTGCTCGTTTGCTACAGGTGACTGTTATCTAATTTTCCAGAATCTCTTCAAGGTTTTGCCCCATCAGCAGACATCCATAAAGGAAACAAGAATATGAACATTTCTTGGTCTTCCTTTCTTTCTTGTAGGTGCTCCTAACAGGGACAATCCAGGTCTCTTTTTTTTAAATGGGTGGAATTTTTCAACACTTTCAAAGAGCAGAGATCTGGGAGCTATTTCTGAGCAGTGTTTGCCCACTTGTCCAATTGTTTATACATATTTAATGATTTAAACAATGTAAAATAGTTATAGCATGAGTAAAATGCTATGCTTACATTTCAGGTTTCCCACAATTTGCAGTTAACTTAGATAATGCATGTCTGTGTCCCCAGCTTGTGAATGTGACCCCGACGGAACCATATCCGGTGGCATTTGTGTGAGACACTCGGATCCTGCCTTGGGGTCTGTGGCCGGCCAGTGCCTGTGTAAGGAGAACGTGGAAGGAGCCAAGTGCGACCAGTGCAAGCCCAACCACTACGGACTGAGTGCCACTGACCCCATGGGCTGTCAGGGTGAGTCAACGGTGGCTGCACAGCCAGCCCGGATGGTTTAAGGCTTGGGGCTGTCTCTGTCAGCTCTAAACTTCGGTTCATTGTAAATACCCGAGAGTCCTTCCAGGTTCTTGGTTTTTAAAAGAGATTCAAAAACTCCCATAAATTTTAGTTAAGTTAAATTCTTGGTAGTTTACTGGGTTTAATCATAAGTGACCAGCAGGGGGCGGTCACATTTTTCTGCTGGAGCAAACAGTGGAAAATGCCAAGAAACTTAGCGCGAAGCTGTGAAACCTTTAGAAAAACAGCTTCCACTAGAACTCTTCTATACGGACTGTAAAGACTGATGACTTCTTGGGCAATTTTCATGTGATGGCTCCTTTCTTTCTTTCTTTTTTACATTACTTTCTTTTCTTCTCAAACCTCTCCTGTACTTTTATGTTCTCTGACAAAGAAAAAAAATTAGAGTCTGGGGAGAGGTTTCAGGGAAATAGAAAAAAACTTCAGAGTTTTCTGGGGCCAAATGAAGAAGCCCTTGGCTTTAGGATCACACAAGCTTAGAGCTGCCTAGGATCTCAAGGAGCTGCAGAATCTTCAGGGTGTCTGGATAAATAATTTCCCTTCCTTCACAGCATCATACTCTATATTTTTATCCATATAAAGAGCTGTACATTACTTGCATGTTTAGAGAAGAGTGTACTAAATCTTTCTGTAATAAGATTTTCTTCTTGAGTTTAATGGCAAAATTAAATTTCAGGATAATGAATTATATAGTCAAGCCAGTGCCCCGTCACACTTTGCAGCACTCCAGACATTTTCCCTGGTTCCCAAACTAACTTAATGCCCTTTGAGAAGAGGCCAGATAGAGGTTTTTGTTTTGCTTTGTTTTGTTTTTCTTTTATAACAGCTTTAGTTAGGTATAATTCACATACCACCTAATTCACCTTTTAAAGTGTACAATCAGTGATTTTTTTTTTTTTTTTTTTGTATATTCAGAATCAGTTTTAGAATGTTTGCATTATCCCAGAATGAAACCCCATACCCTACTTCTGGCTATGTACCCAAAAGTTTGAAAACATGGTCTGAAAGAGATATTTGTATACTCATGTTCATCGCTGCATTGTTCACAGTGTCCAAAAGATGGAAACAATTCAAATGTGCACCCATGGATAAGTAGATAAGCAAAATGTGGTATGTATATACCATGGAATGTTATTCAGCCTTAGAAAGGAAGGAAATTCTGATGCATGCTACAATGTGAATGAACCTTGAAAGCCTGTTAAATGAAATAAGCTAGTCACAAAAGGACAAATATTGTATAATTCTACTTATATGAGGCACCTTGAATGTCAGATCCATACAAACAGAATGGAGAATGGTGGTTGCCAAGTGCTGGAGAAGAGGGGGAAATGGAGAGAGATGATGTTTAATGGGCACAGAGCTTCAGTTTTGCAAGATGAAAAGAGTTTTGGAGATTGGTTGCATAACAATGTGAGTGTGCCAACCCTACTGAATTAAATTGTACGCTTAAAATGGTGAAGATAGTAATTTTATGTTAAATATATTCTACCATTACAAAAAGATAAGAAAAGAAACTCCATGTTCTTTATCTACTACTTCCCTATCCTCCCATTTCCCCAGCCCTAGGTAGGACAAATCAACTTTCTGTTTCTACAGATTTGCCTGTTGTGAACATTTTATAAACTGGAATCCTATAATTTGTGGTCTTTTATGGCTGGCTTCTTTCACTTAGTATAATATTTTTCAAGGTTTATCCATGTTGTAGCATGAATCAATATTTCATTTCTTTTTATAACTGAATATGTCCATTGTATCAATATATCCCATTTCATTTATTCATTTTTCAGTTGATGATCATTTGTATTTTTCCATGAACAATGGTTTTTCCTGAATGGGAAATATACATCTTGCTCTGGTAGTATAATTTCTTAGCCTTCATAACATAAAAAAAAAAACTCAGAAATGTCTATGGGTATAAAAGAGAGAGGGGGAGGAGAAGAAAATGAAAATGGAACAATGCAGTAAAAAAAGAGAGGGAATAAATGGGGAAATGATAGATGCATCTGCCGTAGAAGGAACCATCAGTAATAACCATGGCACCAGAAATCCTTGTCACTAGTCAGCTCCCCAGCCAGCATCACTCAGCATAACAGTGCAGGGCCCTCAGTTTGCATACTCCACTTTCTTATCTCCTCCTAATTGCCATCCAGTAGGTCTACACGAGGGCTCTGGAAGTGTTTGGCACTGGTATTCCTGTGCATGGTTGTGTGCAGTACAATAATCTTGTAGCCAGGCAGTCAGGAAGCTTGGCAAGGCTGGCTGTTCTGTGTTCCTGTGGCCACCTGTTTTGCTCAGTGTGAGCTATTAAGAACAGTTACAAATGGTGTGAAATAAAAATGAATGATTGTGTATGCTGTGCTTTCAGCCTGCAACTGTAACCCTCTGGGGAGTCTGCCACTCTCAACCTGTGATGTGGACACAGGCCAGTGCCTGTGCCAGCCCTTTTCCACCGGACCCCACTGTGAGGAGTGCACTGTACGTATTTGCCTACAATTTCCCTTGTAGGTAGTGATGCAGACTTCTACTGCCGTTGCCTAGGAGAGACTTGGTCTTGCTCATTGCTTTCCTTGTCCTATTGTGTTTGGATACTACTGTGCTAAATGTGTTTATACTACAGAAATCAGCAAATACTAGAAATCAGCCCCCACAGAGAGCTGGCTGTTAATCATTTACTAGCACACCAACATTTACCAGATTGGACTGAACCTACTCAGGCACACATGCCAATATTTTTCTGTTTCATTTTTGTTTCACTTTATTGTATTTTGCTTTATTGTGCTTCAAAGATATTCCTGAGTTGTTTTTATTTTCCCTCACTTGAGGATATGTTTCTATTGATTTGAGAGAAAGAAGGTGAGAGAGAGACAGAGACAGAGAAACATCAATTCATTGCCTCCCGTACATACCCCAACTGGGAGTCAAACCTGCAACCCTTTGGTGTATGGGACAATGTTCCAACCAACTGAACCACCCAGTCACAGCAGATGTTCCTGGTTTTATAAATTTTATTTTTAATTATACTTAGCATACAATATTATACTAGTTTCAGGTACAGTACTCCCTCACTTATCGTGGGTATTATGTTCTAGACCCCTCTGCCCCGCAATAGGTGAAAATCCATGAAGTAGGAACCTTACATTTATTTTAATATTTATATATTTTTTAAGGCTTTATAAACCCTTCCCACACACTTATAAACCATTCCCAGTCCCTTATTAACCTTTCCCACTCCTTTATTAACCTTTTCCACACTTTTATAAACACTACTTATGTTCTTAAACATATTCTACACTCTTAAACCTACGTAAGTTTAACAACATACATATGCAGTACTGCAAAATCCTGCAATATAGTGAGAAATCTACGATAAATAATTAAATATAATATTTTTTAAAATCCCGCAATACAGTGAGGCTGCAATAAGTGAATCGCGATATAGAGAGGGACTACTGTATACAAAATAGTGATTAGACACTTATATGCTTTACAAAATAATCACCACAGTTAGTACAGCATAAAGAGTATAGCTCATGTCAATAGTTTTATACTTTGTTCACCTAAAAGGGCCAAGCAGTAGAAGGTAAGAGCATTTACCTACCTGCCCCTTTCTTTAGGCCTACCAGATCATGGGGCCTCTTCTGTTCTCTGCCCGCAGTCTCTTTACCACTTCTACCACTCCTTGCCTAGAAATATTTTTGATGTGCTCATTTAAAAAATGGATTTAAATGTTTTTAAAAACATCTTTAAAACATTTATTCCTGTGGAAAATAAACTTTTGGATTTTTCACAGACTCCACCAAATGTATGAGTACATATGTCGAAAATTTGTCAAATAAAACATTTTTACTCCATAAGAAATGTGTTATGCAATAGGGAGTTCAAACTCAACTCTTCTTTGTTCTCCAATCTTGGCAGCCACCATGACATTTTAGAAAGAAAAAAAAATTAACCTAATAAAAGAACAGTGACCTTGATGTGTCTGAAGAAATGCAGCTGATAAATATGAAACATATGCCTATTAGGACATAGTTTTGTGCTAATATTTTAAGTAATTTTACTGAAATCATATGAGGATGAAGCAGAGGAGGTAGGGAAAGAAAGCACAGAAGTATTCAGAAGGCACTCAATGTGAGACAAGGTGAGTTGTCTCAAAGTTTACTTAGCAAAATGAGCCACACCAAGCTTGGTGGCCATGCGTGGGCAACACAAAGAAGCATACAGAGCTGTTTAACAGGATCCATGGAGACACCACAGCAGAGCAATCCAATAAACCTTAGACTCATGCTGAGTTTTTTATTGGCAGGTTAACTGCCACTTTGCAGGTAACTCGATTGTGTTTACAGGAAAAAAATAACTGAGCAAGGGCCACCCAAGGGGCACCTGTCCATTGTCAGTGAGCCCACATATCTGCCAGGCGCCCCAAAACCACATCTGTCCAATGGTGCCCTGACCTGTATTGAGGTGGCCAACATAGCAGTGTACCCTGCCCAGAAGGCATTTTCACAGCCCCAGCCTCAGTGAAGCAGTTCATTTCACCTTGTTTCTGCCTAAACTGAAATTTGGTTTTGTATAAAATATCAAAAGTCCTTTACTGAATTTTGTAACAAATTAAGTCAACTTTAAATGTTTAAAATAAATCTTCTTGAGTAAAATTGGGCAAAAAATTTTATCAAGATAAAAAGAAAAAGTATAGCTATTTCACGAACCCATTTCAAACAATAGTTCCATGCCTAGTAAGAGCATGATTATTTTATAGTAAATCTTATCATATTTAAGAAATAGTTGTTTGTATATCACCAGTTGTTTATCCTGAATAAAGGTCAAGATGTTGCAATGATGAAAAGTCTTAGGCAACAGAGCTAACTCTCAGAGGAAGAGATTGTTATGCCAAAACAACTCTATTTATAAACAAGTGGTTCGTCTAAACTCTGATATTCATGTAAGACCTCAAAATCAGCTTGACTGATTTTTTTTTTTTTTTTTACCCCAAAACATTTCAGTATTGTTTAAGTAAAAGTCCCTAGGGATTTTGCAGTAAGGAAATCTACTGGTTTTATAAAAACAGTTGTAAATAGGGTAGTTGAAGAACTTCTCTTGACTGGCCTTAAACAACCCAGCTTGAGGCTAAATTGGTTCTGTCAGAGGAGCTGTGTGGTTTCCATTGCATCTCCACTTGAACACTACACAGACAACTTGCCTGTTCCCTTCATTGCATGTCCTTGGAATGGGAGCTAGTGTCTTTGAAAATCATTACCAAGTACACAAACAATAAAAGCTACTGTATGATTGTTCAGGCTGTGTGGTCATTTGTTGGGCAACCATTGAATTGTAGTGCTTTCGATATTATATGCCAAAGCAGCAACTATCTTCATACCTGAATCAACTGAGCATTTTCTCTTTGTAGGTTGGATACTGGGGACTGGAATATCATCTCCATGGATGTGCTCCCTGTGACTGTGATATTGGAGGGGCTTATTCTAATGTGTAAGTCAGTAAAATGGGTAAAACAAAGTTTTGCGACAGTATTCCTCACTCACATATCTACATAAAAGCAAACTTTATTCTGATAAGTTCATAGTCACAGGTAAAGAGCATCAGAAAGCAACAATCTCCAGACATTAACCAGAGCCCAGCTGATTTGTTTTACATGAAGTATCTTCAAGGGTAAGATGACATTTCTACTGCCTGGATCTCTCGTGAGATGATGGGATAGATGCCTGCAAACGTGTGACCTGGCCTGCTTAAAACACTAACTCTTGCCACTCCACAAAGAGATCCTACCCTCTTTTTTTCCTAGTTTTTCAAGCAGAATCAGAGCCACTGAGGAAAGAAGTGGCTATTTGGTTTCATGGATCTGGATTTGCTTTTCAAGACCAGACTTCTAGAGCCCATGGCTTCTCCTCCCTAGGAGAGTTGATTGATCAATTCAAAGAATGGATCCAAACTTGGGCACAGTTAGCTCAGCACTCCCATGCCTTCACTTTGCACTTGCCTCCTCTACACTTTTTTCAGATGGGTTTGCTTTTCCTCAGGTGCTCTCCCAAGGATGGGCAGTGCAAGTGCCGCCCACATGTCTCTGGCCGCAGCTGCACTGAACCAGCCCCTGGCTACTTCTTTGTTTCTTTGAATTTCTATCTCTATGAGGCTGAGGAAGCCACGCCACTTCAAGGATTTGCCCCTCTGGTTCGTATTTCATTTACTCTCCTTACAAACTTCATTTGATGAAATAGCACACCCTTGAGATTATGGCTAAGGTACCTGGAAAAGATGGTTTTACCCACAAATGCAGATCAGAGTAGAGTTTATTCTGCCATGGAACTATAGATTATATAGATTCTTGAAAGCAGAGTCTGCATTTTGTTGATCTTTGTATCCTGGTTCTAGCCCAGAGCTTGGGACATAAATATGAATTGGGTTAAGTTGTGATAAAACTGACTTGACTTTTGCTCTTTTGATGCACCCATCAGATAGTGTGTTTATTGAGCCTCTACTTGTCTGTCTCCCCCATGGCACTGTAACCCATGAGAGGAAAGGGAGGATGTGTGACCCATTTACCATTGCTGCTCTAGAGCATGTCACATAAGAGGAACTTGACAGATCTCTGCTAATGAATAAATGAATGATTGAATGTGGTACATGAAAGCAGTGTAGATGTGCTCTCTGGCCTGTGAAGCTACTCTGGGATTAGCAGTTGTCACTGAAGTCAGTGATGTTCACAGGAGTGTGTGATTGCAGGTGACACTTGGTACTCTACTTCATTTTCTACAAGTTACATTCCTGTGGGGTATATCAATGTAAGAAAGTCCAAACCTGTAAGAATTTTTAGGAGTTTATTTGAGCCAAACTGACAACAATTTCCAGGAAGCAAAATCTCAATGGATTGAGAAAATGCTCCAGAAAATGGAAGTTTTACCACTTATTTATACTTCAGAGTCAAAAGGGAAGACATACAGGGGTTGTGTGAAATCTACTGGTGAAAGATTAGTGAGGTGGGAGAAAGCAAAGCAGGGAAACTTCAGGGATTGCATGAAAAGTAAAAGGAATAGACACATACTTCTTTTACATAGATGGTACCGGATAGTTAACAGTTAACAATTAACATGATAACTGTAATGGTGAGGGGTTTTGTGGTCTCTGCTCTGGTGCTGTGAGAGGGGAGGGATTACTGTGGCATTCCAAAGGTAAGTTATCATAGATGCAAAAAGACGATAGACCGGCTCAGTTAAGGTAAAGATTGACCTTTGTCAGAGAAGATACCAACTAAGACATGACTACCCGCCATGACTCACTTTTAGGTAGAAAGTTTTAATTTCAGACCATCCTATGTGGTTACTTTAGGTCTCTGAGTTTGTAAGGCTGCCATGCGGGCCTCCCCTGAACTTGTCAGGTTTAGTTTGTGGCCTCTTTTTCGTCCACAGATATTTTCTATAAAAATATTTTCCTTAAAGTTTTGTGAGAGGTACAGACACACACATGTAAAATGATTAGAGAAAATACAAATTAGACTCCCATAACATTCTCAAGCATGTGACTCCAGCCATAGACAGGATTATGACAAAGGGAAAGGTAATGTATAATTCTTTAGGGAGAGAAAGTGTGTGAAAATTGATTCTGAAGATCAGATTGAACAGAAAACTGGGAACTTCTTTACGTCTCTTCCTTATCTGAACACTGATAGAAATTCAAAGAGATAAAAATACATAAGGGATAAAAATGCTATCATGAGCCTTGGAATTTGCAGTTTTAGTGACTGGAATTGGTGCAGCAGGAGGCTTACAGCTGTAGGGGGTCATGGAATCGAAATGAAACAATTCTTTCTGCAGTCTTCCTCATGGTTTTTAACATTGCCTCTTTATAATGGTGATGAAAAAACTTTTGAAAAGGAATGTTGGTAGTTATATGTCGGCTATACCTATTGTGGATTAATAGAGAAATATAGAGAGTTGTCTTGGCTCCTGACACAGAGCGCCTAACTCCTTTGTAATTCCTTAGTGGTAAGAGCACTTAAGAACATCTTTTGTTCTAATATGGGTCTTTGACCTGGCTCCTGATGCAGAGCTCCTAAATTCTTTGGAATTTCCTAAGCAATAGGAGAAGATAGTAGTGTTCTTTGTTCTAGTAAGGCAACTCTAAATGGGCTCCTGGGTAGCTTCAGGATGAGGACTAGTCACCAGAAAGAGTAAGCCATTATTAGAAGCTTGAAACTTTCAGTCCCATGCCCCATCCTTCAGGAGGGTGAGAGGGCTGAATATTGAATTATTACCTGTGTGATGTAGCCTCCATGAAAACGCGAGGTGTACTGGATTCAGAGAGCTTCCATGTTGGTGACCACATCCATGTGCCAGTAGCACAGTGCACCCCAACTCCAAGGGGACAGAAGCTCCTGTGTCTGTGGCCCTTCCAGTTCTCACCCTATGTAACTCTTCATCTGGCTATTTATCTGTATATTTTATCCTATCCTTTATTATATAATAAACCAGTATATGTATTTCCCTGATTTCTGTGAGCTATCCTAGTAAATTGTTAAACCCAAGGAGGGGTCACAGGAATCCCATTTTAGCCAGTAGGTCAGAAGTACAGGTATCACCACTACTTCTAATTGGCATCTGAAGAGGGAGGCAGTCTTATGGGACTGGGGTCTTAACCTATGGGATCTCATGCTAACTCCAGGTAGATAGTGTCAGAAATAAATTAAATTGTAGTACAACCATGTAGGACAACCAGCTGGTGTCAGAGACTTGATGCTTATGGGAATAAACCTACACATCTAGTGTCAGGAGTGTTGTGACTGTGGTAACACCGTGAAAGTAGAGGAGAAATACCAGAGTCTCCTTTACAACTATAAATACAATAATTTACATTTTTCAAGTAAGAATACACAAAACAAACATGATTAGTTAAAATAAATGGAATGCTACTTAACATTTATTCAGTATGTACCATGTCATGGGCTCTGAGAAGCAACTAATATCATATGTGCTAATAGCTCCAAACTGAATAGAATGACTCAGGCGACTCCTTACTCATCTCTCCATGGCTTAAAGAAAAATAGCAAGGATACAGAATGGGTTTAAAAGGCAAGGAAAATTGCTTAAAGGATTGGAAAATAATGCATATTGCAAAGGAAAGGAAATTAAAGGCGGGATGGATGTTAAGTGTTTAAAGGTTAATATGTTAGACACAATTTAATTATTCATGCATTCATTTAACAAATACATATTGTGTGCTACTATAAATAAATAAATAAAACTTGCACTGATTTAATGTTCTGTGCTTTGCACTTTATATACATTATCTTACTTAACTTTCCAAATAATAGCTATTATCATCTGTAATTTCCAGATGAGGGAAAGCATTAGAGAGGTTTAGTAACTTGCCCAAAGTCAGACAGCTGGTGGACAGTGGGGCCTGGACTGAAACCCAAATGTGTCTGCTTTCAAAGCTTGCTCTCAACCACCAGTATGTTGCCCATCCATATGCGTAATGCTGAACTTCAAACTAAGGTGGCACAGAAAGGGTTTAGTTAGAGTCCCTGCCCTTCTGGAGTTTTGAACCATAGCTACTATGTTTACATATATAGAAGGGGGCAGCGCCATATGAAAAAAAGAGTCAATAAGTGCATTAGGATTTCAGAGCCATGGGTGATCCTTTATGAACAGGCTTAACACCTTTATGAACAGGCTTAACACAGAGAAAGAATAATTGGCCTGAGACTTGTAAACAATAAGATTCAATTAGTAGACTAGGTGAGAAGATAGTCCATCCAGGAAAAGTTATAACTAATGGTTCAGAGAAAAAAAAAGACAGTTGTATTTACAGGTAGAACACGAAGTTTGTATAACGAAAAAGTATTGAAAAGGAACATTAGATTCTCCTGTTAAAGAGGCTACATTTTATTCTCTGAACAATGAGAACTCATTGAAGCTTTCTACGTAAGAAAATGACATGATCAAGACTATCCTCGGTGTGCTTTTTTTTAAGTGTACCTAGTTTTAATTCTCATTTTTTAATTATATTTTGTTGATTATGCTATTACAGTTGTCCCAATTTTTCCCCTTTGCCCTCTTCCACTCAGCACCCCCCAGTCCCTCAGGCAATCCCCACACCATTGTTCATGTCCATGGGTCATGAGTATAAGTTCTTTGGCTACTCCATTTCCTATACTGTAGTTTGTATGTATCCCCATGGCTATTCTGTAATGACCTATTTATACTTCTTAATCCCCTACCTCTTCACCCATTCCCCCATACCCCTCCTATCTGGCAATCATCAAAATACTCTCCGTATACATGACTCTGTCTCTGTTCTTGTTTGTTTAGTTTGTTTTCTTAGATTTGATAGATATGTATTTATTGGCATTTTATTGTTCATAGTTTTGATCTTCTTTTTCTTAAATAAGTCCCTCTAACATTTCATATTATAATGGTTTGGTGGTGATGAATTCTTTTAGTTTTTCTTGTCTGTCCTTCAATTCTGAATGATAGCTTTGCTGGGTAGAGCAATCTTTGCTGTAGGTCCCTACTTTTCATGATTTTGAATATTTCTTGCCAATGCCTTATAGCCTGCGAAGTTTCTTTTGAGAAATCAGCTGACAACCTTATGGGTACTCCCCAGTAGGTAACTAACTGCTGTCCTATTGCTGCTTTTAAAATTCTCTCTTTATCTTGAAGCTCTGGCATTTTAATTATGATGTGTCTTGGAGTGGGCCTCTTTGCACCCATCTTGTTTGGGACTCTATTCTTCCTGGACTGGCATGTCTATTTCCTTCACCAAATTAGGGAAGTTTTCTTTTATTATTTTTCAAATAGATTTCCAATTTCTTTCTCTGTTTCTTCTCCTTCTGGCACCCCTATGATGTGAATGTTGGAATGCTTAAACTTGTCCCAGAGGCTGTTTACACAATCCTAGGTTTTTTGGATTCTTTTTTCTTCTCGTTTTTCTGATTGTTTGTTTTTTCTTTCTTATGTTCCAAATCATTGATTTGTTCCTCAGCTTCATTCATTCTACTGTTGTTTCCCTGTAAATTGTTCTTTATTTCAATTCATATGTCCTTCATTTTTGACAGGGTATTTTTTTTTTTTTTTTTTTTTTTTTTTGTAATGCCATTGAGGTCCTCACTGAGTTCCTTAAGCATGCTTTTAACCAGTGTATTGAACACTGCATCTGATAGATTGTTTATCTCCATTTTATTAGTTCTTTTTCTGGAATTTTGATTTGCTCTTTTGTCTGAGCCATGTTTCTTCATCTCCTTGTTCTGGCAGCCACCCTGTGTTTGTTTCTATGTATTAGGTAGAGCTGTTTTGACTCCATGTCTTGGTAGCATGGCCTAATGTAGTAGGTGTCCTGTAGGGTTCAATGGCATATCACTCAAGCTGGGTATTTGAGGTGTACCCTTTGTGTGGGCTGAGTACACCCTCCTCTTGTAGTTGAGCCTTGGTTTCTGTTGGCAGAGCATTGGGAGGAATTTAACCAGGCCAGTCAGCTGCAAGATTGGCTGTGACCACCAACCTCTGCCCTCCATGGAGGATCAGCTGTGTAGGGGCAGAATGGTGGTGCTCCAGGATGGTCTGTAGTTGTTCACTGGGTACACAGGTCCTGGCATTTCCTGGGTGGTGTAGGCCAGGGTTAGCCCCCACCTGTGCTTGGCCCAGGGCCACCCTGCCTGAGCTAAAAAGCAATCTGAAATGGCTGCTACTTGTGCTGGGCCTAGAGATTCCCAGGCAAAGCCAAGCTGTGAACCTAGGCTGACTGCTGCAAATGCTGTGCCTGGGTCCAGTTAGCAAGAAGTATAGGAGCTGGGGGCTTGGGGCTTGGCTCATTGAGGCTGGCTGTTGCTTATTTAAAAGGCTTTAGGAGGATGTGTAGCATGAGCTAAAACCAGCCATTCATATGGAAAAGCCACTGTTAACAGATGTAAGTTGGGTGGCACGGAACTTCAGGGGATCTCTAGAGTGGGGCAAACAGTGTTAGCCAGGTTGATGAAGTCTCAGATATGTCACCCACCTGCTGACTCTGTTGAGAGAAGGTTCAGATATGGGTTAATGGCATCTGCCCACCTTTCTGTCTGGGAGAAATCTGTCCCCCAGTTCCTACCTTAATGCCAGACACTTCAGTGCCTTCCTGTAAGCCACTTGTGCCTTTCAAGCTGCTACCCCAGTGCTGGAATTCAGAGGGAGTGAGTCTGAGTAAGTGGGCTATTTAAGACTGCTTGTGACTCCAGAAGTTTATTCCACTGACTCAATCCCCACTGGTTTTTGCAGCCAGTGTCATGGTGAGTTATCCTCCTGGCACTGCAACCCTGGGCTGGGGAGCCTGGTGTGGGGCTGGGACTCCTCACTCCTGAGATCTCCTTCCCAAATTTTTATCCACCACACATGGATGTGGAACCCGCCTTTTCCACATCTCCTCCCCTCCTACCAGTCTGGATGAATGTGATCTCTTTAATTCCATAGTTGTCAGACTTCCATTCATCCTGCTTTCTAATGGTTCTGAGTGATGGTTGTTCTATAATTTAGTTGTAGTTTTGATGTGGTTGTGCTAGGAGGTGAGCCATGTTTACTTATGCTGCCATCTTGACTGGAAGTCTCCTCAGTCTAACCCAAGAAAAGCCTGGGATGGAGGGAGAGCAGCCTGCAATGGTCCAGATAGGAATAAAAGAGACAAAGGATGGAGATGGAGACATGAAAGGGCATGAATCTCAGAGAACTAGGAAGAATGAAAAGTAACTCTCTTGGTAGGACTTAAAAAGGCTATATACAAGGACACCTCAGAGATGTTGTGGATTTGGTTCCAGACCACTGCAATAAAGTGAGTCATAATCTTTTTGCTGGTGAAGGGTCTTGCCTTTGATTTGTTAAAAAAAAAAAAAAAAAAAAAGCAAAACATCTGAGAAACACAGTAAAGCAAATTGCAATAAAATGAGGTATGCCTGTGTATATATTTTTCTTAGCCTTTTTGGGCTGCTATAACAAAAATACCATATACTAGATGGCTTATAAACAACAAGAGTTTATTTCTCACAGTTCTGGAAGCTGGGAAGTCCAAGATCAATGCACTCGCAGGTTCAGTGTCTGCTGAGAGCTCACTTTCTGGCTAATAGACATCTGTCTTTTTCCCAACTCCTCACAGGACAGAAGTGGTAAAGGAGCTCTCTGAGGCCTCTTTTATAAGGGCACTAATTCTATTCATGAGGGCCCCACCCTTGTGACCTAATCAACTTCCAAAGGCCCTACTTCCAAATACATGACCTTGAGGATTAGGTTTCAACATAATGACTTTGCAGGGGAGGGAACAAACATTCAGTCTGTGGCAACATACTTGCTATTCAAAATGTAGTCTGTGGATGGGCCATCAATACTGGCATCACCTGGGAGTTCATTAGACTTGGAGAATCTCAGGCCCCACCCCAGACTCACAGAATCAGGTCTGTATCTTAGCAAGATCCTTGGGTGATTCATATGCAGTTTGGGAAGTGCTGGTTTGTTTTCTTAGAGAAATTACCTGTGGTCACAGAAGTTAATATTGATTGAATTTAACACAGTATAGAGTTTGATATAGTATATAGTTGATTCCATAATGTGTTTTCTTAATAAAGTTAATTAAACAATTTGTAATTTTGTGTTATAAGATTAACACAATTGGTGAGTAAAAAAAAGAAGAGGATTAGTATGCATAACCTCAGAGGGGCCTGTCTGAAGGGTCCTCCTCACAGATGAGTAGAAGAACTGATCAGAGTATGGCTGAGGCTCTGAACAGTAAACACTAGAGTAAGAAAGTTCTTAAAGTGCCACTGCTGACCTCAGGGCTGCATACTGATGCTGAGCAACATGGGCACCTGTGAAATTAATGACCCTGTATATAAAATCAATAATGAGACATAACCAAGCAAACACCAATGTCCAAGATACAGTGAGCATTTGAAAATGAGCAATTGGAGATTCTAACTGGGTTGTAGCTGAATGACTAAGGAGAAGATATGAAAGAGAAGCCCATAAAACCCAAAATTTCAAGGAAACTGGAGTTGCATTAATGCAATTCCTTTGCTTCTGTCTTACTGGTGCAATTTGGGTATCCTGGTATAACCCCTCATGGGAACTTTCAAGACCAAATCCTACAAACTGTGAGAACCACGAGGAATCGATCTAGAGTGTGTGAAAAGTTATGATAGCTCATTAATCTTTGAATCTGTGTACCATGCCTATTGTTGATTTTCTACAAATTTTTTCTTGACATTTCATGTTAAAACATAGCATTTGTAGTTTTTCTTAAACACCACAAAATCAGTAGATAAGAATAAATATTTTACCAGTTTAGAATTTCACTAGTATAACATCCTTTAAAAATAAAAACCAATATGTGGCCTTAGCACTGTTACAGCAGATTCAGCAAGAATAAACCACTCAGAGACTGTCGATAAGGAAAGCAAAGGGTTTATTGCCAGCGGCCTGGCCTAGACCAAGTCTCCAAAATGGCTCTGACCCTGAATGGGGTTTAGGGCAGGGTTTATATAGGGTCTTTTCCTTTGGTGGGAAAACGACCCCGGCAGGAAGTGGGGGTGGGACAGCTGCAGGTAGGTGTGCACATGACATCTGGCAGCAACAGGGACAAGGTTTACAGGGTTATCTTCAGTTGTAGTCAGCTGCTTAGCCGGATTCTCTGCAGGACAGACAGCTCTGCAAAAAGGCCGGATTCTCTGCAAGAGAAAAGCCTCAAAGAGGCAATTACTTAATGCTAGCAGCAGACATTTGCAAATTTTTACAGGCCTTAGGCAATGGGGCCCTTAGGGGATGACTGGAATTCCTTACAAGGAATGGCTGAAGGCCCTACAGGACCACCAAAAATTTTCTCTTTTCACAGGAAAACAAAAAATTATTAACTGTTTCCATGACTGCTTCCTGAGGCTATTAAGTGAAAATCATAATTACCTTTTAAATTATGGTATAATCTAAAATTCTTGAACTTCAAGATCATTGGACCTTTTGTTGCTTACTTACTCTTTCATTTCTTTTCTTTTTAAGATATTAGCAACAGCTTTGCCTACATGCGATGTGTATTTGCAGCAGCAAGGAAATGATTTCATAATCGACAAAGGAAATATAATCCTGAAGAGAAATCAGAAACAGAGTATGCATGCTGACAAGCAGAGTGAGGTAAGCTGTCTCTTCATGGCCATGGTCTGTCGGGCCATAAACAAGGAGCCCAGGTAATGCACTGAACACTGTGCTGGACCATAGAATTATTTGGTCAATGTAAGGTCTTATTATCCTCAAGAACTGAATGGAGGAAAGAAGAAGCAAGCTCCAAGTAATTAGAGCCCCTGTGTCTTTTCACAACAAAAATTTCTGGAATGCTGGATTCCAAGGAGTTGGAGAGTCAGGTACTGTGAATTCACAATTTCTTGTCATTTTAGTAAGAAAGGGTACAGTGGTGAAAAACGGTTCTCCTAGTCAGGGGAAAAAAACCTGCTGATGTCCCTGGGAATGGCACATGGCTATGCCCTCAATTCCAAGGTGGTTGTAATTGGTCAGTGCTGGTGTGAGTGCCAGGACAATGCCGCCGCCTTGGGGCCCTGCCTCCAATGGCTTCAGAAGGCTAGAGGAGATCTGAGGACCTTACAGCCAGCCAACTATTATTGACTTAGAGTTGGGACTGCTTTAGACCCATGTGTTCATTCGTTCATTCATTACACTGGGATCTTTACTAAAGGTTCCTGGTGCATGTGCATGAATGGGCATGTTGGAAAAGCAAACAAAAGCAGATGTTGGCTGTCTTGTTTACCAACCTAGCACCTGAAAAAAATTCATTCATATAAGAGACCATCTTAAGTGAGTGAAATGGTTGAATGAGAGATGACAGAATTATTTAGACTTGGAACCTGTCCTTAAACTCGTTGTTGGGAAATGAGCCATGTATACTAATGTGCGACAGGTGAGCCAAATCCACAAAAGAGGGGCATATATGTGATATGGACCTAGAGTGGGGAGAGCTGCCTCTGGCTGACAGAGTCAGCACAGGTTTCATGGGGGTGTGCCTCCTGCTGTCCTGCACACCAGTCCTGGTGGCTTTGCTATTCCTCCCATTTCTGCTGCCATCTGCATGCCCATGAAGCCTTCTCCAGCTCCCCAGGCTTCTCAGTCTGAAGTCCACCTAACGAGAGGTCCACCTGAATGTACTCCCTGTGACACAGATCAGTCAGCCTCAAATTTTACTGTGTGTAAGAATAACCCAGAGGTTCATTTCAAATGCATATTCTAGGGCTTTACCCTTGAGATACTGAATCAGGGACTCTGAGACTGGTCAAGAAATATGCATCTTTGCTAAGCATCCCAAAGTGCTTCTGATAAAATGGCTCCTGACTGCACTTTGAGGGGCACTGCTCGAAACCTTCCTGAGCTGCACTCCAAACTCTTGCCCGAAATGACCGCCTCTGTATTACTGATTTGCAGACCTTCTACCAATCCCTTAAGACCCAACTCAGATTTATCTTTCTCTTACATTCCTGACATCTGGACATAATTAATTGCTTCCATCTCAGGGGTCCCAGAGATCAGTAGTTTTCAAACTACCAGCAGGTCATGCCTGTTGGTAAGTAGGTGATAAAATCATTGGACAGGGTCAGCTTAGCATAACAGAAGATTACAAAACAAGAACATATTTTTTTGGTGAAACTTTTGTTTCAGTTTTATATAAATGTGTGTGTGCGCATACATGGTGATTAGGTTGGGTTCCCTAGAAGCAGAGATTACAACAGAGATTTAGGAGGATGTGCTTTATTGAGGGAGCACTCATCAGGAGAAACATGTAAGGGAGGGAGGGCAGTAGGCTGGGGAGGGGGAAAGTAAAGCAATGATAGGGTCTGGGGGAGAGTCTAGCCAGGGCCTGAGCCCCCAGGAAAGCTCAGAAGCATAAATTGGCACCACAGAGTTGTCCTGCATCGAGGTCCAAAGGCCTGCCTATTATATTCCCATATCAGTCAGTCATGACCTGGGCCACCAGGGCAGATGGAGGTAGCCTCCCAGGTGAAGTGGCTCCCATCAGCCAAGGGCAATTCTCAAGAGAAGAGAGCAGCAGCAAGAAAAGCCAGCAATTGCAAGAATTGGTGGCTGGATAGAGTGGCATCAACTAAAGTCCCCTCCTTGAAGGCTCAGACCCACATACAGGGCCCAGGACAAAATAGAAAGACAGGGCTCCTGTTCAGAAATTAGGGAAAAGAGCCACTGAAGACAGTAAAATACAAAGCTTTAGACTTTCTTCCACAGTCTCTCTTGTCAAAGTGCTTTTTATTTTCTATTTAATGCTGTTCTAAGTAAAGAAATATTAAAAATTTAAATTATCATGAGTCATACTATTCACATTTATATTATGTAATACAAGTTTATCTGCAAACATAAGGGAATTTAACTCATATGTATCATAACTGAAATTATACAATTTGTAGTTTGCAGTTATAGATGCATTTGTATTTTGTTCCTTCCAGAACAATGAGAATACTACGCAAAATTGACTCAGCTGTTCTTTTAAGTATATTTTATTGATTATGTTATAACAGCTGTTCCAATTTTTCCCCCTTTGTCCCCTTCTGCCCAGTGCCCACCTTCCCTCCAGCAATCCCCCCTCTTAGTTCATGTCCATGGGTTGTGTATATAAGTTCTTTGGCTTCTCCCTTTCCTATACTATTCTTAACTTCCCCCTGTCTATTTTGTACCTACCAATTATGCTTCTTAATCCCTGCACCATTTCCCCATTTCTCCCCCTCCCCCCTCCCAGCTGATAACCTTGCAAATGATTCCCATACCTATGATTCTGTTCCTGTTCTGGTTGTTTGCTTAGTTTGTTTTGTTATTGTCTTTTAGATTCAGTTGTTGATAGCTATGAGTTTGTTGTCATTTTAATGTTCATAGTTTTGGTCTTCTTTTTCCTAAATAAGTCTCTTTGACATTTCATGTAATAATGGCTGGGTGATGATGAACTCTTTAGCTTTACCTTGTCTGGGAGGCACTTTATCTGTCCTTCCATTCTGAATGACAGCTTTGCTGGATAGAGTAATCTTGGTTGTAGGTCCTTGCTCTTCATCACTTTGAATACTTCTGGCCAGTCCCTTCTTGCCTGCAAAGTTTCTTTTGAGTAATCAGCTGATAGTCAACTGTTGTTATTTCACTTCATGATACATGTTCTACCAGCACTCTCTACCTTCAGCTTACTGATAAGGAAGGACTGAAAACAAAAGAAACTATGAGTTTCTCTATCTTTCTCTCTCCTTCTAGTCATCATTTTCAGTGTAAGTAGTTGGCTTATACTGGGTAGTGAAATTAATAATGTGTTTCTTGGAATGCCTTCACCTTCTTCTTGCTTTCTAATTCTGGTTGGAATAGAAAGTTTGGCTTTTTGGAGCTCTTAGTCCCCCTGTTAGTCATAGTTATAACACACTTTCTTTGCACTCACTTTGAGTCTCACTGAACACCAGTGCATAGTAGGTCCACTTGAATCCTGTGCTCATGGGCATCACATGTGCTGTATGTGAATGGGACAGCAAGGATGCAGACATGTATTATGCCTATCTCTTTGGCTCATGTACGTGCTCCATCATCTTAAGAGATTCCACTTACAAGACAACTTCAAAGATAAAATTATTTTAAGATGGTGACAGAAGAGCGTTTAGCCAAGTATGGGCTCTTCTGAGCGTGGGGCCCTGTGCAGCTCCACAGGCCTGATGTCCATGGAGCTGAACCTGCCCATTTGCTTCTGTCTTAAGTTCACTCCTTGCAGACATAGTTTTCCATGGTCACAATTCCTGGGGAAATTTACAAAAGCAGATAAGCTTCCCTGTTGCAGTTGATCCCAAGGCTGTAACTGATACTCAATATCTCCCTCCTTCCTCACCACATCTTCTAGATTCTCCTCATCCTCAACTAGCACTTTTTTTAAAGTATATTTTATTGATTATGCTGTTACAGTAGTTCCAATTTTTTTCCCCTTTGCTCCCCTCTGCCCACTACTCCCCTTCCCTCCAGCAACCCCACCCCCTTAGTTCATGTCCATGGATCGTGCATATAAGTTCTTTGGCTTCACAGTTTCCTATATTATTCTTAACATACCCCTGTCTATTTTGTACCAGCCGATTATGCTTCTTAGTCCCTGCACCATTTCCCCATTTCTCCCCCTCCCCTCTCCTAGCTGACAACCCTCCAAATGATCCCCATACCTTTGATTCTGTTCCTATTCTGGTTCGCTTAATCAGATTTTGGTTTTATTTTTTAGATTCAGTTGTTGATAGTTGTGTTTGTTGTCATTGTAGAGTTCATAGTTTTGATCTTCTTTTTTTAAGAAGTCCCTTTGACATTTCATATAATAATGGCTTGGTGATGATGAACTCCATTAGCTTCACCTTGTCTGGGAAGCACTTCAGCTGCCCTTCCATTCCAAATGATAGCTTTGCTGGATAGAGTAATCCTGGTTGCAGATTGCCTTTCATCACATTGAATACTGCTTGCCAGTCCCTTCCTGCCTGCAAAGTGTCCTCTGAGAAATCAGCTGATAGTCCTATAGGCACCCCCTATAGGAAACTCTCTTCCTTTCTCTTTTTGCCCTCAGGACTCTCTATCTTTCACCTTTGGCACATCAATCATGATGTGTCCTGGTGTGGGCCCCTCTGGGTCCAGCTCGCCCAGGACCCTCCGTGCTTCCTGGACCTGTACGTCCATCTCCTTCACAAAATTTGGGAAGTTTTTCTCATTTTTTTCAATTCTTGCTTCCTCATTCTGCACTGGTTGACTGTTTTTTTCTTCCTTATGTTCCAAATCATTGATTTGAATCCGGTTTCCTTCCCTTCATTATTGGTTTTGTGTGGATTTTCTTTCGTTTCACTTAGCATAGCCTTCACTTCTTCTCTTATGCGCTTGCTGTATTCAAGTGTATCTGTCAAGCCTGTGAGCATCTTTATCACCAGTGTTTTGAATTCTTCATCTGTTAGGTTCTCTATCTCCTCATCTGTTAGGTTGGCTATCTCTTTGTAGCTTAGCTCTCCCACTGGAACCTTGATACGTTCCCCCTTTTGGGCCATACTTCTCTGCCTCCTCATTCTGACAGGCTCCTGTGTTTGTTTGCCTCTGCGTCCCAGGTAGAGCTGTCACTCCTGTTATGTTGTAAGGGGTGGAGCCTTAGGGATTCGTCAGTACAGGGCGACCTGTTTCACCACGTTGTGGCACTATATGCGGGGGAGGGGTCCGAGAGGGAACAACGCCGCCTGCCCAGCACTCACCCCTTTTCCAGGCACCTCTCCCACTTCCACACTGGACTGGTGCCCCTCTAGCTGCTGTCCTGGCCATCGCTCCCAGAGTGGGTGGGTCTGTGGATGTTCTAGGACCATGGGGGCCCTTTAAACAGGCAGACTCTGCTGAGACCAGATGTTTCTGCCTCTACCCCAACCCCCACTAGTCTGCACAGTCAGAAGCAATGAGGCTTGATTTTCCTTGGTGCTGGGACCATGAGCTTCGAGGTCTGGTGAGGAGCTGGGTACGCTCCCCAGGTGTCCCTCCTGACTTTTTAAAACATGGGACTGCAGTTTCTGCCAGCCTGCCACTGCTGCTACCACCACACCGTGTCCTCTCCACCCAGGCTCTGCCTCTCCTACCTGTCTGGATGAATGTTTCTTCTTCATTTTTTAAAGTATATTTTATTGATATATTATTACAATAGTTCCAATTTTTTCCCTTGGCTCCCCTTCTCCCTGCACCCCCCCTCCCCCAACATTTCCCCCCCCAAGTCCAAGCCCATGAATCATACATACAAGCTCTCCTGCCTCACCCTTTCATATATTCTTCTTCTTCTTTTTAAAATAATTAATTAATTAATTATTTTAACAATAAAAAATAACAATCCCTCCCTTTCAGACTTAAGACCCTTTATAATCTTATAAAGAACAATGGACGAAGGTCTCAAGCTCCTCTAGCTGCTTCAAGCTTCACATGGTCGTCGTCCTACCTACCATTGGGTCCAGAAATCCCTAATAAGAGTGGGGGGTATGGAGGGGAGGGTGGCCTTCCCACATGGGTAAGGATCGTGCAGACTCCAGTTTGGTTGGCTGTCCCCGGACAACGGCATGCTTGATTTAACAGACTGGCATCCTTGTTGTATTCTGGAGGCAACAGATTTCGCAACAGGGTTAAAGGACATCATTCAATCCATAACCACTAGATGACAAAAGACAGGTATTAATTTTTCAATGTCCCACATTAGGGAAGAAAAAAGGGGAGGGGGCTTCTTTGGAGGAAGGTGTGCCAGGTACATCTCACCTGTCCAAAACCCTTTTGCCCATTATACTTAGTTTGGGCTGAGGGAAATATTTTAGGTTTCCCCCCTCTCAGACCTCTGGGCTCTTTCTGTCCGAGCCTTTAGGACAGAAAAGAGAAACCAGTTTTAAAGTGAAGCCCACAGACCACCCCATGATTCACCAACCCAGCCACTTAGTTCAGCCAAACCATTGAGTCTCAGGAGGCAGTAATGCAGACAGGATTAAGTGAGGCCTATATGTACAGACAATCAGGTAATGAGATTGTAGGCTTATGCCCTTTGAAAACAGAAAACACATGTTAATTTATGTAACATAACCCACATACAAGTCTCTAAATCTGTAAGACTGTCTTATCGGAAAGACATCCAGTTGCAAGGCATTTGACATTCTTCTTGCCTGTAAATTAAACATCTTTGATGATACCACAGACATAGTTTAACTTTCAAGTGAAAACATATTTTAAATGAAAAGAAACTTTAAAGACGGTTAGCTGCACTACTTTATAGTCTACCACTGAGCATTATGATTTTCCTTGAATCACGATTTTTCTCCCTAAGATTACCCTCCTTGTCATTAAAGGGACTGCATTAAGTTCATTTTTAATTTATCCTGTTCATTTGCATAAACACAACAAGAGCAGCAAATGATCACTTATGATCTTTAGTTCTGCTTTGCTGGAACTTACTCAAGGAACATTTAGGGTGACCTTCAGTCTGCCCTTTAAGGTACAGAAGCAGAATCACATACCTGGAACTCAGCCTTGCCTGTAGACATCTGTCTTTTCCAAGTCCTTCTGGTTTTCCATTGTGCCTTAAGGTCCCATCTAGCCATCTCTCAGGAAAATAACCTTCATTCCTTCCCTGGAAAGATTCCTATGGACCGCGCATCCATTCAAGGTACCAGGCCTTTTATCTTACGGACTTTTATTACCTTTGAAAGTCAACCCCAGTTCCTCAGGGCTTTTTGGTAACAACCAAAGCCCAAGCATGTCTCCTTTAGGCATGACATTCCAGTCAAAGTCTTAGTTAAAAAACAAACAAACAAAAAAAAAAAAAACCTCTATTAACAACTGGTCTTATTAGTTTTATGCAAAGAAACTTATGTCATTAATTTACTTCTTTAGAATGGCAAACTCTGGAGGATGAGATAGGGAGAAAAATATACAGTGTGAAGGAAAATCCTTGTCCTTCTAATATTCACTGAACTTGCATTTCTATTCTTTATATTTTCATTTTTCCCCCACTAAAATTTTTTGTTTGTTTTTCCATTACAGTTGTCCCATTTTTTTCCCCCTCTTGCTTTCCTGCACCCTGCCCCCCCTTCTCCCACATTCAGTCCCCACCCAGTTGTCCATGTCCATGGGTCATTTATACATGTTCTTTGACTAGACCCTTCCCCTTCTTACCCCCTTCTCTCCCTCCCATCTCCCCCTTTGTTATTGTTAGTTTATTCCTTGTTTACATACCTCTGGTTCAGTTTTGCTCATTTGTTTGTGTTGTCCATTAGTTTCCTGTAATAGGTGATAGCATAAGGTATTTTTCTTTTGTTGCCTGGCTTATTTCGCTAAGCATAATTCTCCCTAGTTCCAACCGTGTTGTTGCAAATGGTAGAAGTTCCTTCTTTCTTTCAGTACTTATTCATTGTCATTTCCCCCTTTGTACTTGTGTTCCTCTGTCTCTCTCTGTTTCTTTATCTTCTTAAAGCAGACCCTTTAGCATCTCTTGCAATGCTGGTGTGGTGGAGATGTATTCTTTTAGCCTTCTTTTGTCTTGGAAACTCCTTATTTCACCTTCCATTTTGAATGAGAGCCTTGCTGGGTAGAGTATTCTTGGTTGTAGGCCTTTGTTTTTCATTGCTTGGAATATTTTTTGCCATTCCCTTCTGGCTTGTACTGTTTCTGCTGAGAAATCTGATGATAGCCTTATTGGAGCTCCCTTGTATGTTATTAGTTGTTTCTCTCTTGCTGCTTTTAGGATTCTCTCTTTGTCTTTGAATGTTGCCATTTTAATTATGATGTGTCTTGAGGTGGACCTGTTGGGGTTCATCTTCATTGGGACCCTCTGTGCTTCCTGGACTTGTGTGACTCTTTCTCTCCTCATGTTAGGGAAGTTTTCTGTCATTAGTTTTTCAAAGAGGTTTTCTATCCCTTGCTCTTCTTCTTCTCCTTCTGGAATTCCTATGATACGGATATTATTGCGTTTCATGTTGTCCTGTAGCTGTCTTAGAACCTCTTCAGTCTTGTTCAGTCTTTTTTCATTT
Source organism: Furipterus horrens (assembly GCF_987537825.1). Taxonomy (NCBI): domain Eukaryota; kingdom Metazoa; phylum Chordata; class Mammalia; order Chiroptera; family Furipteridae; genus Furipterus; species Furipterus horrens. The sequence continues at coordinate 55,283,610 of NW_028327179.1, read as the reverse complement.
TGTTGCACTGTCTGGGAGTTTTTGTGTACGTTGTCCTCCAGCTCGCTGATCCGATCTTCTGCTTCCTCTAGCCTGCTTTTAATTCCTTCTACTGTGTTCTTCAATTCAGAGATCATATTCTTCATTTCCTCCTGGCTCTTATTGATAGCTTCCATGTCCTTTTTCATGCTGGTGTAATTCTCAGTAAGTTCCCTGTAGTTTTTCTGGAGTTCTTTGTAGTTTCTGCTGAGCTCATTGAGCTTCTCCATAATCCATGTTTTGAATTCCATATCTGATAGTTTGCTCCCCTCTATTTCATTTAGCACTCTTTCTGGGGATTCTACCTTTCCTTTCGACGGGGGTGTTGTTTCTCTGTCTCCCCATTTTTGTGACTCCTATTGTTTGTTGGTGCTTCTTAGAATGATCTGCACTTCCTGGGTCTGCCCCTGGTGGCGTCAGATCCTGTACCATCTGGGCCTAGGCAGCCTGTTGGAGACTTCCAGGGATCTACTGCCTTTGTCTGTCTTCTTTAGTTGTTAATCTATTCAATCTGTGATTAGCCATCAGACTTAAGGACCGTGGGTGTGGCAGCTTAATTCCTATAGTCAGGGCTTTTGCTTCCCCTCAGGCTGATGCCACTCAGAGGGGAATGGTCTACATGCAGTACTGGGGATGAGTCAGCACTGGGACCTGGTCGGCTACTCCCCCAGTTCTCCCCTCAAAGCCACCACACCAAACTCTCCGCAAGTCCTAGTCCTCTCTGCCTTCCTTCTGCTTGAGCCCAGGGTAAGTGGGGGCAAAATATTTTCATATGTGATCTGCCTAAGAGCTCTTTTTCTCCAGCTGTTTCTCTCCGGCTAGCAAGAAACCCAGTGGCTTTTCGCTTTTCTCAGCTGGATACTATTTTACTTTCCACTCTGTTGCTGTAGGCTGGGAAGCTTGGCTGGGGGTTTAGACCCTGCCTTTCTCAGGGGGAATCCCCGGATGCTGAGCTGTTTCTCAGTCCCTTCAGCTGCCACCCGTGTGAGCCCAGCCAGCCCTTCCGCGTCTCTGCACTCCCTACCGGTCACGTTGTGATGTAACAGCCTTTTCTGTCTCTCCGTGGTTATAAGACTTCTCTCCAGCTGGTGTTCGGTTGGGTATTCCAGATGATTTCTCCAGAATTAAGTTGTAAATCCGGACTAGTTCTGGGAGGAGGTTAGTGTAGCTTCCACTTACTCCTCCGCCATCTTGTTTTCTCTCAGTGTTTCTTCTTTATATCTTTGTTTGTTGGACTTCCATGCAGTTTGATTTTCTGGAACTTGTGGTTGTTTCTAGTTTTGAGGTAGTCGTATTCCTTCTTAGTTGTGGAGGGAGATGCAGCATGTCTGTCTATACCTCCATCTTGGCCAGAAGTCCTCTACTTCTCTTAACTATCACTTCTTGCTTGGTTCAATGACCTAGACCATCATCCCTTCAGGGTCTGAGTCCCAGGTTACCATGCCCTTATCAGGCCACATGCTTGGGAGCTCCAAAAGTACCTCAGTGGTTCACCTCAGTTACCATATATATTCCTTGTGTTCCCATTATACAGCAACAGTCCTACCAAGTATGAGGATTCCTTCCATGCCTGCTGGTCTATAGTCATCAGGAGCCTAGGTAACCATACAGCAGCCATAGCTTTAAGGTTAGTGGAATTCTTTGTCCCTGCCCAAAAATCAAGACATCGAGACCTACAGAGCCTAATGTTGTAGGGACAAGAAACCCAAATTCTCATGGTCACTGGGAGTGATGATATGCTTGGCTACTCCATAGTTCCTAAACCCATGTTTTCTCCCTTCTGGGGACACAGCATCTCATAAAGACCATTCATTTAAATAGTAAATAACACTCTGAAAAACACTGCCCCATCTCAAAAGATGCCATTTCCAAGCTAGTAAAGCTGATGCACCTTTGAGGGGCCCCATTCCACTGCCATCCAAGGGCAGCATCTTCTGGATGCCATGGTTTGTGTAGGAGCAGTGGCTCCCAAGTTAGATGACTCCTGCTACACTTCTTCTGCTGTAAATACACTTGGGCTGAGGAGATATTATGTTTTCCCACATTAGTCAATCAGATACTCTATGAGTCCTCAGAGAATGTGCTGACCAAGGCCATGGAGTGTCTGATTCTTACTGTGGGAGACCACATAATATCATGGACCAAGGGACCAACTTCACGATCCTCCAATACAGGGGACCTGTGTACTATTTTGCAGGATATCTGGATGGTCCAGATCCTTTTGAGCTATACGGGTAGAGAGTGGGAGAATTAACAGTTTTGGGTCAGAACTGAATATACGGATTCCAAGTAAATATAAATTGCTTCTGTTCTTTCTTCTTCATGGGGATGAAAAAGAACACATTTTGCATTTCAATAACTGCATATCATAGACCAATATGGTGTTAATCTACTCTGATAAAGATACTTCATCTAGCACAACAGATACAAGCAGGGCTACAACTTGGTTATGTTTGTGTTAAGTTTGTAATGGGAATATAATGGATCAATTATAAAGTCTTGAGAGCAGCACTTTGAGGATGCCTCTGACTTGCAGTATTTTTTTTTTATTTACTATCTTGGCTTGGTAGGGAATGGGTGTAGGTTGGGCATATCACAAGCTTATATGTGGCATTTCCTAGAACTAAAAGACTCTTACTCTTCAGGTGAAAGAATCAATGTCCATTGCTAAGCAGGTCCATTCCAATTACATATTCAAGAACTTAAGGAAACAATCAGTGTGTAGTTCAGTAAACCCAGGCAACCCACTGTGAAAAGGATCTGGGCCAGGACTCCATTTATTACCTGAGCTTTATATGCCTCTATTCTAACAGGTGGACCGTAGCGGTACTTTGGGCATCTGATTATCAGCATCAGCTCTGATCCTGTATCCACCAACCCTTGGGAAAATCTAGATATTATTCCTTCCCCAATAGACTCAAGTAAATAACCATAGACCTCTTTGGGAAATAAGTGAGAGAATCACTCTTAGCATGGTGCTGAAGAGTCTTTCCTTGTGGGGACCTGGACTCTCACTCAGTCACTGGGTACTGCATTTGAGAAGTGGCTCAGATCTAGAACTTGGCAAAGGATCATAGATTTATTAGGACAGCTGGCCCCAGTCTTCTGCTAATTCATCCTTGATCACTTTTGATTATGGATATTAAGCAATACTTTTGTTGACTGCTCACTTACCTTGCTCCTAGGAACACCATGTTCTATTAATCATCTCCACAGAAGATTCCTATGAGTCAGGACCCCTTGTTTCCTGTTCCAACCTTGCTGCCCACATAATTATACCCATCTTGCTTTTGAGAATTAAGTGCTACCCACCTTTGATGGTCTGAGGTTCTCTTCTCCACCTTGTTACAAAGGAGCTCAGTTTTGTACTGGTTTACCCTACCAGCCTACAGAGGAGACCCAATACTCTGCTTCTCAGGAATGCTGGTGCCCCCCTCACCAGTTCATCCCTTACTGTCTTAATAAATGGAATGTCCTCCAGATCTTCCCCAAAGCAGTCAGTTGGTGGGTCTTCTGGTCTTTTATCTTAGATCCACTCTAGCATGCCTACTTCTTTGAGTCTTATAGTCCTTCCTCCACAACCTGCTGCAGTCATTCTGGCACCTCCTTTTCATTAGTCTGGGCTACAATTTTTGCCAAGCTTCTGAGAGCTACTCCAGCAACACATTGGATCTGTCTCCCAGAGCTACAGGGCCCTTGCCAGAGTGTTAAATCCTAGATCACTGGTTACCCCCAAATCAACAAACTCTTCTTATCGAGTTTCATATTCTGCCCCCTTGGTCTAGCACCCTCAGGATTCATACCCAACCATCCTTTCCCAGTGGCTACTAGTACATGCTAATCAGGGCCCTCTCAAAGATCCAGGACTTTCTCAGTCAGATCATACTGAAACTTGACCCTAATTATCAAGCAAGTAGTGAGAAGGAGTAGTACAGGCATATCCTGTGGAAGTTATACATTTTGCTTAAGATTCCTTAACTATTTAAGATTTTTGCGTTGTCTTTTAATGAGTCAGTAATGGAGAGGGAATGTCTCCATTTTCCAATAAGAATGCATGCATAACTTCTACAGTTCAAGTGTGCTCAGGAGAGCCTTAGAGTTCAAGGTTCTATTGTGTATCATCCACGTCTCAAGACCCCACAGCTTCCGTGGAAAGGGCCTGACTTTGGCAGAGATGACTTACCTAAGCTGAGAATTCAGCCTTCTCTGAAGTTCTATAGCACTTGCTGTTAAGTCTTGTGCCTGGTCTTTATTTCTTCCATCCTCTAGCTAAAGGAGATGAAAACCTCTTTGAATGCCACCAAGGAGGCTGTCTGATTCTCATACTTTGCTCTAAATTGAAAACTGATCACCCTGGGCTTGTCATCTTCTCTCACCAATGGCCTCCAACAGCAGCCTCTCGTTTCCACGGTTCTTATAATTCCTCTTTTCTCCATATTTCTCAATGTCAGAAATATAATCACGTCTTGCCTGTTCCTCCTTTTTATGCTGCCCCAGTTCTCCATAGATGACAGTTTTAGCAGTTGTTCTGCTACTGCACACCAGGGATCATCAGCATGTATTCATCATGGGGGTTCTCATTGCCAGCTGAACAGTAAATGAGCCCCCTCAGAAATGCATCTTAGAGTCTACTTTTAGGTAAACTGCTACCAGCTTTCTCAGGTCAGGTGCCATGGAAAGAGAGCCTAAGACTGGATTCAGGTGCATGTGATTTATTAAGGAAGTTTTTCAGGAAAGCTCTTTAAGAGAATGAAGAAAATAAGATAGAGAAGAAGAAAGAGTAGATGTTTTCTCGGGTAAAACAAACCTTGGATTGAACCATAGGGAGCTCAGAAGTATAAACCGCAGGCAAAGTTGTCCTGCCCCTTGAGACCACCATTCTAGCCTTTGGCTGTGAGCTATCTTGGAGAGTGAAGATGGGAGGTAAGGAGGAAGCATGGAGGGCAGTTCATCAGAGAAGTGGGGCAACACACAGAAACTGGGCGGTGGGTGCACCAACCAGGTAAGGAGGATCCCAGAGAGGCACCTACAGCATCCACCGCAATTATAAGAGTGTTAGAAAAATGTTGCATATAGATGAGTTTACATATACCAGCGTCTATTGAAGCCTGAGGATATAGTATTTTTTATTCACATTTCTGTCTCCAGTGCAAGGTTCTAAACTGCTCTACGGAAGGCACTCTGTCCTATTCATCTTTGCATTCCTAATTCAGAGGAAGACATTGAGTTGTTGCTAAATAAACATTTACCAAAAGAAGAGCAGTTGGGGTAGATCACAGAGCAGTTAGAACTCCAGGCTAAGTAATTTGGGTGTGATTCTGTTGGCAGTTAGAAAGAAGTTGAAATGCTTGTTGGCAGCGGTGTATAATATGTATTGAACTTGGGAGAGAATGGAGAGAACAGCCAAGAGACTGTTGCAGCAAAGCAGGCAAAAGTGCCAAGAGGCAGAATTCCCAGGGAGGCTGTGTGTATGGAGAGGCAGATGCAAAAGCCATTAAAGAAAAAGTATCTACAGGGTCCAAATGGCCCCAGGCTAACATCTAATTCAGAGTTTTTCAGGGATGTTAATCAATCAAATAAGTTTTGTATTTATCTGCCCCAAGCAGATAGAAGACCATTTCTTATATTTGCATGGAAGAAATATCTAAATAATAAATCCATGTGGGTTTTCTCATTGTCATCATACACATCTAGGCAAAATCCATGAAGTAGACATGGGAATCTTTTTCTTCTCTCCATATTTTGGCCAGGATCCTACAGTCATCAGTGTGGAATTTGCTCAATTCATTAGCACATGGAATACTTAAAATTAATGTGGTTTCCAGTGTCATTGCCTTCAAATCAACAATCCTATATGTAATATATATATCAAAGCTGCAGATTGAGCACATTATTCTTTGCTATACTCTGGACTGTATCCTGAGTGGAATACTTTATCTGTGACTCAGATAGATCATATACATATGCATCAGGAAATACGTGGGTTTCTTTTATTCTTTTCTGAACTCTTCCGGGGCTTGACTGTAGGCAAAGCCATGTATAATACATTTCTCTTTTATTTTAGGGCTCAGTGACTTTTGGCCAGGTGCCTGCTGTTCGCATTGTCTTCGGAGAGCTGGTTCCTGGGATGCCTATTACCTGGACAGGACCTGGATTTGCCAAGGTTCTCCCTGGGGCTGGCTTAAGATTTGCTATCAACAACATTCCCTCTCCCATGAACTTCACTGTGGCCATTCGCTATGAAACTCAGGTATCCTTTAAGTCCAATGTTTTCAGTGGTGAAAAGCAGAAATAAATTCTCGCACTAAGTGTTTCCATCCTAGTCTTGCTAGATATGTTTATCATAAAGTGATTTGCAAAAAGTAGAACATCTGGAGAGCATTATACACCAAAGGGATTCCTAAAGATATTAAAGCAACATAGTGAGCCATATGTACACATGGTTTATTCCAGAGAGAGACGCTAAAGTTGGAGTTACATATTTAAGGCATTAGGTCTATCGAAGTGGTGATGCAATGTTTGTAGAAGAATAATAAATAACTAAAATAACACAAATCCTGCTCTCCTGGAACTTTTTTCCTAAAAGTTTAATAAACTAACATGTGTAGAGATTCAGACTTAAGGGCTGTAGAAGAGGCATTTATTTGCATTTGGATTTTCCCTGAAATAAGAGAAAAACTAAAATTAGGCAGCTTCTCTTGCCTCCCACTGCTATATTACCCTTCCCCCACCTTTTGAGAAATAGCTAAAACAGAATAGAAAACAGATTAGAAAAACACTTGATGTAGGGCAATAGTTCTTAATCTTTTCTTTCATAATATGAAACCCCTCAGACCATCTCCCCTGAAAGATATTTTCTATGGCTTGTTGGGGTAGGTGGTCCCAGAGTCCCTCTGGAAATGTTCACTGTGTGTTATATGGCCAGAGCTGCTGACCCATTGTGAAACTCTTGATATGATGTAATTCTCTATTTCTCACTTACAAATGAAAGCCAAGGGACTTCAATGAACTTTGACCTGGTGAGTATGACAAAAAAGTTGTTAAATATATATATCTATATATCTATGTACATACATATATCTACATAGATATATAGATATATATACACATTTTTTCATAGAGAGGACATATCTCTAACAGCTTTGAAAAGCTTTTACAAATTGTAAGACTTTCAGAGTATAGCTAATTAGCATATACTATAAATATAAATATATATTTATATACATATAAGCATATCTAGTAATATAATAATCATTAAAACATACAATTTACATAATATATTTATGTAGTCATATTAAAAAGTACATATCCTTTGTGAAGGATTCCAAATTTTTATTTTTGTTCAATGATCCATGAACACGAGGAATTAATTGATGCTTTGGGAGACAGAGGTTAAAGATAAGACATGTCAGGAGTACCAGGGTTTTTCAGGCTTGTGAACTACTCGCAGGCAGCTATGGCCAGAAACAACATTCCTCCACCTGGATCACAATTCAGACACCAGAGTTGGGCCTGAGAGTGAACATCTAAGACTTTTTTCAACTCAAAAATTCTATTTTCCAAGTGAGCTATGGGTTGCAAATTCGATTCCATGCAATATTCATCAGGTATATATTTGTACATGCAAATCAAGTTCCCATGTCCTCACAGTGACATGCTTTTATGTCATGCCTGTCTAGTCTGCAGCTGACTGGACTGTCCACATTGTAGTTAACCCTCCTGGAGGAAGTGAGCACTGTACACGCAAGACCCCTCAGCAAAAGCCTCAGTCTTTCGCCTTACCAGCAGCCTCCAGGTATGCTTGGCACCTATCCTCAAACACTGATGGTTTCTTAGAATTTTGTTCATTTATCAATAATTTATATCCAAGAATTAAGTAGGAGAACAGATCTATTAAACAAGACTAAAGAATGTTCCTTTCCTATTCCCTCCCCCCCTCCCCATGGCCTTGAAATGTGAGAAAGTAAAATGCTGTAAGATTAAAACTAAAATATTCAGCTTGAGTTATCACAGCTGGAACTCTGTGAGGTAAAAAGCTACTAATTTTTGAGGGCACTAATTTTGCCTCATTAGAGATTTGTAGCAAAATTAAACAGAGGCCCTGATGATATTAGCATGATAGATAAAATGAAGGACATTTGTATTATCTTTTCCCCATAGCAGTCATGACAGCCCATGGCCTATAGTTTCTAAGGCTTTGCTATTTGGTACCACCCGTGGAAGAGCCATGGAAAATCTCAGTATGTATTTACTGTCCACCTAGACCGTGCCTGTGCTCCACAGTGGAACCCATATCAGAGCATAGATGAAATGCTGCCAACCATTATGATCACTTGGGTTATATAACTGTACTTTTGTCACTGTATTTTTCCTTTATTTCTCTTAATACAGAATTGTGCTGCTTCCCATACCCATCTGCTTAGAACCAGATGTACAATATTTCATAGATGTCTATTTTTCCCAGTCTTTGGAAGGAGGGTCCTACGCTCATTCACACATCCTTGTTGATTCTGTACGTATCACAGAGCTTTGTGGGTGCTTCCTTCTAAACTGTGCTCTATTATAATTCTAAAAGTACATGTTTCTAAAGAAGAGTTATAGAACAGTATGTGCCAGTGCCAGTAATGGTTTGAAATGTTTTACATATTCTATGATTAAGTCTTATGAGCTCAACAATTCTAAAAGGTGGGTACTATTATTATCCCATTTATAGATGACAGAACTGAGTCCCAGTTCTGAGCCATGACAGCATATTGGCATTATAGAAAGTTTAGGGAGAAATCCCACCACTTTAAGTATTATCATCTTGCACGTTCCCATTTATTCACATAATGCTTTTATGTTGTTGTAAACAGAGCACTTGTACAAATATGCATATGTACATTTTTCTTCTTTTTTTGTCCTAGTTTGTCTTAGCTAGTTCTTTTTTTAAAATATATTTTATTGATGATGCTATTACAGTTGTCCCAATTTTTCTCCCTTTGCCCTCTCTGCCCAGTACCTGCCTTCCCTCTAGCAATCCCCCACCTTAGTTCATGTCCATGGGTCATGTATGTAAGTTCTTTGGCTTCTCCCTTTCCTATGCTATTCTTAACATCCCCCTGTCTATTTTGTTCCTACCAATTATGTTTCTTAATCCCTGCACCTTTCCCTGCTTTCTTCCACTTCCCCCTCCCAGCTGATAACCCTCCAAATGATTTCCATATGTATGATCCTGTTCCTGTTCTAGTTGTTTGCTTAGTTTGTTTTTGTTCTTTAGATTCAGTTGTAGATAGTTGTGAGTTTGTTATCATTTCAATGTTCAGTTTTAATTTTCTCCTCTTTCTTAAATAAGTCCTTTTAACATTTCATGTAATAATGGCTGTATGATGATGATTTCCTTTAGCTTTACCTTGTTTGGGAAACACTTTATCTTCCCTTCCATTCTAAATGACAGCTTTGCTAGAGAGAGCTTTGAATACTTCTTGCCAGCCCCTTTTTGCCTGCAAGGTTTCTTTTGAGAAATCAGCTGATACTCTTATGGGAATTCCTTTGTAGGGAAGTCTCTGCTTTTCTCTTGCTGCTTTTAAGATTCTCTCTTTATCTTTAACCGTTTGCATTTTAATTATGATGTGTCTTGATGTGGTCCTCTTTGGGTCCAACTTGCTTAGGGCTGTCTGTGCTGTTTCCTTTGCCAAATTAGGGAAATTTTCTTTCATTCTTTTTTCAAGTAAATTTTCAATTTCTTGCTCTTTCTCTTGTCCTTCTGGCACCCCTGTGATTCGGATGTCAATACATTTAAAGTTGTCCTAGAAGTTCCTAAGCCTTTTCTAGTTTTTTTGCATTATTTCTTCTTTCTGTCCTGGCTGAATGTTTATTTCTTCCTTTTGTTCCAAATCATTGATTTGAACCCAGCTTCCTTCTCTTCACTGTTGGTTCCCTGTATATTTTTCTTTATTTCACTTTGTGTAACCTTCATTTCTTCTTTAATTTTTTGCCATACTTTATGAGTTCTCTGAGTATCCTTATCACAAGTGTTTTAAATCTGCATCTGATGGGTTGGCTATCTCTATTTTGTTTAGTTATTTTTCTGGGGGTTTGTTCTGTTCTTTCATATGGGCCTTATTTCTTTGCCTCCTCAATTTGGCAGCCTCCCTGTGTTTGTTTCTGTGTATTGGGAGAGCTGCTTTTACTCCCTGTCTTAGTAGCATGGCCTATGTAGCAAAGACAATTGTAAATTGTGTGGGGCAGAGCCTTTATGTAATTGCCAGGGTAGGGCCACCCATTTCAATGCTTTGTGGCTCTGTTTGGGGTGGGGTGGTTGGAGAGAGCACAAACACCACTGCATGGCTTCTGGTGATTTGCCTGGTGCTCTCCCTGTTTCAAGTCTCTTCACCCACTTCCTATTTGTGATTGGCACTCTTCCTGTTGCTGCCCTGGGGTTTGCATATATTCTAAGTTCATGCAAACCCTTTAAGTGGCAAAAATATGGCAGCTTCTTCCACCATCCCAACCCACACTAGGTTTTACAGTCAGAGGTAATGGGTGTTTATCTTCCCAGTGCTGGAACCCTGGGCTGTGTGGCCTGGCCTGGGGCTGGAATTGCTCGCTCCCAGGATATTCCTCCTGATTTTTATCTACCACACATGAATGTAGGGCCATCCATTCTGCCACCACTGCTGCCTCTGCTTGTCCAAGCCACACCGCCTCTCTGCCCCATCTCCACAACTCAGCCCCTCCTACCCATTTGGGTAAATGTGTCTTCTTTAAATCCTTCGTTGTCAGATTTCCATACAGCTCTATTTTCTGGTGGTTCTGGTTGTTATTTGGTTTTGGATATGGTTGTAATTCTTTCTATGGTTGTGCAAGGAGGCAAAGTGTATCTACCTACACCTCAATCTTGATTACAAGTCCTATATGAACACTTTTCACTTCACGTTATGTCCTAAACATTTTCCCATCATGTTTATTTAGTCTTATTTTGGGGAACTATGCATAGCATTTCTTTGAGTGACCTTTTAAATTTTTATTTTTCAATTACAGTTTACATTCAATATTATTTTGTATTAGTTTCAAGTGTACAGCAGAGTGGTTAGATAATCACATAATGTATAAAGTGTTCCTCCTGATATTTTCAGTACCCACCTGACACCATGCATAGTTATTATAATATTAGTGACTATATTTCCTGTGCTGTACTTTACATCCCTGTGACTATTTTATAACTACAAATTTGTACTTCTTAATACCTTCACCTTTTTTACCCAGCCCCCAAAACCCTCTTCTTCAGCAATCATCAGTCTGTTTTCTGTGTCTATGACTGTGTTTCAATTTTGCTTTTTTTTGTTTATTTCAAGTGACTTCTTTCAGCGCCTTTTCCCCACAGTGCTAGACCACAGAGAGTCCTTCTAACTCTTACTCTGTGCACAACTTCAGACCCAGATTTGTCACTGGGCAGAGTTTGAAATTGAGTAAATTTACATAATTTACTTATCTATTCCCCTACTTGTGAAATACTAGTTGCTTTTATTTTTAAATATGTACAGTTGGTACATATTTTCAATGTTTTAAAATATAGTCCTACTTACCCAAGGTTTTATGGCTCCTTAAGTAACTTATCAAATTAATTTCTGAAAGCTACTCTCCAATTAATTTTCAGGATTATCACTAATGTATGAAAGTAAGTTTCATCTCATTTTTATAAGAATTGTATATAATTGGGATTTTTTGAGTAATTTGTGCATAAAAATCAAATTGCTTTGCTAAAATTGTAATTTTAAATATTTTTGAGACTCTTCTAATATCATGATTTAATTGGCAAACTACAACCTACAAATTTTATTGAAACACTGCCATGCCCTTTTGTTTGCATATTATCTACGCTACTTTCAAACTACAAAGGCAGACCGAGTAGTTGTAACAGAGACTGAAAATATTTACTATCTGGTCTCTTATAGGAAGTTTGTTGACCCCTGATTTAATTAACTGTGTAGCCTTATTTTGTGAATTGTGTCCTCAAAGTTCAATTTTTCACCATTGAAAATTTTAAATTTATAACCCTAGAACTTCATTACTTCACCATCTACTGTAGAATTCAATATGAGGTAGGTATATATTGGACTTTATTCAACAAGGTGAGCTATTATAACATCAAAAAGCACCTTTGGCGTCGGCCTGCAAGCCAAGTGTCACTGGTTCGATTCCCAGTCAGGGCACATTACTAGGTTGCAAGTCAGGTCCCTAGTTGGGGGCGCAAGTGAGAGGCAACCACACAGTGATGTTTCTCTCCCTCTCTTTCTCCTTTCCCCTCTCTCTAAAAATAAATTAAATAAACAAACAAACAAATAAATAAATAAATTATTTTTTTTTAAAAAGCACCTTTGTTTTAAGATTATTTTACCAAAGGCAGATTGCAAGATCTAGCAAAAATGGAAGGAATGAGGGAAGAAGGAAGGAAGGAAGGGAGGAAGGAAGGAAAAAGGGAAAGTTAGAAAGGGAAGGAGGGAAGGAAGGAAAGAAAGAAACAGTACAACCAATTAAATTTGAATGTGGTATAAATATGTCCCAAATATTGCATGAGAAATACTTATACTAAAAAAATTATTCAAATTATTCATTGTTTCTCTGAAATTCAGTTTTAACTAAGTGATTGTATTTTCTACAGCAATTTTATCCAAAGATAGTGTAAAGCCTGCACTGGAGGGCCCTATCGTTGTGAGGTTCTACCACATGATGGTGGAAATGAAGTAGAAAGTAGAAACAAACAACAAACTCTTAAATGGGAAATTCAAACTATCATGATTTCCCTAGCCACACAATTTATATTCTTTGCTGAGAATATAAATAGAACTGTGCTCATGAACCAACAATTGAGTTACAAAGAAAGAAAATCATATCCAACAGGTTTAAATCAGGGGGGAGAAAGCTCAAAGGTGGGAGCTCAGGCAGAGTCAAGAAAGGGACAGAGGGAAAATAAGGAAGTCCTAAATCATAAAGGGGTGTAATAGTAATAATAATAATAATAATAATAATAATAGTAATGGTCATGAAACTCAACTTTATAAGAGCCAACTTAGTCTTCATTTTAAATTCATATTCTAAATATTTCTAAACTTCATAAACTTAAGAGATTATCACCAGATGCTTTATTTTTTTAAGTATATTTTATTGGTTATGCTGTTAGTGTAGCCCCAACTTTTTTTCCCTTTGCTCCCCTGTTCCCAGTACCCCTCTTCCCTCCAGCAATTCCACACCCCTTAGTTCATGTCCATGGGTCATGCATATAAGTTCTTTGGCTTCACCCTCTCCTATATTATTCTTAACTTTCCTCTGTCTATTTTGTACCAACCAATTATGCTTCTTAATCCCTGAACCATTTTCCCATTTCTCCCCCTTCCCCCTCCCAGCTGATAATCCTCCAGATGATCCCCATACCTATGATTCTGTTCCTATTCTGGATTTCTTGGTTGGTTTTTGTTTTTATTTTTTTGATTCAGCTGTTGATAGGTGTGAGTTTGTTGTCATTTTAATGTTCATAATTTTGATCTTCTTTTCCTTAAGTAAGTCCCTTTGACATTTCATATAATAATGGCTTGGTGATGATGAACTTCTTTAGCTTTACCTTGTCTGTAAAGCACTTTATCTGCCTTTCCATTCTAAATGATAGCTTTGCTGGATACAGTAATCTTAGTTGTAGGTCCTTACTTTTCATCACTTTGAATACTTCTTGCCAGCCTCTTCTTGCATGCAGTTTCTTTTGAGAAGTCAGCTGAGAGTCTTATAGGCATCCCTTGGTAGGTAACTCTCTGCTCCTCTCTTGCTGCTTTTAAGATTCTCTCTTTATCTTGAACCTTTGTTCGGCATTTTGATTATGATGTATCTTGGTGTGGTCCTTTTTGGGTCTAGCTTGTTTGGGACTCTCTATGCTTCCTGAACTTGTATGTCTATTTCCTTCACCAAATTTGGGGAGTTTTCCTTCATTATTTTATGACATAAGCTTTTGATTTCTTGCTCTTCCTCTTCTCCTTCTGACACCCCTATGGTTCAGATGTTGGCACGTTTAAAGTTGTCCCAGAGGTTCCTAAGCCTCTCCTCATTTTTTTCTATTCTTGTTTCATTATTCTGTACCAGATGACTTTTTTTTTTTCCCTTATGTTACAAATTATTGATTTGAACCCTGGTTTCCTTCCTTTCACCATTGGTTTTGTGTGGATTTTTTTTCATTTCATTTAGCATAGCCTTCACTTCTTCTCTTATGCGTTTGCCATACTTAAGCATATCTGTCAGGCCTGTGAGCATCTTTATCACCAGTGTTTTGAACTCTACATATGTTAGGTTGGCTATCTCCTTGTCTGTGAGGTTGGCTATCTCCTCATCACTTAGCTCTCCCACTGCAACCTTGATATGTTCTCCCTTTTGGGCCATAATTTTCTGTCTCCTCATCTTGACAGGCTCCTGTGTTTGTTTGCCGCTCTGTCTTAAGTAGAGCTCTCTCACCTATTATGTTGTAAGGGGCGGAGCCTTAGGTATTTGTCAGTACAGGGCGATCCGTTTCACCATGCTGTGGCACTGTATAGGGAGGAGGGGTCTGAGAGGGAACAATGCTGCTTGCTGAGCACTTGCCCCCCTTTTCCAGGCACTTCTCCCACTTCCATATGGGACTGGCACCTCTCTAGCTGTTGCCCTGGCCGTCACTCCCAGAGTGGGTGGGTGGATCTGCGGACATTCTAGGACTGTGGGGGCCCTTTAAACAAGCAGACTCTGCTGAGAGACCGTCAGTTTTTGCCTCTACCCCACCCCCCACTGGTTTGCATAGTCAGAAGCAATGAGCTTTATTTTCCCCTGGCACTGGGACTGTGAGCTGTGCAGTGGGACTGTGAGCTGTGCAGTCAGTCTGGTCTGGTCCTGCGGAGCGCTCCCCAGGTGTCCCTCCTTACTTTTTAAAGTGTGACTGTGCTTTACGCCGGCCTGCCACTGCCACCACTGCTGCTGCCACCACACTGTGTCCTCTCTTCCCCAGCTCCTCCCCTCCTACCTGTCTGGATGAGTATTTCTTCTTTATATCTTTGTTGGACTTCCATGCAGCTCCATTTCCTGGAACTTCTGGTTGTCTCTAGTTTTGAGGTAGTTGTACTCCTTTTTAGTTGTGGAGGGAGGTGCAGCATGTTTGTCTAGGCCTCTGTCTTGGCCATAAGTCCACCTGATTTTTTATTAAATGCATCCATCCAAATTATCCATTCATCATCTATTCACTGAATATGTATGGGTCAGGCACTGTGCTGGTCCCTGGTGAGTAAAATATGCTTCTTGCCCTCTAAGAATTCTCAGTGTGATACAGAAAAGAGCTATGTAAACAAAAATCATGGCAGTGATGTTTGACAGATACATAATATAAGTAGGTAATTTGGAATTAACTTAAAAATATATCTATTCTATCAGTTTTCAAGCAATCTTTTTTTAATAAAGATATATAAGTATGAAAACACTGAACCCCCTGAAGGAGAATTAAGAGAGTACACTGATCCTGGCAAACTATCAGAACCCACAGAAGAGGCTGTAAGCCCCTGTTTTAGGACAGATTCTTCAGCAGCAGAAACTGGGACCAGGACTCAGGTGCACCTGATTTATTGAAGGTGTGGGGGCAGGAAAAGAGGAATGAGGGAAATAAGAGAGGACAGGGGAGGAGGAAGCAAGGATGTGGCCTGCACTGAAGTATAGCTGCAGCCTGATCCCACAGGCAGCTTTGGAACAGAAATTACACCACAGAATTGGTTCCACCTAGAGGCAAAACCGTGGGCCTGTGTGTGCCTTAGTTGCTGGCTACAGATCACCAACCCATCCCCCACTGTGTGCATTAACT
Source organism: Furipterus horrens (assembly GCF_987537825.1). NCBI lineage: Eukaryota > Metazoa > Chordata > Mammalia > Chiroptera > Furipteridae > Furipterus > Furipterus horrens. The sequence goes on along the minus strand of NW_028327179.1, from coordinate 55,267,754 downwards.
CCTGGACAAGGTGACAGACTCCAACTTTCTGGAGAAGGGGACAGCTGTGAGCTTTGGGCAGCCAATGCCACAGCAGCTGGCAGGCAAGAAGATCTGATCAGGGCACAATGTCCCCTAGAGTCCCTGACCGAGGATGTCTAGTAAGAGAAAGTCATTGCACATTTTATGATTACAGACTAATGCAGTTTTTCCATGCCATCAATTTTGCTGCTCTGGGAAGATACTTGACTGTTTGGGACTTGGTCCTTTCAGAGTTTACTCTTTTCTAAGGCCAGATTAACATTTTTATCTATAAGATGTATTACCAAGAAGATGAGATGAAATTTCTATTCATCTCTGGATGCCCTTTTGCATAAATTTCTTTTGTTGGCAGTATAATGAGAGGGTTATCTTTTTTTCTTTTTCAGTTTCCCTGATGACAAGATATGTGTTTTCATAAAAGTGTGTTTAGCCATGACCAGTGTTGCTCAGTTTGTTGAGCATCATCCCACAAAGCAAAATGTCACTGGTTCAATTCCTGCTCAGGGCACATGCCGGGGTTGTGGGCTCTGTCCCCAGTTGAGGCATATGCAAAGGACAACCAATCAATGTTTCTCTCACACAGCAATATTTTTCTCCTTCCTTTCTCCTTCCCTTTCCTTCTCTTTAAAAATAAACACATAAAATCTTTTTTTTAAAGTATATTTACAGTCAAAAGTATATTAGGTGTCCCAGAATATAAAACTACCATTCTTCTTTCAAATCGTGGAATCAGCCGCACTTGGGAAACATAAAGTCCTTCGAGTTTCTAGAAGTGGGTCATGGCATTACAAAATGCTATAGCTGACAGGGACTACTATCATTTGGTCTATCTCATACCAAAATTGGCCAACTCTAAACTGGTTCAGACCAATCACTCTGAATAATTAACCCCTAGTTGGCTGCCTTCATCCCCCACCCCAGCCCATCTGGCTTCCTTCTGCATCTTTCTCCCCTTGGCTTATGTTTAGACAAAATAGAGTCATTTAAGTATCAACTTAAAGATGCAATGCTAGAAATTTATATATACCTTCTTATTGAACAAGTTTGTATGCAGCATATACTATAAATTAAACACCATAGAGGCACAGGTATAAACAACAACAAAAAACAAAAAAAAAAAAAAAAAAACACCTTTCCTGCCATGCTGAGGCTTACTCTCTAAAAAGGAGATGCAGGTGGTAATGCAGGAATGATAACACACTGTATATAAGTGGGACTGGGAGCCATGATAGGAAACTGAGTTGAAAGTTCAGTGTCACTCAGCAGGGTTCTCAACATCACATGCCCAGCCTCCCCTTTTATAATACAAATATTTTGTAACACTCTTCACTACCCTGAAATAAATTCATAGGTATTATAGCCTGCCTGCATGCAGAACTTCCACATAATATTAATGTAATGTACAAATGCAAAGAATAAATAAAAGGGAAGTAATTTATAAAGCAATCATGTGTACCACAATAGGTGTATGCATACACATGGAAGCACCAGAAGACAATGAAGTAGGAGATGCTCATACATGTAGAATCACTATGAGACAGTCATGAAAGCAGGTGTGCTAGAAACTTGTTTAATGTGTTTTAAAAACATAGAATAAACAGGGATTTCTTCTTCATGGATTTTCAGTGAAACATTCAAAACCTACTGTAGAAGACATAGAATGATTTTCCTTTTTGTGAGACTGTCAAGCATTTGTCACTTCACCCACTAAATGCTATAAAACGTCTTGCCTAATAGTGGTGACAACCAAAACCACCCCTTGGAATTTCCAAAATGGACCACAGGAACAATGAAGCTGAGAGGATTGAATGGATGGATGAATGGATGAATATGAAGCTTAGATTTTATCCTGAGGCAATGGGAAGCTACTGGAGGAGCGGTTATCTGAAAAAAAAAATTGCCTTTTAAAGGATAACTATGACTATACAGTAGAATATTGATGAAAAAAGGAGGACAAGAGTGGAAGATGAGGCATCTGTTGGGCTGCCACTATGGTAATCTAGGTGGTCCAACCGAGGGAAGTGACAGGGAAACAGAGCAATAAATGCTTCCTAGACATATTTAAGAGGTCAGATTGACCAGGCTTGTGATGGAATATGGAATTGATGTATGGAGGATGTGGGGTGGGTGTGGATTATTAATGACAAAGAGGAAGAGTTGACCTTCTTCAGTTTTCTGCACTGAGTAGCCTGATAGATGGTGAAATTGGAATTATTTCCTGACAATAGGCACAGAAAGGAAAGCAGGTTTCAGGTGTGTTTGTTTTGTAGTACCTGTGGGACAACCAATAGGCTTGTCTGTCCATATCTGTGCAGACTGAGAGCCCACAGTCAAGATGTGGGCAGGAGACGTAAATTCCCATGTCAGCAATCTGTAGATAGTAATGGAAGACACAGCCTTATCAATGCCACCTAGAAAGTGGGCTTGGAGTAAGAAGGAAGCCAATGAAAAAACCCTGGGAATCCAAATCTTTAGGGATGTGTGGAAGGAGAGGTACTGCACTGGCATGGAAAGTGAAGGGGAGAGGAGGCAATGAGTTTGGCAAAGAAACAAAAATTGTCCTTTGGGGCCCAGTGACCTAGTCCCCCTATTCACCTGAGCTATCAAGGAGTCAAAGTGGGCAGTGGCAAGAGAATTATATGAGGTCCAGGAGGTGATTTTATAGACTGGAAAGACATAAGCACATTTAAATGCCAGTTGAGAGACTGCGATTAAAGAAAGAAAGCATAACCCACAAAAAATGTGTCCCAAGGGCAGAGGGGAAAGTAGTGGGACACTTCTTCCTCTGGGGTCCTTCTTCCCTGTCAGTAGGAAGGGTCAAGAACAGGTGATGTTTCCCATGAGCAGAGAGTTTGGCAGGCAGGAAGTGGAGGGCTCCAATGCCTTGACTGGGGTCTCTTTTCTTTGCGAAGTGAGAGAAGAAGCAATGACACATGCTGAGACTACAGGGAAAATGAGGTTACAGGTATGAGGAGTGGAGACACTTTGAATAGTCATCTAGGGTTAAATTCCACCCTCTGGTGTGTCAAAGGACAAAGAGAGAAGGACTGGAGAGGGTTGGAGTTAAAAGACTGTGGAAAGTAGCTTCAGTGTGTACAAAGCAAAAAGATCAGAGATTTACCTGTGCCACTGGATTCACTCTCCTAACACAACCTGCTGCATTAAAACTTATTTTTAATGCTGTTCTTTCATCAATCATTCAAAATGATCAACTTGATGTGATTAGTCTGCTGTACTAACATTTTCTTTACTATATCATTTAAGCTACAAATAAACTTTTCAAATAGCATTAGGCTATAACTTAGATAAAATCTTCTTAAAAATATAACTGTAAAGATTTTCTTCAATATGTTAAACTATAGATGATTTCTCTTTGAGAATAAACATAAGAATGCATTTGTCCCCATAATAACTATATGATCTAAGCCAGGAATTCCCAAAATGCATCTGTGAATTACTGACTTTATGAGATGTATCATTTGAATATAGGACCAAATGGTTAAATAAGTCTGAAAACACTGAGTTTAAAGATCTTTCTTGCATGACTTCACAGAACCTTTGATATGCAGTTCTATTCTGTGAATCTCCAAGAGGCAGATATAGTTTGATGTAGAACACCACGTTCATATATAATCAAAAAAGACAAAACTTGTGAAGAAGAATTTTGTGGATTTAGTTTCACAGTAACACTATGGAATGCTCTAAAGCATAATTTACTATTACAAGTAGCCTAGTAAAAGTCATCAAATCTAAGACAAATTATTAGCAAGTTAAAAAGTAGTAGTAAGGACAGTAAAAAGGTACAGGCTCATTTATTTTCTTTGCCATTGTTCAATAAATGAAAATATTTAGTTGAAGACTTCTTAAATAAGTTGAAAATCTTAAAATACTTAATCATAAGCAACTTAAAGAATTGAATTGAGTCTCTTTTCAACCATTACTCACATATATTAATCTAATTTTTTTTATAACTGGAATGTGAACAGCAAACAGTTGTGGACATAAGTCTTTTCTCATTATTTTAAAAGCTTGGTCTTCTTCCCCAAACCAATGGATTGGAGGATTTCTGCAACAATTTGAATTTAGATGAATATCAACTGCACACCTGTGTCGAAATTGCCTTGGAACCAGGAGCTCAGGTGCTCCCGGGTGCATGTGAAAGGCTTATAGTCAGCATGTCTGCCAGGCTACACAATGGGGCAGTGGGTGAGTATCCATTTAGTAGGTTCTACTGAAGCACTGCTACTCTGTAAAAATGATTTTTGGAACACGAGTGAATCAATTTAATCTATCTTAGCTTCCATTCCAAACAACCAACTACTTGCCCAGTAATTAGACACACAGAGCAGTCTGTTGATGTGCTGGAATCACAACATACATTATAAGAATTATACAGAAAGAGAAGCCTTGCAGTACCATTAAGATGCTAGATTGTTGGAACAATAGCCCTAAAACAGTTATTTAGAATCTGAGATTTTAGGTCTCAAATGAACTCTAAACAACTTCTTTCATCCCTAAACTTTCATTTAATAAATAAGATGATTAGGGTTCAAAACCATTAGGTAACTTGCCCATTTCACTAAGCTACAGAGGGGTTTCTCACCCTCAGCAGTTTTGACATTTTGGGTTGGACAATACTTTGTTTGTGGGGGTAGGTGGTAGTTGTCCTCTGCATTAGAATATGTTTAGTAGCATTTCTACCCTCTACCCCCGATACCAATAGCACCCCTGCCCTGGTTGTGACATCCAAAAATGTCTCCAAACTGTGTCATATGTGCCCTGGGGCAAAATTCCTCCCAGTTGGGAACCCCTGCTATAAAATGACTGCTATGTAACAGCCTGTGCTTCCTGAGTTCCAAGTAAATACTTCTTTATAGCGAAGGGCTATGACTTCAGAGTGTCCAGTCTCATGAAAAATATGGAATAGGAAAAATCAAAGCTATAGTCCAGCACCAACATCGACCATTAGGAACTGATGTAATAATAATATCAATAATAATAATTATTATACTGGAACAATTAATTATTAATACAATTTATTTTAAGCCTCTCATTAACAAGTAATATTATTGTTATGTTTATTGAGCATGTACTACATGCCAAACAGTGTTGTAAGTAATTCACAGGCCTTATTATCTTTAATCCTTATAATCTCATGAGGTAGATGCTATATTATCCTCCTTTAACATATAAGGGATTAAGCACTGGAGAGGGACCACATGAAAGAAAGGTGCACTGAAACTATGATACTAACTACATGAGGTGCTTGTCTGTCACTTTGTTCAACTCTAACTCCCTTCTTTTGTTCCCTGCAGCCTGCAAGTGTCACCCCCAGGGCTCAGTGAGGCCCAGCTGCAGCCCACTTGGAGGCCAGTGCCAGTGTAAGCCGCATGTGGCTGGGCGCTGCTGTGATAGGTGCTCAACAGGAAGCTACGGTTTGGGGCACCATGGCTGTCACTGTATGTAGCAAAAAGCAGGTCGGGGGAAACACTCTTGTTCACAGCCTTGGTGTTTTGAAGGCAGGAAAATTGATTTGGGGAGTCTCAAAGGAGAGAGGATTGGGAATTTTACTACATTATCCAAACTGTCTATACAGATAAAATTAAATGTACTGAGTTTTTTTCTACCATACTTCATTCATCCATTCACTGGGCACTGACTGTGTAGAGCTCTATTAAGAAGCATGAGTGATGATAAAATCATGGTCCACGCTTCTGGGAGTTTGCAGTCTGTGTCAAATAGAGGGTAGCCTGTGTAGGATGTGGGAATGCCATGAAGGGAGTTGGCTGTATGATCTGTCATGTAAGCCAGAGGCTGGAAAGGCTAAAACAATGAGATTGGGAAGTTGAGAAAGGGGACAACCATGTGACCAGTATATTAAGCTTTCTGATGCTGGAGTCACAAATAGTCTTGGAACTCGTAAGTTGCCCATTAATCAGGGCTTTGATGGGGCTTCAAACACAGTGGGTAGTTCAGTTATCATGGCTATTACTTCTGTTCATGATGTAAACCATTAGTGAAAATTCTGTCCCCCACAGAAAGCTGCCTTAGGAACCATGAAAACCCCCAGGTACACTAATTCTCCCTTCAGGTAGGGGAACATATCTTTCAGTCCTGATTCAGAGCAATGGCACACCTTCCTGGTCATTGCCTGTCTAGCAAACAGCCCAGCAAACAGCTTAGGTCCACCATCACTTTTTTCCTCTTTTCTTTAAAAAAAAAAAAATTAATTGCTTGACATACACAAGAGAATTAACACAAAGTAGCAAACATTTCCATGTAGCGCCCTGTCAAACAAACAGGCGTCACATTTTTTGTATAGGGAAGATCAGCTCAAAGGATTCAACAATTTAGCAGAAAAGGGTTGAACCTCTACTATCTTGTCTAGGAAAAAGAAAAATATGACCATGTTGAGAGGGGAATTTTATATTTTTTTATAGTCTTAAAGTTTGACTCTCAAGATACATGAAAGTTCAGGTCATTAAAAACACATTACTTATTCAATTCCTCTGTATAAACAACATTTATCAGACCCAATTGTTTACAATTTACTGTTTATTGAATGAATTTATGAATTGTTATTTAACAAACATTCACCTGGTACTCGCTATATGCCAGGCTCCGCTCTAGGCACTTTAGAGCTCACTCTGTTTGCCCTGGTTGGGATGAGACGGTAAGCACAGTACTACAAAATTATAGCTGTACTTCTTTCACCAGCATACCACTTGCCCCCACCCTATGCTTCTCTTTGTTTTATCTAGCATGTCACTGCCACCCTCAAGGCTCAAAGGGCACTGTATGTGACCAAATAACAGGACAGTGTCCCTGCCAGGAGGAGGTGGCTGGCCGCCGTTGTGACCAGTGCCTGCAGGGCTATTTTGGATTTCCTAACTGCCGCCCTTGCCTTTGTAATGGGTTCACAGAGCTTTGTGATCCAGAAACAGGATCATGCTTCAATTGCAGAGGGTTTACAACGGGAAGAAACTGTGAAAGGTATGAAATTCATATGTACTTTTATTTAAAATTTTTTTCTTTTTGTTCTGATCTCACAACACTCTCCAAAGAACCATTGAGTAGAAATTCAATAGTATTTAAGTGTAGAAAGATTTCTCAGGGTGGGGATCATTGCGTCATTCCATTACCCTTCAAAATCTTGTTATAAGTCTGACAGGGTCTGATTAAATCAGCAATAGGTAGTTGCATGGCACCTTGCTTTTTATATTTCTTAAATACAACATGTAATTGAGCTTAATGACTATACTGTGGGACTTTCAATAGTAAAAAATCCTTTTGCAGAGCAAATAAGCATCTTTTAAAATACTGAGTTTTCAGAACTGCATGGTTCTAATGCACAACAAATTCACATTGGCTAACACTCAAGCTTTTCCTGGGAACATTTTGGTAAAAAGAAATTGCCTTGACAGGTGCATCGATGGTTACTATGGAAATCCTTCTTCAGGACAGCCCTGCCATGCTTGCCCGTGTCCAGGTGTTCCCTCAAGCAATCGGTATTTTGCTCATTCCTGTTATCAGAATCCTTGGAACTCAGATGTAATCTGCAATTGTGCTCAAGGTTATGCAGGTAGGCAGTATACTTCATGATGGCTGTTTTTCTTCCATTTCACACTGCTATCTGAAAAATAATCACATATAAATAATTTATCTGCCTTGGCCAAATGAGTGTCGCAGAATATAAGTTAATGGTAAGAAGACACAACTTGGTAAATTGCTACTTTACAAACAAAGATTTTAAATGATTCAAAAACAAATGACAATTTAAAACTCACCCCACTGAACAATAGGTGTTAATACTGTTCTGGAACACTAACTGACAAAATTAGTTTAAACCAAGTTAATATCTTCAAAATCATCACATGTTAAGATATATATGTGATTAAGTAAATATATGTGATATATTGGGTTGACCAAAAATTCCATATGGTTTTTTCCATAAAATAAGACACATTTTTCACTTTCATCAATACCTTTATTGATCTGGATATTTTGAGTGTTTCAGCTATCTCCCACATGGTATAACCTTGATTGTTCTCAATTAATGTCCCAATTTGATCACTATCAACTTCAACTGCTCTATCCAGCAGTGGAGCATTGCCAGCGAGAAATCTCCAGCACAAAACTGCAAAATACTTTTGACATGTTCAATCAGTCAAAGTACCTTCTCCATACACTGCACAAACCTTTTTTCTGCATTCAGTTGCATTTTTACCTTTCTTAAAATAATAAAGCATAATGCTGACAATGTCACTTTTTTTTTGTCCATCTTCAATATTAAAATCGCTACACAAAAATTCACCAATTTTGATATTTTTTTAAGTACACTGATATGACAGCTGTCACAATACAATCTAACAAAATTGTGTTTTGAATGAAATTAAAGACAACTAAGTGCTACCAGAGCCAACCCAATATATTACATATAACATAAGCAATTAAAAAGTTTAAAAAAAAAGCCTTAACCAAATGCTTTCTTTGTATAATTGCAAGCAATCAATTTGACTGTTATTTCACAGATAGAACTAATTTTTTCAGAAATCTGAAAGTACTGATTTGAGCATTGAATAGAGACTACATAAGTTCACTCAATATTTGTATTTATTGGTCAGTCAAAAATTTTATTTTGCATAATTAAAGTATGAATGTAAATATGCAATGTAAACAAGGGGGAAAACTTATGAAAGTCCACTTGATTTAATCACACTTAGAAAATATGCTGCTCTTATTTCATTCAGTGATAATTACCACCATGGTAATAGATTACATGGCTAATTTTTTATTATTTGTCACCTCTAAGGTTACACATGTCTCTAGTTAATTCTTACCTCCTCTCTTATAGTCTCTTGTCCATTAACACTTCAGCTTGGTTGATCAGTTTTTTTGAACTGAGACCATGATTGGGCTACCATAGCATTTCTAAATGAGATGAACCAAAATGTGGAGAGTAGACCCACAGTTTGGGCACCTAAACAAGTGCAGTTGCCTCGTGGTTGGGAGGGTAAAGATTACAGGCAAGAAGGGATGGTTTCTCCATACAGTGCTTAATAAGAACCGTCTTGGGCTCATACATCAAGGAAATTACTCTTACCCATCTTCACTTCTTGACACATATCTCAGGCTGCTGCTGTTTCACCTCTAGGATCAGGTGAGAAGAGGGGCTGAAATAAGCTTTGGGTCCTGGGGTACACAAGAGTAACCCTCGTTCTATAAGGATCCAGGGGTCCTCTGCCCACAACTCCAGCTAGGTTTTTAAGAAAGACTAGAATCCATTCTTCACCAATGACTTTTTAGCTCTGAATAATCATTTTATCTTCTGATTGAATAATAAATTTAAATGAATGTTTCATTTAATATTAGAACACTTTTCCATATTATCCCTAGAGGAGCCTAATTATTCTCTATTTATACCAATCTCCACCCCCCTTCTCCCAACACACACACATACACGCCCTCATCTCCTTCCCTGTTCCTTTCCCCATCATTTAGGTAAGCAGTGTGAAGAATGCTCTGCTGGTTTCTACGGAAATCCAAGAATTTTGGGAGCACCTTGCCGGCCATGTGCCTGCAACAATAACATTGATGCAACTGATCCAGAGTCCTGCAGCCAAGTGACAGGGGAGTGCCTTAAATGTCTACACAACACTGAGGGGCCCAAATGCCAGCACTGCAAGCCTGGTTACTTTGGATCAGCCCTCAATCAAACCTGCAGAAGTAAGTCTGCAAGGCTGGTGGGGGAAATGTGGCAGCAGAGTGGCTACTCATGAATGGTAGCTCTCCCATGCTCATTTCAGTCAGGCCAGTAGTATCAGCGCCCACTGATAATACTGGGTGATGGGCTGGAACAATGAACTCATCAGCAGAAATGGGTGCAGCTACAGTATACTCACTGGTGTGATTAGTCTGCCTTTTCTGACTGTTGCCTTCAATTCCTGCTCTGGTGAGTTTTGAGCATTGTTTCTCAGAGTATGGTCCAAGGTGCACTGGGCCAGTCATCTGGGCGTTGGGATGGGGTATTAACACGAAGATTCCTGGGCTGTACCTCAGACATACAGAATTGGATATATGGGGTTGGGGATCAGGAATTTAAGTGTGACAAATTCATCAAATGACTTCAGTGTATAAATATGAGAATCATTGATGTAGAGTAGGACATGAATTTAATTCTAGGATAAAGAAAGAGGAGAAATAAACTGCTCTTTTTTAGGAACTATCTTAACTATTTCAGTTCACTCAAGTCAATTTAGTAAACTATCTGTTTTCAGATCTTGTACATAAATGGAACTTTGGTGAATGGCACGAGGGAAAAAGTAAGATTTGCAGTCTTCCTAATTGTGACCCCTTGGAACATAGTAGGCACAACCATATAAAACTGCTATTTTGGGAGACCAGCAACAATTGAATAAGTTTGACTTGTTTCGATTCTTTGATAAATTCTGTACTATTGTAAGATGTTTTGTCTTTGAGCCATTTGGAGAAATGATACATCCAAGTCTAAAAAACTGTTTGCATGGGTTGTTGAAAGGCAGTGTTATCACTGACTTTGTCTCCTGTTATCTCAGGATGCTCCTGTCATCCTTCCGGTGTGAAGACCACTGAGTGTCCCCCTGCTCAATTAGCTTGCCTCTGTGACCCTGATACTGGAACATGCCCTTGTCTGCCCAACATCACAGGGCAGACCTGTGACCATTGTGCTGATGGATACTGGAACCTGGTTCCTGGAAGAGGATGTCAGCCATGTGACTGTGACCCCCAGACCTCTCATGGTAGCCACTGTGACCAGGCAAGATACTTTAAAGTTATTAAGCTCATCTTATCCATTTCCTGCCCCTTTTCTATAATAGCCATTTCTTCAAGGCGTGATGGTTCATTTTGCTGGAGCATGGTATTAGAAACCAAGATCTGGACACCAGATGACTATTTCTATTTTATATGCTCCCCTCCACCCTTCCAGTCCTCACGCCTGCAACCACCAACTCTGGAACAAACTGTTGCTTGGCTTCCTCATTCATGAGGAACTCCTAATGTTCATGACATCACTCTCTGGCATGCTTGTTAGACCTTTGGTGAAGCGTATTTGTAGCAGACTCAACAAATAGCACAGTTCAAACATGGAGACTATGGAAGCCTGGGAACCTGAAAGTCAAACAGCACTGGTTTAACCAAAGAGCCCTATGACCAGGAGATTGGGGTTTTCTGATCCATAGGGAATTCCTGGGGGAAATCTGCTCTTTACAGTTAAAAAACACTTTCATTGGAGTACAGAGGAGACACATGTGGACATTTAGATTCTCAGATGTTTAAACAACTATGATAAATGTCTCTGTCTCAGCCAGTAGGTGGTCCCCAGTGTATTCTTACAGAGAGATACAAATGTGCCATCCAATATTTTCATCCACAGTTTAAGATGGAAATGAAGAATCATGCTTTTCAGATTTTCAGATATTGCAAACTTGTAAACAGAACAAGAGACAAGATATCCTAACAGGCTGTCTGGAAACAAGATGAGATGTTAACAGGGTAGAAGTCAATTTTTGCAATTGGGTTTTAAACATTTGCATAAATACAGGGAGGGAATAATAACTTGGCATCAGCTCATGTGAAAAATATCTGAGGATTTTCACAGTGTGCTTCAAGTGAGCCAGCTGTGGGATGGGCTGTCAAGGAGGCAATGCCCATTCAGGCCGGAGTAGAGAGCCATACCCAGGTTCTGGACAGTCATTGCCCCACTGCCCTTTGTACTAGCCAGGTGGCTCCATGAGTACTGTTGTCATTTATGAATACATTTTAAACATTATATTGACAAAATAATATGTGTCTAAAAGACAATGGGTAGAACCATACTATTCTGTGGTGAAGGCTTGAAAAGAATTATGGGTGGGCAGCCTGAAGAAGAGAGCAAATGCAAGTTGAAAATGACTCTGTGTAGGTGGAGAAAGGACTATAAAAGGGAAGAGGGAAGCTGCCTGTTTTGTGCAGCCCATAAGATGGGCCTCAGAACAATGGGAACAAGTCACAATGAGCAGATCCTACATCAGTGTAATAAAGCACTGCCCAACAGTCAAGGACAACCAACAATACGACAGCCCCCAGGGGCAACAGTCTCCCGTAATTCTATATTTGAGTAGAAGCTAGTGGTTACTCCAAAGATGGGCAGAAAATTAGTAAATCCAGTCACTTTTTTAATCCAGCTACATGTTCACTGGAAGCATACTGGTGTAGTTGTTGTTTAAGCAGATTTGGCCAAGAAAAACCTAGAACAACTACAATAGTGATTTACTTCTATATTTTTCTCTTGTTAATTTTGTAACCTCCTCAGTTTTCATAAAAGCTGGTCAAGAATTCAGTTGGGAGAGTGCAGAAAAGTTCAACCTTTTCTCCGAAACACAGTTAAATAACTATCATTAAATGATCAAACATCAAGTGCAAAAGAAAATGTTTTGTTGAGCAAAACACTGGTCAAATGGGGAGAAAATCCATGGGACAGTCCATCATGGATTCATTATTTGCTGAATTAATTGATGAACGTTTGTCCAGGTTTTTAGCCTCTTTCTGTTTTGGGAGAACTCCAATAACTGTAGAGGGAAAGAATGTGGCCTGTTTCCCATTATGTGTTTTGTTTTTACTTACATCTGTGTATATTTCCCAGTTTGGGCCACCTGTCCTTGAACAGCTGGAAGCAGGCGGTATATTCAAGAGCCCTAGGCCAAAACACAGGAACTCCTCATTCTTGGCGTTGTTGGGGGGGGGGGGGGCTGGCCATGGGAATCGTCCCTCCTCTGACTTTGCACAGCTGTATGTTCTAAATCACTGGAGGGAAAACTGTTTCGTACTAAAATGCATTATTATTTTAGATCAGAAAGCTTGTCAATTCCTCAGCCATGAATGTTCTCACAGGTTACAGGCCAGTGTCCGTGTAAATTAGGATATGGTGGGAAACGCTGCAGTGAGTGCCAGGAAAATTATTATGGTGATCCACTGGGGCGATGCCTTCGTAAGTATTGGTAATTCTAAAAACATGACTACTGTCAACCTGGTCCTACCACAAGCATGCTATGAACCAACTGAATTTCAAACTCCTTTATTTGGTAGAAAGCTCTCAAAATGTAATTCTAGTTTAGAAAATAATATTTTTGTAGCCCTATAAAAATATTTTTTTCCTGTATTAAATGCTAGCCTATGTTCAAACTTGTAGCCCATATTAACATTCCTCAGAGTCATTAAAATGGAACACATCTCTGAGGTCATGACTTGTAACAAATTTTCTGCTATTTGGAAGCATGTTGACAAAAACCAACTACTCTGGATTGAGGTACAAGCTGGGAGATATATGGCAGGAAACCAGCTGAGGTTTCCTCAACATGGCTCTCTTATAACTCTGGGTCAATCACATATTCACTCTTTCATTTACTTTAAAACATTAATAGAGTCTACTGAATACTCTAGGTAATGAACAAATAAGACAAGGCCCTCAACCTCAAAGGGTTTAAGTTGTAGTGCTCTCATGCCATGTCTTAGCACTTGTTGTAGGATTTAGAACCAACACTGTCCAACAGAACTTTCTGCAGAGATGGAAATGTACATCTGTGCTTCCCAGCACAGGAGCCACATGTAGCTGTTGAGCATTTGCAGTGTGGCCAGTGCAAATTAGAAAAAGAATGGTTATTTCATTTAATTCATTTAAATCTAAATAGCCACATGTGCTTAGTAGCTACCAAATTGGACAGTATGGATTTAAAATCTGGGTTAGGTTCTAGGAAAAGGGATTTTAATCTGTGTCTAAAATCATCTTCCAAACAGTCAATCCAAAGAAATAACAGATGTGATGGGTTTATCATTTACACAACTTATAGCTGTTTCCTCCTTTCAATTTTTTTTTTATAAGTGTGCTTTTGTGGCTAAAAAAAAATGCCTTCATTTTCTTGTCCCATTCAAATCTTTATTCTAAATGGCTTTCCCCAGTCTCACTCCAAGGAGGAATTTTGGTTCTTGGAAAATCTGTCTTAGCCTCTTTTCTCTTGTCCTAATATTTCAATAATCTCATTTTATAAAAATGCTTTCATCTTTTATGGAGAAAACTTTGCAAACGGTCAATTCAGACCACAGACCTCGCTCAAACTCTTGGAGAAGAACAGTTAACATGGGGACCCTTGGCTTCCAGCTGGTAAGGTGACAGAGTGCTGCCCCAAGCAGTTCCTACTATGGCCTCTGAACCAAAGTGAACCTGCCAGGCAGATGTCCAGTTGAAGGGCCTAATATGGCAATCAATTTTCATTTGTAATTAGCATTATTTTTATTCAAGCTGTCAAATGCATATTTAGATTGCTTGTTCCTTGCAGTTAGTCCAGTTACATAGGCTAGTGATCCCCTGGCCTTTTGGAAATTGAAGTAACTTCAATAGCTCTCCCAACCTCCATCTTTAGGCTTCATCGAAAACCTACTTAATTAAAGTGCATGTAGTATAGAGTTTTTTTATTATTAAGACAAAATAAATTTAATTTTCTCCCTTTTAAAAAAATACTTTATTTTTTAGAGCAACTTTTGGGTTCACAGCAAAATTGAGAGAAAAGTACAGAGATTTCCCATATACCTCCTGCCCGCACAGATGCATATCTTTCCCCATGATCAACATCCCCTAGAGGGTGGTACATTTGTTACAACTGATGAATCTACATTGAAGCATTATAATCCACTCTTGACATTGAACATTCTATAGGTTTTGACAAATGTATAATGACATATATCCATTCATTATAGTAGGATACAGGATATTTAGACTGCCCTAAAAATCCTCTGTGCTCTGCCTATTCTATCTAGCCCCCCACCTCTGGCAACCACAAACTTTTTATTGTCTCAATAGTTATGTCTTTTCTAGAATGTCTTATAGTTGGAATCATACAGTATGTAGTCTTTTCAAGTTGGCTTATTTCACTTAGTTAATAAGCATTTAAGTTTCCTTCACATCCTTTTTATGGCTTGAAGCTCATTTGTTTTTAACATTGAATAATATTTTTATTGTGTAATTGTACCACAGTTTATTTAACCATTCACCTCTGAACCACATCTTGGTTACCTTCAAGTTTTGGCAATTATGGCTGAAGTTACTATAAGCATTTGTGTGCAGATTTTTGTATGGATGTAAGTTTTCATCTCCTTTGGGTAAATACCAAGAAATGACTCTCCACTCCTACCTTCCCCCCCCTTTTTTGAGAATGGGATAGTTTTCCTTCTATAATGGAAGATAGTATGAGTCAGCACACCCAGACCTGGGTTTTATGGAGAAAAGGTGTGGTCATGGGAATTCTTGGTCTTTGACATGACTGAGTCATCCTTGGAAACACTAGCTGTGGTCACTAGTGTATAATAAACAGTTAGATCCATGTTTCTCATTAAAATAAATAAAGAACCCACACACAAAAACTCACACTCACAAAAACAAAAACAAAAACAAAACAAAAAACTCACACTCACAGTAAAAAAACATTGAATTTTTTCCATGTAGAAACCATGGACTGATCTGTCAGTGGAATGAAAAGAAAAATGCTGTATTTTTTAAAAATCTTATTTTGTTCTTTTATATATTTATTTCCTCTTTAACTGAGCCCTATCTCAGTGTAGAGTTAATTTCCAGTTGAATCATTTCTCACCTTTAAAGTATCACTAAATGCTTAATACTTCAAGGTTATTGTTAAGGAGAGAATTGGTTAAACGAATGATGTGACATAAATACAATGGAGGACTGGAGAACTCTTAGATGTAGATCTATGTATTGAAGAGAACAGATACCCATAATTGGATTTTTCTCCCTAAAGATGTGAAGTTTTTCACTTTCATTTTTTTAATAGTTCATTTTTTACTGTATTTTTTCCATCACTATTTATTCGCCCTATACCCTCTTCCACTTCCAAGGAATACTGTATTTTAATGGCCATTGCACAGATTTCTTACATTAAATGGTTTTAAATGTTCACCTTAGAAATGGGAATTGGGAAATTCTTGAGCTGGTCATAAGCAAAACACGATGTAAATGCTATCTCTGCTCCTTCTTTTTCTTTTTTAGCATGTGACTGCAACAGTGAGGGTACCCAGAAGCCCATCTGTGACCAGGACACTGGCACATGTCACTGCCGAGAAGGTGTCAGTGGCCAGCGATGTGATCACTGTGCACGGGGTCACGACCAGGAATTCCCTGCTTGTCTTCGGTGTCACTTGTGCTTTGATCAATGGGACCACACCATTTCTTTCCTCTCCAGAGCAGTTCAAGGGTTAATTAGGCTGGCTGCTAACATGGAAGATAAAAGCAAAAACCTGCCAGTCTGTGAGACTGACTTCAAAGGCCTCCGAGAGAACATGTCTGAAATAGAAAGGATTTTGAAATATCCTGTTTTCTCATCTGGGGAATTTTTAAAAGTCAAGGATTATCACGACTCTGTTCGGTAAGATTTGTGCTCAAGCAATAGATAGCAAAGTTCCTGACTATCTTAACCTCTACTAAGCTTTAACAACCTTCAGTTTAGAAATGTACTTAAATGTATGTTGGCATTAGGGAAATGATAATTGTCCAGTTAATAAATAGTCAGACTGGTGATTATGTTTGTCTCTTTCTTTTTTAAAAAATAATTTTTATTTTTCAATGATATACAATATTATATTAGTTTCAGGTGTATACCTCAGTGATTAGACATTTATATAACTTATTAAGTGATCACCCTAATAAACATAATCCCCATCTGACACCTTATATAGTTATTACAATACTACTTACTATCTTCCCTACACTTTACACACCTGTGACCATTCTGTAATTATTAATTTGTACTTGTTAATCCCTTTACCTTTTTCACCCATCCCCCAACCCTGTTCCATCTGATAATCATAAAAATGTTCTCTGTATAAGTCTGTTTCTGACCTGCTTGTTTGTTTATTTTGGTTTTTATTGTAGATGCCACATATAAATGAAATCATATGGTATTTGTCTTTCTCTGACTTATTTCACTTAGTACAATACTTTCTAGGTTGATCCATATTGTTGAAGATTGCAAGATTTCATCCTTTTTTATAGCTGAGTCATATTTCATTGAATGTATGCACCATTTCTTCTTTATTCATCTATTGATGGACACTTAGGTTGCTTCCATTTCTTGGCTATTGTAAATAATGCTTCAGTGAATATGTGTTTGCACATGTCTTTTTTATTTACTGTTTTGGATATCTTCAGATAAATACCCTGAAGTGGAATTGCTGGGTTCTTCACTATCTCTTGTGATAACCTTTATTTTAAAGTCTATTTTGTCTGATATAACTATTGCTACCCCAGCTTTTCTTTTCCTTCTATTTTCATAAAACATCTTTTTCTATCCCTTTACTTTCAGTCTGTGTGTGCCTTTCAATCTGAAGTGAGTCTCTTGTAGACAACAAGTCATGGTCTTATTTTGTTATCCATTCAGCTACCATATGTCATATGATTGGAACATTTAATCTATTTGCATTTAAAGTAATTGTTGATATGTAGTTGTTGCTATTTTATTATTTATATTTTTATCTCTTTTTCTTAGAGAATACTCTGTCATTTCTTGTAATACTGGTTTGGTGGAGATGAATTCCTTTAGGTTTTTCTTGTCTGGGGTGCTCTTTATCTGTCCTTTGGTTCTACATGAGAGCTTTGCTGCGTAAAGTAATCTTTGTTGGACATCCTTGATTTTCATCACTTTGAATATTTCATGCCAATGCTTCTGGTATGCAAAGTTTCTGTTGAGAAACCAGCTGATTGTCTTATGGGAGCTCCCTTGCAGGTAACTAATTGCTTTTCTCTTGCTGCTTTTACAATTCTTTGTCTTTAACCTTAGGCATTTTAATTATGATATGTCTTGTTGTGGGTCTCTTTAGATTCATCTTGGTTTGTAGCATCAGAGAAGATGCTGATGGCAAATGAACACACCCAGGGTACACTCAACAACAAGGAAACTCCTTGTCACTTGTAGGAATTGAATTTTAAGACCATACACAGAAGAAGCACTAAAAGGAACCTTGCTGAAAGCATATTTATTCTAAATGAAGAACTGATCTTTATCCTGGGCTGGGCAGGGGTTCAGTGTTAAGAGCTGATGGTAGATTGGCTCTCTTAGACTGATTTAAACATGCCATGTCTGAATATATGTTTTTGAAAGCCCAAAGAAAAAGGAAAACAGAGTATAAACAGATGATATTGAAAGATTCAAAATTTTTTTATGCTATTAGGACTTGAATGCTGATCATATCTTAAGTGAGTGATGAAATATTCTAGGAAGATAAATTAATAAGAAAGACAGAAGCCATAAACAGAATTATAAACTGTCAAATAAAAAATGGGTTGGGGGGATTTCTGGCCAAGATGGAGGCATAGGTAAACACGCTTGCCTCCTTCTACAACCAAAAGGATCCACCTCAAAACTAAACACAACCAGAAGTACCAGAAAATTTAACTGCATGAAAGTCCAACAAACAAAGATATAAAGAAGTAATACTCATCCAGACAGGTAGGAAGAGTGGAGCCAGGGCAGAGAGAATGCAGTGTTACGACGGTGGTGGTGGTGGCAGCAAGGCAGTGCCTGTGGCCAGCCAGCAGAAAGAACAGTCACACATTATAAAAGTCAGAAGGAACACCTGGGGAGTGATCCCACCCCAGACCAGGCCAGACCACTCAGCTCAGAGTTCCAGCGCCAGGGAAAATAGTCTCATTGCTTCTGACTGTGCAGACCAGTGGGGGTTGGGGTGGCAGAAGAAACTGCTGATACCTCAGCAGAGTTAACTTGTTTAGAGGGCTACCACAGTCCTAGAATGTTTGCAGACCCCCCAATCTGGGAACCACAACTAGGGCAACAGCTAGAAGGGCACCAATCCCATATAGGAAGCAAAGCGAGTAAAGTGGCTGGAAAGGGGGTGAGTGCTGAGCAAGTGGCATTGTTCCCTCTCTGACCCCTCCCCCACATACAGCGTCACAACGTGGTGAAACAGGTCGCCCCACACTGATGAATACTTAAGGCTCTGTCCCTTACAAAGTAACAGGTACAAAAGCTCTACCTAAGACACAGAAGCAAACATAGGAGCCTGTCAAGTTGAGGTGATAGAGAAGTATGACCCAAAAGAGGGAGCAGATCAAGATTCCAGTGAGAGAACTAAGGGACAAGGAAATAGCCAACCTAACAGACACAGAGTTCAAAATGCTGGTGATAATTATGCTCAAGGGCTTGACAGATATGCTTGAGTATGGCAAACGCATAAGGGAAGAAGTGAAGGTTATACTAAGTGAAGTGAAGGAAAATCCACACCAAACCAATGGTGAAAGGAAGGAAGCCAGGGTTCAAATCAACAATTTGGAACATAAGGAAGAAAAAAAACAGTCAACCAGTACAGAAGGAGGAAACAAGAATTGAAAAAAGTAAGGAGAGGCTTAGGAACCTCTGGGACAACTTTAAACATACCAACATCTGAATCATAGGGGTGCCAGAAGGAGAAGAGGAAGAACAAAAAATGAAAAACTTATTTGAAGAAATAATTAAGGAAAACTCCCCAAATTTGGTGAAGGAAATAGATATACAAGTATTGGAAGCACACAAGGTCCCAAACAAGCTAGATCCAAAGAGGACCACACCAAGACATATAATAGTTAAAATGCCAAAGGTAAAAGACAAAGAGAGACTCTTAAAAGCAGCAAGAGAAAAGCAAAGAATTATCTACCAAGGGGTTCCTATAAGACTATCAGCTGATTTCTCCAAGGAAACTTTGTAGGCAAGAAGAGACTGGCAAGAAGTATTCAAAGTGATGAAAAGCAAGGACCTACAACCAAGATTACTCTATCCAGCAAAGCTCACATTTAGAATGGAAGGGCAGATAAAGTGCTTGCCAGACAAGGTAAAGTTAAAGGATTTCATCATCACCAAGCCCTTATTATATGAAATGTTAAAGGGACTTATTTAAGAAAAAGAAAATCAAAACTATGAACATTAATATGACAACAGCCATGGCTAGTGTGGCTCAGTGGATTGAGCACCGGCCTGCAACCAAAGGGTTGCTGGTTTGATTCCCAGTCAGAGCATATGCCTGGGTTGCAGGCCAGATCCCCAGTTGGGGGCATGCAAGAGGCAACCACACATTGATGTTTCTCCCCTTCTCTTCCCTCCCCGCTCTCTAAAAATAAATAAATAAAATATTTTTTAAAAAACAAAGTGACAACAAACTCACAACTATCAGCAACAGAATTTTAAAAATTCTAAAAAATAAAAACACAAGCAAACAGAACAGGAACGGAATCACAAATATGGGGCTCATTTGGAGGGCTATCTGCTGGGAGGGGGAAGGGGGAGAAAGAGGGAAGTGGTGCAGGGATTAGGAAGCATAATCGGTTGGTACAAAATAGACAGGGGGATTTTAAAAATAGTATAGGAAAGGGTGAAGCTAAAGAACTTACATGCGCAACCCACGGACATGAACTAAGGGGGGGTGAGATTGCTGGAGGGAAGGGGGTACTGGGCAGAGGAGAGCAAAGGGGAAAGAATTGGGACAACTGTAATAGCATAATCAATAAAATATACTTTAAAAAAATGGGGTGAGGGCAATCCTTTCTAACTATGAGGTAATTGCCCTAATAATAATGACAATTTTTTTACATGTGTTTTTCCACTAATCTATCAAATGTAGTATAAGCTCTACTACGTTTATTCTCTTTTCCCCTGTAGGGAACAAATTATGCAGCTAAGTGAGCAACTGAAAACAGCATATGAATTTCAAGATCTGAAAGAAACAATAATAAAAATGGTGAATGAATCAGACCTTTTACTTGAAAATCTTCAGGAAGAAATTGATTTGCACTCCAGTGCCCGTAATGCAAGCACCATGGGTAAGATAGAAAATGCACTTCAACTGTCTGTTTCTGGACAAAGGTTTATATAATCCATAGTCCATTCCATTAGCAAGTCACCCTGTTCTTACTGCCAAAGTGCCCAAGCACTTCAGACCATGAAAACACACTCATTGAAGGTATTATTTGTACATGAATATTTCAACTTTTTAAATATTGCAGAATCCAGATAGCATTTGCTCAAAATCATGACTATAACTAACAATGTTTGATATTAAACAAATACCAAAGTAATCTTCTAGAGCCAAACCATGAAAGGGGTCTTGTGAAATTAGCAAATTAATAATTCTAACAAGTCTAAGGGAGTAAGAGAGATATGTTTCTGTGCTGTCCTACATATAAGCCACTCCATTTCCACCAACCATAAATGCAAAGGATATGAGGCAAAAAGTGCTCGACTATCTCATAAGAACTTTGTAGAGGTTTTGAGTCATTTAACATACTGGAAGCCCACAATTCTAAAAAAAAAAAAAAAAAAAAGAATGGGAGTCATGGCAAAGCCAAGATAAACTTGGAGGAGAAATGGAACTCTGAAGCAAAACTTTGATCAGCTCTTCTCCTGATCTCTGATGAGATCTCTGTTATATTTGGAAATGGGCAACTTGATACTACCAGGAGAGGCAGCACTGACCTTATTCATACCTAACCCATCTAATTGAGAGGTAAAGTGAAAATATGCATGAAATCCACCTCAAGGCCAAAGAACTGTCTGCTTTTCTTTGTCCTATGTGTTTTTCATCTGATCTTCACCTAAAAAAGAAAAAAATAGATGACAATGATGTCCCTAAAGGCAGACCTAAATTTAATGAAATAACTATTGATGACACTCAATAAATGCTATGTCAAGAGTGAAGAATTTGCTGATTCCTAATCTGGAAAAGGTGCCATCACCCAAGCCAGGTAGAATGGAAAACCGCCCTTGTGCTAAGCCTCTCAGACTTGCAGTTCAACAGCAGTTACTGAGCTCTTTCTCACTATCTGACACTGTGCTGGGGCAATGAACACTGCAAGTCTTTGCCCTTAAGTTATTCCAATCTGGTGAGAAGACAGGCATATAAACAATTGCAAACAAAAAATCTAAATTAGAGCTTCTTCAATTGCTTCAGGAATGGAGCAGCAAAACAGAATTCCTTTCTGAGTTTTTTAGGAAAGGCTTCAGGGAGCAGGTGGTAACAGAATTAGGCTTCACAGAATGAAGATGGTTCACCAGCAAATCCTACCTACAACCTGTTTTTCTAAATAAAGTTTCATTAGAAGACAACCTCACCTATTTATTTACATGTTGTCTGTTGCAGCTTTCACACAACATTGGCAAAATTGAGTCCCTGTGACAGAAACACTATGGCTGGCAAACCTAAAACATTTATTCCCTAGCTCTATGCAGAACAAATTTGTCCAATTATGCTCTGTATAATTAGGTAAATTTAGTTGGTTTATCATATTTGGGTTCATAATTAATACACTTGTGGAACACTTTACAAAGTATTTTTGTGTCTCACTTAATCCTTAACAAATTATCATCACCAATTTACAGATAAGGAAACACAATCTAAGAGATTAATCAATTTGCTCAAGGACATATCCAGACAGTAAAAAGCGAACCAACACTCAAATCCATGCCTGCAGACTTAGATCTGAGTGTTCAATGTCTATTATATCTATATTTACTATACTACATGTAATCCTTCCTCATGAAGTGCAAGTTCAAGGAAGAGAATGTTGAATTTTTGTATTGTCATTAAAACAAAGACAGTAGTCAAATTGTGAAGTGATTATCTTGATAGCAAATATATAATCTCATTTGTTTTCACAACATTTCTCTTACCTCAATTTGTGATGTTGCTTCCTCAGAGAACATCGAGAAGTATTATCAGAGATCATCATCTGCTGAAAAAAAAATTAGTGAAATTACTTCCATCATAAATAATTCTGAAAAAAACAGAATTGATTTACTTAACATCTTAGATACACTAACCTCAAAAGAAAACTTGTCATTGGGAAAATTAAAACAGATTAAGACACCAGATATCCAAATATTAAAGGAAAAGGTAAATATTTGTATGGTGTAATAACATTTGTGGTTTCTACTTGCTATACAGATCTCTTCAATTATATTTTCCTGTCTTACATTTTATTTCTTTTGTATTTCTTTTATAAATGTATAAATATATGTAAGATATACATGCTCTGTTATCTAATGTATAAATTAATATAAATATGTGTATTTTTATTTAAGTCAAAGTTTGAGAAATCTCAAAGAATAAAAATTGTGACTTGACTTTATTGTTTTATATTATTTACTATTGCCAAAAGGATACAGATTGCTATTCTTGCTTATTATAAGCAAAAGTTAACTTATTTTTTTAAATAAAATTAACATGGAAATGCTAGACATTTGACAATTTTCCCAAAAAACTACAAGTATAAAAATGACATTGGTTGGCACAATGTTGATAACAAACACTTTAGGTGCTGATTCAGGTATGTAGGAAACAATTAGTGGGTCACATCTATATAGTAATGTTACATGAACAACTATTGAAGAATCATATATGAATGAGCAGTGACTTGCCTCAGTGAGCCTGTATGGCATTCAAAAAATCTCTGCCAGCAGGTTGCTTTTTAACTCAAGTCATCTCTCCTGTCAGGTGTGTGGAGAACGAGGGGACATGCCATGTGTGCTCTCCTCATGTGGTGGCCCAAGCTGCCGTGACTCCCTGACCCTCTCAAGAAACGCCCTTCAGAAAGCTCAGGAAGCAGAGTCCATGGTTCATAATTTGAACAATCAGGCTCAAGGGCTGAAGAAGAAGGTAAATAACTTCTCTTGCTTTATCTGTAAAGCAATAAAGAAAGCAAACTATTAGAAAATTTTAAACGGCTCTTTAGCTTCTATGCAAAAGGATGATTCTAGGTATTAGGCATTCTTATGCTTGGAAATATAGGATAAAATTATAGATGTAGAGATAAATGTAGATTTAGAAGTAGATGTGAATATTGACATATTTTCTATTTCTGTAATATTTCCATTACTATATGTTTGTAGACATAGACATCTGTGGACATATTTCTTTTATAATAAACATTACATTGAAATGTGAAGAATCCTAGCCTTAAAGATTTGAAACTATAGATCTTTCAAAGTGAAGAATAATTTTTTATCAGTTCAAGAGTATATTCAAAATTCTACCAAATATACACAAAGTTAGAATTTAATTTAATGTTATAAAATATTTTAATAGGAATATACCCTCATGCTTTGGATGCATTCCTAAGTTGATAAACATAAGTTGTTTTTTTAATACATTTTGGCTGGTGTGGCTCTGTGGATTGAGTGCTGGCCTGGGAACCAAAGGGTCTCCAGTTCAATTCCCAGTCAGGGCACATGCCAGGGTTGTGGCCAGGTCCCCAACTGGGGGCATGCAAGAGGTAATCACACATTGATATTTCTCTCTCTCTTTCTCCCTCCTTTTTCCTCTCTCTAAAAATAAATAAAAGCTTTTTAAAATATGTATATTCGGCAGCAGCCATCCGTCTCGAGAGACGATGGTGTAGCTTCTTAAGAGTCTATCTGCACCGCCGAGAATGGCTGTGCAGTCCGACTCGGGAGTGACACGGTATCTGTCTCCTCCCGTGTTGAATCGACATCTTGCGATGTCACTGGAGTGTCCTCTCCAGTGAAGCTGAAGCTACAGAGCCTGGGCAGGGTGATATGGAGGGTCTGCTGTTGCCCATGCAGCAGACCCAAATATGTATATTATTGAATATTCTATTACAGTTGTCCCAATTTTCTCCCTTTGCACCCCTCCATTCAGTAACCACCATTCCCTCCAGCAATCCTCCCCTTAGTTCATGTCCATGGATCATGCCTGAAAGTTCTTTGGCTACTCTATTTCATATACTGTTGTTAACATCCCCGTGTCTGACTGGGAATCAAAATGGTGGCCTTTCACTTTGTGAAAGAATGCCCATCCAACTGAACCATACTGGTCTGGGCTAGCTCGCCCCTTTTTTGATAATATACATAGAGCCTTTGATTTTTAAAAAACTCTTAAAGTGTTGAGGATTTTTTTTTTTTTTTTTTTTTTTTTTACCAATGTTAAGTCAGTCATTATTCTTGTTTGCAATCAACGGAAACTAATTCCTGAACAAGAAGGAAATGTACATGAAACATCTCAGAATAGAGAGGAAGACAGAGGGTCAAGCTTGGGAAAGGGGTGAGAACCATCTATAATACATGTGTGTGCACCCCCACACAAGAATGCTCATGCATATACACACAAATACACAGAGCAACAGTTTGCTCTGAGAGCCTGACCTCCATAGGCCTGAGCCCCAACTGGTCCCGCATTCTTGTTCCACAAGCCACAGAATCCAAGTTTGAAGCAGGCCTCTGATTAGCCAAGCTGAAGAATATCCCTACACATACACTAAATGTTGAAAACTTTTATTTGCATAGTAATAATTTTGCATTACTACATAGCTTTTCACTTATGTTATTCTTTATTCCTTTAGTAAATATTTATGAGTAACTACTATGTGTCAGGCATTTATCTAGATGTTGCAAATAAAACAGTGAACATAAGAAATGCAAATTCTGGTCATGCATCCCAGTGGTTAAAACAATCCTTAATTGTTTAATGTAATTTAAAGATTATGTTGAAATTTCTCAGAAAACAGAGATTTCACACCATTTAAACAAGTCCCATTAAACTATGCTTT
Organism: Furipterus horrens; assembly: GCF_987537825.1. Classification (NCBI taxonomy): domain Eukaryota; kingdom Metazoa; phylum Chordata; class Mammalia; order Chiroptera; family Furipteridae; genus Furipterus; species Furipterus horrens. The sequence goes on along the minus strand of NW_028327179.1, from coordinate 55,242,106 downwards.
TAAAACATAACCCCTTTAGTGCATATTAGCAGAATCTGGCTTAATCAGCACATGAATGGAGAACTGGAAAAGGGGTAGGGGAAAGGGCTGTCAAGTTGATAAAATGGTGTGCTATTTTCCTCTCGATTGGAAGGGGAAGGAGTGCCAGAGAGATTGTGAGAGAATTCTTAGGAATGAATTGTGACAGAAGATGGATGACAGAAAGATGTTTTAAGAGTGAAATAATTTAGTGAACTCTTTCTTTCTGAATATGGCATCAACTAATCTCCGCGGAGGTTTCATCTGTATAATTTGGCCTTTTCCTGTCCAGAGTATTTATTCCTGTACTTCTCATTTTACTGTTATCTATTCTTACTTACTGCTATCTTTTATTTTAAATTGAAATATAGTTGACAGATGTACAGCCTGATGACTTGATATACTTTGTATATATCGCTAAATGATTATTAGCACAGTTTTAGTTAACATTACCACAGTTACATTTTTTTCCTTATGAGAACTTTTAAGATCTACTATCTTAACAACCACTATTTATATTAAAGTTTACAAAGTTCTAGAGCATCAGGGAACAATTCAAAAAATTAATATATATATTTTTAATCATGTAAATATTTGTTTTTGTTTCATTACTTGCCAATTATATAATTAAAGCCTTGTCCACAAAATATGTATGGCTCAATTAAGTAGGCTTTTTTTGTGGGGAAATAAAGGGAGATTTTTTTACCCCCTAATTATGTTTGGTCCTAATTAGCCCTACTTCTGTCACAGTTTATTCAACACAGCTCAGCTGGTTGGTGATATTGTCCTACTGTTTTATGTTTTTTTCTTTTCTTTGGTTTTGTTGTAATTCCAAGAAAAAGTCCATGATCTTTCTCAAATCACCCATTTAAGAATTTACATTTCTAGGTTGCAAGCCTTGTAGTGCTATCATTCCTCCACCAAGTGTACAAAGTGCTTGACATTTATATTTGCAGCCTGCACTGAGTTCAAACTCATTTCTCAGTAGAAGGAATGCTTTCTTTTAAGCTTTCAATGGAAGTGCATTATTTGAGGAAGGTTTAGAAAAATGGCTATTCTAACTTACGTTAAAAGAAAATGTTCTCAACTTGTTAAACGTAACAGCCACTTTAAGTAAGTAGTTCTAAGTAATTTCTATATAATTGTTGATATTTTGGAATGCTAAAGTCTCATTAAAACATAATTTGTGTCAAGAAAAGTCAGATATTATTTTCAAGTAATGATTTTTAATCCTGATAATGTATTTAGAGATAAATTTACATTATTAAGCAAACATGATAATGAAAACAAATAATAGCTTTTTAAAGAGAACTTGAAAATGTTTTAAAATTGTTTAATTATTTACACTTCTATTTCAGTTTTGGTGACAGTTTTAGTTGGTCTAGCTAAGCAATTTAACATCACAGAACGTGCCTAATTATTGTGTGTTTTTGGGTTTTCTTCATTTTTTTTTTATATTCCAGATAAAAAATATAAGTAAACTGGCAGAAGTCTCTAAAAACAGTGCCTTGCAGTTAAGTGAGAAACTGAGAAATATGAAAAACCAAAGTGAATTTGAAGAAGAAAACATGAAACTTTTAATCAAAAAGCTGAAAAAGTTTTTGTTAGGTAATTTTTTTTACATATTAAAACTAGTTTTCATCTCTATATTTTTAAAAATGTATACTCAAACATCACAACCAATTCCAAATCACATTAATTGGAAATGACATGCCTAAATTAGGAACATAATACACCCTTTGATTTAAAATTTCTTAATGAAATAATCCAAAATGAACTTGGTGTTTAAAGTTTTGTTTTTTTTTAATTAGGGAAGTTCAACATGATTTCTATATCAGATTCCCTCTTGTTAGGATTCCATAATTGTCTCTGCTGACAAAATATATAAATCAAGGTATGTCAAATTTTCGTTAATATATCAAACATCATAGTGAGGTAGCATCTAAAATATTGGTTATTAATTATTATTGACTATTGCCAAGTCTCATATTGCTCTCTCTGACTGGCCAAAGGAAGTATTTAATTCATTATTATAAATTATTGTTATAATTATGAACTTATTCCTCATTATGCCTAGTTTGGGGAGAGGCTTATTTTAAACTCCAGAGAATCATTAGCTAAGATAAAAATCAAATAATACAACTGGAAATTAATATGGAAACTGATTCTCAATGGTTTCAACATTATAGAGAATTAATTCCAAGAGGCTTTGTTTTTCATAGTCATCTTCCAAATTCAACAATTTAACACTCTGCACATGAATTAATTGACAATTGGGACATCTGTTACATTCTGTGCAATCACTTCATTAATCTGTTTAATATTTATAAGAGACCCCTGTGATCAAATAAGTATTTTTTTCTATCTCAAAGTTTCTAGAAATTGTATTAGCAGCTTCTAGTCCTGATTTTCATGGTCAGAAAAAAAAAATTGACAGTAATAAGAATCAATAAAAATGACCAAAATAATCAGTAAAAATGAATGGAGGTGGGATCAGTCTGACGGACATTTTGTTTGTTCAAAAGCAAATTTTCAATGAGTTAGGAACTGACCGGATTGAGGAACACGTTAGCTGTTTCTGCAGATACCAGCTGACTTGGCACAAATCAAAACTGTCAGACAACTCATGTGAAAATAGTGCAATAGGTCCCAAGCCACAGCAATGGTTCAGAAAGTAGATTCTTGCTTTCCACCTAGTTAATTAAGTCATAAAGTTTATTCCCATATTAGTCCTATTTCTCATTGCTACTGAATAAATTTCTAATAAAAATTTACTTTAACCTAAAGAGTTGAAAAAAAAAAAACTGTGTCCAGATTGTTATAGCAAAAATTAGACTAGGCAAAGAGAAAAGTCCTATTCTATAAAAGAAAATGCTCTGGTCAGGATTCCAAGACCCTGGGTCTCCAGGAAGCAGTGCCTTCACCACCCATTTCTTCTCTTTTCCTTGTTATAAAGCCCAAAGAAAACCATCATTAGACTCTATGGTGGCCCAACTATTCAGTTCTTCTTTGACCATTTTAATATTTTCCTTGTAGTCTGAATTTCTTATGAACTATATTATGTGTCATTTCTCCTGAAAGTCCCAAAGAAAAAATTTGAACTTACTATATCATAATGAATGCCAATAAATGTTTAATGACTGAATATGTGGTTAAGTTTAAATCATGTTTTATTAGAATATTTTTACAAAGAAAATTACTATTTTTAAAGAGCCAACTCCTTCATTGCATTTAAAATACGGTTTTAATGTATTCATAAAAATGCTTATCACATTTTTCCAAAAACATTACAGGAAGTAACATATTCATTTTATAGCAAACAAAATAGAGCAAAAATGATTACAAAAAGGATATATACTTGTATCATGCTGCTCAAATGCTAAAAACCATCTCTGGTTCCCACTGCCTCCTTCCTGATCAAAGTCCCTGTTACTTTAGGGATTTCTGTGATCTGCTCCCAGCATTTCTAAACTTCCACACCTCCAATTGTGGACACCCCACTCTCCCACCAAGAGTGAGTTGTGAACTGCTTCTGAGCTTTTTCTTCTGTGGTTCCCTCATCTTAGAAAGCCTTTCATCCCTCCCCTCTGCCCACATCTTCACAAGCTTCATCTGTGCTGTCCTCCAAGGACCGATTTTAAAGTTTTTTCAAAATTCTTCCTGAAGTATTTTCTCCTCCCTCTGGATTCCACAACATTTTGTCTTATGTTCATCTCTTCTGTTCTTACATTATCAATATTATGTAGAATGACTCATATTTCCCCACTTGATAGTAAACGCCTTGAGGATCAGGTCTGTGTCTAAGTCATCTCCAACTATCCCCCTTCTGCTTCGATAAGGAGCCAAACAGTGACAAAGAGTTGTTAGCCCAGTCACTAACAGTCCACCTTCCCCTTTAGTTCTCAAAGAGGGCCAGTTTTATTTTCCTGAAAGGAAGAGCATAGATGCATATAACAGTTTCATTTTGATATGTTATTCACATGTACTTTTTCTGTATTGTCACATACACTTTTCAAAATAGGCCTTTGAGTAGTAGCATCAAATATAATTACACAGTTATGCAAAAGAGAAAAAATGGTGAGCTTTCTTAATACCATGGAGGATTAGAATTGAATTTTGTTGAGTCCAAACCCAATGCTTCTCCATTGTCTCATTCATTGTGTTTGACTGTTAATGACAGGCATCTAAACGTTTTAACTCCTTTTGACTCTGTGCTTATAATAATCAAGTTTTGTGAAGACATTTTGGAGAACACATGCAATATCCCAAGTCAGTAGTTCTTTTACTTTTCTAACAAGCATTTGTGCAGTATGTATTCAGACCTGCATTAGCAGCATTTCTTTCTGAGAAAAGGGGAAATGAAGCATGAAAAAGAATCCAGGACTTCCAACCAAGATGGAGGCCTAGACTGACACGCTCTGTCTCCCTACACAACTAAGAAGGACTACAACTAATGCAAAACCAGAAATAACCAGAAGTTCCAGAAAATAAAGCTACATGGAAATCCAACGTATGAAGTTAGAAACAAGTGGGGCACGTCCAGACGGGTAGGAGTGGCAAAGCTGGGACAGAAAGGTCAAGCTGTGCTGGCGGCAGCAGCTATGGTGACGAGTGGCGGAACTGCAGTAAGCACAGACATCCATATTTAAGGGGAGTCGAGAAGCACCTGGAGAGTACCCTTGGCTGCAGACCAGCTCATGATTCCAATGCTGGGGAAGACAGATGCCCATTGCCTCAGACTGTGAGGCCCAGGGGGCATGGGGATGGAGGAGGAGGCTCCCGGTCTTTCAGCGGAGAGTAAACGGAAGGAATCTATCTTAGACCCCCGCCCCCACACAAAGTGCCACAGTATGGTGAGGGTCGCTTGGTAGTGACAAGTGCATGGAGCTTCGCCCCCTATAGCATAGGAGGTATGACAGTTCCACCCAAGAAGGAAAGGTAAACAAAACTGTCAGGATGGCAGACATAATGATAGAAATACCAATCACGCAACTGACCAGAAAGCAAATACATGAATTAATGGACGAACAGATAGATAATCTTTCTGAGGCTCACTTCAGAGCTATAGTTATAAGACAGCTTACAGATATAACAGTGGGACTTAATCAAGACAGGGAAGGAATGAAGGCTAGTCCTGCTGAAATGAATGAAAACACATACGAAACAAGTTGGTGAGGGAAGGAAAACCAGGGATCAAATCAACAAATCGAAACATAGGGAAGGAACAGTCAACCAGTGCAGAAAGAGGAAACAAAAAGTGAGGAATATGAGGAGAAGCTCAGAAAACTCTGGGACAACTATAAGCAAGTGAAGATCCAAATTATAGGGTTGCCAGGAGGTGAAGAAGAACTAGAAATTGAAAAATTATGTGAAAAAATAGTGAAGCAGAACTTCCCTAACTTGGGGAAGGAAATAGACTTACAGGTCCAGGAATCACAGAGAGTTCCAAATAAACTAGACCCAGGAAGAACCACGCCAAGACCCATTATAATCAAAATGTCAAAAATTAAAGATGAAGAGAGAATCTTAAAAGCAGCAAGAGAGAAGAAGAGAATTATGTACAAAGGGGACCCAATTAGACTATCAGCTGATTTCTCAAAGGAGACCCTGCAGGCAAGAAAGGACTAGCAAGAAATATTCAAAGGAATGAACATCAAAAACCTACAGCCTCGATTACTCTATTCGGTGAAGCTATCATTCAGAATAGAAGGGCAGAGAAAGTGCTTCCAGGACAAAGTAAAACTGAAGGAGTTCATTAGATCCAAACCACTATTACATGAGATGTTAAAGGGACTTGTCTAGAAGAAGGAGGATCAAAACTATGAACATTAAAATGAAAACTGTATCATAACAACCAACAACAGAAGCTAGGGAATCGAAACAAAGGCAAACTAAAAAGGCAACGAGAGTAGAACAATAATTATAAGTATGGGGAACATATTGGGGAGAGGTTAGCATGGACGGGGTAGAGAGGAAAGGGAGGGAGATAATGCAGGAAATAAGAAGCCTAGTAGGAGGGAGTGGAGTAGACAGGAAGATGTTGAGAAGAACTATATGCACAACCAGTGGACATGGACTAAGGGAGGGGGGAACAACTGGAGGGAGGGGGGTCACTGGGTGGACTGGAGCAGAGGGAAAAGAAATGAAGACAACTGTAACAGCATAATCAATAAAACATATTTAAAAAAAAACCCAACTGGGGACCTGACATGCAACCTAGTCATGTGCCCTGACTGGGAATCAAACCAGTGACACTGGGTTCGCAGGCCGACCCTCAATCCACTGAGCCACAGCAGCCAGGAAAATATACATTCTTCTTAAGTACACACTGAACATTCACCAAAAGAACTCTGTATGGGGTTTTAAGGATTAAAAACATACTGATCATATTCTTTGGCCAAAAAGGATTTAAATTGGACATCAATAACAAAAACATATCTAACACATCCCCCAGTTTTTGATAATTAGAAAATATTTTGAACTAAATGGTAATAAAAATACAACATATCAAAATTTGTAAAAAAAAAAAAAAAAAAAAAAACGAATCCATGGGACATAGACAATCTATTCTAGGTACACACAATCAAATGAGAGTGGCTATAGTTAAAAGATACAGAGTTTGATAAGGAGATGTAATGACCTGAAACCCATCTTTTTATTTAAGAGGAAAATGTGCCTCCAGAGGACATAGAGAAGGTTGCAAATCATGTACTTGACATCCATCTGCCAATAACATCACAAAATCTAACCTGTGAACTTGAAAAAATACAGAAACTTATACAACTCTGGGAGGACTACAGGACAGATGAGAACAAGCTAAATAAAGCAGCAAATGAAGCACAGAAGATTTTGGTGAAGGCAAAAGCAGCTGAGTAAGTATCATATTAATATTCTCATCTTGCTCAAATGGGCCAGCTGCTAAAGGTCTGTCTAAAAAATATTTGCCTAAAGAACTATAACATTCAAATGAAATTACCTTCCCATAATTTGGTGCCCAAACTGAGGTCTAAGCTGTCTCTCGAAGGGCCCCAGGAAGCTGGGAGATCAGGAGGCAGTGTGCAAGAATCCCTGCTGCCCATTTTCCTTAGATGCAAAGGCCTTTCCAGTGGTCCGTTACCTCTTCATACCAATATACAGCAGTAAATGCCACATGCTAATTATATGCCAATATTTTAACACATGGTGGGAATATCAGAGTATTTTTCCCTTCTTATTTACCTACTTTTGATACTTATAAGTTTATAATAACAAACAGTACTTTAAATATCTAAATTTAAAAAACAGATTATAATAAAAAGATATGATGTTGACTTAGGGTCAGCTGGATGGTGGTGGCATCATCAATATCTATCTATCACCATCTGGATGCCCCGCAGACTGGAGACTTGAGCTGCCCTCACTGTCTCATGACCCACTTATATAAATTAGTGTACCAGATTCAGCTGTAAGGCCAACCCCTTTTTTATATTTTAATATTTAAAACTAGCAGCATCAAATAACAGCAGTATAATCACATAGCTACTAAAAATGATGTGGATAAAGAATTTTTAATAACATGAAGAGATTCTTACAGTATAATATTAATACTTTTAAAAGAAGGTAAAATTATATATGAAAGAAGAGTTCAATCATGAAAATAAAAAAAATTTGTAGGACAAAAATGCTAGAATATACCAGTGTTTTAAAAGGTGGTAGGATTACTGGTAAATTTTTCCCTTCCTAATTTTTTTCTTCTTCCTTGTTCCCGTCCTCCTCCTCCTCCTCCTCCTTTTCCTTCTTCTTCTTTTTCATTTTGTACTTTCTAAATTTACTATAATTCATAGTACATTGAAAATTTAAAGAAAAAAGGTTCCAGTAAAAAGATATGACATGTGTATAAACGGTGTTATAATAAGAAAAGGTTCCTGAACCCCCACTGTAACAATAGGGGAAAAATATAGACAGAAAGTCTACATCCTATATGATTCTAGATACAGGATATTCTGAAAAAGGTGAAAGTATGGGGACAGTAAAAAAAAAAAAAAAAAAAAGAATAGTGGTTGCCAGGGGTTAGGGGAGGGATGAATCGGCAGAGCACGGTGAATTTTAGGACTATGAAAATACTCCGTATGACACTATATTGATGGATAAGTGTCATAATACATTTGTCCAAATGTATAGAATGTACACCAAGAGGAAACTCTAAGGTACTCTGGCCAGGTGGTTCAGTTGATTGGAGTGTCAACCTGTACACCAAAAGGTTGCGGGCTTGATCCCCAGTCAAGGCACAGAGGAGAGGCAACAGATCAATAGTTCTCTCTCATCTCTCTCTTTCTCTCTCTTTCTCCCTCTCTCTCTCTTTCTCTCCATCCCTCCTTCCCTCCCTTTCTCTCTCTCTGAAATCAATAAATATATCCTCAGGTGAGGATTTTTAAAAAAAGATAAACTATGAACTTTGGGTGATTATGATGTGTCAATGTAGTTTCAGCAGGAAATCTCTGTACCTTCCTCTCAATTTTGCTGCAAACCCAGAACTACTCTAAAAAGCAAAGTATTTTCTTTAATTAATTAATTAATTTTTAAATGTTGTTCTATTACAGTTGTCCCATTTTTCCCTCATTGCTCTCCCCTGCTTTTTTTTTCTTTTTTTTTCTTTTAAGAGATTACTACTAGGAGGAGGAGGATGGGTTGAATGAAGAAGGTGAAGTTTTGTAAATTAGCTATTTTGTTCTGGGCACATCATTTCTTTCTTTCTGGGGGGTGGGGAGGCACCACAATCATTTCTTAATTATTCCTCTGCAAAGGTCTGTCTGATATTTCACTTCCTTGGTGCATTCTTCCAAAGGTGGTTATGAGCCCATAGATCTAAGTAGTTGGTGAATGTTGGCTTGAGGCGAGCTCATTTCTATAAATCGCCTATCACTTGGAATGCTTGTCATTTTAACCTCTGACTGGGCCCCTGGGCAGCTGGAATGCCAGGGAAGCTTAAATAAACCTGAACAAACACAGTCTGAAAATGCAGGGCCTTTAGTTCTCTCTTTGCTCTCTGTGGAGCCTCTTGACTCTCTCACCTCCACTCCAATGAAGATTTAGAAACTGTTGCTTAAGTTTGAGAAATCACAGAACTGGAACTGGTTGAGGATAGCTTTTTGTTCAAAGCTTAGTTGTTATATCCTCCAAACCTCAACACTTATGACAAATTAAGAAAAAATATGACCTGTATCCTTGATGTCCATATCTGGTGACATGTTTTCTGCATGTGCATAGATGTGTGTTTTTATTGGCATTTAATATGCCTGTTCTCAAAATGAAGACTTCAGCACTTCGTCTTATTCAAGAGTTCTAGCTTACTTTATGAGTCAGTAAAACTTGGTTGAGTCAAATGAGTTCTCAAGGTGAAATAAATGAATAATTGTATATTTATGTAATCTGATGTGTTAATATTTTACCTTAGAAAAGCAGAAAATGTTCTATTAAATCTTGACAAAATGTTGAATAAATTGCAACAAGTCCAAATCACTCAAGGACGGGCGAATTCTATCACCACACAGCTGACTGCTGAGATAACAAAAATAAAAAAGAATGTACTGCAGGTATTTTTCTATTTTCTTTGAAGCTAATCTGAAACTGCTTTTGAGTGTGGAAACAGCCTGGTTTTTATGTATGCCAATGTCACGCTTGCCTTACCTGTCTGATGGGATTATTGTATGGATGAAATAAGCTCTCTCAGCATCATTTCATTTATCCCCAATCCTGGAAATAAAGCAGGTTCTACCTCAGCTTATAAATGTGAAAACTAAGGATCAGGGAGGTTAAGTGACTTGCCTAAGGCCACACAGATGATTAAAGATAGATATGAGGTCAGAGTTTATCCCTTTTGATACCAGGGAAAGTAATAGACTCTTTAAAGCTCACAAACCAAAGACACCAAGTTAATTGTTGCCAGGTGTTTGTAACTAATGTGCATAAAATCTTATCAGAGTATCCTAAAAGAATATCCTACCCAAAAGAGTGTTCCAACCACAATTCAAAGGGAACAAGATCACAGTTTAACACATGTGATGGATCCAGAAGAGGAAGCCTGGCAATTGGAAGATAGGACAGGACTTAGTCCCAGGGTGTGTGAAGTCACTTTCTCCAAGCTCCATCCTCTAGCTCATCCCCCTTCCCTGCAGATAGCAAGTTACTCAGTCTCCATTCTTCAGCTGTGTTTTATAGCCTTAAATGCATGCATCTTGAAGAAAAGCAGAGAGCAAAAGAACAGGAAGTAGTGCACCAGGAAATCAAAGGGTTGCATATGAAGAAGCTGTATATATAGGGAAGCAAAAGGATTAAGGCTTCCAGGTTTTTCTCCTTCTAGGCATAGTATCTAGAACATGGGTTGACAAAATATAGCCCCTGGGCCAAATAGGCACACAAACTGTTTCTGCCTCCAAAGTCACAAAACTTTATTGGAATACAGTCACATATTGTCTCTAGCTGTTTTTGTGCTACAATGGCACAGAGTTGAATAGTTGCAATAGAGACTTTACGGATTAGAAAATGTACAATATTTACTATCTGGCCCTTTACAAAAAAAGTTGCGGATTCCTGCTCTAGAAAAGCTCTTACATATACTCAAGGACACAGGGAGGGACTTCTATTTCTAAAATTTGATGGACCAGTATCCCCAATGAACCTTCCTACCTAGTAGGAAAATAAAAATAAAAATGTTAGCTGGAGCATTTAAAATATCTTAAATGCATAGCTGAATTAGTAAGAAACAGAGGAAATCCTCAAATGCTAAAAAAGACAAGAAAGCATGAATCCAGAAAGGTAATTAAGCATGAACCTGAAGGCAGAGGGCATCTGCTAATCTCTGGTGTATTGAAACAATTAGTTTAGTGGTCACCATGCATAACAGACAGAAAATGAAGCAAGCAGGGAATAAGACCTTGTATAGAGCTGGGACATCAAAAGGCAAAATCTTCAGTGAAATGTTAAACTATGACACACATGCACACACACACACAGAAACAGAGAGACAAAGAGAGACAGAGAGAAACACACACTTGCCTCTTGCCTCTGGGTGGAGGGAGAAAGTCTTCAATAAGAATTGCTAACGGCAAGTTGGCTCTCACAGTAGTTTGGGGCTAGGATTCACACTACCTGGGTGGCCCCAACAACCCAAGCTAAAAATGTCATTTTAAGTGGTCCCAGGATGGTAGTGCTCTCAGATCTTGACAGAGGCAAACAGAAAACCCCCTCCAAAGAAATACACCTTAAAACCAAGCCTCAAATAATTCCCCCCAAACATGTAAAGAAACAAATTGCCTTAAACAAGGCAGTAAACAACAGAATCAAAATGCAACAGACAGCAGCTATTTCTATTACTGGTTATTGAATACAAAATAAGAACATTTACTGTACCTAAGAAAATTAAGAATGGTATCACCAAAAAATAAGAAACAAGAGATAACAAGTGACAAGTTAGATTTGAGAAATATTTAAATAGGTCTTCTAGCTATGGCGAATATAGTCATTAATATTTGTAAGGGGATAAAATTAGAAGCTACCTGCATCAAATGGAAAAATAATTAGAAAATAAAAATATAATAAAATGACATATTGTATAAAGTTAAAATAGAGAATACTGTATATTGTTAGAAATTCTGCATAGGGATATAGTAAAAAGCATATAGAAGAACATAGAATGACATGTATTAGCTTCAGGGCAGTGGTTGCCATTAGGGGGAGAGACAGGAGACGTGATGGGAGTGGTACACTGAGGGCGTTGACTCATGGGCCATGCTTTATTCTTAAACTGGCTAGTGGGTATGTGGACATGTATCATATTTTCTTCTAGACCCTTCTGTATGTCTGAAATATTTTATCATGACATTTTTTCTTTTGTAAGTAAAACAGAAATATCAAAGGAACGATTTCTTTCCCTTTACACCTATCTTATTTTCTGAGGGGTAATTATATCATTTATTTTGTTTGTTCCTTGTTACATAAAGAGACTCTCTCCTTTCTGATCTTTAAATCAACAGACTGGAAATCAAGCCAAGGTGACCAAGAATGAACTGGATTTAGCAAAGCAGCAGTCAGCTCTGGAGGAGGGATTCTCCCAGCTGCGGATCAAATTGCAAAGGAATCAAGAGCAAGCCAGCCTTGTGGAAGATCAGGCTGAATGGGCCCGGGGCCAGGCAGGGGGCCTTGAGGAGGTCATTAGTCCTGCCACTGCCACTAAGAGCAAATCGTGCTTCTTTGAAAGCCAGTCCTCTAACCCCAGATTTCTGTGCCATTTCTCAGTATTTCCTGTGGTGCTGGTCCAGGCTCAGTGGTGTCTGTTCATAGGAATCCCGAGGGGCATGAAGCCGGGGAGGGCTGTCTCTGGGGAAGGCAGAAGTCCTCTGGACAAATCACGTCAGAGTGTTTACTCCCCATCTCCTCACGCCGCTAGTGTTCTTAGTGATCTTGTGGTCATATCTTTCCTGAACTTCCAAGCTCTCACAATTTATGTCACTATATTGTCTGTATTTGTTTGCCCTTTAGTTAAAGCATGTAACATATATGGAAAACAAGAAGTGAAAGTCATATGCCAGAGAATAGGTGGAGTTACAAAAATCAGAATGAATTAATTAAACAGTTGTGGAAAGTGGCCCATTAATTTCAGTTGCTGAAAGAACCTAGCAACTCATTTTCTTAGCAGGATACCTTTGGTTGGTAGCATTAATATGGTATCTTAAACAAAAGAAAAATGTTAAAGTGTTTTTACAATTGTCTTATTATCTTGCTTTTAATCCCTAATCTACTGGGTAAAGTTTCCACTGACGTGGGAGTTGAGAACATTTTCTATGGAACAGAGGCTGAGAAAGTGCTTGCTGCCCACCACCCTCTTCCCACTTCCATATTCCATATTTCATAGAGGCCTGGCCTTTATTCTTCTGTTTAACACCCTAAGTTGTAAACCACACAGGCTGACCCCTAAGACTTCCATTCTTATTCTGAGGGAGATCTTCATACTAACACTTCTACTTTCCTTCCTGCCTCCCTTTTTACCTCATTTTTCTCTCACCTTTTTGCCAACCTAAGAATGCATCCTTGCTGCTTCTAAATCTTCACCGCTCACTCTGCCCTGCATCTTCCACCAGCAGCTGCTCCATTCAGCTGGAGATCTGTCCAGGGCCAGACTGCGTCATTCTGTCCTCTGTATCTCTCACCCTAGCGTGGTTCAGGGCAAACAATCACCACCTCATAAATAGTTGCCCAAACATGGAGTAATGATTGATATTTTATAACAGAGTTTTATTTTTAATTAACTAAAGCTGAGATATTTTTCAACCTGAAAAAAAAAATGCAAATAAAAGCCCTGTTGGAACTATCAGAGTAATTTAAGCTTATTGACTGGATTATGGTTTCCTCTTATTCCTTTTATCAATAGTACCAGGCAAATATCATGTATGTACTCATGCTTTATAAATATTTTCTGTTGATGGGAGTGTTGCTCTGTTACAGGAGTTTGTTGGGCTAAAAAATCAATATGCTACTCTGCAACGTAAGACAAGCACAACAGGACTGACAAAGGAAACCCTAGAAAAAGTGAAACAGCTAAAAGATGCAGCAGAAAAATTGGCTGGAGATACAGAGGACAAGATAAGAAGAATAACAGGTATCTCTGCACTTTTCCAGCTTTACACAGGTATAATTGACAAACAGAATTATATACACTAAAACAGTACAATGTGCCCATTTGCTAGACGTATATATTGTGAAATTATTACAACTAAGTTAATACATCTATCACCTCACATGATTCCTTTTTTCTTTTTGCTACCTTTGAGAATGCTTAAGATCATTCATGTGCACAATACAATATTAACTATAATCAGCACCATACAGTACATTAGATCCTCAGAACTTACTCATGTATACCTTTTGAACAGCATCTCCCCATTTTGCCCATCCCCCAACCCCTAGCAGCCACTATTACATTCCGCTCTGTTTCTGTGTGTTCAACTTTTTTTTTTTTTAATGAGTGGAATGAGTGAGATCATACAGTATTTGTCTTCTGTCTGGCTTATTTCAGTCAGCATAATATCGATGGTTTATCCATGTTGTTGCAAATGGCTAAATATATATATATATGTGTGTGTGTATGATAATATATATTATGTTATATTATATGTTACATATAAAATATAATTTTCTTTATCCACCTACCTGATAGACACACAGGGTGTTTCCATACCTTGGATATTGTAAATAATGCTGCAATAAACATGGGGTTGCAGATATCTCTTTAAGACACAGATTTAGTTTTCTTTTAATATACACCCAAAAGTGAGATTGCTAGATCATATGGTAGCTTTATCTATTCTTTTACCCACTTCATCAGTTTGACAATAACACTGTCATACTCCATCAGGAGGTAGAATTTCAATTTATCATTGCCACAGTTTAACCACATGAGTCCACTGAGGATAAAGAAGTAGGAATTGGGTTTTTATGTTGGGGACTACAAAGCAACAAGCCTCTTGCACAGTTTTACTTAAAAGCGTATTTAATTAGCTTCCACTCTGTATTAATCAGAACAAACTGAAATTTACCTATGGTCACCTTGAAACACCCTTTTCTTAACCCAGTGGTTCTCAACCAGGGGTGATTTTATTCCCTCCTCTGGGGACAAAAATCTCTGAAGAGATTTCTGCTAGGGGGTACAATTAGCATCTAGTGAATGGAGGCCAATGGATGTTGCTAAACATCCTATAATGCACAGGATATCTGCCCCCTCTCCAGGACAAACAATTATTCTGTCCGAAGTATCAATGATACTATAACTGAGAAACCCTGTTGTAACCTATGCTGCTTATTGTTTCCCCTTGTGTGAATCACTTTTTGGAGTCAGTATGATCAAGACTCTAGGGCACTAGGTCACCTAGCAAGGTCTGTAGGTTGCAATCCAAAGGAATCATATTCTGGACAAGGATTTTGATCAAAATGGAAATTTTAAGGCACACAAAGTGTGCATACATAGAATGCATACAATTAAAGTTCATTAGGATTTTTGCTTTATGCAATTGATACTGATGGTCTTTCTGGGCAATCACTATGTCTTCCTTAACAACCTCCAAATCAACAAGAAATATCAGATGATGAGTGGTCTAGTTTTACTTTTGTTTGTATGTATTATCTCCCAAATTTTTAAAATAATCATATTCATTTGTAATATGTGACTCTGAAAAGTTTAAAATAACCCAGACTCCTCACTTATAAATGCTTCTTTGTTATAAAGTGAGTCTTTGGCCTTACAACCACTTATATCATCAGCATGACATGAAAAAAATGGAAGTGCAACATTAGTGTGGGCCAAAGCAAAGAAAAATACATACCAAATTAACACCAATTATCTCTGGGAAAGGGGAGAGTGAAGAGGAAAACATACTTTTTATGTCTGTATACTTATTTACAAGTAGTAGCTTGTGGACATTCTTTTTTTCATTTTTAGTATTTTTCCTAATAATTTTAAAAAGGAGATATTAGGAAAGATTCAAAAAGACAAACATAATGTGTTTTTTTTAACCTTATACTCGGCTACATAGGCAATACCATAAGTATCAGTTTCTATTATTTCCAGACTTTGATCCTTTCTATAAGAGCAAAACCATGGGGAAAATATTTTCTGTCATATATTTTATGGCAGTGTACAAATTGTTTCCACTTATCCCCAGAGACTAAAGCTTTCACAGTTCTTGAATTAGATTGGAAGAGAAGTTTAAGTTAGGGGACTTCTCCTCAAAAAGGTCTAAGATAATACATCCCATTTTTCCTCTTTTCACATTAAGGCTGTTTCCACAACTCAACAAATAGGAAAAACAGACATTGGTTTGGCCATCTTCCTGACTCTGCCTCTGAAAAGGGGCTGAACCACAGGGCTGTGCTCTGTTCCCATCTATTAGGAAGAAATGCTCATGGAATCCCTGAACACAAGACAGCCCTTACTTAGCTTGGCAGGATCGAAGTTGAGACAGTGGCGAGTGGGCCCCAGTTTGCAGCCAGGGTCCCTCCGTAGACTTTGTCAGTCAGAGTCCCAGAAGGAAATTGAAAGCACATTTGGATGTAGTTCTGGATCATGTATTTATAAGCAGAGTTGTCTCAGTTACCTATCCAAGTAGCTGCATCCAGCCAGTGGGTCAGCTGGCAGGTCTGCCAGGGGCTGGGGTTGGCTGAGAAGCTGGGCCTCTCTCTCTGTGGGGTCTTTCATCCCAGGCTGCTCTGCAGCATGCTTGTTTGATTGTTCTGTTAAAATAAGTGCAGAAGCTGTGTGGCTCTTGAGGTCCTGCAACATCATTTCTTCCACTTTCTATGGGTCAGAATAATTTGCAAAGCCAGACCTGGTTTGGGGGGAAAGGATAAATACTCTCCGCTTCTTGATGGGAGAAACTACAAAGAATGCACAGGAATTAAAGGACACAAACAAGGGTCTGGAGGTTCCCGGTGACAGAGACACTGAGAAGCCTGCAGAAGCAGGGAAAGTAGGCCTGTGAAAGCTGGAATGGAAGAGGCCACCCTGCAGGAGCTGGAGCTGAAGTATAAGAACTGACAGAACCTGATGCTGAACAGGGCAGTGTCTGCCTATTCTCCTCACCCTCCTACCACTTCTCAGCACTGGGCAGTGAAGGGCAGCCAGAGGTCAGGGAGCCAGGTGATGTTATCCACGGAGGCAAGCTTTCCAGGACACAGAGCAGGGTGCAGAATGGATCTGGTGGGGTAAACCTCTGGAAACAGACTGTGTTCACCAAGTCTCCCTATCAGGAATTCTCTGACCATTTGTAAAGCCCCAGCCCAGAGTTTCTGTGTAGAGGACCCAGGCTCCAGCTGTGGCCACCATGTAATTTTATACAAAAAATAAATAAAGTGAATCAAGCCTGTAAAAAAAAAATAATAATAATTTTAAAAAGTAACCAGCACAATCTTGTTAACTTATGTAGTAGAAACATGAGGGTCTTGTCTTTTTTTTTAGAAATATACTTCCAATGCTGAATCACCTTTTCAATCCCAAATGACCTGTATTTGAAAGTTTCTTGTGACAAAATGTTCACCACCTTCCATAGCTGCTCTTTAGCCTTTGAACAGCTGTGACTACTAGAAAGCTCCTTCTATTCAGACAAAACCTTCATGGAGCTTTCACCTGCTGGTTTCATTCTATTTCCTCGGGCTGACAAAATAATAATAATAATAAATAACAATAATAGCTAAAACAACAACAACAAAACCACATACTTACTCTGCTTTTCTGGCCCTCAAATACTTAAAAATAGCTATAGCACATGCCCTGAATCTTCCCTCCTTTATATGAAAATCACCAGTTAATTCATTTTTGTTCACAGGATATTTTCAAATTTCTCTACAATCTCGTTTTTTCCTCTCAACACATGCTACATGCTAGTTTGACAGTTACCCCAAACCAAATGAGTGTTCAGGTGTGATCTGACCAAGTGAAGTGGAACATGTACCTTCCCTCTTTTAGAAGTTCCCTTCAACCTAAAGCCAGTTTCTTTTCTAAAGACCACCTCACTATTAACTGTAGTTCATTATACTTCTTCCATCCACTACTTGGTGGGCTCCTTCCTACGGTTTAATATAATTCCCAGATATTTGTTGATTGAAGGATGGATGGGAGGAAGAAAGGCATTACTTTGTTGTCACTGTTCAAGGACTTCAATATTAGCAGAGGAGAAGGAAGTAAAATGTCAGTCTTTTTACTGAAAGATTGGGAAACTCTAAAGTGAAAAACACATGTTAAAAAGTGTACTTAAAACAGAAAGAACAAATCTTTGGAAAGACAGCACTTCACCAGATCCAATCAAGGCTTGTCATCTGTCTCTTCATTTCCAGTAAATTTTAACTAACTGTAGACTCACATTGATAAAAGCCTTTAGATATAAAATATTTTTAGGCAAAAATATATCAATTTGCTCCAATTTATATGAAAATCTTGGGAAGTCTGCTGAATATAAATGTTTTATCTATTGATTCAAAACACAAAACTAACTATAACTTTAAGACACATAAAACACTGTTTGGTATCATGTGGGCATTCAGGAGGAATCTATCAAATGGAAATGTATCATCTACTTTATTTTTTTATTTTTATTTTTTTCAGATTTAGAAAAGAAGATCCAAGATTTGAATCTAAGTAGACAAGAAAAAGCTGATCAACTGAAACAGTTGGAAGATCAAGTCATTGCCATTAAAAATGAAATTGTTGAGCAAGAAAATAAATATACATCCTGTTAGGCAGAATTAAAGTGCAAAGGCCTGTGCCTTTGTTTCTGGTTTCTGATGAGCAAACCTGAGGGAAACACAAATGGTGGGTCTCTGCTGCCACCCCTCCCAGAGGCCTCGGCTTGCTGTACACATGCTGATGGTGGCGAGAGAGTAGAACTGGCCCAGGAAAGGCCTCTTCATATGGAATAGAAAGGGGGAAGTAAAGAGATAGTCTCTGGTTTCTGAAACCTTTCTTCTTGCCTTTCATAACTTTGAAATAATTAGTTACGTATGACAAGTACAAATCTAAATAAGTATTCTATTTACTAATACTTACTTCAGTCAAATGAACCTAGATGTTAAACTGTCAGAGGCTGGGGGTGGTGGAGAATAGGGAGTTACTAACCAACTGGTGGAAAGGTTCAGTTAGGCCAGATTAATTAAGTTCTAGAGATCTGCTGTACAGTATTATATGTGTTGTTAACAGTAATGTATTGTACACTTAAAAATGTATTAAGAGGGTAGAGCTTGAGTTAAATGCTCTTACTATGATAAAATAAGAATGAATATATTTAAACTAATTAAATTAAAATAAACAAATTAATATTTCTAATATTCAAATGGAATAAATATGATGGTATATACTACTGTTCCTATATTTCATTTTTATTTGGATTTGCTTTATCTGTAAAACTATTATTCTATTCTGAATAAAATATATACAATGCAAAATGTAACTTGTTGTTACACCTACTTTCCTACATATTTATTCTCTCAACCAAGGGATTCTATTTTCCCCAATATTCAAAAACTAAATATTGAACTATTTTTCATAATTTCTCTGCAAGAGTTTCTGCTGTAAATCTGCTACTTACTATTAAAAGTCTAGCAATTATGTAGTTATTGTTTAGTATAAAAGATCAGATTGTCTCACTTCAAATGGGTCTATAATTTCATATTAACTTTTTTGCATATGTAATATATACTAGAGCACATTACTTGTTTACTATCCTTCAGTAGGATTAATTTAAGGAAATTTGGCCCCACATTTTTTTTTATTGTTGTTTCAATACAGTTATCCCAATTTTCCTTCATTGCTCTCCCCTGCCTCGCTCAACCCTTCTCCCACAGTCAATCCCCACCCTACTGTCCATGTCCATGGGTCAGTTATACCTCTTCCTTGACTAGACCCTTCCCCTTCTTCCCCCCCCTTCACCCCCTCTCCTACCCACTCTGGTTCTATTTATCTCCCTTGTTTGTTTGTTCATTAGGTTCTTCTTATAGGTGAGATCATTTGCTATTTGTCTTTCACCGCCAGTTCCATCCATACTGTTGTGAAAGGTAGGAGGAGTTCCTCCTTTCTTTCTGCTGCATAGTATTCCATTGTGTAAATGTACCACAGTTTTTTGATCCACTCATTTATTGATAGACACTTAGGCCATTTCTAACACTTAGCTATGGTAAATAATACTGCTATGAAAGTAGGGGTGTAGGGATTCTCTTGAATTCGTGTTTCAGGATTCTTTGGGTATAATCCAGTAGTGGAATCACTGGGTCAAAAGGCAGTCCTATTTTTAGTTTTTTGAGGAAATTCCATACTGTTTTCCACAGTGGCTGTACCAGTCTGCATTCCCACCAACAGTGCACTAGGGTTCCCTTCTCTCCACATCCTTGCCAGAGCTTGTTGTTTGTTGATTTGTTAACGATGGCCATTCTGAAGTGCTATCTCATTGTGGTTTTAATTTGCATTTCTCTGATGGCTAGTGATGTTGAGCATCCTTTCATATGCTTATGGGCCCTCTGTATGTTCTCCTTGGAGAAATGTCTGTTTAGGCCTTTTGCCCATTTTTTTTTATTGGATTGTTCATCTTCCTGGTGTTGAGTCGTATGAGTACTTTATATATTTTGGAAATCAAACCCTTGTCCAAGGTATCATTGGCAAATATGTTTTCCCATATGGTCAGTTTCCTTTTCATTTTAATGATGTGTTCTTTAGCTGTGCAGAGGCTTTTCAATTTGACGTACTCCCCTTTGTTTATTCTTTCCTTTATTTCCCTTGCCCTAGAGGATATATAGGTGAAAATATTGCTGCATTGGATATCTGAAATTTTACTGCCTATGTTTTTCTCTAGGACTTTTATGGTGTCACAGCCCATGTTTAAGTCTTTTATACATTTTGAGTTTATTCTGGTGTATGATGTAAGTGGCTGGTCTAGTTTCATTTTTTTTTTTTTAATTATTTTTTTTGCATGTACCATTCCAGTTCTCCCAACATCATCTGTTGAATAGGCTATTTTGACTCCATTTTATGCTACTGCCCCTTTGTCAAATATTTATTAATCATAGAGACCTGGGTTTATTTCTGGATGCTCTATTCTCTAATCTAATTTTGATTACCATGGCCTTGTAATATAGTTTGATATCAGATATTGTGATCCTTTCTACTTTGTTCTTCTTTCTTAAGATTGCTGAGGCTATTTGGGGTCATTTTTTGTTCCATGAAAAATTTTGAAATATTTGTTCTAAATCTGTGAAATAGATCATTGATATTTTAATAGGGGTTGTGCTGAATCCATAGATTGCTTTGGGTAGTGTGGACATTTAATGATGTTGATTCTTCCAATCTATGAACATGGTAAATGCTTCCATTTGTTTGTATCTTCCTTAATTTCTTTCTTCAGCATTCTATAGTTTTCCTTGTACAGGACTTTTTACCTTCTTGGTTAAATTTATTCCTGGGAACTTTATTTTCCTTATTGCTATAGTAAATGGGGATTTTTTTCCTGTAGGTTTTGTTTCTGATATTTCATTGTTGGTGTACAAAAGTGCTTTCAACTTCTGAATACTGACTTTATATCCCACTATTTTGCCATAATCACTTATTAGGTCAAGTAGGTTTTTGGTGGGAACTATAGGATTTTCTATGTACACTGTCATGTCATCTGCAAATAATGACAGTTTTACTTCTTCCTTTCCAATTTGGATGCATTTTATTTCTTTCCCTTGTCTGATTGCTGTGGCTAGAACTTTCAAAACTATGTTGAATAAAAGGGGTGAAAGTGGAAACCTTTGTCTTGTTCCTTATCTTAGGGAGAAAGCTTTTATTTTTTACCCATTAAGTATGATGTTAGCTGTAGATTTCTCATACATAGCCTTTATTATGTTGAGGTATACTCCCTCTATGCCCGCTTTGCTGAGCATTTTTATCATAAATGGGTGCTTTCCATTACCAAATACTTTTTCAGGATCTACTGAAATGATCATGTGATTTTTGTCTTTCATTTTGTTTATGTGGTGTATTACATTTATTGATTTGCAAATATTAAACAATCCTTGCATCCCTGGGATGAATCCCACTTGATTGTGGTGTATGATCTTTTTAATGTGTTGCTGGATCCAGTTTGTCAATATTTTGTTGAGGATTTTAGCATCTATATTATTCAGCAATATTGGCCTGTAGTTTTCTTTCTTTGTTGTGTCTTGACATGGTTTTGGAATTAGGATAATGCTGGCCTCATAGAAGGAATTTGGGAGTCTTCCCTCTTCTTGAATTTTTGGAATAGTTTGAGAAAGATAGGAGTTAGCTCTTCCCTAAATGTTTGGTAAAATTCACCCATGAAGCCATCTGATCCAGGCCTTTTCTATGCCAGGAGTTTTTTAAATTAATGCTTCAATTTCAGTAATAGATATCAGTCTATTCAGGCTTTCTGCTTCTTGATTCAGTTTTGGAAGATTATGTTTCTAGAAATTTATTTATTTCCCCAGGTTGTTAAATATCTTGGCATATAGTTATTCATAGTAATTTCTGAAAATCCTTTATATTTCTGTGGTATCAGTTGTAATTTATCCTCTTTCATTCATGATTTTATTTATTTGGGTCCTCTCCTTTTTTCTTGATGAGCCTGGTTAAAGGATTGTCAATTTTGTTTATCTTTTCAAAGAATCAGTTCCTGGATTCACTGATCTTTTGAATTATTCTTTTAGTCTCTATGTCATTTAATTCTCCCTGATCTTGATTATTTCTTTTCTTCTATTCACTCTTCCCTTTGTTGTTGCTCCTCTAATTATTTTATATGTAAGGTTTTGTTGTTTATTTGAGATTTTTCTACCTTTTTTAGGTATGCCTCTATGGCTATAACTTCCCTCTTAGGACTGCCTTCACTATGTTCCATAGGTATTGGGCTGTTGTGTGTTTATTTTCATTTGCTTCCAGAAATTTTTATTTCTTTCTTGATCTCATTGTTAACCAATTCATTATTTAATAGCATGTTATTCAGTCTCCAAGGATTTGAGTGTTTTTCAGTTTTTTTCCTTGAGGTTGGTTTCTAGTTTCAAGTCATTGTGATCCGAGAAGGTGCTTGCTATGATTTCAACTTTCTTGAATTTTTTGAGGCTTGTTTTTTCTCCTACCACATGGTTTCTCTTTGAGAATGTTCCATGAGCATTTGGAAAGAATGCATATTTTGCCTCTTTGGGGTGAAAGGTTCTGTATATATCAATTAAGTCCATTAGATCTAGTGTTGTTCAATGACACAATATTTTTGTTGATTCTTTGCTTGGAAGATCTATTCATTGCTGACAATAGAGTGTTAAAATCCCCTGCTATGAGTGTGCTGCTGTCAACATCTTTCTTGAATTCCTTCAAGATTTTCCTTATATTTTCATGCTCCTATGTTGGGTGCATATATGTTTACAAAGGTCATAATCTTCTTGGTGGATTATTATTCCCTTATTATGTAGCATCCTTCTTTGTCTCTTTTTATGGCCTTTGTTTTGAAATCTATTTTGTCTGATGTAAGTATTGCTACCCCAATTATTTTTCCATGTCCATTTGCTTGGAATATTTTTTTCCATCTCTTCACTTTCAGTCTGCATAGAGCTTTTGTTCTGATGTGAGTCTGTTATAGATAGCATATATGTGGGTCATGTCTTCTTATCCATTCAGCTACCCTAGGTATTTTGATTGAAGCATTTGATCCATTTACATTTAAGGTTATTATTGATAGTTACTAATTCATTGCCATTTTTTTCTTTGTACCTGTGTTCCTCTCTCTCTCTCTCTCTCTCTCTCTCTCTCTCCCTTTTTCTGCCTCTTTTTAAAGCAGTCCCTTTAGCATCTCTTGCAATGCTGGTTTGGTGGTGATGTATTCTTTTAGCCTTTTTTTTTTTTTTTTTTTTTGGTTTGGGAAATTCCTTATTTCACCTTCCATTTTAAATGACAGCCTTCCTGGGTACAGTAGTCTTGGTTGCAGGCCTTTGTTTTTCATTACTTGGACTATTACTATTGCTTTATATTCCCTTTTGCTTTGTAGTGTTTCTATTGAATAATCAGCTGATAGCCTTACTAGAGCTTCCTTGTATGTTACTAGCTGTTTCTCTTTGGCTGCCTTTAAGATTCTTTGTCTTTGAATGTTGCCATTTTAATTATGATGTGTCTTCGAGTTGGCCCCACATTTTAAAATAAGAAATAATATACATCAACACTGATAAATGAAAGAGGAAAAGTAGATGGAACCATTTCTATCAAGGGCTGATTCTTAAAAGATGGATTTAAAAATTCAACAAAGGGGCTTTAGGATTGTGCATAAATATTAAAATTCTTAAAATGTAGGCTATTAAAGAAAATTGTAGCCTTCCCAGAGATTCTGAAAAATAGAATGAAACTTTTCTATAGGAAGGACCACCCCAGAGATCTCTCTTAAAATATATCATTGTAATATATTTTATTGTAATATATTTTATTGTAATGCTCCACATATCCAGCACTTAGTTTTGGGAACCTCCACCAATAAATGGCACACAGAATGAACCAAAGGGTTGAAAAATACAGCGATCACAAAATCTAAGTTGTTTACTCTAATTTAGAGGGTGGAACACACTCCTGCTTTCCCACTGGGATACTGACTTTCGACTTTGTACAAGTGAAAAACTTAAATTTTACAAGCATGGTTGTCTGTTTGCAATATTAACATTCATTTGTTCTACCTTTTACATGGTCAGAGATTATAACGTCACAGGACAGAGTGTGTGGAAGGGGTTAATGAGGGAAGAATTTCTGTACTCTGGTTGGGAGGCTGTTGAGTTCTGAAGAGACAGAAAATTCTTCAACCATGAAGAAAGCGCAGCAATCTGGGAACTTAGGAGCAAGAACAAAGTAAACCCATCCTCTCCATGGGCCTCCAGGATTGCAGTTTCATGAGGTTAGGAATTATGTGATATACCTTGAAAAGATTGCAATTAAAAAGTGGTTGCTTTTTAAACTTTGGTGTTGAAAACAACCATTGGTTATCTTTTTTAAAATGTACATGTGAAAAATATTATGCCTCAGTAATGTCAGATAAATCATCCTAACATCTATTACTCGCTGTATCAGTTGTCCAAAATGTGAGCAAGGCAAAGATTCAGTGAAACAGTATCTCTTATACATTGCAAAGTAATTTGACAACGTGTAGCAATGTTTATCCTAAGGAGGTGATCATCTTATAAATTATATAAATGTCTACTTTCTAGGTTGTACACCTGAAATTAATATCATACTGTATATCAACTGTAATTGAAAAATTGAAACAATTTTTAAGTATATAATCTTAAATACAGGTGGGAAAAGCTTTGTGAATAAATTATTGCAGCACTAAGTACATTAACAATGCAAGATTACAACTTCTGGCCAAGATGGAGGCCTACACTGACCCGCTCCACCTCCCTCCACAACTAAGAAGGAATACAACTACTGCAAAACCAGAAATAACCAGAAGTTCCAGAAAATAAAGCTACATGGAAGTTCAACATATGAAGTTATAAGGAAGAAGTGCTTGTCCGGATGGGTAGGAGAGGCGAAGCTGGGTGGAGAGATCAGGCTGTGCTGCCGACGGCAGCTATGACGACGAGTGGTGGGACTGTGGTAAGCACAGACACCCATATTTAAGGGGAGGCAAGAAACATCTGGGGAGCACCCCCGGCTGCAGTACAGACCTGTCAGCTCGTGATTCCAATGCCGGGGAAGGCAGACCCCCATTGCCTCAGACTGTGAGGCCAGAGGGCGTGGGGATGGAGGAGGAGGCTCCCAATCTCTCAGCGGAGAATGAACAGCAGGAATCCATCTTGAACCCCCACCTAGACACAAAGCGCCACAGTGTGGTGAGAAGGGTTGCCCGGTAGTGACAAGTGCACGGGGCTCTGCCCTTATAGCATAGGAGGTGTGACAGCCCCGCCCACAAAGAAAAGGTAAACACGAGACTGTCAGGATGGCAGAGATAATGATAGAAATACCAATCACACAACTGACCAGAAAGCAAATACATGAATTAATGGACGAACAGATAGATAATCTTTCTGAGGCTCACTTCAGAGCTATAGTTTATAAGGCAGCTTACAGAAATAACAGCAGGACTTAATCAAGACAGGGAAGGAATGAAGGCTAGTCCTGCTGAAATGAACGAAAATACATACGAAACAAGTGGTGAGGGAAGGAAAACCAGGGATCAAATCAACAAATCGAACATATGAAAGGAACAAACAGTCAACCAGTGCAGAAAGAGGAAACAAAAAGTGAGGAATATGAGGAGCTCAGAAACCTCTGGGACAACTATAAGAGAGTGAATATCCGAATTATAGGGTTGCCAGGAGGTGAAGAAGAAGAACTAGGAATTTAAAAATTGTGTGAAAAAATAGTGAAGCAGAACTTCCCTAACTTGGGGAAGGAAATAGACTTACAGGTCCAGGAAGCACAGAGAGTTCCAAATAAACTAGACCCAGGAAGAACCACACCAAGACCAATTATAATCAAAATGTCAAAAATTAAAGATAAAGAGAGAATCTTAAAAGCAGCAAGAGAGAAGAAGAGAATTATGTACAAAGGGGTCCCAATTAGACTGTCAGCAGATTTCTCAAAGGAGACTCTGCAGGCAAAAAGGGACTGGCAAGAAATATTCAAAGGAATGAAAATCAAAAACCTACAACCACGATTACTCTATCCAGCGAAGCTGTCATTCAGAATAGAAGGGCAGAGAAAGTGCTTCCAGGACAAAGTAAAACTGAAGGAGTTCATTAGATCCAAACCACTGTTATATGAGATGTTAAAGGAACTTGTTTAGAAGAAGGAGGATCAAAACTATGAACATTAAAATGAAAACTGTATCACAACAACCAACAACAGAAGCTAAGGAATTGAAACAAAGGCAAACTAAGTAGGCAATGAGAGTGGAGAAAGAATTATAGGTATGGGAAACATATTGGGGGGAGGTCAGCAGGGACGGGGAAGGGGGAAAAAGGAGGGAGATGATGCAGGAATTAAGAAGCATAGTAGGAGGGAGTGGAGTAGACAGGAAGATGTTGAAAAGAACTATATGCACAACCAATGGCCATGGACTAAGGAGCGGGGGACAACTGGAGGGAGGGGGGTCACTAGGTGGAGGGGAGAAGAGGGAAAAGAAATGAGGACAACTGTCTAACAGCATAATCAATAAAACATAATAAAAATAACAAACAAACAAACAAAAAACAATGCAAGATTCCAGCCCTGGGCAAGTGGCTCAGTTGGCTGGAGTGTCGTCCCTTATATCAAAAGGTTGTGGGTTTGATTCCCAGTCAGGGAACATGACTAGGTTTCAGGTTCAGTCCCTGGTCAGGGCATATTTGAGAGGCAATTGATAAAGATTTCTCTCTCACATCAACATCTCTTTGTCTCTCTGTCTCTCTCCCTCCTCTCTCCTTCTCTCTCTCTCTCTCTCTGTCCCCTTCCCCTCTCTCTCTAAAATCAATAAACATGTCCTCAGTTGAGGATTTTTAAAAAATAACTTATTGTACTTCAAAAAAAGCAAAGAATCCAAATAACTAACAATCAAAAAAGTTAAATATTATTTTACCAGTTTGAATTCTTGGCGGCAAACACTGAAAACCAATGATAGTTTTTAAGCAGAAAAGGAATTTATAGAAAGGCTATCTGATAGCATATAAAATTGAAGAAATGGTTGGAGAAAATATAACCAAAGGTAATTATGCATCTGGGAACATACCCAAGATCACACCTCAGTAATGCTCAGGTTAAGCTGCTAACATTGGCCCTGGTGGACACTCTCCACCATGTTAACATCAACTGTCCTGGCATCTTGTCACTCTTTCATGACTTGACATACCTGGTAGTAGTATCCAGTTGGCTGAACCTCTTTGGGTGCTGACAGACAGTGAGAGCAGAGAATATCATGCCCACTTTGGCTTTGGTTGTGGAAGGAGGGTTTTGCCTCCACCTGTCTTTGGAATCTTCCAAGGTAGGAAGGATTTTGATGCCAGCCATCAAATGATTACAAAGTTTCATTATAGACTACCTCTTTGACTTCCATTTAATATCATCATACATTCTCCCATTTTTAAATTCTAAAGCAAACGTTTCTAGCAAATATAATGTTGCATTCACTCAGTCATTTGAAAGCACATCCATCTTGGCTTCACGGGAACCATCCCAAAGTCCCATCACTCACTGAGTTGCACCAGCTCTAAGGCTGCAGTCTGTTCCTTTCCTACTTTTGTGACAATTCTATCTTGAAATACCACAACTTGTGATGAAAATGATGGAGTTCACCATCAATATCCACAAACTATAGAATAGTAGGGGAAAGAAAGGAGATAAAAAGAAATTTTATATATATATATATTTGTAATAAAAAATGTAAGTACTACGGAACATTGTACTTCTATAATTTCAAGAGGCTATAGTTGGGAATCAAAAATTCCAACTATGCTGCACAGCTCATTCCATGTTCTTTCTCCCTTAAGCAAGCATCTTTTATCAGGAAGAGTGACCCAAACCTCCCATCCTGAGGATTTTGAACCTCTGGAGGTCTGGCATAGGTAAGGGTAGAGTGCTCTTGCACTACATTT
This sequence comes from Furipterus horrens, assembly GCF_987537825.1. NCBI lineage: Eukaryota > Metazoa > Chordata > Mammalia > Chiroptera > Furipteridae > Furipterus > Furipterus horrens. The sequence goes on along the minus strand of NW_028327179.1, from coordinate 55,213,981 downwards.
GTTTTCTGGACATGGCAGGACTAGACAGTCTAGAGTTCAGACACACCATGCCCTGCTGTCACTGTGGATCTGTTTCCCTTTAAGAGTCAAGATAATTACCCCAGTCAAAAGAAGAACCACCCCCCACCTGACCCCCCTGCTTTTTGGACCTATTTATCCTTTAGAATGAGGAGCCTGCAATATCTGGGTGTGTAGTTCAAGTCAATGGAAGAACTTTTGTGCCATCTAGTAACAACGTGCTTCCTGAGACACGAGAGCCCAAAATCATAGGTACAGAAAGTAAAATTATGCCTCTGAGTCATTTGGATATAATTGTGAGCTGTGTCACATATTTTCACTCTTGGTTTTAGATTTATGTATTCTGCCTATACAATGCTCCATCTGCTCTCATGGTAGACCTGGCTCTGCCTCCCAACTAAGGAAAATAATCTGATGTGAGTAGGAAAAGTCAGTTAAATAAATTAAACTGTGTGAAGCACCTATATGTGATTGCCAGCTAATAATGAATAGAAAATACATTTTATTTTTTCCAGTTTTTTAAAAGATTTTATTTATTTATTTTTAGAGAGAGGGGAAGGGAAGGAGAAAGAGAGGGAGAGAAACATCAATATGTGGTTGCCTCTTGAACACCCCCAACTGGGGACCTGGTCCACAGTCCAGGCATGTGCCCTGATTGGGAATCAAACCAGGGATCCTGTGGTTCACAGGATGGCACTCAGTCCACTGAGCCACACCAGCCAGGGCAAAAAATACATTTTAATTTTTCATATAAAACATTTACATGGATGAATGTGAATATATTTTCTTTTTCTCTGTTATAATTATTTTAATAGTTTCCTAAATTTGAGCTTAATGAACACTACATCTACCTTAGCAATGGGAGATCTGTTTAGGTATGTGAGAGACCAACTCGGAGAAACATCTAGACTGAGTTTTGAGCATCTCAGAGCAGGGGATGAGTGAAAGGCAGGAATTAAGAGAGCCAAAGTTTGCACTGAGAATAGCAACCAGGCCTGCAGGGGCTGAGACTGGAAATAACAGGGGCAGGCAGACAGGATCTAAGACATTGAATGTGGAAGGTAGAGCAAGACAGTGGACAGACAGCGGACTGGGGGTGGGGTGTCACACATGATGTGGGTGGGCCAGTAAGCATGAGGTAGGAACACTTGCAACCCAGCCAGTCACATCAGAAAATCATTATGAAGATCAGGAAACAAGTGACTATGAAGTAGCCAGTGTGGTCTATGAAGAGGACAACGCTATTTCTTCCCCTAAATTAGAAACCAATCCCAGGTGAAGGCAGCTAAGGGCCAGGAGAATTAGCCAAAAGCACCATAAGGCAAAACGAAGTGAAGGCAAACAAGCAAGAGCAAATGAGCCTGACAGGGCACAGGCTAAAAATTCCTGTACAATATTCATTCTCCCCTTCTTTCTTTTCCTAACAGAACTCCTCCATATTTTAACTGGGCACATGGCTGCCACCTGAGACTATATTTCTCAACCTCCCTGGAAGGTTCGATGTGACCATGTGACTAAATTCTGGCCAACAGAATGTTAGTGAGCATGTTGTGTACACATTCAAGAGCAGGCCCTTAAAAAGAAGCTCTTTTGCCCTCTGTGGTAGGCAGAGTAATAGCCCCAAAAGATGTTCATGTCCTAATCTCTGTAACCTGTATGTAATATCACATGGCAAAGAGAAATGATGGTTACAGATGGAATTTAAGTACTAATCGGCTGACCTTGAGATGGGACAAATAGCATGGATTATGCAGGTGGGTCCAATGTAATCATAAGCATCCTTGAAAGTAAAAGGAGGCAGAAGAAAGTCAGACATCCACATGAGCAGGACTTGGCCTGATGTTGACTTTGAAGATGGAAGAAGAGGACCATGAAGCAAAGAACGTAAAGGCGTCCCTAGAAGCTGGAAAAAGCAAGAAAAGGGATTCTCCTCCACTGCTTCCAGAGAAGAACACAGCCATGCAACACCTTGATAGCTTTATTTTAGCCCAGTGGGACCTATATTAGATTTGTAACCTATGGAACAGTAAGATGAAGTTGCATTATTTTAAGCCACTATGTTTGCTGTAATTGGTTGCAGTAGCAATAGGAAACTAATATACCCGTCATTTGTTCTTTTATCCTTCAGTTGGGCCGGAATGTGGTGAGTCAGCCATAAGCATGTAGGTGATGATAATCCTGCTGAAACAAGATAGAAAAATTTTAGGTCTCTAGTTGACTGTACCATCACTGTCCCAGCAAGGAGATGAGGAGATGAGCTGGGACAATTTGTTAAGGGGACTATTTACAAAGATGTGGACAGAGTGGAGGAAAATCATTAACGGCAGTGCAGCATCCCAGAGCCATCATTGGGTAGGGGGACATCACCACCCTCAAATAGGGACAAAGGCATCATATTGAAGACAGACTGTGTAGGAGGGCCACTTAACAGGAGCAATGATGTCTGGTTAATGAATGCCACCAGCATGACAGCCCTGCAGAGGACCTTGGAGCATAAGCTTCCTGATGTCACTCTCTTTCCCCTGTCCAGGCCCTTGTTAGTGCTTCCCATTTGCTAAACCAAGAAAACAGGTTGACGTTCCCATGCAGCTCAGCCTTCTGGGACATAGAAGAAAGTCAAGTTGAACTGGAGAGGCACGATGACCTTGTGGGTTAAAGCGGTCTGTGCCTGACTCCCCTGGTCCAGGCAGTCCTTGGACCATTGTTTTTTCAAACATAACATAAAAGCAGATCAGCCCTTCTAAAAATGCAATTGAGAACAATTTAAGTATTTACCTCAATATTTAGAGAAAAATGTCAGAAAGAAATAGAATACACGCACGGACAAAAATCTTTTTCCCCATCGCTCCCACTCTCAATAACTACCATACTCTATAGCACCTGTTGAAAATCCTCTCCTCTCTATACAAACTCCTCAAACCAAGGAGTTGTTCTCCCACAACTCTTCATTCTCTTAGGCTCCCTCCTTCTTTTCCCTCTCAAATCTAGTGTCTTCCCTTTGCCCTTGCTCATTCTTCTCTTCCCTGCCATGTATGTTTGTTGATACTTTCCAAGTCTTGCAGCCATGAATTAGGGTGAGCCACTTCCAAATGAAAGTCATGGCCTCACAAACAGGCAGGAGCTACACTTCCCAGGCAGGGTCACCCAGCCACACTGAAGGAAAGCCTTTTCTTTTCATTCAGTTGGGCTTTGTCTAGGAAAAAGTAATTATATTAAGTGGCTAAGCATAAAACATCAAAGGACAAATTTGAAAACATTTTGTATATAAATATAAAGGCTTATGTGTTTATATATAAAGATTCATGCAAAATTTATATAAATACAATTATAATTTGTAGATTCTTCAGTAATCCTCAGCCATTAAACAAACAGTTTAATTAAACCCTCCTGCATACAAACCCGGCACCCCCCCGCCACTCTTCCTCCTCTCCCTCACCCAAAAGTAAGCTTGACTAGAACATTTTTTTTTCATTCACTTTAGGCTTCTAACTAAAAGTTCTTTCCCAGCCACGATTCTGGTACATCAGAAAAGTGAAAAATTTAAGAACTTTAGTCTGAGTTCTCACAGGCTTTTCCCATTATAAGCTTTAAGGCCTTTAGCCCTAGAGCTGCCTGCCCTCAGCCTTGTTTCTTCTAGTTCCTTGGGATAGAGTAAAAGAAGGAGCTTTTTCCCCTTTCCTTCAAACATAAAGCAGCCAAAGCAGAACTTCTCTAAACACCTGTTCATCCATCAGCACCTAGCTTCTCTTCTGGGGCATAACTTGAACCCACATATGATCTTTAGCTGTAATTATTAAATGCTGTGAGTGGCCATTCTAGAAGGTTTCTACTGCTCTACCAACCTGCCTTGGATTTAGCCTGTCAACTGAATGAACTTTGTTAGACAAAGCAAGCTTACCACAAGTTGTACCAAACACATCAATCAGAACATACATGGGTTTTAAATAGATATGGGGCGTTTTCTTCCTGTTCATATAAATTGTGTAATTTTTAACAGTCAAGAGTTTGATTCACAGTGATATCCGACAGAGTTCCACGCACAACCATAGTGCTCTCTTTAATGACAAATACCAAAGGCTAGGGGATACGTTGCTGGCTACACATTCTTATATTGACTAGATGACCACAGGTTAAATAAACTGCATTTAAAACTTCTCTCTAGAGATCCAAAATGACACCAAGAATTAAAATCTAATCTTTGGTACTAGAACTTCTCTGCAGTGAAGACTTTGAAATATTTAGCCTATAAAACATTCACAGCAAACATTAAAATCTACCATTGAAAGATATTACCCCTGATGGAAAAGGATATAAAATGATTGTCAGAAAAGTACTAGATACAGCTAAGTAAACCCTTAGACACTAGCTGCAGAGATCTCAAGGAGCTCTCACACGTGACATGCTCCCTAGAACTCTCTCCCATTCAGGAAAGGGATTTAAGAATTCCCTAGCCTCAATCCCTCACTTTCTGAACAGTACTGAGGTTACCTTTGGCCAGGGTCACAGTTAGTTGGCAGAAATACTAAGGCAGGTGTGATAGGAAATAAAACCTGAGATAATACTCATTCTATTGCACCCTTTTCTTTAAGACAACTTTCTCTTTTAACTAGTCTCAGGTTCTATTAAAAGGACCATCAAATATAGCAGAACTAACTTAAATTGACTAAGTTTTTTCTTTACATAAATGGCCTATTTTAGAAGTTTAATAATTTGAGCCTGTTAATACGTATTTCACAGAAAGTAATTCTGCTTGAAAGAAAATGAAGGTCAAAGCAGCTAACCAAATAGAAAAGCTTTATCAAAATGTTAGTGAACATATGTGAGCATATAATTGTAGTTATTAATACATTCAGTATAATTATTTTCAGTCCTCAAAATGTTCCATATAGTTTTCAAAATAGGCCTACAATTAAATTATAAATAAGAAGGTCAAAGTATTTAAATTAATCCAAATTTTTTTCTTGATTCTCAGTTAATTGAGCCTATTGAAGGTATCACCATACTGTGAACTTCCTAGAAAGGAGTAGAAATGGAAGTTAAATGGAGCCTTAAAATCTAAAAAACTAGTATTTGAGGATTCCAGAGATTTGTGTGATAGGAACAAGCCCAAAGCTTGGAAAAGCTGTATAAACATTCCATATCTAAAGATAAACACTTGAGCAAAAAGGAAAAGGACTCATGGACGTGGACAACAGTGTGAGGATTGTGGGGGTAGGGGGTAAAGGTGGAACAGAGTGTAAGGGGGATAAATGATAAAGGGAAAAATACAATAAAAAATAAACTGTTAAATATTATAAGACACCAAAATAACCTTAAAATATACAAAAATAAATAAAGATAAACACTTGGAGATCTTTCTGACATTTGGGTTTAGCTTTGTGTTGATCATACTGCATTATGACTCATCTAGGGAAGGCAAAATATAAATGGAAAAAATAAAATATTGAAGATTAAGAGAACAATCACTTTCATTTGGAAAGAGGAAGTCTAACATTTCTTACAAATAAGTGTAAAAGGTCAATCTAGTTAGATATATGTTTTAAGTTATAATTTTACTTTATAAAATTTGTTCTTAACTTTTCAGACCACCATATGATATATATCTCTTTCTGTACAATATACATATAGAAATGTGTATACTAAATTCTTTCCTTAAACTCAATTTTCTTTTAACCCATTTTGGGCACAACTTTAATATACAGACAATTTGAACAATTTAAAATTTTTAAACATTTATATAAACACACTCCTCTAAGAAAAAAATATCAGCTTTCAACTGTGAAGACAACTTGGCATATTTTCATTAGAACATAGGAGGAAAGGAAGTGGTTAACAAGAATTAATCATGGCTACTAAAACATCTCATTCAAACCCAAATAGACCATAGTACTTCCTACTCAACTCAAACTCAATTTTCTATCAAATAGCTGCGTGTTTTAAGAGATAGCAGCAAGCTCGGTTTATTTTTCCTAGTCTTCACTGGCCAGAGGATAGTCTCTTTTTTTAAGGATGTGAACATTGCCCAATATCTCCATCTAGGCTGCAGAGTCTGTTAAAATGAACTAAATTGCTAAACATAAAAAGTGGATTTGAGAATGCAACCACAGTAAACTACCTTAATTTTGAAATAATTTTTTAGGACAAGGGCTATGTATATTTATTATGAAAAAAATTATAAAATAAAAGGGGAAATGCTATTTAATATTTTGGGCTTTACAGAGAGAATTCCTGGGTGACCCCCCCTTTAATCCATCATAGAATAGGCCCTGCCTTTTTATTTTTAAAATATTTTTAAAGATTTTTATTTATTTATTTTTAGAGAGAGGGAAAGGGAGGGAGAAAGAGAAGGAGAGAAACATCCACCGATTGGCTGCCTTTCGCACATCCCCAACTGGGAACCTGGCCTGCAACCCCAGCATGGGCCCTGACTAGAATGGAACCAGTAGTAACTTTTTGATCTGCAGAGCAACACCCAACCCACTGAGCTACACCAGTCAGGGCTAGGCTCCATCTTTTTAGGCAATTATTTAGTATTCCATTGCAGAGGTCAAGCTTAATTACCTAACTAATCCCCTAGTGATGACCATTTAGATTATTCCAGTTTTTCTTTTGTAAACTATAGTGTAAATATCTACATACGCATTATTTGGCATGCTTTTCCAGAGTTAAAGTTATATATTTTTTAAAATTTAATATATTTAAGATATGCCTTTCTAAGGCACAATTTTACCTTCCCAATGATCACTTATGCTAGTGCCCTCATGAACATAATTACAGATGAGGTCACAAGACTTGGGGACATTTACTTACCATTATATCATCATCACCTTGAGGCTTCTCACATGATTGTGAAAGTGCAATTTACTTCTTGGTAATCCTCATGTATATTTACACTCTGCACATTACATACAGAGCAGTTCCGAATAAGTTTGTTAACATTATATGTATTAGTGCTTCATGTACCTAAATCACAGCAAACTGCTCACTGTTTTATTTTTCCCATGGAATAAAATTAACATGCTAGCTGCTTTTTTAAAGCACTGATGTGTTCTGGAAATGACTCATCCTGGCTAAAGAATTACCTGTGAATGTTTTCTCCCCAGAGAGCACATGAGCACAGTTCTAGGGATTTGCTAAATGAATGCATTCAACAAATATCTGATGAGCTCTATGCTCAGTGCTAGGGAAATTAGGATGCTCTCAAGGTACTCACAATTTAGTACACATGAAAAATGTATTAATACACTAACCATTTATTTGGTGAATACTCATTGCACACCTACAATGTGTTTTGTGCCATGCTGGGATACAGCAGTGAGTGCAAGAGGTGGGTTGCTTGGCCTCGTGTGTAGCACATTTCTTTTAGAACAATCTAGAAAACCTTCTCCAATAGATATATGCTCAAGTGTTGTACCTGGGCAGTGGAATTCAGAAAGTTATACATATAAAGTATTATAGAGGTGAACTTTGATCGTAAGTAAAAGTTGGCTTGGCAGAGAAGAGGGAGAAGGCATTCCAGGCAGAAGGAACCAGATAAGCCAAAAAAAAAAAAAAAAAGGGTTTGGGTTTTGATAATGGTGAGTATATCAAGGCTAGAGCTTGGTAGGGGTGGGAGGTGGGTAGGCTGAAAATACAGAGATGAAAGATTATATTGGGGCCAGATTTCAAAGAACCTGTATCATGTGTGAAGGTACCTGAACTTTGTACTTGTTTCACAGACGAGGAAACTGAGGCATATAGAAATGTGACTTACATGGTCCTAATTTAAGAACCTTGTCATGCCATTCAGTAAATCTATTAGTGACTAGAAATAACCAATTTAATAGATCTTCGAATTTGTATTTCAAGGGAAGAACCCAGTCAACATTTATCATATGCTTTACTCAAAGTATAACAAATATTTATACTTCAAGAAGACTTTTTGTTAGAATTTTTGTTTTTAGTTACACCAGTTATAGACAAATACAGTTTCCATCATTAAGAAAAAGAAGTTAAAACATTACAGATAAGGCAAGAGTTCCCTTTAAGCCCCATTCCAAACACAAGCCCTGAACCTTCTCTAAAAGATCCACAATTACCCACTTGCTATGTCTCCTCCTAGAACTTTATCATTGTCTATTCATGTATAGATGAGGAGGACACCCCCCAAAAAACTGAACTTATCTTCCTGAGGGTGGGTCCCTTGTAGTACAGGCTTCCCCTGCCAGGTGAGTGTTCTAGGAACACATCTGTATCAGTGTATCAGCTGGTGTTGTTGTAAGGGGCTGCATTCGGCTTTAGTGATTTTTTTTGAAGACTCTTTCAATGTGTTTGCCCATTTAATGATGGGTGGTTTACCAGCACACCTGCCCACAGTGCACTGAGTTTTCATTAGTTTTTGACCAAAAATGGCATGACCCCCATGCTCCACCCTCCCTATTCACCCAATCTTACCCCCAAGCAACATTTTTGTTTGTTTGTTTCCCTGGATTAAAAAGAAGTCCTCAGAGGGAAATATTTTGCTGATGTGGAAGAGGTGAAGCAAAAAATGTCAGAAGCACTAAAAGGCATCAAAATTGGAGTTCAAAACCTGTTTTGAGCAGTGGAAAAAACATCTTGATAGGGACATTGCTTCAAATGGTGAGTACTTTGAAGGTGACTGAAGTTTAAACATGTAAGAATAAATACACAACTTTTTTATTAATAAATTCTGGGTTTTTTGGGCCCCCCTCTTATACATTTATGTTTACAGAAATAGAAAATTATAATGTTTTTTCTTTACCTCAGACCTTAACACTTATTGATCTTTACCAACAGTGCATACATTTAAGATAACCCTGGTCTTCTCTAAATGTAGAATATAAACCATTAGACCACAGCAGTGCTTGGCACATAGTAAGTGCTCAAAAAATGTTAGAGAGATGTTGATGCTAAGGCTTATGGTGCTACTTGGGTAGACAAGTGGAGTTCCCAAAGTCAAAAGTCAACCAAATAGTAGTGATTATCACCACTTGGATTATCCAAGTAGATGACTGAACTGTCTGCTCCATATTCCATGATTTCTAAATAGGATCACCGAGAAATCATTTAATCCTAGAGGTTAATAGCAGTATTTCATTAGCCATCCTGAAAAGATCAAACACATGCTACTAATTTTTTGTCTGGCAAACAGCTCAATATATAAAACAGCATGTAATACTGGAGTGGGACCCAGTGCTGACTTGTTTCTGGTATGAAAAAAACACAGCACCAGCTCTGAGTGGGCTGGCGTTCAGAAAGCTGAATAGCAGCAACAAGTGCAGCAGCGCAGTCAAAGAAAGTCCCTTTCCAGAAGAGCAGTCTTACTCTTTTAGAGGAACTGCTGTTGTAGAGTTAATTCTTCTAAAAGGCCAAGGGCATTCTGATTGGCAGAGATGAGGTAGAACTGCTATTTGAGAGGGGATGAATTTTACCAGCATTTCCATCACTTCTGATCAAAAACCCCAGTCCTCCCAGGGTAAAAATACTGGACTGAGAATTAGGATCCACTCCCAGTACAAGCCATAAACAGTAGTGAAGCATTTAACTTGCTAATTAAATCCAGTTTCCTGGATCACTCTAGGTAATAATTAACAACCCAGAACTATGAGATAGGTTTGTAGCATGAAAGTAGATTAGACCAACACTTCAAGCCTCTGGTACAAAGATACTGCCTAGGTTCAACATATAGGTTAAGTAAGAAGTCCTTAATATTCAATAAACATATCCCAAAGACCTACTATGTGCCAGACAAGGGACTAGGAACTCACAGGGAGATGTGTCAAGGATTTCAGGAGTTCACTGGGAGCTGAACTTGGCTTTTCAAATGGAGAAAAACAGAATCTGGATAAAAGTGGAGGATTTTTAAAATTTAAAATATTGGAATACAGAAAGTTCTTTTTTTCCTCCTCTGGCTATTCCTGGATTTCAGCATCCTTACAAAGCTAAGGAAAGTAATATCATTAGCTGAAGTAAAACTTTCAAAATAATCTTTGAAATACAATTTTAGGTGAATTCCTATAATAGTTTAATTAAGAAACTAAAACTTAACTATCAACCATTGAGTGTTTGCTGCCTACTTAATTTAACATTGGTAATTTTCAATAACATTTTAAAACAAAAAGTAGTTTTAACAGACCTCAGCTTTTAGATGCCAATGTATTTTGATCAAGTAGATAGTTTATATCAAATATTTCTACAGGAAAGAGTTGCAATAGTTTCTTAAATTTCTAATTATACACATTTTAAAAGTTTGTGAGTATAACTGTAGGTGACAAAAGCTGACAAGAGAAACAAACCAAAACCCTTATTTTGGAAGGCCTTAAGTTTCATTATCTGTGAATTGGCAAGTATTTTTACTTTTAAAATTCTTACTGCCCTTCCTTCTTTAAAAGATATGCCAGAAAAAAATGAATCTTGGGTGCATGACTACTATTCAAGTCTTAAGGTGTTTAATTGACTACATTTAAGTTAATCCTCCTATGAATCTGACAAAATGTTTAAAGAGCTTTCTTAAAGCTCTCTACCCTTACTTCAGACATTAATCGCTCTCCTACTCATTTTTAAAGTGCCAGGTTAGCAACCAAAGAGTAAATTCCATAAACAAAGAACAAACAGTGCACTGAAATAACTTGTTCCACTTAGTGTTAAATATAGATTAGAAATTTTTTTTTTAATGATTTGGAATTCATGGGCATAGGTGGGGACCCTCTTTACAGTTCCACCTATAGTACCATCTTGAATCTACAGATCCATCTCGCAACCTTTTTGGGAGGTGAAATGCAATGGGAGCATAGCCTTATAGAAGGCTGGAAAAAGCATGGATGACGCCTTCTTACATCTATTTTAGTGACTGTCTTAAAACACTAAAATATAGATTTTGATACACTCTCATTTGTGATATTTCTTTTGAGATATTTAAGTATGGACAGATGACCATTTTTAAGATGGTGTTGATCTACCTGAATCACCCAGGATAAACTGACTGTTTATTGTGAAGTTTAAAGCAACAACAACAACAAAAAGCCTTCCCAAATCACAGGCAAAAACAACAAAGGTTTATAACTCTCTCATGCTACATATCCAGAGAAATTCATTGGCAAAGGTAAAGTATTCTTGCTCCAGGCATAGCTGGATCAAGACACGCTGAAGTGTTTCTTTAGGTTCTGCCCTCTTGCTTCCCCTAGTTCTGTTTTTGTCTGTGTTGGCCCCAGTCTCAAGCAGCCACCACCAGTTCCAGGCTGGTATCTATATAATTCCAAGTCCAGGGGGAAAGAAAGATTTTCTTCCCTTGCCTAAAAATCCCAGTAATTCTCATGGAAATCCCAGAAGTCACCTAACTGAAACAGTTGAGTTGCATACCCATCCCTGAACCAACTGCTAGGAAGAGGGAGATGGAAATGCATTGATTAGCCTGGAGCCCATGGAGGGATTAGCCCCAACCTGAGTTAGGTGGGTTGTCAATGTGAAAAGATTAGTACCCTCAAAGAAAAAAAATCTAGGTGCTATTACTCGATGAAGGGATATTCATGTAAGCTCAAAGGCAGTTTCTATTGGATGGTCTGAGACTGAAAATCCTATTACTACCTGCTTGATTCAGGCCCTGATGATTTCCATGTTATAGAGAGTGATGGTAAAGACCCCTATGTGCTCCCATAATGGTTATAAGAGAGCATTATTCAATTTTAGTTATTCATCCAACAAGTAGATATCGAGTGTATATAATATACCAGAAACTCTGCCACCTGATGGAAATATAAACTCCAATAAAATTCAAAAACTTCCTGGGGGAAAGAATATTTAACACAAAGTTATAAATAACTGTCCTATATATTATAAAAGTGTTATGTAGAAAGTGCTGTGTGACATGTATCCTAAATTTTACTGGTCATTGAACTTATTTTTCTAGATCAATTCTGAACTTACTTTCCTAGATCAGTTCTGAACTCACAAAGCACATTTAAATCTATTTCAAAATAGCAAAAATCTACTATTTTTCATGACAATTATATTAAATAAATAGCCAGGTTTTAGGACCTGAAGTTCAAAGTCTAGAATGTCACATCTTTGTTTCACTGTCAATCAGCATTTATCATAAAATGAAGTGCATAACTGGTTATAAGACTGTGTGAAGGTAACCTTGAAAGCAGTTCCTTGGTTTTTTCCCAAACAAATAATAGATGCCTCAGGGAGATAACTGTCATGCATTCTGTGCCAAGGAGCAGCCAACAATTTGCAATCCCATCTGCGATTCAAAATACTACAGAACTTTTCAGTAAAGACTCCTTATGCTTGGGACTTCCGGCCAGGATGGAGGCCTAGACTGACACGCTCCACCTCCCTCCACAACTAAGAAGGAATACAACTACTGCAAAACCATAAACAACCAGAAGTTCCAGGAAATAAAGCTACATGGAAGTCTAATGTATGAAGATATAAAGAAGTGGTGCTCATCTGGACAGGTAGGAGGGGTGAAGCCAGGGTGGAGAGGTCAAGCTGTGTTGCTGGCGGCAGCTACGACGACGAGCGGCGGGACTGTGGTAAGCACAGACACCTGTATTTAAGGGGAGGCGAGAGGTGCCCGGGGAGCACCCTTGGCTGCAGACCAAACCTGTCAGCTCGCAATTCCAATGCCAGGGAAGGCAGACCGCCATTGCCTCGGATTGTGAGGGCCGGAGGGTGTGGGGACGGAGAAGGAGGCTCCTGGTCTCTCAGCGGAGAGTGAATGGCAGGAAGCCATCTTGGACCCCGCTCCAACACAAAATGCCACAGTGTGGTGAGAAAAGTCACCTGGTAGTGACGAGTGCACAGAGCCCCGCCCCCTATAGCGTAGGAAGTGTGACAGCCCTGCCCAGGAAGCAAATGTAAACACAAAACTGTCAGGATGGCACAGATCATGATGGAGATCCCGGTGATGCAGCTGACCAGACAGCAAATATCTAACCTAATGGCACAGCAGATAGGAAATCTTTCTGAGGCACAGTTCAGAGCTTTGGTTATAAGAATGCTTACAGACCTAACAGCAGATCTTAAACAAGACAGGGAAGGAATGAAGGCTAGTCCTGCTGAAACAAATGAAAACACATATAAAACAAGTGGTGAGGAAAAGAAAACCAGGGATCAAATCAAGAAATCAGAACATAGGGAAGGAACAAATAGTCAACCAGTGCAGAAAGAGGAAATGAAAAGTGAGGAAAATGAGGAGAGGCTCAGAAACCTATGGGACAGCTATAAGCGGATCAACATCTGAATCATAGGGTTGCCAGAAGGTGAAGAAGAAGAACTAGAAATTGAAAAATTATGTAAAAAAATAATGAAGCAGAATTTCCCTAACTTGGGGAAGAAAATACTTACAGATCCAGGAAGCACAAAGAGTTCCCAAAAAACTGGATCCAGAAAGAACCACACCAAGACACATTATAATCAAAATGTCAAAAATTAAGGGTGAAGAGAGAATCTTAAAAGCAGCAAAAGAGAAGAAGAGAATTATGTACAAAGAGGTCCCAATAAGCTATCAGCTGATTTGTCAAAAGAAACTCTGTAGGCAAGAAGGGACTGGCAAGAAATATTCAAAGTAATGAAAAGCAAAAACCTACAACCACGATTACTCTATCCAGCGAAGCTGTCATTCAGAATAGAAGGGCAGAGAAAGTGCTTCCAGGACAAAGTAAAACTGAAGGAGTTCATCAGATCCAAACCACTGTTATATGAAATGTTAAAGGGACTTGTTTAGGAGAAAGAGGATCAAAACTATGAACATTAAAATGAAAACTGTATCACAACAACTAACAACAGAAGCTAGGGAATCAAAACAAAGGCAAACTAAGTAGGCAACAAGAGTGGGAAAGGAATTATAGGTATGGGGAACATTTTGGGAGGAGGTCAGCAGAGAGGGAGAAGGGGGGAAAGGGAGGGAGATGGTATAGGAATTAAGAAGCATAGTAGGATGGAGTGGAGTAGATAGGAAGATGTTGAGAAGAACTATATGCACAACCAATGGGCATGGACTGCAGGGAGGACACTGGTGGGAGGGGGGTCACTGGGTGGAAGGGAACAAAAGGAAAAGAAATGGGGACAACTGTAACAGCATAATCAATAAAGCATATTAAAAAATAAAAAAATTTAAAAAGACTCCTTATGCTGAAGCAGGTGGTTCAAGTTAAGTACAAGTGGGGATGAGAAAGTCATGTCAACAGGAGTAAAGCCTTGGTGGACTTTATTAACAAAAGGGATTCATTCCTCCTAAATTTGTAACATCTTTCTATGAAATAAAATTCCCTATGAAAGGAAAGCTTGGTTCATGAGTGAAATTTGGAAGTATTCCTAAAATGAACTCAAGTGTGTTGGTTTCCTTTTCTCCTTGACCAGAAATTCACGTCAGGTAGAAAGTGGACATTTAAGAAAGTTTTTAAAACATGGAGACTAGTCTTCATTTACTTTCATTCAAGAAGCATTTATTGAGCACCTATAATGTGCCCCATGTGTCTCACTGTCTATCGGGGGAGATAATAAACAAATAGTTACAGCACCATGTCATTTACACTATAACAGGCCTTTACAAGGTGCTGGTGGAAGGGACTGGGGGTGGAAAAAGGGAGGAGGAGAGAGTCATATTTAAGTGGAGGCTTAAAAGTGCATCATTTCACTATGTTGATGCCATGTAGCAAAGAGAAAGAAATGAAGATATAAAAATTATGCAATGGAAATCAAACCCTTGTCCAAGGTATCATTGGCAAATATGTTTTCCCATATGGTTGGTTCCCTTTTCATTTTGCTGATGTTTTCTTTAGCCATGCAGAAGTTTTTAAATTTGATTAGTCCCATTTGTTTTTTCTTTCCTTTACCTCCCTTGCCCTCGAGATAATATTGGTGAATATGTTGCTGCATGGGATATCTGAAATTTTACTGCCTATGTTTTCCTTTAGGATGTTTATGGTATCAATACTTATATTTAAGTCTTTTATCCATCTTGAGTTTATTTTGGTGTGTGGTGTAAGGTGGTGGTCTAGTTTCATTTTTTTGCATGTTCCAGTCCAGATCTCCCAACACCATTTATTGAAGAGGCTAATTTTACTCCATTTTATGCTCCTGCCTCTTTTGTAGGGTTTTATCTCCAAAATATATCAAGAACTCATATGACTCAACACCAGGAAGATGATCAATCCAATTAAAAAATGGGCAAAGGACCTGAACACACTTATCCAAGGAGGACATACAGAGGTCCCATAGACATATGAAAGGATGCTCAACATCACTAGCCATCAGAGAGATGCAAATTAAAACCACAATGAAATACCACCTCACACCGGTCAGAATGGCCATCATCAACAAATCAACAAACAACAAGTGCTGGCGAGGATGTGGAGATAAGGGAACCCTAGTGCACTGTTGGTGGGAATGCAGACTGGTTCTGCCACTGTGGAAAAAAGTATGGAATTTCCTTAAAAAACTAAAAATAAAACTGCCTTTTGATCCAGTGATCTCACTGCTGGGATTATACCCAAAGAGTCCTGAAACACCAATTCAAAAGAACCTATGCACCCCTACATTCATAGCAGCACTATTTATAATAGCCAAGTGCTAGAGACAGCCTACGTGCCCATCAGTAAATAAGTGGATCATAAAACTGTGGTACATTTACACAAAGGAATACTATGCAGCAGAAAGAAAGAAGAAACTCCTACCTTTCATGACTGCATGGATGGAACTGGAGAGTATTATGTTAAGTGAAATAAGCCAGGTGGCAGAAGACAAATACCATATGATCTCACCTATAAGAGGAACCTAATGACCAAAACAAATAAATGAGCAAAATAGAACCAGAGACATGGGAATAAGGAACAAATTGACAGAGACCAGAGGGGAGGGGGAAGGCAGATCATGGTTGAAGGAAGCAAAAGGGTTTACTCGAGGAACAAGTGTAAAAGACCCATGGGCATGGACAAAAGGGTGGGGATTGACTGTAGGAGTAGGGTGTGGAAGTGAGGCAAGGGAGATCAATAGGGGGAAAATTGGGACAACTGTAATCGAACATTAAAAAATTTTAAAACTATGTAATGTATGTGGATTCTAATGAACAAAATAAACTAACAAAGTGGAGACAGATACATGGACACGGAGAACAGACTGACAGCTGTCAGAAGGGAGGGAGTTGAGGGCTGGGGGAGACCAGTACAAGGATTAAGTAAAGACAAAAAAGAAAGACTCATGGACACAGCCAACGGTACGGTGATTGCCAGAGGGAGACAGGTAGGGGGATGTAGGAGATGGTAAAAGGAGGATAAATGGTGATGGAAGGAGACTTGACTTGTGGTGGTAAAGACACAATGCAATATACAGATGATGTATTGTAGCATTGTATACATGAAACCTATATAACTTTATTATGCAATGTCACTCGATAAATTCAACTTAAAAATAAATAAATAAAATTTAATTAAAAACTCAAAAATAGAAAAATAATTATGTCATGTATAGGTAACTTCAGGAAGCTCACATAGGCAGAGGGAAGGCATTGATACCTTTTGAACAAGGGAGCGATTGATCAAAAGTTGTGCCTCTGAAAAATCCTCCTGACAATGTTATGAAGGATTAGACTGGAGAAGGGAAGAGTTTGGAAGCAGGAACACCAGTCTGGGGGCTCCTGTGGGCATTGGGACATGATGAGAGACTGAACCAAGGCAACGAGTTTGAAGCAACACAGCCATGGTGACTAGTTGCTAGTAAAGCAGAGATCACAGAATCTGGTAATGGAGTGGGACGAGGTGAAGAAGAGAGAATTTCAAGCATGATTCCCAGGCTGAGCTGTCTTCAAATTTGATCTGTGCAGTCTCCCAGCCCACCCCCAAGAAGAGCCCCAGGTTTGGTTTAATGCTCTACTGCCACCATCTTGAATTCATTAACTTTTGAACAAGGGGCCCCATATGCTCAGTTTCATCTTGCACTGGGCCCTACAAATCCTATAGCCAGTCCTATTCCCAAGTTTCTGTCTTGAGATAACTGGTAGATTACAGTGCCAGTAATTAAAACTGGAAACAGAAGAACACATTTTGTTCCATGAGGGGTAAGTGAAGAGATGAGTTTAGTTTTATAACATATGTCCCTTGGGTCATCAAAGTCATGATATTTAGTAGGCTATTAGAAATTGATTGTAAATTCTAAGCAAGATAAAAGCTAGAGTTATAGATGTGGGGAGTACCAAGGCCAAGGTGGGTGTGGATCCTGGGTGTGGATGAAAGTGCATAGAGGGAAAAGAAGCTGGAGACAAAACCCTTGGGAGCACCCAAGTCTGACAGATCAGAGAAGAGAAAGAGAAATGGAAGAGGAGGAGTCAGAGTTCTGTGTGAATTGTGCCCTGGAAGCAAAGAAAAAAGGAGTCTCAAAGAGACAGTGATCCTGTAAAACACTCCACAAAGAGATCTGGTGATCTCTGCAAATGCCCACTGCATTTGGTGACTAGAGGGTCGGTGGTAATTACTGAGACTACTGGTCAACCTGGAAGCCATCAAAATAGGAAAAAGGAAAAGTAGAAGGAAACAGAAAGTGCATACTCTCCTTTCAAGAAGCTGGGCTATGGAGGGAAAGGGCGGAAAGAAGGAGAGTAGAAGGTGTGTAGAATAATGGCAGGTTTTTTAGGGGGGTTCCCTTTTAGATGGGGGAATGGAGCAGATTTGTGTGTGAGAGCACTGCTCTTAGGAGGTGAGAGGAGAGCACACACTTACAGGACATAAGCACAGAGGACGAAGGTGGGAATGAAGACAAATTCATAGATGGAGTGGGCAGAAGGTTGAGTGTTATACATGCTCCCCCATGCACATACACATGCAAATAAAAAACAAAACAAAACACCAAAAACCCAACAACAAATCTCTTATTTTCTTAGTAATGTTAAGTTCACTAATGAGTGAGGTGCTCTGGACAACAGGAGGGCTTTAGAGGAGTGTGGAAGGTGAGGAACTCTTTGCCTTTCGGAGAGGACACTGACCAGGGACAGGTGTAACTGCCATGTAATGAGGAGGGCTCAGCTGCTGAAAGCAGAGGTCAGTCTCAGAAAAGAGGCAGAACTGAATGATGCTTGCAATTTGTGTGGAAGAAAAACTGCAATAAGCAATTCTGACCCAGGATATTAAAAACTTGACAAGGGTAAAAGAGATTTGTTTTTTAATATTTTTCTTTTAATTAAGCTTTGAAGACCTTGCATTACAACATTAAACCTTCAAAACAGCACCTGCTTTCTTCATGCTCTCAGGGCTGCACAGCCAGCACCTAGGATCTAGAGCAGGTTAGAGGTTGCAACAGGGTAAGTGCTGATTTGGTGAATAATTAATGCATCACTAAGACCTGAGGCTCCTGCCTCCCTCAGCAGAAAGCATATTTATAAACTCATAAAGCAACTTACTCTATGGTCTAATGATTAAAGTTTTCTGGGCCCTATTTCATTACAGCTAAGTTAAAATCTGACCCACTAACTGGCCACTTAAACCTTCTCCCTGAGGTGATTAATGAGAAAAGAAGTGAATTCTCCTGACTATGATTAACAACTAACTACAGTTCCCTCATTCCAAGCACTTTGGCCCAGAGCAGGACTCAAGAAAGCTGAAGTCTTGACTCCATCCGTTGCTAAGGGGGCAGAACTGGGCTAATTCACCGAAAGAGTGGCAGACAGAGTGCCGCCACCCGCCTCCCTTCCCTCTCCAACCCGCAGGTGATCGGTGAGCTTAGATTTACCTTTTATTTAACCAGATAGGTCACACACGGTGTCGCTTGAGACCCTTCATTAGAGGCCCTCTTCTCTCATTATTTGTATACATACTATGGAGTTTCTCTAGAATGCAGACATGGTTATTAGTTGTTTGTGGGGAAGTGCGTCTCATGAAGAGACCTCCAGCTTCGTGGCTGAGTCAACCCTGTCAACGCGAGATGGGAAAAGGCGTCACTTAACAAGTGTCCTTCGAGAAATTAACTGAATTAGAGCCACCATCTAGATTTAGGTAATAAGTCTGTTTTTAAAAACAGAATCATATGGGTAATTCAATGGCGTGGCCAGTTGGGCAGGTCCTTAATAAATGAGTGCGCAAAGGAAGCGCAGTGAAGAGCAATTTTTCCCCCTGCTACGAAGACACAGATGTCCCACCGAGCCCAAACTCAGTGATACTGATACCAGACGGCTGGCTTTCTCAGGAACCAGCCTGATGTGTCTGTCGACCCTTTGTAAAGGTTTAACCCGCCTTCCCCGAGTGCTTAGTGCAAGAGTTAGCAGCGTAGGGCACCTTTTCCGGACTCACTCCTTACAAATGTAAATTGCACGAGAGGGCGGGAGGTCCCGACCAGCCTTCCAAGCCCCGGGATCTGAACACCCACCTCCGAGACCAGTCCATGCGCAGCCTGCCTCCTGCACACCTCTGGGGACACACACCAGGTAGCAGCCCGAAGACCTTCGCGGGGAACGGGAAGAGCCAAAACCCCGGAGCGACGGCAGGCGCGTCCTTAAAACAAAAGAGCCCGGGGAAGGTGGGACCTCAACCCCTCCAGGCCAAGTGGTGGCCTCCCGTCGCCCTCCCCCTCCGCTGGCTCTCCAAATGCGCATGAGCAGAGGCGCCTCCCTCGGTTCCTCCCAAGGCTAAACTTTCTAATTCCCTCCTTTGGCTTGAGCTGCCGGCTGCTGGGAGAGCGCTTGCATCGTCGGGTGAGCTGAACAAAGTAGCCGCGCGATTTCCCCCTTCCCAGCCTCCCACCCACTGTTTCCGTGGGAGCGGCAGGAAATGGAAGGGCCCCTCTCTTCTTTCTGAACATTTGCCTTTCCCCCCCCACTCCGCCTCTCCGTAAAGGAACACGGGAAAACGGGGCAGGCGGCTCGGTGATCGCTCCACTGCCGTGTCACCTCGGCTGCAGGGACTGGACATGGGGCTGCTCCAGGTGTTCGCTTTCATTGTCTTAGGTAATTCCGATGAAACGGTGGGGGAAGGGTGGGCTTGGATGTGGGGAAAGAAAACCTCAAGGCTGTTTGAGCCAGCTTCGAGGGCGCCTGGGGGACAGGGAGAGGGACTGGAGTGAAAATTATGCCCTGGGATTAAACGCGAGCGCCATCGGTGGCCGCTGAAGACGACGCGCGAGGATCATCGCGGACCCGCATACCCCGCGCTCTGTGCCCAGAGCTCCGGATCCCGCGGCCGCTGCTCAGGATTTTACACATTCTGCCCAGTCCTGCTGGGGTTCTCCACTGCGTGGGGAAGGCTCCCTTGGGTGGAAGGGGTCACTGCGGAGGGCTCGCGTGAGCCCATTTCCCAGGGAAGTGCCCAAGCTGAGCGCAGACTTCGTCCTGGGAACAAATTGGGGCCATGTGGCTTTAATTAAGTAGCGCCGTCTGCCCCCGGATGGCGCCAGAAACAGCTGGACCCGGAGCTTTCCTGGAATGGCGAAGAGTTGAAGCCGCTCCAGGGCCTCAGGGATTCTCTGCTCGCCCCCTCGCTTGCGAAAGCGGCGTGCCCCGCGAGACAGCCACCTCGCCCCCCACCCCCGCACTCAGGGATCTTTGCGCGTACACGTGCGCGCGCACGAACGCACACACTCTCCTGTGCCCCCACGATCACAGACTTAAGCGTGCACACATATTTGCATTCACAGCGAGGATGCACGGGCTGCCACGTGCACGCGGGTTCACATACACACCCCAGCGCAGATGTGCGGAGTTTGGCTGCCCACTTCATTGCATTCAGGTCCAGTCACGTCGAAGTGGCGGGTCTGCACATCGGTCTTTTGTGCCCGGAGCTGCTTCCCCGGGGCAGATCAGAGTGGGTGCGATGCCCTTGGCTGCTGGATAAACCTGAGATCGTGTCTTTGTTTCTTTCCGAATCCTCCTCTCCACGTCCCTGCTTTCCTTGCTTGTTCCTCACTTCTCCATTGTGCCTTTTATCCGTGCATTTTGCTTTCCTATGAACCTGCACTACCCCGGCCTCTGCTTGTTCCTTTTGCTTGGCTCGCTTCCTACTCCCAATACCCTATTCCCCACCCCCACCCCTACCCACCCCTTCTGCAGCGGTGTACGCGGTCCAAGTGCGCGCTCAAGAACCGGAGTTCAGCTATGGCTGCGCGGAGGGCAGCTGCTACCCAGCCACCGGCGACCTTCTCATCGGCCGAGCACAGAGGCTCTCGGTGACCTCGACGTGCGGGCTGCACACGCCAGAGCCTTACTGCATCGTTAGCCACCTCCAGGTGAGCGCTGAGAGCTCAGCTGGTCGCTCGAGGCGCACCTCCTCCAGTCCAGACCAAAGCGGCAGGGCCAGTGGAGTCTGATTCTGCTACCTAACCAGATAGGAAGTCTGGTCAGCCAAGCAAGATCAGGATTAGGCTGGTAGCTCACCCTTTTGTCACAGCTCAGTTTGCACAGTTGCATCCGCCAAATGTTTCCTGCCGTCGCCGCAGCCGCCACAGGCAGCGGGGAAAGACAGTTGCAGACAGACATAGCCCTTTCCGCTCGCCCTAACCCGCGGGCTCCAGGGGCTCCAGAAGACTGAGGGAGAGAGGGGCGGGGGGGGGGGCGAGAGAGAGAGAGAGAGAGAGCGCGAGAGAGCGAGCGCGAGCTTGTGTGTGTCTGTAATTTGTCCCCGTTGTGTGGGGGCGGGTGTGTGTGTGTGTTTAATCTTTCCCCTTTGGAAATGTGTGTAAAAAATGGTTTATCTTCTTCATTTCTCTTTCTTTTCCCCTCTTTCCTTCTCTCTCTCTCTTTCAATAATGAGTAGTGATCTTGGACTTTTTTTTTTTTTTTTTCAAATCTTGCACTTGGATAAAGGATATTCCAGCACTGACAGACACCTTATAAGGTCACTACAGTCATCAGACTTATTTTTCTCACCTGTCTGGTGCTTTTCACCCATGCATCTTTATTAGATACCAGAATCAGATGCTTTCTTTTTCAAAATGACCTGGTTGCCATGGTACCCTGATAGATGAGGACCTAAAAGAAATTTCAGGGTGTTTTCTGTTTCTAAAAATAGAACCAGATTTTAGATTTCAGAAATCACATTTTTACAAAGTCAACACATTCTAAAAGAAAACAGTGGAAACTATCCAAAATGAGAATCCCATTCCTTGATTTTTAAAAAGGAGGCAGATATTTCTGGCCTCTCAGGCGAGTAGGTGTTAATCTCACATGTGGGGCAAGTTCCAAGCCAAATGGTCTAATTTTGGTCACTCCACCCACCTGTATACCTGCCCTTTGGGAGTAGGACAGAGTGTGGTATGGTTTACACAGCAGATTCCTTAAAATGGAGTCGCTTTTACAAAGCAGAAGGGGAGCCCATTCTGGAGACCTGATAAATTAAACCGAAGGAATGTGGTAAAGTGGATTCCACTCATTTGCTTCCAGATTTATGAAGAGATGTCTAGACTGCTTCCTCCTGATTAAAAGGGAGGCTATAATTAAACTTTTTTAAGTTCTGGTAATTGTTCTTCAGTATTAACGTCCTTGAGAAGTTAATGAAGGCACTAGATGTTACCTTTTCTAATAATAACATAAATTTTACTTAAAATATTATGCTAACATTTACTTCAGAGGCCAGGCCATCCTGTAAGTGAATCACCCAGTTCTGAAACCAGTATTGACCAGAATGAGAATTGGACTATTTGTGTTAAAAGCAAGTAGAACCAGACTCTCTGGTTTAGGTGATTAGCCAAGAAATTGTGGAGTGCTCTCCACAGATATCATATCCTAAAAAAAGGGACTGGGTGTCCACTTTTCTCAGGCATTTAGTGGGTGTAAAAAGTGAGTCAGGAAGCTTATGTGTTTTGTTCAGGGTCCCACTGCATCCCTGACTTCTGGTCTCTATATTTTCATGAGTACATCTTGCCAGGTTCTAAATACTTTTGGAAGGAAGGAGATAAATAAGTAGAATTATAAAAGTACAGGCAGTTGATATGGTCCTTATAAGAATACCGCTATTGCCTAAATGTTTTTTGTAAGATGTGTGTGCGCCTATAGATTTCAGTCTCAGTATCATTTCAGACTTAAGGATAATCTGCATTTCAGAAAACTTAGGTAGAAATCAGAACTCCGCGTGGAAAAAAGAATTGTTAAGTCATGCTATTTATGATTTGCTATGCTGGAATACAAAGAGGGTTCTTTGAACTCTCCTGACCCAACTGCCATGGTGGCTGTGGCCTCCACTGTAGAAAGAAGGAAAGTGAGAAGAGAGCAGTTCAAAGCTACTCTAAAATCCAAAGTATTCCTCAATTCCAGTTCAGGTCCACTTTGGTATTCTTTGAATTGGTTACAGTTGATAGTGCTCCTAGCACAATAGGACAACCTGGTACCCTCTTCCCCAGATACCCTGAGAAGTTTGTGGTTTGCAGGCTACCACCGCTGGCTGGTTCACAGCTTGGGCAGAGTAGAAGCCAAGAAAATCTTGTTCTGTGGTCCTCAAAAGTTCTTAAATACATCTGCCTAATCCTTGGTTTCTGCCTTATGTCGGTTTTAGAAAATCAGGCGAAATGAATTGTTTTGTTTTTTTCTTTCATTTTCAATTTGCTTTATGTCAGCAAAAATTCTCTAATACCTCTTCTGCATTTTACTTGAAGAGTAAGCTTCTCTAGCTATTTCTTGAGATTAAGGCTGAAGCCTAGAAGTTTCATTTTGATTATATTAATAGCAATAGCTGGTGGAAACAATGCCTTCTTTTACTTTTGACATTGAATTTGCAAGAGAGGAGGAGATTTTCAGGAGAATTTTATATGCAGTAAATTAAAGTGGAAGGCATATTATATGTTATTTAAGTAATTTTGGCACATCCATTTTTCCTGAAGCAAACAGATTTGATTTTTGTATTGTGGGCTTGATTTTTATTTTGGGGTGTATGTGTGAGAGAGAGATTATTTCCTAGACTCATGAAAGTTACTTTGCTTTCAGGAGGACAAAAAATGCTTCATATGCAATTCACAAGATCCTTATCATGAGACCCTCAATCCTGACAGTCATCTCATTGAAAATGTGGTCACTACATTTGCTCCAAACCGCCTTAAGATTTGGTGGCAATCTGAAAATGGTATGTGGTTCATGTGGGAACAAGTTTGTGGAGTGTGATTGGTCACTTGGAAAAGGTTGACAGACTCCTGGGTGTTTGTAATTATGATTCCTCTGTCCTGTGATCACGGCCTTTGACAGATTTACTGCCTGAAGCACTAACTTCTCAGTAAAATCTGATCCTTCTTCTTGAGCATGTACTTCCTATAAGAAAGCAGTCTTTCATGCTTGACCTAAGTGATTCCTAGTCCTCATTCTGAAGGGGGCAGGGCGCTTTGGGGAGTGTGTGTAGGTGTTAAGGAGGATGTGGGAAGGCCCTGTACTATCTCAGGCCCTTAATCTTCCACAAAAATATAGCATCTCATTCCAATCAGCCCCAAATGAAAGGGCAGAATCAGCCCCCACCACTATCACCACCTTCTTCTATCTAAAGAAAAATTAATAGTACAATGAATAAGCACTAGATGTGATTTTTCAAAAACTTAGTCAACACATATATCACCCAAGTCAGTTTCCCCAGTGAGTGTGTAAATTTGATCTTTTGTCTCCCCTTTGCCTTTTGGATCTTGGTTTAATAAATTCATCAAATATGATGTTGCTATTGCTGTGAAATTAAGCCAAATTACTTTTGCATTTGTTTTAAACTTAAATGCTGAGCTTTGGGGAATAACGGTAGAGTTATTGTGTTTGTTAATTAACCAGGTATCATTAGATTTAAATAAAATTATAAGATAGGGCTCTCAGAAGGGAAGCTAAGCCTGGCCATAGAAAGCAGGGACACTACCAGAGCTCATTATTATATGCCCTACACCCAAGACATTTTTGGATGCTTGCAGTCATTCAACATTCTGCAAAGAACTCCCTTATTAGATTTCCTCATCATTGACTATAAAATTCCACATGCTTTCTAGAAGACTGTTAGTTTCCAGGGAGGGTTGAATTGTTCACTGGTTGGCCTTGGGACTCCACTGGTTACCAGCTTGATTGAGATAGACTGGTCCTCAGAAAGCATGCATCAGTTAGAGCCTTATTAACTCTCATGAGAGGATATCTTGGTTGATCAGTGTAAAAGAGAAGCTTCTGTAAATCTGCACCTGAATCAGAGAGGACTTCTGAGATAGTATAGAGCTTATTATGAATAGTTGAGGAGCATTTCCTGACTGCTCACATTCATCTAGTGAAACGAAACAGAAGGAGAATGCCTCAGTGTTAAAATAAAGACTGTTCCCAGTTTAGGTCATAGACAGTAAAATAGTTCCCCATGTGCTAGTTCTTGGTTACATCAGGAGTTTAAAATTTTCTTCAACTTTTAGTTTGTGTGGCAAGAAAGGCCAAATGAAAGACCAAATGCCAGAGAGAAGGGTTTTTCAGTTAAAGGGGCTTGATTTCTCTGTCACTCTGACACAAGATTAGATGGCATGAGGCTGATGGAACTTGGTCTTTAGAAAGCCAGACCGATTATTACTGTCCCCTGTCATTCTCTGTTGTCTGATAGTGATAGTTCACAATTAGGGACTTTCTTTGTAAATGTGATTTTATCTGTTTCCTGTGTGTTTTGTCCAAATTGAGCTTTCCATGGTGGCATTAAATTATCAGTTCACAGGCTTGGCATGTATAGCTACTTTTAACTTACATTTCACAATCTATTCCTAGGTCTGACAGAAGTCAAATACACTGTGGAAGAATGGTCTTGTTTCTTCTCCATGGATTTTCCTTCCAATATTAAAAACATTTGTAGTGCTTTATTAGGTTATAAACTCAAGTGAAATGTGCTTTTAGGCCACACGTTGCCGCACATGGTCATATGTTGCAGAAATGGTACTAGTCTTGTTGGTACTTTACATTATTTTGTTCTCTTCAATTTGAACAAATATTTCATGTTTTTAAAAGCTTAGGAGAAGAGAGACATGTGATTGCTTGGCTAACGTTTCACATGAAAAGAAATGTCCAGAACAGGTTTATAATATGGTTACTTTTAATAATTTAGATAAAGTTATGATGATTATAATGTTTTTCTTTAACATTTCAACTAACTCATATCCATTCCAGTGGCCACTTTCCCCTCCTCCAATTGACTTGGTAGTTTCCCAGCTGGAGAAGTTATTTCAAAAGTCCAACCGATTTCCTGAAAATACACCAGCTGGTGACATGACTCATTCTGACATATTCCTGTCTTTCGTGCTTTGGAGGCTTCCTTTGCTCTGGAAGAGGGACCTTAAAAGCTCTGAAGCATCAGAAAGGTGGAAAGGTCTCCATTGTCAAACAGGCAGGGTCCAGGGGATTAGGGCAGAGGTGTTGTCCACCTATGAAATTCCAGTGGCCTTTCTGTGTATTAGAGTTGGCCTGATGTGCCCCTGGGGCTTGGTGCAAAGGCCCATTTGTTTGTTCAGGCTTTCCCCTCAAAGAGGAGCTGTTAGTATTTGTCTGGGCTAGTTTGTTTATTGGTCCATCTTGTCTCTTTGATATTCTTTTTCAATTGTGAAAATGCATCAGGGCTGGGTTTTTCTAAATTGGAGTATAACTCTTATTTATTTTCATTCCTGCTACATAGAAAAAAAGGAGTCTCCTGAAGGAGGATTGTGTCCTTGTGTTTTAGACTGCAAGCTGAGCCCCTGCTGTGCTCAGGAAGTGCCCATCTCCTTTCCCCTTGGAGAGCCTCTTGGCTTAGAGGGATGGGAAGATATTTCACTGTTTCCTAAGTAAAGATGTCCTTGACACAGCTCGAGGCATTCTGCCAAATATCTTATTCCAGTGAGCAGATTCAACATGCTGAGCTCCACAAGAATTTGTGGAAAACCGAAGGGTCTTCCGATTTGTGCTTTACCACCGAAATCAGGACCCAGGTTTATTGTCATCTTATCTGCCTCTCCAGCTTACTATAGAAGAAGGCACAGGGGATTTATATGAGAAGCATAATGATAACTTAAGAAAACAGTCTCAACTGTTCACAGATGTTCCTGTTTACCCTATTGTTTCCTTTTTATTTAAAAAAAAATCTATAGGTGTGGAAAATGTAACCATCCAACTGGATTTGGAAGCAGAATTCCATTTTACTCATCTCATTATGACCTTCAAGGTAAGGAATCCATAACTTTCTCACAGATGACACATGAGAACTCTGTGTAATCTCCATTTCAAAACAGATGTCTGTTGCAAATTGACCAAAATGGGAACTTAAATGTTATTGTTGACATAAATTGGGATAATTGGGCAGTTTTTTAAACATGAGCATGAATAACTGTGCTTAACAAATACTCCATCTTCACAAGAATAAGTAGAGAAAGCCACTGTTCTAAGGTAATTCAACTGTAAACTTTTAATTAGGTGTGTTTTATTTCCCCATGGAGAGAGGCAACTCTGACTCTCCCCAACCACCACAAAACATCTGGAGAGTAAATCCCTGATTGCTTGCCTCGATGATTTAATGCTGAGTTTTGTAACTAAAAAGGAAGTGTTTTGTCTTTAGTTTCCAAGGTTTTGCAAAATTTGTGGGAACAGTTTTACAGTTCCTTAAGAAATGTGTATGCCTTCTTAAATGTAGATTTTCTCATCCTTTTTCTTTTCGAGATGTAAAATGACTCCAGGACGAGGGAATGTCTGTACAAAGTCCCTTTGTTTCTTCTCAAGCAGCTGCCTGGAAATGACAGACTTCACATGGCTTAAGTACATGCTGGTGCACACAAAACCCATAATTTGCTTATTACTTCTCAGATTAAAATCACTTGCAAGTAGTTTTCAGTTGGAGTTGGGGGCCTTATCTATACCCTCTCAGGTTAGGAAAAGGTGCTGGGGTAGATTTACCATGTGGGCAGGTAGCCATGAAAGTCTCACTCGTATCCTCCACTGAAGGCTGGGAGGCTGGGGCCACGGGTGGGCGTGGAGGTCAGAATGTGACTGGGAGGGATACTGGGCTTGGGGAGGAAGGTTTACACAGTGACACCTGATACTGAGAGGGTTGGGAGAGCTCCCACTAAACACCTTTCTCACTTACTCCTTGTCCCTTCAATTATCACACACTCAACCTGGCAGTTAGCATTAAAACTCAGCTACACATGAGGATATTACCTTCATGTGATGTGACACCTGAAAATAGTCATCTTTATTAATGTTCATGGTGCTATCTTTTACTTTGGAAAGGGCATCTGTTTACATACATGGGTAGTTCTGAGTTCCTTTATATCCAAAAGTTCTATGGGCACATATTCTATAGTTGAAACTCATTCAATGAGTACAATGGGCCAAAGATGCAATTTGGCATAGAAATGCAGAAAGTCTGACAGAGGAGGTGATGATTTAACTGAGATATGAAGAATGGGTACAAGTTGTCATACTTTATGAGAGAGAACTCATCTTTGGGTTCTAGTTGGTGTGTGAAAAGCCACATCGATAGGGTTGGACAGACTTGGGTATGAATCTGCATTCTGCCCTTTACTGGCGTGTGTGGCAAGAGCTTTGGCTCTCCCTCTGGGAAAGTGGGGTAAGTAATTTTGCTCCCCTGGCCAACAGTGGGAATTGATCATTTTTATATGTACTAATGCTTGGCCCAGAATTGCTTGGCAAATATTTATTGAGACATGAGTAAGTGAATGAATGAGTCTAGACATCTTCCGTTTGTAGGAAACTGCTCCAGGCTTTGTGGGATATTTTAAAGATAGTGGAGTTCCTGCTTTCCTTGAGCTTCCAGTTTTCTAGAGGAGAAACATACCTGCAAATAATTCATCATACACCAGTTGATGTGCTAACTGCAATAGCAAAAGTTCGGATAATGTACATTAGCATGGAGAGGTGGGAGATTAACTTTATCCTGGGACATGAGAGAAAGCTTCATGAGAGGCCTGGGACTGCCCTTGACCTGTGCCAGCAAGAGTGAGCAGGATTTCGGTGGGAGGAGGTGGAAGAAAAGCCATTCTGGGCAGAGGAAACAGTCGGAAAGCCCAGCTCTGGACTATTCTGGCAGGGCTCATTCAGCAGAACAATGTAGATTTATCTCGAGCTTGGGGCAGTGAGGGGAGGAAGGGAAGTAAGATGACATGACTTCTTGCTGAGGAGTGTGAACTTTATAAAAAATAGGGAGCAATTGACAGGAAATGAGACTTGTATTTCAGGGAGGGAGTCAAGTGGAAATGCAAAGGAGGGCCTGGGACTATGGTCAGTGTTTAAAAAGCGCTGACTTAGGAGGGGTTGGCGTGTCAACGCAGAGGCTATCTGTGATCCTCAGGAGGGAGCGCCTCCTGCATCCCAGATGCCTTGGAAGCATTATGGGAAGCTTCTTTAGATCACACATACCCTATTACCCTGCTACTACTGCCTCTGAGAATCATCACCAAGAGGTGGAGACTGTTTTCTAAGAAAATCAGTTGCACCCCTAGAGTCAAAGGTTAAACCATGAATTAGAGAAAGATTAGAAGCGGAGCAGTGGAAGGAAAGGTAAGGACAGGATGAATTAAAGGTTACTCAGATGACTAAGCTGAATTACTAGGAGGGTAGTGATCTATCCATAACAGTGAGGATAGGAAGAGGAAGAGGATGAAGTATACATGTCATTCTTACTCATGTTTGAAATGGATGTGGCTGATTGTTAAGTGGATTGAGTTTTCTTAAGCTAACAAAATTCATTTAGCATATACACAGTATATTTTTGTATATGGTCAGATGTTTCCAAACCCAGAACCCTGTTATTTAGTATGAAGTCAGAGGCAATGTGCAAGCACTGTGAGGCCTGAAAAGGTTGGTGACTAAGCAAGGAGAGTGGAAAGGCTCCCGTTCCGTAGGTAAAATGTGTTGTTCTCATTTCCAGCAGCTTCTTAATTCCACAGGAAATTGGATAACCTGTCAGTGGTGCTTTGGGACTCAGAAATTTCCAGAAAGGAGGGAGAAGGAAGCATAGCCAGGACTGTCTGTAAGGCTTTTCCTCTCCACTCTCCTGTGACACAGACATCAGGCTGGTCTCCCCCCAAGTGTTGCTGCCCAGGAGCTGTTCTCATGGGGAGCTTGGCTGGCTCAGTTAGCTATTGGGTTTTTTCCCCTTACTTTAAAATTCTAATTAAGTATCATTTTTTTATATTCCTGAATTAGTTAAAAAAATGAACTTCAGCAACTAGTAATTGAATAAGTCAAGGAATCTGTCAAAATGTGACCATCCATTTCCTTACCTTGGTCTCCTTTTTCAGTGGAAAAGACCGTCAGGATTGTTACAGAAACAGGGGAGTCCAAAAACAAACCCCAGAGTTTGCGTCTGAGAGATAGGGAGCAGGAAGCAGCTTTCAGGATGCCCTTGCATGCCTGGGGCTAGTGGCTGGAAACATTGTTGCAAAGATCCGCTTTACTTCTAAGACTCAGGAAGATGGGAGGGACCTTGGACTGTGGGCTGGTATGGAAGAAGCAGACAGAGCCTACGTAGGGTTCTGTGAATGGTCAGAATGGTTTGCAACACCCACTGCGTGAGAGGACGCAGGGGGAGAGAGGAGGCAGGGAGGAAGAGAAGCAGCTGTGGACATATTTTGGGCTGGCTCTGGCTCTAGGAGGCTCTCTCTCTCAGGCTCTCTCTGGCCCTCATGCCCTCACTCTCTGGCTCTTGTGGGCTCCCTCCATCTGGCTTGGAGAAGGGATCTCCAGGCTGCTTTAAGAAGAGGCTCTTGCCAGTCTGCTTTGAGAAGGAGAGGAGATTCCATGTGGTTTGCAGGAAGAAGGCAGTTTACAAGGAGGCTGAGAATCCAGGCGGTCCTGCATTGAGAGCTGGAGGGCACCACAGCACAGAAAGGACCTCCCCAATCAGAACTGAGTGATTGGCAGCTACTGGTAAAGCTGAACTGTGCCTAGGAAGTAGGGAAACAGTGTTTCTGACTTTCCAAAGACTGGCCAGGTCTGGGAGGGGGAGGCAGGGCTTTGTGTAAATAAGCAATTCTTTTCCTTTTCACCAAATTCTGGTATTCAGAGTTATAATTCTGGCAGCGGGCAATCAGGCCCCTAAATAAACAGCCCGAGGGTTCTGTTTCAATCGAAGCAGCCCAAGGGTTCTGTTACAGGATTATTAAGAGAGGCAAGAGGGGGCTGGGGATGTACCAGTTTACACCTTTAGTTGTCATGCAAATTTCTGTCAAGCACTAGTTTTGTAATTCAGAAGTGTCTTTGCTCAGGTTCCATTTTCTAGGTATGCTTAACTTTCTTGATCTTCCTCCATTGTAGTCTGGCTTCCACTTTACCCTGTTCATTGGTGTTGAAGTGTTTTGCCTGCTTCATCTCTTATTTCTAGTTGACCCTGTTCACCACACCCCCCTAAACCTCTGTCCTGCCTCAGTTTCCAGAATTTTTGTCCTCTTCTTTCTTGTTCTCTGACATTCATTTTTCAGTCTTCTGTTATGCCACTAGCAATGAGGCAAAAAGATAGGTTTGGTTCAGCCCGGATTTGAATCTAAGTTCTGCAGATAGCTAGTATGAGAAACGCTCACAATAAAAACCGGGACACAGGACTTGAGCAGTAAAGCGAGGCCTTTATTCACGAGTCTGCAGAGCCAGGCGCACCCTCATAGCCAGGAGAATGTGCGCCTCAAGTAGACAAAGGAAACTGGTTTTATAGTCTTAGCTTCCCCACCCTGAAATTGCCACCCTAAAGTGATTATCTTTTCCACCCTGAAATTGCCACCCTACAGTGATTATCTTCTCCACCCTAAAGTGATTATCTTCCTTGCCCTAAAGTGAGAGCGATTAGCTTCCCCGCCCTAACGCAATTAGCTCCCCCTCCCCTCTCCTTCCCTGTTTCTCCATGACTGGTTACTCTGGAGTTACAATCTAACATGGTTATCTAAATGCCCCTTCTGTGGTTTGTAGATATGCCAGTGCTATCAGCTCCCTTCTCAGAGACCCTCTAATTACATTTTCCCTTAAGACCCTTTAATTACATTTGCCCTTTGTTACTAATGACTTTTTACTGGTTTGGGAGTCACTATGTCCTTGTTTCTAACACTAGCAAGTCAGTTACTCTCTCTCCACCTCAATTTGTTCATACGTAAGAAAAATGTATTGTGAGGCTGTATTATTTCCCTAGGGCTGCTGTTCAAAGTACCACAGAAAGGGTGACATAAACAACAGTCTGAGGTCAAGGTGTCAGCAAAGTTGGTTTCTTCTATGGCCTTTTCTTTCTTTACTTATAGATGACTGTCTTCTCTTTTTGCCTTCACATGGTCTCTCCTCTCTACATGTCTGTGTCCTAATTTCTTATATGAACACCAGTCATAATGGGTTAGAGCCCACTATAATGACCTCATTTTACTTTAATTACGCCTTTAAAGACCCTACCTCCAAATACAGTGACAGTCTGAGGTACTGAGGGTTAGGTCTTCAACATAAGAATTTTGGGAGGATGCAGTTTAGCCCATAACAGAAGGTTAAATGAGATAGTGTAATTCAAGCTCTGGGCACCACTCTCTTTCCTTCCTTGTCTAGCCCTTTGTTGATGCATTTTCCTGGAGCACTGGCTTTGGTTCTCTTTTATCTTGTCCATTGCTTTTTGGGGGGAAATGATATGTTTGGAAGTTTCAAATATTGCAGGTAGACAGTGATTCCCAAATCCATGTTTCAGGCTCCATTCTTGCAGCTGTGTGCTGGACCACTGTTTTCAATTGTCCAGTGGGCATCACCGTATGGATGCTTCACATGTCGTTAGTCCAGAACCAAAAGCCTTCACATCTCTTAACATGTGTTTGTTATTAGTAGCACAGTCCACACCCCACCCCACCCCCCAGCTACCCAAGCTCAGGTACCTGTGTTTCTTTCATCTCCCTCCCTTTCCAATGAAATCTAATTCAATATATTTTACTTTCAATAAATTTTCAGAGCAGTCGATTCCATCCCTTCATCTGTATTCAAACTGTAAAGCTTGAGTTAAGCCCTACATCTTTTTTCTGTCGCTTGATTTCATTTTGTCCAGTTAAATCTTTGTGTCTCCCCTTCATTGCATAAAGATGAAGTAAAGACCTTAGCACCGCAGACAAATTACTTCCTGCTCTGCCCCAACCAACCTTTTCTGTCACCTGCAACAGCCTCCACCCCTGCCTGAGAAACACCCACTTACCCTTTTAAGTTTTAGTTTGATGCCATCTTCTCTCTGAAGCATTGCCTAGTTTTGTGTGTGGTAAAATATACATAATACAAAATTTGCTTTTTAAAACCCTTTTAAATGTATAGTTCAGTGGCATTAGGTATATTCACAGCATTGTGTAACTATCACCACTGTTTCCAGAATTTTTTCATCACCCCAAAAAGAAACTTTGTTGTCCATCAAGCAGTACAGTAACTCCTTATTGACCCCTCCCCGCAACCCTTGGAAACTTGTAATATACTGTCTGTCTCTGTGTACTTGCCTATTCCAAACGTATATACAAGTGGAAGCATACAATATTTGTCTTCTTGTGCCTGGCTTATTTCACTTACTATAATGTTTTCAAGGCTCATCTATGCTGGAAATATCAGAATTTCATTCCTTTTTATGACCAAATAACATTTCACTGCATAGATGTAGTTTTTATTTGGACATTTGAATTGTTTCTACTTTGGCTGCTGTGAATAATGCTGCTATGAATGTTCATGTACAAGTATTGGTCTGAGCCCATTTTCAGTCCTTTTGTGTGTACAGCTAGGAGTGGAATTGCAGGATTCCCCCAGTCTCCTGAGTTAGTAATTTCTTCCTCTTATTTTCCCAAAGCACACCACATGTGACATGCAGTGTGTAACTGATTTATACCCATATTAATACCTCATTGGACTATCTACAACGTATGTGTGGTACTGAGTAGCAGTCATTACACATCTATTAAATAATTAAATGAACAATTAAAAGAAGAAGTACTCAAACAGTCATATTATAAGGACCTGGTGACTAAATATACCAAAACTTGTTTCTATTAAGGCCTGTTTATAATCAGGTTCTAAAAAGAAACAGCTTACTAATCTTTGGTAGGGTGGGAGAAAGTGCAAAGTTTAGAAGCTAGACACTTTCCTGCAAGAAGAGGCTCTGCAGAACAGCCACAGTCTGAAATACCAACCACATGCAGTCAATTGAGTGATATTTTCATTTGAGATTTTTAAAAAACCATTACAAATAAAGCATCAAATAAACCTTCTCCACCCTGTCTTTAGACATTCCGTCCTGCCGCTATGCTGATAGAACGATCATCTGACTTTGGGAAGACATGGGGCGTGTACAGATACTTCGCTTATGACTGTGAGAGCTCCTTTCCAGGCATTTCAACTGGCCCCATGAAGAAAGTTGATGATATAATTTGTGATTCTCGATATTCTGATATTGAACCATCAACAGAAGGAGAGGTTTGTTTGCTTTTTTTGTATTACATCTCACTTGCAAATCCAGCTTTTGATCATGGCAGAAATACCAATTACTCTTCTATCTATTTTTAGGTGATATTTCGTGCTTTAGATCCTGCTTTCAAAATAGAAGATCCCTATAGTCCAAGAATACAGAGTAAGCTTGTTTTCAAATTAAAGTTTGATAGAAAATAACAATCATAGAAGAACTTTTACCCAGAGCACTGCTACCCAGAATCTAAATATTCAGTGCTAAGTCCACCCTTTTCATTTATTATTTCTCTGCAATACCCTACCAGAAGCTCTTGAAATTGGCAGTAATCACAATCCTTACTGGTGGGAAACATAATTTGATAAAGAGTAAAAAATTTATGTCATAGGTACTCAAACAGTTGTGCTTCTCACAATACCTTATTTATTTTATTGCTCAGTATATGTATATATGTGTATGTACAGATTAAGCTGTTAGATAAAGTTGTTGTAACAAAGTATCCCCCAAAATACAGTGGCTCAAATAAATGGAAGTTTATAATCACCTAGAGGGATTTTTGGTGAAGAGTAGCTCAGTTGCCACATTTAGGCTCATTAGATAAAATATAGACTGACACCTACTTAAATTTGACTTGCAGAAAAACGATGAATTATTTTTTAGTATAACTATGTCCCATGTGATATTTGGGACATACTTATACTAAAAAGTGATTGTTTATCTGAAATTCAAATTTAACTGAGCATCTTGTATCTTTATTGCTAAATCTGGCAGCCCTAGTCAGTAGGCCACCTGGATTCCCTGATTCCTTCTCTCTTACTGTCTTTGTCCACATGGTTAGAGCTGGACCAATGTCCTTGTCCCAACCTGTGGGAGGGGAGGAAATAAATGAAGGGCAAGTGGCACAGAGCTGTTATCACTTCTACTTGCATTCCATTGGCCATAATTAGTCACATGGCTCCACTGCAGGAGACACTGTGGGACATCTCCAGGTAGGTGCCCATATGCTCTCATACTCTTGACTAGGGCTCTTATTGTCAAAGGACAAAGAGAAGAAAGAGTAGCGGGGGAATCAGAAGTCTCAGCCATGCTCAATGTGCTCAATAATGTGAGAGCTGTATTTCCATTTTATAGCTGAGTAAACTGAGGCTAAAAGAGTTGGAAGACATGTATAAGGTGACATTAATGTTAGTCAGATCCTAAACCCATACGTTAGGATTCTTAGTTCAGAGCTCTTTGAAGCATTTAGTAACTCTGCTATGTTTCTTCAGAATTATGTTTGGATCTTTTGGGGAGACAGAGTGTACACTAATTAAAAGAATGTGCTTTGGAGTCAGACAGATTTAGGTTTAAATCCCAGTGCCAACATGTTATAGCTCTGTGACCTAGGGCAAGCCGTTTGCTTAAAACTTTTTTTAAGCCTGTGTTTTTTGTTTTTGTTTTTTTATCTGTAAATGGACAGAGTAATATTGACCTTAGGGTTGTTTAGAGAAGGGAAATGAGTTACTGTATGTAAACCACCTACCAAAGTGCCTGGCGCTACTACTGTTGCCGCTGCCAGTTGTGGCTTAGGTCTCGTAGGGACCTGGTCCTGTGGTCGGAGTGCAAGGGCAAGGCTCCTGTGACTGAGGTGCGTGCAGTCAGGGGAGCAGCGGCAGGGCAGGGCTGATTCTTATTTTCCAGCTGAGCATGGCCCCATGAAGCTCCCAGCCTGAAGGATGGAAGAATAGAATGGAAGAAGTCCAGGGAATATTGCCAGAAGAATGCTGTTTCCTCACTTAACTTAATTTTACATGCGGCCCAGACTGTCTCTGGTCTGTAATTTACTCTTTCATTCTGTTGTAAAACAAATATTTAATGGCACATCCAGCCCTGTGCCATTTCTGAATGAGCTCTGTGAGGCCTTCCCTCCCTGCTCTTAAAATCTAGTTGTGAGAAATGTCCACCTGGGCTCCCATGGCAGCCTTCTCTCCCTCACCCCTAGAACCCCAGTGCCAGGTCTTTGAAAGGACTCACAGTCTGCTCCTTTTTAGGTGAAACTTGTGGGACTTGGGGAATGTATTGACATTATAATTCTGTTGTCTCCTATTGTTAAATGGCATCAAAAAAATTATTTCTGTATCAAAGAAGCATCCATTTTAGCTATTCATGCTTTTGATTTACTTTTTAATCAAGGGAACAATTTCTCTTTAGTTGTTTCTATTGTTGAGACCTTTGAGACTCACTTCAAAAGTGATTTTTGCCTCTTAGAACAACAGTCAATGTGAAACTTAGTTGTTAAATATGGCAGGAGAGTGGAGGGGAGTGTATTTGCTCTTCTGAAGTCTTCCACAAAGATCAGTTCAAGGGTTTCTAAATACTCCAGCTGCTCAAGTTTGTTGTTTGGCCTCTCGTCAATAGGCACTTGTGCTCTTTCTGTGCAGGAGCATTTGTGCAGGAGGAAATGTTGGCATTCATAAATTCCATTCAGCTCAGTAGACCACAGTTTTTCTGTTTAGTTTTTGATTTTACAAAGAGTCCAAGTTTAACGCATGGACTCATGGACTTGCTCTTTCAACCCACAGCTCTTTCTATAGTTTCTACTGTAAGCTATGTATATATTACAAGCATATAAAATTGTACTTGGGCTTTGAGAGTATCTTATGCACTAGGCCAATTCCCTATTGCCCTGTGCTGTAAATTATAAGAATGCATCAGCAGAGATGAAAGTAAATCTTAGGAGCAGTTTCAGGCTCCAGAGCTAAGTGGGAGGGCAGATGGACAAATCAATCTTTTGGGGTCCACTTTAGCAAGAACAACTCAGTAATTAATGAAAACATTGGTCAGAAGGTGGAATGGCTCTTAGTTTATAAAGTTACTATAGATTGCAATTGACAGCCCAGCTTCCATTATCAGCAGAGGTCTGTAGGTCCAGGAAAGAGAAAAGAAAGTAAGAGAAATTGATCTACAAGTAACTTATATGTAGGAAAAAATAATTTTCCCCATCATCTTAATACTAAACTCCTTTATGCTTCTGCCACTGTATTGTATTGGTAAATTTGTGTTGTAAAACTATGACAAAAAAAAGTTATAGATTGTCATGTTGATTAAAAACTTGGTTGAAGCCCTGGCTGATATGGCTCAGTGGATTGAGCACCAGCCTGCGAACCAAATGGTCGCTGGTTTGATTCCCAGTCAGGGCACATGCCTGGGTTGCAGGCCAGGTCCCCAGCTGGGGGCGTGCAAGAGGCAGCCCTCTCTCTAAAAATAATAAATGAATAAATAAATAAATAAAATCTTTAAAAAAAATACCTTGGTTGAGATATTCTGTATCTCAATTGTGGTTATCCTATAGTGTTAAATTTATTTTAGTAACTTGGATTTTATCTAAATGGTGGGAAATTCCAGGTAGTATTTTCCTCTGCAAAAATAAATACAGACATACAGGATGGGGCAAAACAGGTTTACAGTTGTGAGTACACAAAATGGAGTTTATTCTTGTATTATTACTTGTTATTGTATTAATTTACATATGAACAATTATAAACCTATTTTTGCTCTATACTGTATGTTTCTCTCTAACTATCTTACATTAATGAGTATTTGAGTTGTTATGATAAACCCTTTCCCACCTGAATGGGATTTTCTGATTTTGAGAATGACACTAATCGCTATGGAAACAAGATGGTACTGCAATAGTTTAGATTACTATGTGCCAGTGGGTTCTGGTAGTCATGCAACCACATTCTTAAGTTTCTCCACTGAAACATCAATCTGCAAATAAATCCATCACAAAATAAACATTCTCATTAAACTAATGAGAAAGTAGTAACCTTTCTTCCTTCCAGAGACTGTCACATTATGTTAAGTTTTACTGTTAGGATCATCTAGATCATACAAGAGGGGTAAACTTGACTTAAGTTATTTTTATTTGTCATGCCTTTCTGTAAAGACAAAAGATGTATAATTGCAAAAGAAGTCTTGATTGTTTGATTAGATTTTTCATCTTCTGGTGACCTTCATAGATCTCTTAAAAATCACCAACTTGAGAATCAAGTTTGTGAAACTGCATACTTTGGGGGATAACCTCTTGGATTCCAGAATGGAAATCAGAGAGAAGTACTACTATGCAGTTTATGATATGGTGGTTCGAGGAAATTGCTTCTGCTATGGCCACGCCAGTGAATGTGCCCCCGTGGATGGAGTCAATGAAGAGGTAGAAGGAATGGTAAGCAGGCATTCCATGTGGCTTTCTCCTTTATACAGGTGAATCTAAAACGAAAATTGAAGCTAGTTGTACCTTAAGCCTTTCATATTTTGTAGGGGTTTTATTTTTCCAGACTTACAATTAGGCCTTTGCACCGTAGTTGATTTTCTCTTTGCTTACTTTCTTGGACTCTGAGAATGTAAGGACTGCTCATAGACATTGAATTCATTTTTGGAAATTGTTGCTGCAGGCTGATGCTACAGTAGATATTTTAATCAGCAAATATTAAAAAATATTTTCTGAATAATAATATTCCTTTACTTTAAGGGAGATTAAAAATCGCAAGCATTCTAATCTTTATGGTAGAAGGCATAAATTCATCCCAGTCCAAAGAAACTGAAATTTGAACCTAGACGTGCCCCCAGGGTATCATTTAGGGATCAAATGGACTTTGTTTCTTTATATCTTCTAGTTTCATTCTTTTCCCTGTGTTTTCAAATTCTGTACTTTTAAATTTTTTGGATATTGGTGATTTATAAAATGGATAAAGTTACAGTATTTTACCAGCTTTAATGCATTGGTAATTCTTGTAGACCCATAGGATTTTAAAGCCAGAAAGGATTTATTAAACCAACCGTCCCTATTAGAAGAAACCAGAGAGTAAGTAATTTGCCAGAGGGCCCTAAATAAGCAAATGGCAGATGGAAATTCAAATCTGGCTCTTCTGAATCTGCCCCAGGGTTCCTTCCACCAGACTGTGGGCCTCCCTTCCTGATGAGCAGTGCCTTGCTGACTTGCTCTTTGCCTTTTCAAAGCTTGTTAGTCCTCTAAGAAGGTGCAGGATTGAGTGTAGTCAGCTGTCTAAAACTTGTCTTCCCTTTCCTCCAATTAGAAATTTATTGCATGGATAAAGGGGAATTTTTTAAAAGACCTAAAGGGAGGATTTAGCCTAATCTTGTTGCTATATTTTTCAGAGAACCCTATGAAGATCATATTTATTTTTCAGTGTAACACATTTGATATGTAGCTAATGTCTTGTAGTCATGTCACTGTCATGCATCTCGCAGTTCATTAGACTGTTTATTCAGAAACTATTGAGTCCTGTGGTATGCACTCTGGAGCTACTTTTCAGTTAATGTGAAACCACCTTGGAATGACAGGATTTTAGTCTTCTAACTGCTGCATTCCTGTCAAAGTAGGTCCAGAGTGGACCTGTCTGTCCCGTTCCTGGATTCCATTCTATAGCTATTCCTGAATTCCATGCTATAGATTATGCTAGTGTTAAGGTGAGATGCCCACGTACATGCATATTTGGTAGACTGAAAGAATTTACAGGCCTCGGGGGTTTAAGCATGCCTGTGGTAATGCAGTGCAAAATAATGCATTATGGACCCTCGTAAAGCAAAATAATGTGTGTCTTTCTGAGATTTTATATTTCCTTTCTTAAAGGAAAAAAATAAATGTAAAAGGAAAAATGTAAAATACTTGGTTGAAAAAATTTTAAGTGCTATGCTTGAAGACAAAAACAAAACAACCAAATGAAAACTTTTTATATGAAGTGGTAAAACATGCAGTAATGTGAGTTGGTTCCCATTATAACTTTTGTTAATTTCTATCATAATACATTTTTTAATTTGTAACTAGTTTTTTAAAATCTTAATTTACTACTTTTGTTCATCTGAGTTGTTTTTATTGATACTTTAACAAAATATTTATTGAGTATCCATTATATAATAGGAACAGTTCCTAGAGATGAATGTTTTAGCCATCAACAAAATAGATAGAACTCACTGTGGGAGGGAACAAAATTGATACAAAGAAATCCCTATTGTGGAGCAGTAGAGATTAGAATTAGTATGAAAAGGGATTTATATTTTCCATTGATCGTGGAGAAAATCTAGCCATTGGCATATCTTTTACTTTGCTCTTTCCTATTTTTACAACTTTCAA
Organism: Furipterus horrens; assembly: GCF_987537825.1. NCBI lineage: Eukaryota > Metazoa > Chordata > Mammalia > Chiroptera > Furipteridae > Furipterus > Furipterus horrens. The sequence continues at coordinate 55,173,508 of NW_028327179.1, read as the reverse complement.
GGTTCATGGACACTGCATGTGCAGGCATAATACCAAGGGCCTAAACTGTGAGCTGTGCCTGGATTTCTACCATGATTTACCATGGAGACCAGCTGAAGGTCGGAATAGCAATGCCTGTAAAAGTAAGTATCAGTCAAAGGGACATTTTGAATCAATTCAGACTCTACTACCTACTTTTTGATAAGAGATATGATAACAGTACACTGTTATGCAAAAGGAACTCAAGTTACTGCCTTTTTCCCAGCTTCACCCTAATGTTCCTAGGAAAAAAATATTCACTCAATTAAATTAATAGATTACTATTTACTGAGCTGCACCTATGTGTTTAGCAGATTCAGTAGAAGATAAAGATGTTGTTCCTGACATTGTACGTTTTTAAAGCAAGATGCCCATGAGAGAAAAATGAAAGAAAATATGGCCTGATTGATCATTAAGGTTGAGATGTGGAGTAGAGTAGTTTAGCCTTGTTTCTTTGCCAGCTTAACTGCAGCCTCTGGCTTACTTCCATCCATCCATCTGCCTGTCCATCTGCCCCTCTATCGCAGTGGTATTCTCTGGGCAGAGGTGTCGTTTGACATACCACCACCACTCCAACCCCAACACAGTGATTCTCATAAATTGTCCTCCCTCTGCCTCTTCTCCCCAAAGAAGGGCTGTTCTATGATGGAAATTCAGAAAGCCTTTAGGGCTGGAGCAGTCAAAGTTTTGTTAGTAATACAACCCAGCTGACCCTGAGTGAATAGTTAAAATTGTTTAGGTAAAGAGAAGAAAGAGAGAGAGGAGGGAAGGTAGGAAGGGAGTTCAGGTAAGGAGAATAACATCAAGCACAAGGCCCCAAGGACATTCTGGTGACCAGCACAGAGTCTATGCGAGAAATGATTCCAAGGTTTAATTCAACAATTGTATCAAGGGCAAGACTCTCCTGGGCACCAATGAAACATTAGCAAAGCCCTGTGACGGCCAAGCTCAGTTAAGCTTCATTGTGAAAGGATAAGAGGAATCTGTGTGAATTGTTGATCACAAGAGTGAGGCGACTGAAGCTTGGTTGGACCAAGGTGACTGCCGAGTGGGCTGGCAGAGGAACAAACTGCACTAAAGCCAGCTAGATAGATGGCTGTTAAGCAGAGCTTCATTCTCACTGAAGAGCCTGAACTCGTGTGGTGGTACGAATGGGAGGAAGTGAATCAGGCCTTCCTACCCTGTTCCTCAAAGCGGGCAGCCCACACAGGCTTTCTAGGAACATATTGCCTAGAAAATTCTCTAAAGTAATGTATTCCCCTCCCACCCTGAGTGGGACCCAAAGGTGTCCTCCATGCAATGACATCCTTCCTGCCAGTGAGCTTCTAAGGGGACTTTCCCCAAAGGTTTTCAACTTTTTGTAGCCCCTTCTCTTCCAAAGAGGGCAGATTATTGAGGTTATTTCATAAAGTTTACACTGGGAAGGTTTCCAGGACGATAGAGGATTTAAACTGATATCATAAGTGGCTATGTCCTTTTTTATCACAGGTGCCTTCTTATTAATTGCTGTTTTGCCTGAACTTCATCCCTAGTTTCCAAAAATGAACTTTCTTCCTGCCAACCCATTCTTCTACTGGCAGACTTAAAAGGCTTTTGTTGACATTGGTCTTGTCATGCAGAGTGTAACTGCAATGAGCATTCCAGCTCATGCCACTTTGACATGGCAGTCTACTTGGCCACTGGAAACGTCAGTGGAGGAGTGTGTGATGACTGTCAACACAACACAATGGGACGTAACTGTGAGCAATGCAAACCCTTTTACTACCAGCACCCGGAGAGAGACATCAGAGATCCTAACTTCTGTGAACGTAAGTGGGGAGTGGTCATGAGGTGGGACCTATTTGAGGTCACTTTTCAATCTGAATAGTCTGGTGGTCATTATCCCTCTCTGGGAACTCATAGTATGGCCATTAGACCCAGCCTTAGTTTATCTGCTTTATAGGATGCTAGGAGTGGAATTTATTTGGTAATCCAGCCTTCTTTAAGTCTATTTTTTGTGACATCTGAATGAAGAAGGGAATATATATATGTATTTCTACAAATCTGGTGCTTTTCATCCTTTTTAGAATGTACCTGTGACCCAGCTGGTTCTCAGAATGGGGGAATCTGTGACAGTTACACAGATTTTTCCGCTGGCCTCATTGCTGGTCAGTGCCGGTGTAAGTTATATGTAGAAGGAGAACATTGTGATATTTGTAAAGAAGGTTTCTATGGTTTAAGTGCCGAAGATCCATTTGGTTGTAAATGTAAGTACATTTGTTAAAAAGCTTGGGAGTCCCATTCTGCTTTGCAATTCTAAATCCAGATGACTGCTTTAGACTCACTTGGTTTATGTTTCTTTACTTTGTTTTATCGTCAATAAAGCTTGTGCTTGCAATCCTCTGGGAACAATCCCTGGTGGGAATCCTTGTGACTCTGAGAGTGGTTACTGCTACTGTAAGCGTCTGGTGACAGGACAGCATTGTGACCAGTGTCTGGTAGGTAAATCCTGCTTACATGGGATGGTTAGTTTGTGAATATGACATGTTTTAATAGAGAATGCTTTTCCCTGTTGTAGGTTTTATCATCACCCTTATATGTAAATGTTATAAAACATGAGTAGAAACTTCACAAATGAGGAATTATTGTATCTTTTTAAAAATTATTTTTCAATTATATTTGACATACAATAGTATATTAGTTTCAGATGTACAACAGAGTTGTTAGACATTTATACACCTAGTGAAGTGATCACCCAATAAATCATTCCATCTTTTATTAATAATAGCAAAAACTTAGAAGAAATAGTGGGAGAAAATTGGGAGCTCTATACAGTGTGATATTTGATTGCCACTGAAAATAACAGTAACATGAGAAAATGCTTATGGTTATATAAAAAAACCTCAGAGTATGAGTAGTATCTTGATTATGTAGTAAAAAAAATCATCAAGAAAAACAAAATCTAGAAAGAAATATACTGAAAAGTTTACTGCACTCATTCCAACTGGAGTAATTATGAGAGTAATTTTTTAAATTCTGTATCTTTTATAACATTTTTGTGATTGTTTTTACAATTTGGGAGAGGAAGTCTACTGAACCCAAACTACATTATTGTTACAGAGCGAAAGGGGGTTCTTTCACGTGGCGCCTTGGTGTAAAACCCAACAACTGGTGTTGAGGAAAACAGGTCTTTATTTACAGTATTCCAACCTGGGGAGGGCAGTGAGCACTTCAGCTCAGAGCCCTGTTCTCCCACGGGACCCAGCACTTCCCTTGCCCCCCAAAAGGCTAGAAGCCAAAAACATGCCCAGAAGTTCCCCATCCCTTATCTGTCAGCTCTCTCCTTCAGGATCTTGGGTACGATGTCATCAGCCTCTGTATAACTGTCCAGGAAAACATGTGCCATGTTGCACTGGATCACGCATGGGTCTCCCTTTCAAAGCAGCATGGAGTACTCCCTTTTCTTTCCAACCTGCTTGGAGTTCTCCTAGCCAAAATATCTGTGTCTATTTTTAAATCCCTGAGTGCTTCCTGTGATGCAGTGGGTGTGGTAACCAGTTCTGACCATTCATAGAACCTTGCATAGGCTCTGTATGCTCTTTCTGCACCATTCCATGGTCAAAACCCCTCTCATCTTCTTAGGGCCTTGGAAAAACCAAACCATTTGCATAACAAAAACACTAGCTACTAGACACAGGCATGCAAAGGCATCTTAAAAGCTGTTCCCTTTTCCCCGTCCCCTAACCCACAGGCTCTGGGGATTTTTGAGACCCCCACTCTGTAACATTATGATCAGTGAATATGCATATTGTATATATCCTGGTAGATTCTTAAAGTAACTTTCTTGAAGTCTGATTTAAATGAAGAACCTTGTTTTTATCTCCTCATTAGGAAATGTGTATATATGGAGGTACAAAGAGACCTTTTCCCCTAGTGTATACATTCTGTCCCATTTCATTTTATTTCCATCTCCAGTGGCTCAGGATGCAGTTTTCTCCTCACCTTTCCATTGTGAAAATAGTCCTTGTTTTTTAAGCTATGTTTCCACATAAACAAACCCTTAAAAAGCTTGCTTTATGGAGTTTATGACAGACTGAACTTAGGAAATTTAAAGGCCTACCAAATATTTGCCAGAACTCTTACTGCTGGGGTAATTATATTGAAGAAAATTGGCATCTTTGCTACCTTCTCATGGTGGTTATTGGAGGCAGGCTATTTGCAGGGCAAAAAAACTACTCTGAACTGGCCTTATTATGTGACCCCTCTCTGACCCTAGTGACCTGCAGCTTGGGTTTCCTTATCTCAGAATACTTATACTCATTTCTTTTGTAGGCTTTCTTCTTTCACAGTGCAAATGAGCGCTTGGTAGAACAACCCAAACACGCTATAACTTGTTTCTTGCCGAGTCTATTGTGTAATTACAGAAACCCACCTTTAGATGTTTAATCTTTTGTTCTGCAGCCAGACCATTGGGGCTTAAGCAACGATTTGGATGGATGTCGACCTTGTGACTGTGACATTGGGGGAGCCTTAAACAATAGGTGAGTGGAGCTTCTCTTAGACCCTTGTACTCAGTCACCCAGGGAAGCCCTCAAGATCCCTAGGAGGAGTGGCATTCAGTCTCTGAAGAAGATATGCAGAGAATGCTCACCTTTGTTTTGAATGCTTGATAGTCACTTTTGCCTGTCATCTCAATGTTTTCAAAGATTTATTCATTCTGAGAGTTAACTTTGAAATTTTCTAGTTTATGTCTGTGTTTCTTGGTTTTAATAGCATTGTTGTCCTTGTTTTTGTGCTTTTACTTAACAATATTTTTTAAATTATGGAAACATGTATGCCTATAGTTCTAAAAAAACTCAAACAGTTCAGACAGATATCTTGCCCTTTCTCTACCCAAGTACTACTACCTAGAAGCACCACTGTTAACAGTTTCTTGTATCTCTGTAGAAATTAATAATAGTGCTCAGAATACCTGTTACAAATTACAATTTCTTCTCATTTCTTTTAAAATAACGTTAGGTTTTATTTTTTAAAACAGACAAGCACACACAAAAAAATAGCTCATAATTTCTCACTTCGTATTACTGACATTTTTTGAAAATCAAAGTAATAGATGTTATGTACACAATTCTGCAACTTGCTTTTTTTATCTAGAGATATTTTTCACATCAGTGTGTATTCATCTACCACCTTTTTGTACTCTGTCATTTGAAAGTACCATGATTTATTTATTTCCAGTCTTTTTGCTTTTTAAAAATGTTACATTGAATATCTTTGTAGATATATCTTGATGAATGTTTGTTAGATATATCTATAGATTAGGTTCCCAATGGTGGAACTTGGAAGTCAAAGTGGATATTAGGTTGTTCTGTCGATGGATTATGCTAATGTATTTTTCTACCAACTGGTTATAAAAGTACCTCTTTCTCTATTCCCGCCAGCTGTTGGTATTATAAGACATTTTTTCACCAATCTAAAAGATAAAAAAGGAACTCCCATTTTGATTTGTGTAAAGAATCTTTTCATTTTCTTCTTCTTTTTTTCAACTTCCAAGCCTATTAATGAAAATTACATATAACTTTTAGTTACTTAAATATTTTGGTATTCCTTGAATATATGAGACACAAAGCTGTACCAGGAATTATCATAATACACGTTTGGCAAGATGTTAAATTTCTGAGAGTTTAATTAACTACCTTTGAGTCAAAGAGAGTTTGGGTCTCTGCTGGTTACAGGATCAGATTTAGAACATCTGGTAACAATAGTGTGAGTGACTGCTGAGAGAACAGGCAGATATTTCCTTGTTTCTGAACTTTCCCAGAGAGAACATGCTGAATTCATTGAGCAAGCTTCATGTACTCAAAAATTGACTCTCTTTCAAGATTATTTCCCAACACCATAGTAGTCTTCTGGGAAGGAATGAGATTTCAGGCAACAAGAATGTGTTCTGTTTGGCCTCTGTATTTGGGTTTGTTTTATTCCAAATAGTGTAGTAAACTCAGTACAGCATGTATGTAGCCTTCTGAAACTCCAGTACTGAATGTCTGTTCTTAGAAAACCTCCAGAGGGAAGGAAGCAAGAATAATTCCATAAAAGCCAGAAAGAAAGACAAACTAGTTGTCTGCTTATGGAATCATTTTTCTGACTTTTCTTTGTGACTCCCAGAACACATGCTGATTCCTTTAGTAATGTACTCCTCAGTTCAAAGCTGTCATCACACTTACAATTCATCTCGATTAGATGAAATGGCACCCATTATTCTCTAAATTAGGTCATAAACTCAGGAATGTCCAATGTTCCTTTAGCCTAAATGGTTTATATTACTTACACTTCCTTCCTCTTTTTCTCTCTTCCACGCACATTTCCTGTCTCTAAATCCACCTACACTTAGCCCCTGAGCTGCCACTCGTATTCCTTGCAAAAATTTATAAAAGCAAGAATGTGCTAATCAAGACAGTTTGTGAAGCAAAACATTTCAGTGAAGACTTTAAAGCAGGTAATTTGATCTCTGTAACATGATTGATGAGACACTCTGGTTTTTGGCTTGACTGATGGGAAAAAAGAGCCTTTCGATATGCCTCTGGTTCTGTGACTCTGCAGTGTTTGCTAGTGATCCTTTTCCAAGTTTCCCCCATAAGGACTTTTTCTAGAGCTCCATAGAAGTGGTCAAGGTCCAGTCTTCTGAACACCGATTCTACTTACAGAATGCTTGGTGCATAGTAGACACCTGGGAGATACTTCCTGAATGAATGATTTGTTGCAACCACTCACAAATATCTTCTGTCTGATAATATTCCTTTGTTTTACTTGGATGCATAGTGGGTATTGAATAAATGTTGATTGAGTTTAAGAACTTGAGAAACAAGATTTTTAAAATATAAAAACTAAATATGTACTCCTTAGGAGAGACAGTCTCTAAATGTGATCCCAAACATTCCTTAATTACTTTTACCAGGGACAGAAATAAGTAAAAATCATGTGAAGTGGAAAAACTTTTACAATGTTTTGTATAATGTGCCAAATGGATTTTTGTAGAACAATAAAAGCTTAGTAATCCATGTCTATTATGTTGACAGCTAATCTGAACTTTTGAATATTTTTAAGGGGTAAGACCTAATTAATGTAAATAATGTATCCCAAGCCAGGTTATTGAAGCTTGGCCTACTGGATAACCTGCTTTAATGAAAAATAAGAATGGTTGCTAGGTAAATGCTACTTTTATTTTATTTTTTCCATTCATTTTTTTTGTTTTTTTTTGGTTTTTCATTACTTTTAAATGTTTTGAAAACATTGAAAAATGTAAACATCTTTACATCATCCTTCAGAGTCATTTCATTAATTAATTTAGGACTTGGATATCTGACTTGAAGACTTTTGACTTCCTAGACTGAAGTCCCCAGGCCTCACTTGATGCTGTAACAGCACATTAATTCTGCAGCTTTTTGTATTCGAAAGGTGTCTTTAGACAGGGATTGTGTCTTACTTGTTCTTATATCTCCCTTTGTACTCAGTGCAGTGGGCCTTGCAGTGCTCAATAAATGAGGAACTGAAATTTATTATATTTTAAAACAAAAGCATATTGAGTGGGTACCAAACCCTTTGTTAATATAGGTTGCTGGACATACAAGGAGTGTAGAGTACAGCTCCCTCCCTTTAAGAAAATATCCTGCTTTGCAGGGGTAGGGCTACTCTGCATAAAATGAACAGTGCTGACTGCTAATCAATGTAGAACCAACTCTTATTGGTAATCAGAGTTATGGAGGAGAAATCAGTGTTTAACAGTGGTAGCCCCTTCTTTCTTAGTAATAGAGAAAAATTGAAACTGTACAGTATTCGCTCTCCTCATCACTATTTAAGTGAAATAGAGTTTTCCTTCCAATAGAATTTTAAACAAGTTGCTAAATTCTGTATTTATGAGAAATCTGTGTTTTTAAAAAATAATCTTGGCCTTAACCCAAGTAGAAAAAAATGACATGTATTAGTTTTCTATTGTTGTCATTGGTATATTACCACAACTTAGTGGCCTAAAACAAACAAATCTATATTATTACAATTCTGTATGTCAGACCCTTGGACTAAAATCAAGATGTCAGTAGGGCTGTGTTTCTATCTTAAGGCTCTAGCGGAGAATCTGTTTCCTGCTGATTCGAGTTGTTGGCAGAATTCAGTTCCTCTCAATTGTAGGATGAGGCTCCCGTTTTCCTGCTGGCTCTCAGTGAGGACCATTCCCAGCTTCTAGTGGTGCCCACATCCCTTGACTCATGGCCTCCTTCTTTCCCAACAACTTCAGGTCAGATTCTTGTCTTGTCACATCTTTTACCCACATTTCTGCTTTCTTCTTCCACTTGTAAGAGCTCATGTGATTAGATTGGGCCCATTTGGATAATCTAGGATAATCTCCTATCTCAAGGTCCTTAACTTCAATCACGTCAGTCCCTTGTGCTATGTGTGGTAACATATGCACAGATTCCGGGGATGAGGCCATGGACATCACTTGGAGTGATTATTCTGCCTACCACAGGGCCTGAGTTATTTTGTCTTATCTTAAATCATTCATTATTCTACCTTACTGATACAATATATTTAATCTATATCTAGTTTCAGAAAATTTGTGGGGGTAGCATATAAACTTATAAAATGTATCATTTCTATCCGATATGATTTTTACTTGAACACAGGAAAGGATAATTAGTTACATGTAATAAACCTCTTGTCTCTCTATGGAGGAGGTAGCATTTGAGCTTGGATTTTAGAAAATGAGTGAGGTCCTGACCAGTGTGGCTTAGTTGGTTGGGCATCACCCCACAAAGCAAAAGGTCGCCAGTTTGATTCCTGATCAGGACGCGTGCCTGGGTTGTGAGTTCCATCCCCGATTGGGGTGCATATGAGAGGCAACCAATTGATGTCTCTCTCTCACACCAGTGTTTCTCTCCTTCTTTTTCTCCCTCCCTTCCTCTCTCTCTGAATAAAATCTTTTACAAAATAAAATAACAAAAATAAAAAATGAGTGAGATTTGAGAGGTGTGACAAATGAGGAGGAGGGCCTTCTAGCTGAGAGAAGACTGCTGAAGACATAGAGATGAGAACAAGTGTGTCAAGGTCAAGGTCTGGCCTGATCTTGACAGTTGCTGCTCATATTCCTTCATTACCCCTCTTTGCCTCTCCTCTCTCTGCCTGTCAAGATCCCCTGTGACCTTCAGAGCCACCTCTTTTATGATGCTTCCCTTAATTGGATAAATAATGCCTTCCTCTAAACCCACAGTGCATTGCTTGTAGCTCTATATAGGTATTCACAGCATTTTGATTTGTTGAATTGGTCAGTTGCTTTATTGATTATCTCCCAAATGAGATTGTAAGTTCTTCAGGACAAGGACTATTTTTCCCCCATTTTTCTTTGTCATCATTTAGCCAGAAATAATGGACTTTAACAAGGAAGTAAGGATCGATTCAGAAGAAAGTTGACAATGGGCCAAAAAGTGAGAGTATTAACACCAGGAAGCACAGCTTTCAGGGCCAATATTTGCTCAGTAAATATTTGTGGAAGAGTATAAGGAGTGTGGCTGATCTGAAAGCAAAGGGCGGGCACCAGAATAAGAAGCATGGGTTCTAGAGGCTGCTGGAAGCCAGGCAGAGGTATTGTGGCTTGATATAATAAGATAAGGAGAAACAGTTGTGGCTTTTTGTGGAATGATGAAAGCAATGCTACGGGAAGATTGGTTTGGCAGTGTAGACAGGTTGGACTAGGCAGGGGGAGGGAAGAGCTCAAGAGGTCGGTTTCTAAGTTTGCTAGAGTAGCAGGTGTAGAATGATGACTCACTGGACTAGATTAGTGGCAGTGACAATGAGCAGAAACTAAGTTGAGAAACATTTTGAAATAAGACTTGGGTATCAAGGATAAAGGAAAGGGAAGGTTATATCTCACCTACTGTATCAGAATAATTTTAAATCTGCTGACAAATAGCAGAGCTGAAGAGAAGAAGTCAGCATGAGAGGCGACAAGCCATTGGTGAAAAAATGAATGAGAGATGACAGCTGGGCAAACCATGGAAATGCCCCATTGTGGCTGTAAGTGTACAACCAAAGCACAGCTGAATGAATGCAAGGAGTCACAGGTGTAAGGGCCATCTGCACAGGGGCCAGTAAAGCCACAAGAATGAGTTCCCTAAAGGAGTAAGTGTTGGCTTGGAGCTCTGCCTAGCAAAGAGGAGAGATTGCCAGGGCTGATGTTAAGAGAATTCCTTTCACCTGATTGGGTTCCCCTGTGCTGTTTCTTCTTTGCTATTGGGCTGCAGGTAAAAGGCCACACCAGGAGTCTCCCCACTGTCCTTATCCTCAGCTTTATTTGCTTATTCTCTGGTGATGGCATGTGAAGGATCAAGTCGTTTCCTTTAGTGGTTCATGTTTTGGACATTTGTTCCCTCGGTAAACATCTGGGGAGGAAATATTTTCTTTTGTCCATATGATGTAATGTCTGATGCCTGGATTTTTGAAAATGGCTTTTGTTGGTGGATTGTACCAGAAAAGGGCTAGGTCCTAATTGGAACAATGTTTCCTCCTCTGGGAATTGGCTACAGGATAAGTATTCACATTCCTGTAGGATAAAAACAACTTATATGATATATGGAAGAAGACTTCATTTGGACTTAGGTACTTGTTTTAAAATGAAGCTTGGGGTCAGAAAAAAGAATTAAAAGTCTGGGAATTGGGTTTTTTTTTCCTTCTTTTTTTTTAAGTATATTTTATTGACTATGTTGTTACAGTAGTTCCAATTTTTTTTCCCCTTTGCTCCCCTCTGCCCAGTACCCTCCTTCCCTCTAGCAATCCCACCCCCTTAGTTCATGTCCATGGGTGGTGCATATAAGTTCTTTGGCTTCATACTTTCCTGTATTATTCTTAACTTCCTCCTGTCTATTTTGTACCAACTGATTATGCTTCTTAATCCCTGCACCATTTTCCCATTTCTCCCCCTTCCCTGTCCCAGCTGATAACCTCCAAATGATCCCCATACCTATGATTCTGTTCCATTTCTGATTTGCTTAGTTGGATTTTGTTTTTATTTTTTAGATTCAGTTGTTGATAGTTGTGAGTTTGTTGTCATTTTAGTGTTCATAGTTTTGGCTTGGTGACGATGAACTCTTTTAGCTTTACCTTGTCTAGGAAGCACTTCATCTGCCCTTCCATTCTAAATGATAGCTTTGCAGGATAGAGTAATCTTAGTTGTATGTCCTTGCTTTTCATCACATTGAATACTGCTTGCCAGTCCCTTCTTGCTGGCAAAGTGTTTTTTGAGAAATCAGCCTATAGTCTTATAGGCACCCCTTTGTAGTCAACTCTCCAATTCTCTCTTGCTGCTTTTAGGATTCTCTCTTTATTTTTCACTTTTGGTATTTTAATCATGATGTGTCTTCATGTGATACCCTCTGGGTCCAGCTCACGTGGGATTCTCCATGCTTCCTGGACTTGTATGTCTATTTCCTTCACCAAATTGGGGAAGTTTTCTTTTATTATTTTTTCACATAAGTTTTCAATTTCTTGCTCTTCCTCTTCTCCTTCTGTCAACCCCATGATTCGGATGTTGGCACGTTTAAAGTTGTCCCAGAGGTTCCCAAGCCTCTCCTCATTTTTTTAAATTCTTGTTTCCTCGTTCTGTACTGGTTGACTTTTTTTCTTCATTATGTTCCAAATCATTGATTTGAATCCCGGTTTCCTTCCCTTCACCATTGGTTTTGTGTGGATTTCCTTTCATTTCACTTAGCATAGCCTTCACTTCTTCTCTTATGCATTTGCCATACTCAAGCATATCTGTCAAGCCTGTGAGCATCTTTATCACCAGTGTTTGGATTTCTGCATCTGTTAGGTTGTCTACCTCCTCATCTGTTAGGTTGCCTATCTCCTCATCTGTTAAGTTGTCTATCTCCTCGTCACTTAGTTCTCCCACTGGAACCTTGATCTGTTACCCTTTTTGGGCCATACTTCTCTGTCTCCTCATCTTGACAGGCTCCTGTGTTTGCCTCTGTGTCGTAGGTAGAGCTGTCGCTCCTGTTACGTTGTAAGGGGCGGAGCCTTAGGGATTCGTCAGTACAGGGCGACCTGTTTCACCACATTGCTGTATGTGCAAGAGGGGTCAGAGAGGGAACAATGTCACTTGCTCAGCACTTGCTCTTTTTCCAGGCACTTCTCCCACTTCCATATGGGACTGGTGCCTCTCTAGCTGTTGCCCTGGCTGTCGTTCTCAGAGTGGGTGGGTCTGCGGATGTTCTAGGACCATGGGGGCCCTTTAAACAAGCGGACTTTGCTGAGAGATCGGCAGTTTCTGCCTCCGCCCCAACCCCCACTGGCTTGCACAGTCAGAAGCAAGGAGGCTTGATTTTACCCAGTGCTGGGACCGTGAGCTGTGCAGTCTGGTAGGAGCTGGGAACACTCCTCAGGTGTCCCTCCTTACTTTTTAAAAGGTATAACTGTGCTTTCCGCTGGCCTGCCACTGCCACAGCTGCTGCTGCCACCACCACACTGCATTCTCTCAGCCCTGGCTCTGCCCCTCCTACTGTTTGGATGAGTATTTCTTCTTTATATCTTTGTTTGTTGGACTTCCATGCAGTTTGGTTTTCTGGAACTTCTGGTTGTCTCTAGTTTTGAGGTAGTTGTATTCCTTCTTAGTTGTGGAGGGAGACGCAGCATGTCTGTCTATGCCTCCATCTTGGCCGGACGTTGGGAATAGATTTTAAAGTAAGAGTTTCAAACCACATCTTGACTTTAATAAAGTAAAAATGACTGTCTGTAATTTGGTTTTACCATGTACATAAAGTCATGATACTAAGGAAAAAGACAGACGTAGACTAAGGACAAAATGAATACTTTATCCCAAGGCCTTTATTAACTAAAAGATTAATGACTGATTTTTAAAATTTTTATTATTACATTACATCTCCTGTTTTTTAATTCAGTACTCCTATCTTGCACACATTTATCTGTTGAACTCAATGTTTGAGTGTATCTGTATGCAGAACACTGGGCCAGGCCCTGCAGGGGCTGACTGAGGTGAATAAGGCCCAGTCTGGGCCCTCAAGAAGTTTACAGGCCAGTGGGGGGTTAGGGAAGTCCAACAGTTATACTACTAGAGAAAAGGCAATAAATGTCTTCATAGGATCGATAAGAAACATTTGAAGCCTCAGGAAGCACCACTTTTGAAGTCAAGTGAGGGAACCAAACAAAGGATTTGACGTAGAATTTGAAGACATAGTGCCTCAACTATAATGAACACCTACTGTGTGACAAGCTCTGTTGTAGATATTGTGAATACATTGTTTCTTCTGCAAGGAGGAGGTAGCATGAAAGAGAAAGTGGTTCATTCTATGGAGTGGGATGATGGTCAGGAAATGCCACAGCAGGAACCATTGGTGAGCTCAATCTGGAAAGAAGACTTAGTGGACTTTTACTGGGTCCGGGCTGAGCAACATAACCAAAGACCCTGAATCACCCAGTGCATTTTGGAAATTGTTTCAGTATGGTCAGAAAGGTGAGGGAAGAGATAAGGATGGAAAGGGAGAGAAGGGCCAGGTTGTGGAAGTCCTGTTGCACTGCCCCAAGACCATTGTAGCCAGGAAGTGATATGGTTAATGCATCTTAGAAAGGTTCATTTGGGCAGCTCAGCTCTGGAGGTGGTGGTATGGGTTGGGAATTTGGAAGATTGATGACAAGGATACTGATTAGAAGACTGTAACTGCTTTTACTGTGAGTGAGAGAAGGAAGAAAGGCAGGCATAGTTTGGGGAAAGGGGAAGAGATGCAACAGATGCTAGGAGATGATATCACTGAAGTTGGTGCCTGTTTGATATGAAGAAGGAGTCCAGAGACTAATTTCCAGATTTATGACTTCATTGACTCAGTCGGTGGCAGTGTCTTTTCCCCAGCAGAGAACATGGGAGAGATTGAGTGCTGTACTTTTGAATCTGCAGTTAGCCTCTGGGATAGCTAAGTTAGAACTGTCCTTTCTAGGAGTTGGATATTTGGGGCTAAGGCCCAGGAAAGAGCTTGCAGTTGAAAATAAGGCACACAACCTAAGCAAAAAAAGAAAGAAAATCAAAATAAGAACACCTGTTGTATCTACAGAAAACCCTAATGTGGTGTGGACAGAGCATAGTGAAGACAGGGCAAGGGCGATTTAAGTGAAAGACCAGGTCATGCAGAGCTTTCAACTACAGTGTTTGGAATGAATCCACAGGCAGTATTTTTTCCAAGTACTTTTCAGAGGAAATAAGAAAATGCCACTTGAATAACTTACCCCATTTAATGTTTAATGGCAAATGTACAACTGCATCCAGGAGGCTCCTGTATAAGTGGAGAGTATGCTGACCCGGCTCTGCTCCCTTCCAGCTGCTCTGTGGAGTCGGGCCAGTGTACGTGCCAACCCCATATGATCGGACGTCAGTGCAATGATGTGGAACCTGGCTACTACTTTACCACCTTGGATCACTACCTCTATGAAGCAGAAGAAGCCAACTTTGGGCCTGTGAGTAGGGGGTTGCTTGGCAAGTTAGTAAAGCAGTGTTTGGGGAGCACTAATGGCATCTACACATTTTGTAAACAGACCAGTTAAGAAGTATTTTGTCAGTGAGCCCAAAGTAAGGATCAGGACCATATTGACTTGAGAACAGTCATATTGAAAGCTACATAAATCTATGACTCACAGAGACTGGGACATTTGGTGTTTGGGGGGTATTTTTGTGGTTTTCTTTTCTTCTTCCATTCTTCTCCATTTATGCTCCATAGTTGTTGTTGATCTGCTGTAGTAATTAGAGAGGATATTGTTTTCATTTGCTATTGCTATGTTGTAAGCCATTCAAAATTTAATGGCTTAAATGTATATCTGGCACTTCAACTTGGATGGCTGTTTTCTCTGCATGGCCTTTCCAAGCAGTTGTCTTGAGCTTCCTCACAGCATGGTGGAATCAGGAGAGTGAGACTTGATGTGGCATCTGGCTTCCAAGGAGAAAATATCAGGTCTTTTAAAACCTGGGCCCAGAGGTCCCAGAATGTCATTTTTTTCACCTTTTTCTGGTCACGTCATAAGGCCAGACCAGATCCGAGGGTGGGGTAATGTAGGTTTCACCTCTTAATGGTTAAAGCCACATACACATACATCCAGGGAATGAAGGACTTTATCTTTGGAGATGACTAATCACAGGTAGTATATAACCCTGTGAGCAAATTAAACACTTGCTTGAGTTAAGCAGCTCAGTTTGATCACTTTTCAGCCTCAGTGACAAGTCCCAATGAGCTCATCGGTAGTGAACATGCATGATTGAACATTCAGCAGCAGTGAACACCCATGATTATATGAAGTTTCTTCACTTGTACTTGAAGCCTGAAACAAATGCCAATGAGAAAGACAGAAATAAATCCACTAAATATTGGACTAACCTTGTAGAAAATCTGGGAAATGCCTTGTCATTCCTAGGCTTGCTTATAAGAGCATTTGGCCTGTTTCCTTTCATTCCTTTATGCTCATTGCCCTAGTTACATCATAGAGATCTGTCCTAGGGCTTTGAGTCCCATCTCTAATGTCTCGAGACTATCTCAACCATAAAAACTAAAAGGAAGACAATTTGCTGTTTATATATTAAAAATGTTTAAAATCTACTTGGATAATGTGATTGCAAAAATTAGATATAATATATACAGTTTGGGACCTTTGTGTGACTTCAGATTTCTTTGACTGTTACATTTAATTGAGCTTCATTTCAAGTAAAGCGTAAGGACTGTGTCCTTGTCCTCAGGGGGTCACCATCGTGGAGCGGCAGTATGTGCAGGGCCGGATTCCCTCTTGGACTGGAGCAGGCTTTGTCCGAGTGCCTGAAGGAGCTTATTTGGAGTTTTTCATTGACAACATACCATACTCCATGGAGTACGACATCCTAATTCGCTATGAGCCACAGGTAAACCCTCGGTGAATTATTGGGGGTGGGGAGGATATTGAGAGAGAAATCTTGCTTCTCATGGAAACTGCTTTTGTGAAATTCGAAGGTTGCACTGGAATAGAGGAGCTTCTCCCTGACTTTCTAGCCTCCATGGAAGTGAAAATGTACATTTTTTCTTCAATTCAATTTCAGGAACATTGAGCAATTTCTTGTTACGCACTTAAACTTGCTGAGAACTGAGGTGGGATCAGACTGTATCAGATCCTCTCCTCACCCTCAGGGCCTGCACTGCCCAGGGACAGGCACGCACGCACCCCTGAGTGTAGTGAGAGGCCTAAGGTGGAAAGTGTAAGAACAGAAATACAAACAGTGCTAGAAGATGAGAGCTTCCCACCAGCCAGGCTGGGCCAGGGGCTGCCCAAATGTTTCACAGAGACTCAGATGTCGGCCTTTCCTTAAACATAGGTGAAATTTTGACACGAAGAAGTCAGGAATAACATGAGCAGGGGAGAGGAGAGTTTTGAGAGTCATTCCACATAGCTAGGTAAGGGATATGGGATATGGTTAGATATGCTGCTAGGAAAGATGCTAGATCAGTAAATGAACTTGGTCTCTATATTAAGAGAAGGTTTTGGAAGGGTTAAGAGCTCATTATCTGAGCTCTTTGAAGATAGATGCTAAGGGGCATCAGAGATGCAGGGAAAGCAGCTGGGAAGCTGTTTCCGTGTCCAGGTGAGGAGGGATTAGGGCTGGAACTGGGGCCATAGTGGAGGAAATAGTAAAGAGGGAGGGTAAGTGCAGGAGAGTGTTTTCCATTTAAACTTGGCAAATGATGGATCGGTAGACGTTTTTATTAACAGGCAGCAGTGGGCCAGTGCAGCTGGTACTTTCGCTTGATTGTTTCTTATTCTAGCTCCCTGACCACTGGGAAAAAGCTGTCATCACGGTGCAGCGACCTGGGAAGATTCCAACTAGCAGCCGATGTGGTAACACAGTCCCTGATGATGACAACCAGGTGGTGTCTTTATCACCTGGTTCGAGGTCAGTGTGACAGTGGTTTGCAGCTCAATAGAACTAATATGCAAATTATTATTATTATTATTATATCTTGCCTTGCAGTTATACAGTAACCATTTCAGAGCCAAACCCAAACTGTTGACTTTCTTCCTTCAGAATGAGTTGTGTAGCGCTTTTATGGATTGATTGGATACTTAGTTTGTCTTTTGTTGTTGTCTCTTCTGATCTGGGGCAGGTACGTCGTCCTTCCGCGCCCTGTGTGCTTTGAGAGGGGTGTGAACTACACAGTCCGGTTAGAACTGCCCCAGTACACCTCCTCCGACAGCGGTGTGGAGAGTCCCTACACGCTTATCGACTCAGTAAGTGTGAGGCCGTTTCCGACACAAGTGGGAAGGCTGGACAGAAAGTGCTCATCTGCTTCCCCGGAGAGCTTTGTGGAGGGATAATGCTAAGACAGTAGTCAGAATTTTTTTCTTTCTTTTTTTTTTTTTTACCTCCAAGGCTGCTTTCCTTATTTATTTTAATAAAACTCCACCCTCTGGAAAGGATTTACTCAAGCCAATTCTTTCCAAAAATATGAAGTGTCTTAAAAACGATGCTTCAAAAACCATCAAACTGTGTAAGGGCTATCTAAACTTTCTTTGACAAGAATATTTTAAGAATGGGAAGTTTTTTGAAATGAGTCTAATTTTTTTCTTTTCAAGAGTCAAAGAAGCATTTTGGGTTTTTATGTGTTTACTTGCCTGTATTTGATGACACCAGACACCACCATAAGAACACTTTGCTGTTCTCATTTTTTTATAGCTTGTTCTCATGCCATTCTGTAAATCACTGGACATCTTCACCATGGGAGGTTCAGGAGATGGGTTCATCACCAACAGCGCCTGGGAAACCTTTCAGAGATACCGATGCCTAGAGAACAGCAGAAGTGTTGTGAAAACGCCAATGACAGATGTTTGCAGAAACATAATCTTTAGCATCTCTGCCCTGTTACACGAGACAGGGTTGGGTAAGTATTCCTGCAGCTGCTTCTGCTCTTTCTTTCTTGAGCCAAGAGCACACTTGGCATCGTGAGGTATGTTGGAAAGCATGCCTCAAAGCTCTGTGTTAGGTAGTCAGCACAAAGAAAATAGTGCCTCAACGAAAGTTTGTCTTGATTTATATTTTTAAAAGAATATTTCAGTAATAGAGCACCATTGCAAATGCACTCAGTAGTCAAGAAATACACACCAGGTGACTAGGGGGAAAGTCCATGAGGATGAATCAGAGAAGAAGCACAGAACTGAAATTTGGTTTTCTCTTTGAAAGGTCAGACCAAGCCCCAGAGGTCACTGGGCTTTTGTCTTAAGGTCCTGTGATATTTAAGCTTTGAAGGCAAGGGGAGAAAACCTTAATGGCCTCTAAAAGCAGCTTGTATCTGCCACCTCTGTCTCTGGTTGCTTCCATAGGGATGAGATTGTTTTCTGTGGGAATTCTGAAGAAGTCTAGGTTATAAAGGAGGAAGGATCAGGGAGAGCCCAAGGGAACAGATGGACCAGTTCACAGCCAGATGTGACAAGCTGCCCTCATTCCTGGGGGGCACAGCTGCTCTGTATCACAAGTTCTGGCCTCTTTTTCCCCCCTGCAGCTTGTGAGTGTGACCCTCAGGGCTCGTTAAGCTCTGTCTGTGACCCCAGTGGAGGCCAGTGCCAGTGCCGGCCGAACGTGGTTGGAAGGACCTGCGACAGATGTGCTCCTGGAAGCTTTGGCTTCGGCCCCAGTGGATGCAGACGTAGGTTAATCAGGATTGGAATGTACTCATCCAGATGACCTGAAACATACTGTTGTGGCTGCCATAGCCTCAGAAGGCAGTGTTTTACTCAGGAAGTTGATCACGTGAACCATGAGCATTCTGACCTGGGCATGAGGGTGCTTATCTAAGGGGTGTGTTTGCATCGAATGAGTCTCTCAAGGTGCTTCCTCGGTTGCCTGTCTTTGCAGCTTGTGAGTGCCACCTGCAAGGGTCTGTCAGTGCTTTCTGTGACCCCATCACTGGCCAGTGCCACTGTTTCCAGGGTGTGTACACTCGACAGTGTGACCGCTGCTTACCTGGATATTGGGGCTTTCCGGGCTGCCAGCCCTGCCAGTGCAACGGCCATGCTGATGACTGTGACTCAGTGACAGGGGAGTGCTTGAGCTGCCAGGACTATACCACGGGCCACAACTGTGAAAGGTATGTGGAGGAAGCCTCTTAAAAGTAAAGAGAATGAAATCATTGTTGGCTGAGCAAATAGGGTCTTAGAGAAACCACAGAGTGAATGAATCTACCACGCTCCAGATGGCTCAGTCATTTCTGAACACTTCAGTATTTTCTAGGAATTAATCATCTAATACATATTTACTTCACACCTTCCATGTGCCAGGCATTGCTCTGGGGCTGTGGATATGACAGAGAACAAAACCGACATGAATCTGCCCTCTTGGAGAATCATCCTAGAGATTGCCATAGAGATCTGTGTGGAAATCATCTCTCTGATTCAGCAGATTCTGGCCTAGGATGAGAATTGTGAAATGCTAATACCTAATTTCAGTCCAAGTAGAAACCTATTGCAAATGGGGTTAGTCATTTTAAATAGCTTTGTTTTTTTTGAAATTTTATGTAGCTATAGTTTCCAGGAGATGACATAAAATGTGTAGGAGTAGATCTGTTCTCTAGTTAGCAAACATGAATTGGATAATTATTATAAATGCAAAGCACTGCACTGGACTTAGCAAGAATAAGACATAGAATGTGCTTCTAATAACATTACAGCCCTGCTCAATCAATAAGAAATAGTCCATGTGAGAAAATGGCATGCTGACTTATATTATTCATCACTAATTAAGAAAGGCAGACATGCTATTAGAATCTGCTTTTTTTGGAGTACTAATCTCTACCTTCCATGTTAATAAATTTTATCTCTTTTAATATCCATCCACTCTATATAGGAGTTTTGTTTTTAAAATTTAAGCAGGTTGCTTCAGTCAGTACAAAAGTTGCTCATCAGATGAAAAAGAAATTGTGAGTAAAAATGAATATGTGGTTAACTTAGGGCATGAAGATGTGCATGGCAGCTAATACGCGGTCTTGGCTCTGTACCAGAGGGTATTCTAGAATTCAGAGGTTCTAGTAGAGGTTCTACTCCTCTGAGAAAAATTATTCCTTCCAACCACAAAACTGTGTTTAAAAGATTGCAAGGAAACAGTTATGCAAGATTAAAGGAAGAAATTAGTATATTCGTGTCATCTTTTGTTTTCTGCATTAAATTTTCTATTGTTCTTTCAGTGAGAGATGGAAAATAAGTTAGAGATAAAGAGACAGATGAGAAAATCAAATTAAAAAGGGGAACATAGTAAACAAAGGTGGTTGTTCACATGCTGATTTGAAATCAGCACACCGTCCAATGTCTTTGCAAGAACATTCCGTGAGAATGGCTTTGCCGGTATTTCTGACTATTCTTGGATTTTACTTGTAATGCATTTTGCTTTCTTGTAAGAGAATGAGAGAGAATATGGGAAGAGGAAAGATATTTAGCCCTAGCTTGGATGACAAAACTTTGTTAAAGTATTTGGGATTCTGCTGTCTAGTTTGAGCCAATTCCTCATCATTCTTTTCCTCTTTCCAAGATAATTGGTACCAATCCTGTGAATTTAAAAAGAAGCTCTAGGCTCACATTGTTCCTGAAGGGGGAAGAGGTGGGGGGGGGCAGGAAATGAGCACTCAGTTTCTGTCATGATGTATTTGGATTTATTTCACCTAGAAAACTTTCTCAAAAACCATTGTATGAAATTGCTTCATCACCACCAATTCCCCCACATGTGATTAATTTGCTCTGGACAACTTTTCCCTCCTGTTTCTTCATCTTCCCCCATACCCACTTAAAAAATATTACCTCTTCCTCCAAAAGGGTGGGGGGAACATGAAAAACAAACTGAACTGGAAATCCTTAGACCTGAGTTCCAGGCCCTGTTTTGCTTCTGACCTGCTTTATTACCTTGGCGAGTTCTCTAATCTCTCCAAGTATCCAACGTCCTGTGAGTAAAATAACTAGGTTGCATTAGATGATCTTCAAATTCCTTTAAGCTCTTATGTTATAGGAAGTTAAAAAGTAATCTTGGTATCATTTACATTGAGAGGCAGTACAACATAGTCAAATAATTTCTTGCCAAAAGTCAGGAGGCTGATTCAAACCCTGGCTCATTGTTAACAAGTTGTGCAAGCCTTGCAAATCACTTAACCTCCATGGGTTCCTTATCTGTGGGGAGAGGAGATGGGACCAGTTGGGCTTGGGAGATGATAAATAACACGCCTCATCCCTACCCAAGTGTGAAACCACCTGAGAGACAGACACAAGAATCATGCAGCTAGAAAGCATCTTAATCAGCTTATTCTGGTACAGGCTAGATTACAGAACATGCCACCATGGGCTTGTTAACAGGTCACCCTCTTAGGCAATGGCAGAGTCAGATAACCATAAGCTCTCCCCAACCCTTTCCCCAGACTCCTTAATGAAAGGAGGGAGCCAACTGGAATGCTTAAGGCAGGCAGGCAGCTGCTAGGACTGTACGATCCACAGGAGGAGATAGACCTCTTCCTCTGGGGAGGAGTGATGGAGGGTCAAGGCGATGCCAGGGGCGTCACCCTAATGCAGTGGCCCTGCAAATGTGATCCCCAGACCAGCAGCAACAGCATTACCTGAAACTGCCTAAATCAGAAACAGAGAAGCCCAGCAATCTGATTTGTACAAGCCCTTATGGGGGATTCTGATTAGAGCTAACATTTGAGAACCAGTGCTCCAATGGGAAGTGCCCCACATGGATGCATGAGGAACGGAGAACGAAGGTTCCCAAACAGAGAATGCAGTTTCTAAGACTTTTTCTTGTAGCAGGTTTCTTATGAGTCTGGCTCATGGCCCTCTCTCTTGTGATGGATGCAGGTGCTTGGGTGGTTACTACGGTGATCCCATCATTGGGTCAGGAGATCACTGCCGCCCTTGTCCTTGCCCAGAAGGTCCCGAGAGTGGACGCCAGTTTGCCAGTAGCTGCTATCAAGATCCTGTTACTTTACAGATTGCATGTGTCTGTAATCCTGGGTACATTGGTAAGTAATGTTGAAACTCTTGAAGCAAAAGAGGTGTCTTTATGAGTTAGTTGTTAATGAAGAAAATAGATGAAGAGGGAGCCAATTTAGTTTCATTTTTATAATCCTTCATTAAAAGTAAAGGGAATCTAAAAAGATGCTCTTTTTCTTGTTTGACATGTGGAGTAGAGTCAATTCTTAAGTCTCCATGATAATAATGTTACAATACAGAGCAAAAGAGCAAGCTCATTTGAATCCATAAATGAATCCCTGTGAACACTTAATAAGCAACAGAAATTTAAATTTACATTTAACTTCTCCCTTCCCTTATCCGTCTCCTAGAAGAGGAGTCTCAAAAGTGGTGAAGTGGCCACTGGACAAAAAGAAGGAAAGAATATCATGTAGGGGCCCCCAGACAACTGAATCAGTCAACACTAGATATATTCTTCTTGTTTGTTATACTTACATTATCTGTCAGCACTCAAGGTGTATGACAAGTTATGCAAATAAACTCCCTTTTATTTCATACTTGATGCCACTCTTTCAAATACTAGATATGCTTATCCATAACTCAGTAAATATTTGCCTTTAGTTTTGGGATTTCTCAGAAACTTTGAGATCATGAAGGACCTTCCATTTTGGGGTTTGCTTAGGCAGGGGCAGTGATGTTTCAGTTAATATAATCCTTGAATTAGAATTTAACACCAAGCTAAGCTTTATTCTGTTAGATTGTTAATTTAGCTCCTAATCTGCTTCATCCCTGTGTGATGAGAAGCTCAAGTCCCATGTGCTGGAACTCCTACAGCCATCCTTGCCCCACTGTGGCCTCTGAGCCAGGCTGCAGTAGTGTTAAAGGTGACAAAATACTTCTTTCCCTCACAACTAGAAGCTGGCTTTTTCCCCAGAAGGTGTGGCCACCTGGGCTGGGTAACTAACTGGTGTGGTGAGGAGCACAACCTGGGTTGACTCTCTGCAGGAATGTGGATGGACTAGACCTTTCTGTCAGCAAGCTAATGGTGTTTATTGTGCTTGCTTTCATTGGACAATAGGCTCCAGGTGCGATGACTGTGCTGCAGGCTTCTTTGGCAATCCTTCTGATGTTGGGGGGATGTGTCAGCCTTGCCATTGTCACCACAACATTGACACGACAGACCCAGAAGCCTGTGACAAGGAGACTGGGAGGTGCCTCAAGTGCCTGTACCACACGGAAGGGGAGCACTGCCAGCTCTGCCAGTTTGGTTACTATGGGGATGCCCTCCAGCAGGACTGTCGGAGTAAGAAGATCATTCATTTTGCTACCTCATTAGAATGGTTTCCACTTGGTTCTTCATTGGGGGATTTCGTTCTTCTGATATTCATTTCACTTGGGAATATACTTGTCACTGGTTCAGAGAGGTAAAATTTCACTTACGACAAAAGAAGAATGAGACTGATCTTTTTTTTTCTTTATATCCTCACTTTCTAGCAGAACTGAAGTCTCAAGCCATGACTCAGTGCCTGAGAGAGACAACCAAAAGAAAAAATATGTAGCTGTCACCATAATAAATGCCATCCAGTCAAGTATATTGATTTTATACAAGCTCTACCCAGAACCTGCTGATTGGCTAGGATTTGTCAATCCTAGATACCCACTCTGGTCCACCCACACCTTTTCTCTGTCTTTGATGGACAGGGAAAGAAAGAATCATCTTTAAAGTCTCTTTCAGAATGCCTTATTTCTCCATTAGCAAGAGATCCAGTATTTCCCCTGCTCCTGCTGCACAGCCCCGGGCCCTGGCTTTGTGTACACAAACACGTGTGGAATGTTGAGGGCCAGCAGGACTGGATTCCTTCAGCCTTACTAGCTTAAAGGGCTTGTACCTGCTCTGTACCATTACTACAGCTCCCTGCCAAGAGTTTGAAATCATTAGATTCCTTAATTCCGACAGCATAGTTTTTATTATTTACACTTAAGTCCTCAACTTTACAGTTATTCACTGGCAGCTTATTAAATCTGCATATTTTGAAAACACTGCTAGACAGTGTGGTTGTGCATGTCTGCCTGGGAAATATCAGAACAGAATAGACCATCATCAGAACTTCTGAAGAACAATAGTTGTAGTTTATTTTTTATTTATTTATTTTATTTTTTATTTATTTTCATTTTTTTATATATTTTTTATTTTTATTTTTTTTTTGGTTTTTCAATTACAGTTGTCCCCTTTTCCCCCAATTTCTCTCCCCCACCCAACCCACCCCCTCTCCCGCAATCATATCCCTCCCCGTTGTCCATGTCCATGAGTCATTTATA
Organism: Furipterus horrens; assembly: GCF_987537825.1. NCBI lineage: Eukaryota > Metazoa > Chordata > Mammalia > Chiroptera > Furipteridae > Furipterus > Furipterus horrens. The sequence continues at coordinate 55,149,190 of NW_028327179.1, read as the reverse complement.
CACGTTCTTTGACTAAACCCTTCCCTTACCCCCTTCTCTCCCTCTCCCCTCCCCACTATTGACTGCTATTCTGCTCTTTGTTCTATTTAGTTCCTTTGTTTGTGTTGTTCTTTAGTTTCCTGTATTAGGTGATATCATATGGTACTTTTCTTTCTTTGCCTGGCTTATTTCACTAAGCATAATTCTCTCTAGTTCCATCCATGTTGTTGCAAATGGCAGGAGTTCCTTCTTTCTTTCTGCTACATAGTATTCCATTGTGTAAATGTACCACTGTTTTTTGATCCACTCATCTACAGATGGGCACTTAGGTTGTTTCCAGCACTTAGCTATTGTAAACAGTGCTGCAATGAACATAGGGGTGCATAAGTTCTTTTCAATTGGTGTTTCAAGATTCTTCGGGTATAATCCTAGTAGTGGAGTCGCTGGTTCAAAAGGCAGTTCCATTTTTAATCTTTTGAGGTAATTCCATACTGTTCTCCATAGTGGCTGCAACAGTCTGCATTCCCACCAACAGTGCAGTAGGGTTCCTGTTTCTCCACATCCTCGCCAGCACTTGTTTGTTGATTTGTTGATGATGGCCATTCTGACTGGTGTAAAATGGTATCTCATTGTGGTTTTTATTTGCATCTTCCTGATGGCTAATGATGTTGAGCATTTTTTCATGTGTCTATGGACCTTCTGTATGTCCTCTTCGGAGAAGTGTTTGTTCAGGTCCTTTGCCCATTTTTTAATTGGATTGTTTGTTTTCTTGATGTTGAGTCGTATAAGCTCTTTATATATTTTGGAAATCAGTCCCCTGTCTGTGATGTCATTGGCAAATATGTTTTCCCATATGGTTGGTTTCCTTTTCATCTTGCTGATGTTTTCTTTTGCTGAGCAGAAACTCTTTAGTTTGATGTAATCCCATTTATTTATTTTTTTCCTTTATTTCTCTTGCTTTAGGAGATGTATCCATGAAGAAATTGTTACGTGAGATATCTGATATTTTCTTGCCTATGTTTTCCTCTAGGACTTTTATGGTGTCACGGCTTACATTTAAGTCTTTGATCCATCTTGAGTTTATTCTCGTGTGTGGTGTAAGTTGGTGGTCTAGTTTCATTTTTTTGCAGGTCCCTATCCAGTTCTCCCAGCACCATTTGTTAAAGAGGCTCTTCTCACTCCATTTTATGTTCCTTCCTCCTTTATCAAAGATTAGTTGACCATAGAGGCCTGGGTTTATTTCTGGACTCTCTATTCTGTTCCACTGATCTATATGTCTGTTCTTATGCCAGTACCAGACTGTTTTGATTACAGTGGCTTTGTAGTATTGTTTGATATCTGGTGTTGTGATTCCTCCTGCTGTGTTCTTCTGTCTCAAGATTGCTTTGGCTATTCGGGATCTTTTTTGGTTCCATATGAATTTATGGAGTATTTGTTCTAGGTCTGTGAAATATGTCATTGGTATTTTAATAGGGATTGCATTGAATCTGTAAATTGCTTTGGGTAGTATGGCCATTTTGATGATGTTGATTCTTCCCATCCAAGAACATGGTATTTGCTTCCATTTATTTGTATCTTCCTTAATTTCTTTCTTCAATGTTATGTAATTTTCAGAGTACAGGTCTTTTATCTCTTTGGTTAAGTTTACTCCTAGGTACTTTATTTTTCTTGTTGCTATAGTAAATGGTATTTTCTTTTTTGTCTCTGTCTCTGCTATTTTTGTAGTTTATTTTTTAATAATGTCCTTTCCTTTCTCTGCTTATTTGAATTTCCAGGTTGAAATCTGCAGAGTGAAAATCTTAGCCCTTGGGATGTAGCTAGCTAAATTTTGCTTTGCCTGTATATTTTGTGAATGTTGACTGTATAAGTAAATGTGGCCATGTTCTTTTTCAGAGTGTGTCTGCAATTACCTGGGCACTGTGCAGGAGCATTGTAATGGCTCTGACTGCCAGTGTGACAAAACCACGGGCCAGTGTTTGTGTCTTCCTAATGTGGTCGGGCAGAACTGTGACCGCTGTGCACCTAACACCTGGCAGCTGGCCAGCGGGACTGGGTGTGACCCGTGCAACTGCAATGCTGCTCATTCCTTCGGGCCATCTTGTAATGAGGTGAGGCTCTGTAGCTAGGGTGAGGCTGTCATGGCATAAGGAAAGATGCCTTCATGAGTCCAGGTGACAGCTATTTGGTGCCTTTGTCCCAGTTAGAGAAAGGCACCTTCTCCTATGGTCACAACCTTTTTTGTCACAGGGCACACAGCTTGGCAAACACAGCACAGACTGGATGTCAGCCATCACTTGCTGTCCCTCTCAGCTGGGACATAACTGTGCATGGAGGCCCCACCTGATGCAACGACAGCACTTTAGTACAGCACTCCCGCTGCAGACTCACATTAGAATGGACAGGAGAGTGCTGTTTCTCTCCAGTCCCTGGCTGCTGAATCAGACTGTTTTCTTAGCCACACAGCCTGAAAGGAATCAAACAGCCATACACGACATTGTCAGAAGTACTCATGTTTCCTGACACATACTCAGAAAGAAGGGCTCCCAGAGCAGGGGAGTACCAATTGGCCTGAATGACTGGTGAGGAAACATGTGAATAAAGTGCAATGTTCTCTGGGTCTCTCCAGCCTCTGTTGCAGAAGAGCAGTTAGCCCTCAGCACCCCAGGTAGAAGTAAGAATCCCTTTTCCTTGTCATGATGTGGAGGTCTTCTCAGGTAAATAGCTCAGTCCACTTCCCCTCACTAGCAACTGGGAAAGAAAATGCAACGGGCTTCTGCCCTGCAGCCTGCTGACTGAAGTCTCTTTTCTGGCCACAGTTCACGGGGCACTGCCAGTGCATGCCTGGCTTTGGGGGCCGCACCTGCAGCGAGTGCCAGGAGCTCTTCTGGGGAGACCCCAACGTGGAATGCCGAGGTGAGGCTGCAGGCATTCTTGCGTTGGTATTTGGTCAGAGTGGAGGGAGCATCTATCTGTAAGAGCTCTTTGTAAATGCTAAAGTGCAGTACAAATTAATTTGGCTCTAAAAACTCTATGCTTAATTACAAAAGAAATTCATGTTCATTGTGTAAAAAATCTAACAATCTAGTCCTATAGAAGTATGGGTAGTAAAAAGTGGACCTGCTGTACTCCTCAGGGGTAATGTCTGTTTGCCTCTGTGCAAACGCATATACGTACCACAAATACACACAAAATTGCTTTTTAAAAAACTTTCTTGTATTTTTTTCCATTACCATTTAGTCCCCTTATAATCCTACCCCCCAGAAATCACCACACTGTTGTCCATGTCCATGAGTCCTTTCTCCTTTTTGTTTAATCCCTCCACCCCCTAACCACTAGCTATCGTCCTGCTTTCTATCTATTAGTCTGTCCCCATTTTCCTTGTTGCTCAGTTTGTTCCTTAGATTCCACAAATATGAGTGAAATCATATGATATTTGCCTTTCTCTGATTGACATATTTCACTTAGTATAATGTTCTCCAGGTCCATCCATACTGTCATAAGAGTAAAATTTTCTTTTTTACAGCCAAGTATTCCATTGTATAAATGTCCCACAGTTGTTTTATCCACTCACCTACTGATGGGTACTTGAGCAGCTTCCATATCTTGGCGATTGTAATAATGCCACAGTTAACATAGGGGTGCTTATGTTCTTTCGAATTAGTGTTTTGGGTTCCTTCAGATACATTCCCAGAAGAGGGATTGCAGGGTCGAAAGGCAGTTCTATTTTTAATTTTTTGAGGTATCTCCATACTGCTTTCCACAGTGGCTGCACCAGTCTGCATTCCTACCAACAGTGCAAAAGGCTTCCCATTTCTCTGCATCCTCAAACACACTTGTTTATTGATTTATTGATGATAGCCATTCTGAAAGGCATGAAATGGTATGACCTTGTGGTTTTAATTTGCATTTCTCCAATAATTAGTGATGTTGAGCATCTTTTCATATGTTTATTGGCCACCTGTATGTCCTCTTTGCCCATTTTTTAATTGGGTTGTTTGTTAGCCACAATAGGCTTATATTAACCATGTCGTTTGGTAAATTGATTAGTTTCCCCTGTGAAAAGTATTGTGTGACCAGCTTCCTTGTCAGCGAATACCCAGCTAAATGGTTGTTGTAGTAAGATGGTTTGATGGCAATTAAAACCCTTAGCATTTGTACTCTGTGCAGTGTCCCCATGAGTGGGAACTGGAGGGCACTGTCATAGCACCTTGAGAATTGCTTAATTTTTATGCTGTTTTAGTCTTGTTTTGACCTGCCAGATTACTTTTCAGATCTTAAAGTAAAAACATTTACAGAAAAGATTTGAATAGGTTGTGTCTATTCTGCTTTCCTATTCTTTCTTTCCTATTTGGGTTTTCTTTACTATGTTTTAAATTTATAACTATAAATACCTTCTGTAGTTCATATTTGTTCTTTGATACATTTCCTTTGTTACATATCTGAAATTCTAGGTCCCTGTGGACTCAATTTAAAATGACCTTTTTCTTTGGGGGGTACAACTGTAGTGAGAAATAATACAGATCTTCAGGTTAGATATTCAGTTATCTCCTACCAAAGGTCAGAAACAGATACTATGTTTTCTTAAGTCAACTGAGTATTCCTTAACAGCAAGAAAATTTCAAACAGTGGACAAGAGCAGAACAAAAGGCATATGATTTGTTTTTCCAATTGAGGCTTAGCCAGAAGGATTTGGACCAACATCTTAGATTAGTTATGGTTTGTTCCACAGAGAAGATAATAGTTTGCTGTGTAAAAAAAAAAAAAATGCTTTTTCATTCATCAGTGCTCAGTCCAGATGTTGGTTCCAAATGGGAACTGATTTTCTCACTTTCATTCGATGGTCCAGGACACGCAGGGCACTACTTGTACAAGATGTCTTCTGAAAACAACAACAACAACAAAATGTGCTTGAAATCTGATTTCTCCTGAGTTCTAAACACTATTCTGTTAAATCCCTCAATCTGGGAATGTGCATACTGTCCCAGGAGTTTGACTTCTCTAGATAATGGTTCTATCATTGCTTATAGCCTGATTCTCTTAGCCTGTATCACTGGAAAAATAGCTTTCGCTGCCAAAGCTTTCTGACCTTTTGCTCCATCTAAGCTTAGTATGAAAAGCCTGTTACCCAGAGCCAGAGTCAATCAGAGAGTTGTTCCTTTAGTACTCAGAACTTTACCCTTTTATCTTTTCTTTAAACTTTTGGCTCTAAATTTGCCAGAGAAATTGTGGCTTATAGTAACAGTGTCAATTTCTTCAGGTTAAAAGTTTTAGAAACTTTGCAAAGAGTGAAATCCTTGACATCAGTATTTGCCAAATTCTTTGTTTTACCCAGAAGAAAGGTCAATCCATTACATAAGAAACTGTTGGGACCCAAGTGCTTTTGACAGCCTGTGGAGGAAGATCATAATTTACAAAGCACCCAGAGAGAGTGCGAATTGATTTGCGTTAACACTGGGCCGCCATCGCCAGTGGGAGAGCCTTGTGTAGACAGGGTGGCAGTAGGAACAAGACCAGTATGATCTGATGAGGGCAGGGACAAAAATGCAAAGGCAGATGGAGGTTGGGGCTCTCAATGTACTGGAATGTAGTCCCAAATGGGATAACAGAAAATTGAAGGGGCTGGCCCCAACAATGAACAGGGACAAGAAGAGGTGTCTCCTGAAATTAGATGGAACTATGGAAAAAGAATGGGACCGCTTTTCTCAAATTACATAATTAAATGCCAAATAGTCTTCAGTTTTAAATCTTTCAGTTGAACAGGGCACAAATTTAGACTTTCTGGTGCCCCCTCATTAACAGTAACCTTATAGAAAGTCTTAGGTCATAGGTAAGTATTCTCCTTATGGAAAAAAAATGTAGTTATGTAAAAGACAAATGAGTAGTTTCAAACTTACAACTTGTTGAATGTTCCTATTGTCCAGGCGGGTTGAGGCTCTTGGCCAGTCATGCCAAGTCTGAACAAGCCCACCACTGTGCTGGAATGGAGGGGGAATCTCATCCACCCACTGTACATGCCAGAGAAAACCTCAGCTTGGAGCGCTGTGTCGTGCCCCTCAGGGGTCAAAGGGTCACATGACAAATCTTTCTGTTGACTCATAGATAGCAAAGAGCCTCTGGCTCTTGGGAAAGGCCAGTGTCTCTTAAACGCAGGCAAATTGGAAGTGTGGGGCTTAGATGGGAAGCTCTGGGTAGTGGGCATCATACTTGTTTCTCATTTCAAATTGTTTTAGGAGAAACATTAAGTCCATTTCTTTGCTCAGACATAAAGTTTTAGAATGTTTGTATTTTCTCAGCCTGGGATTCATTCAGAGCTACCTTACTCTTTATTGTCAACGTGACTCAGGAAATCAGATTTAATTTGATTCTTTAGAGAACCACCAACACTCTTGTTAGTAGAGGGAAGGCTTATCTTACATAATCCTAATCACAGAATATGACTGCCGAAGTGCTGGGCCAGACCAGAGGTAGGCAAACCATGGCCATGTGTCAAATCCAGTTCACTGTGTCAGGAAAGCTTCACTGGACATAGCTGTGCCTTTTGCGTATTGTCCAGGATGTCCAGTGTTGAATAGTGTGACAGAGACCATATGGCCTACAAAGCCTAAATATTTACTTTCTGGGCCTTTATAGAAAAAGCGCTTACCTCTGGACTGGACAGCCAGCTCATTTCTGCAGCTGAAATCATAGTCACTCTCCAACTTTCTTTCCCAAACTGAAGTTATATTATTGAGGCCAAAAAATAGGTAGGGCTGAGGGAGGTAGAAGATGTAAAGAAAAAGAAAATTACATTTAAGAAATTTAAAAGTATTTAGCCCTGGCCTGTATGGCTCCGTTGGCTGTAGCATCGTCCCATAACCGAAAAGTTTCAGGTTTGATTCCCAGTCAGGGCACGTATTTGGGTTGCGGGTTCGATCCCCAGTCCAGGTCTATACAGGAGGCACCTAATCAATGCTTCTCTCTCACATCAATGTTTCTCTGTCCTCCCTTCCTCTCTCTTTAAAAACAATGAAAAAAATGTCCTCTGGTGAGGGTTTAAAAAAGTATTTAAATTTCCTGCACTTACAGTAAAATGGAAATGCTTACATAAAATATCAATAAACTTTTTGGCATGACACCTGGAGTCCCATGTTACTCTGAGACAAGGTTCCCAGCAGAGGATAGTGGACCCTGTTTCCTTATTGTAGGATGTAGCACTTTCTCTGTCCCTGGCAGATTAGTTCAAAAAAAAAAAAAAAAAAGGTGAACAATCAGCACATCAGCACAACACTGTGTACTGCCCACTGGGGCCTGCGGGGAATGGACACAGAAGCGAGCTACCATCTGAACAGGAGGTGCCAGCAGGCTGTCTGGGGAAGGGGGTATGTACAGTAAAGTGATGGCAGGAGGTGGGAAACAAGTGGAGACCTTTTCATCTTCCTGAAGAGGCAAGATTAGTTGTTTGACAGGGTTTCATAGAAAAAGAATTTGCTGTATGCTGAGCACTTTTAGGCATATTATATACATATTCCTGATTTTATCCTGTTTTAAGTGTAATCTCCATTTCTTAGCTGAGGACTCTCAGGCTCAGAAAGGTTAAGAGACCTGCCCAAAGACGAACGCAAGTAAGGACCTGCTGGGTCCTCGATGTCAGTGACATTTAGAGAGAGAGAATTATTGTCCTGGATAAATTAGGACAATAAGGACAACATGTAGCAGCAAGACTGGGGTGGGGGTGGAGGGCACGCTCGGGAAACAAACTGTGTTACTGGAGAGTCATGGAGAGATTCAGTTTCACCAGATTGTGCACAGCCTTCAGTGCCAAGCTGTTGAGGATGGACTTTCTTCAGTGGGCAGAGGAGGTCTGGAGAAGGAGAGGGAAGGGTATAAAGAAAGCAGAACAATCATACCTACTGACAAAGAGATACATTGGCTGTTTCCCATTCTGGCATTGACTTGCAAGTGTTTTCTTCCAGGCCTCAATATCTATAAAATGGTGCAATATTTTTCATTTTCCTACCTTTTAGACATTCTGTTTTAAATGATGAGAAAACTTAGTAAAAGTAGAAAGAACCTACTGACCACAAAACCAAGAATGTATTTACAGATGAGGGTAGAATTCTTATGGCTCATTAAAATGATTGTCTGATTTTAGAAGTGCTATTCTTCATCTTTATGATTTGTTCACTTTTGCTACATACACTTTCCTTCTTTCCAAGAGAAAGTTTTTGATCTTCTGCCCAATAATCCCATTTCTTAAAGCAAGATTGAGCTACAGGTCCACTGGGTCTTCTATCCCTTTCCCTTAAGAGAGGAGAAAATCCATTGGACCTCATCGGAGGCAGCCTGCAGTAAGCTTATAATGTTACAGATCCCAGTACATGTGAGAGATGATTGGAGAGTCTCCTTCATAATTTAGTGTCAGAGAACCAACCTTTGTGCTTCAATCAGAAATACTGTTGGGGGATCTTTTACTCTTGGGGAATCTTTTTACAAGGTCATAAACGCAAGCCTTCTAGGGCTTGCCGTGCAGGTGACCCCCTTTGAGAAGCAGTTCTGGAAACTCAATAGGCAGGGAAGGAAGCACATGTCCATAGGAGCTCTAGCAGATTCCCAGCTTCAGCTTGAAATTAAAACATGCGTGTTAGAGTAGGCATTTGGTATTCTTTCAGAGAGAGAGTTCAGGATTGACTTTTTCAATGATGAAAATGCATCTGTGAGCCATCTGTGAAATTTGACTCTACTTTTCAATTGAAGGAAAGGAATGTTGGTCAGTTCTGCTGAACTGGTCCCTGCCTTCTGGAGATAGCTGAATTTCTACTGGTCCTTCAGAAAACTAGTCTTAAAGGGACAGGGGACAGGATCCAGAAATCAGCAGGGATAAGAATAGGTGTCACCCAAAATTAGATGGAGCTGTGGGAAAAGAATATGACTGCTTTTCTCAAATTATGTAGTTAGTTGCCAAATATGTCTTCAATTGCAAATCTTTCCATTGAAATGGCTTGTTGGAGAGCAGAATTTTAGACTTTCTGGTACCACCTTGTTAACAATATGCTTATGGAAAGACTTAGGTCTTCTTATAGAAAAAAATGTGGTTATGTAAAAGACAAATGAGGAAAACCTTAATGGGAGTGCACTTGCCTTTTAAATTCCACAGTTTAGGGCCAGTGTTTTCCTCCTCAAAGATGCCCATTACATAATGAGAGCAAGATATACCTTTACCAATGAAATAAATGAACAATTATTAAAGAAATTAAAAATAAAGTCTACATAGGCACACACCCTTGCCCCAAGCATGAATCCAATAAAACCCTTTTTAGGACTGACCTACGGAAAAGAAATAATTTTCTAAGCAAACTAAAAGCAGGTGCAGGTTGTCCCAAATCTATGGGGGATGGTAGAGTAGGCACAGGTCTACTGGGATACCTAGACCCCACATAGGCTTCCCATGGGGGCCTGCTGGACAGAGGTAGCCTGAGAATCTGACTGAGTATAAGTGGCATCATTAAGGACCTCTACTTACATAGGTCCTTAGATTTTGTGCATTAACCTACATTGTGAACTTCCAAAGTCACGACTCTGCTCCTGCTCCACACACTCTCTCACTCTTACATGCACACATTAACATATAAGAGGAGGGCTGGAACAGCTGGGCAAATAACACAAACAGTGCATCTCCAAATAGGGTCTGGTGCCCCTTAATATCAGCATCACCTGGCAACTATTAATCAGATACTCAGGCCCCACCCCAGCCTACTGATTCTGAGTCTGGGGGTGGAGGCATGGGGAAGCCATCGTGTTTCAGGAACCCTCCCAGTGACTGATGAATGCCTAAATTTGAGAGGCTAGGATCTAGATGACCCAAGTAACTTAGCTTTTGGGAAGGTGACCGAATTTTACCAGCTATGGAAATCCATTGCTAAAGTCTAAACAACATATGCATTCAGATACTGCATCATCTCAGTTATTCCCATTTTCCTGATCTCGGAAAGCAATGGCTTTCCCAAGCCTTCCCCATCATATCTCTGGGCTGTCACTAGGTATTCCACTAAAAAAAGATTTCACGGTCAAATGAGTTTGGGATATGACTGGGTAAAAAGAATGTGTACAGTGTTTTTCCCACACACCTCAGAATCCTTAATATGCTGTTTGTTTTGAATCTTCAAGTAGAGGATGTAGACTTTCCTGAAACTGCTTGATTCAGGAGCCCTTATTTTTAGGAACATCTCCTAGGACAAATGGTCTAGGGAACACACTTGAAGTTATCTCCAGCTCACCTATGCTGCTTCCTGATTCATGAGAATGCCCCAAAATAACATAGGAAAAATGAAGTATGCCTTTTGTGCCTGGAAGTAGAACAATATTCTTAAGGAGAAAAGATTTAGTTTTGAAAACCCAAGGCTCCAAGAGAATGCTATATGTTTTAAATCCTAAAGTTTGAGAACTAAAATATTCCAAATTTCAAATTTTTGAATGATCATGATGTTATTGGAAAATACACAAAGGTAAACATAAGGAAGGCCATGACAACTTTTTTCCTCTTCATCCAATGGAAATGTGATCAGGCAACACTTTGAGCAGGAGACCACCTGACATTTGCATGGACACAGAAAGCAATAGTAATGAAACACATTTACTGAGCACTCACTGTGAGTCAGAAACTCCTTGAAGCACTTTATAATTAAGTTATTTCATCCTGAAAGCAATCCTGTGAAGTAGGTATAATCGTCACTCCTTCTTTACAGATGTGTATACTGGCTCACTTTCCTTACTGCCCAGAATCAAATAGCTGAGGTGCAGGGAGGCAGGACTCACCACCAGGCAGCATGAGCCCACAGCACTGACCACAGCGCCTACTGCTCAAACTTGCTACTTGAGAACTTGGAGTACAGTTGGCTAACAAAAGCAATGGCCTTGTGGCATCAGGGTGTCACCTGAATTTTCTGTACTGATAGGACTTCAGAGTAAGAGGGAGGCAGAGCCAGGACAGAGCTTAAGAGCACAGACTCTTAACTTGCAAGCACTAAATTAAAATCCTGGCTCAGCCATTTCCTTGTCATAAGACTTGAGGCAGTTCACCTATCCCACAGGATTATTGTGATGCTTGAATGAAATGATGCATGTAAACCATTTCTACAGTGCCAGGCACAATAATGAGTGTTTTTTAAATTAATAATTTTTTTAAGTTAAAAAAATTATTGTCCACTATTACTGTTATTGTTAAGAAGTGGTCAGCAAGGGTTGAGGTAATGTATGTTTTGGAGAAAGCTGCTGCAGTCTATGAAAGCTGTTGGTAAATGGTCATAAATGGTTAACACAGTGCCATTGTAACAGTCACTGAGGACCCAAAATGTCAAATCTTGTCACTGAGCCTTGTGATCTAGTAGATCAGCTAGCATTGCTCTTTCCCTTCTAGCCTGTGACTGTGACCCTAGGGGTATTGAGACACCACAGTGTGACCAGTCCACCGGCCAGTGTGTGTGCATCGAGGGTGTTGAGGGTCCACGCTGTGACAAGTGCACTCGAGGGTACTCGGGGGTCTTCCCTGACTGCACACCCTGCCACCAGTGCTTTGCTCTTTGGGATGTGGTCATCGCTGAGCTGACCAACAGGACCCAGAAGTTCCTGGAGAAAGCCAAGGCCTTGAAGATCAGTGGTGTGATTGGGCCATACCGGGAGACTGTGGACTCAGTTGAGAAGAAAGTCAGTGAGATCAGAGACATCCTGGCCCAGAGCCCAGCTGCAGAGCCGCTGAAAAACATTGGGAATCTCTTTGAGGAAGCAGAGTAAGTAGTTAATGAGCATGAGTAAGAATTCATAATATTGTTTACACTTCATGAATGAAAGCTGAGATGGCTTGAAGTAGTGCATCCGTCAGAGGGTGCAGTTAGTCCTATGAGTGAAAACAGATGCTGGCCGTTCATTTTCCGGCAGTCTGGGCATTGGGTGCGTGAACGTTGGCACATCGTTGGGGACCAGAATTGTGGAGACTGCAGTATAGAATGTGTGCATGTTATATTCAGCACTCCTTTTTGCAAATGGTGCTCTTAAGGCAGAAGCATGGCAAGAACATTGGTTTCAGAGACCAAGAATCCATAAGGAGTCACAGCTTGGTTACTTGCTAGGCTTGTGAACTTCAGTGACTCACTTATTCCTGAGTTTCTTTTCTCTCCTGTGAAGGGTAAGATAATGTTTGCCTTTATCTTATGGAGTAGCAAAAAGATCAATCTATGAAATAGATAATGTAAATGCAAAAAACATTGCAAGATTAATTATTATGTTTTGCTGCTCAGCCATTGGTCCACCAGAACTGTGCTTCATTCATCTGATTATAACAGTTCTCTGCAATGAAAAATCCTCTTCTTAGCCCCTCTCTGGGTAATCATCTCTCTGACTGGAAAGTGTTAATTTTGCCATTGAAAGCAGAGGGTTGAGCTGAGTGATGCCTAACTTGTCAGGGTTCATTTTTCTACTGTTTTTCCTAGCCTTATCACTCCTGCTCTGAAACAGTCCAAACACCTTTGCCAACAAAGATGCCCAAAACTAGCAGAATAAGATCTAGGCTGAAGGACGAAACAGGAAAGAGAGTAGGAAGCATTTGTGTTTTCCCAAATGCTCAGTTATTTATTGCAGATTCACCATTTAGCATGAGCAAGGGGGCTATTTCATAGCTAAGTCCTATACATTGAAGTCATTTTACATTAAGATAAAACTACAGTAATATTTTTTGATGGGACTTTAATCGGCATCTTTAAGAAGCCAGATGAACTTTTCATCTCAACGCTATCTATGAGCAGCAGGATGGGAACAGCTGATATTTGGTCACGTACTTTGTAGAAGGTCCTTCCTAAACCTTCTAGATTTAAAGTCCCTTGATGTCAAACCACAGGCTTTGTGTCCAGACCATGTAGTTGACCAGGGTGTTATGAAATGTCTAATGGGGCGATAATACATTTAATGAGGAATTTTACCTCATTAGAAAGACTTGTGCAGCTCAGTCTCCTAACATGTAGCAATAAGTTTTGGAAGGTTCTGTTCTGAGTGCAAGCACATTTAGGAAATGATTCTTGGCCTTGGCCTCATGCACCAAAAAAAGAATGATAAAATATGGTGTCCTTTGAGAGCATGTCAGAAGAGTTTACATTCCTGAAACAGCTTTCCATGTAGCCTATTTACTTTACAATCAGATAGATAAAAGTACCTCAGGAAAACTGGTTTCGTTCATCTTTTTCAACATAATATACAAGGATGCATGTTTCACATCCAAAGTGGCATTATTTAAAAATGTACAATGTTAGATATGATTTTTTAAAAAAATTGTAACATTGTATGAGACTTGAGAAGAAATGAAAGCCTCCTGTGAATCTGCAGATTAACAAGAGCAAAGCACTGAAAAAAGAAGCTATAATAGCCTCAGGAAAAAAAAAAAGGTCTTTGGGCTTATAAATAAATGCAATGTAACCTACAAATACTTTTAAGTACTTTTTCTCTGGATTGAGTCATGGTATTATCTTGGCCTTAAATATAATTTTTCTAATGGCCCCCAACCTTTCAGCATCTCTACATTCTTTTTCCAGTTTTTTATAATATTATATCCCTGAGAAGACAATCATATTCAATTAGGTGACTCAGTAATACCCAGAGCTAAGGTCTTCTTCTCAAAGATCACTTTTTTTGTGATATATATGCATGTGCATGTACACTGTATATATAAGTAATACACAAGTAGGTGCCTAAAGTACAGCTTTAAAGATGTGAAGATACAGAACAAAATGCTGTAGGGTTTAGATTCCAATGAAATATTATGAAAGCTAAAATGTTTATAGTATTTCATTCTCAATAGATAACTACCTTCTTTCTTTTGTAAAATAAAAGGGTTGCTTGTTGGTGGAAGAAGGAGGCTCCTTTGATGAGACCTTGCTTAAAGGGAGGGGGAGCTGTGTGAAAAGCAGGGTGGCTCCTGCTGTAATCCTGCTGGCTCTGGGGCTATTTTTTTTGCATGTCCCATCTTGAAGGAGATCCATAAGGTTCAAATAAGAGCATTTTTGGCTGTTGGCTGGGAGGCATAATTCTACACTGGAGTCACTTAGTCTTTTGAGTTTGTGAGATTGTATGGGTTTGAAGCTACTTGCATTTGGAGCTGGATCTCCATGCTCTGGACATATGCTTATATTACAGCAGAGATTCAGAACCCTGCTATTTAAATAGCCCAACCAACACAGCTGGGTGGTGCTTCTGTGTTTTTCTTCAAAGTCTTTGAAGCAAGAAAAATTGTTAGATTTAATACAGCCTCTTAATGATAAGGAGAATAAAACCAGTATTTAGAGATAAATTGTTACCAACTACTGAATTGGTTTGAAATTAAAGAATTATAGTATTAGTAGGAAATATGAAAAGATTTATTTTACTTGGGTAAACTTACCCTTTTCTTTGTAGGAAACTAACCAAAGATGTTACGGAAAAGATGGCTCAAGTAGAAGTGGAATTATCTGACACAGCTTCACAAAGAAACAGCACAGCCAAAGGCCTACATTCTCTCCAGACAAAAGCAGAAAGCCTCGACAAGACAGTGCAAGAGCTTGCTGAACAACTAGAATTTATCAAAAATTCAGATATTCGGGGTGAGCATTTTTTGTGCAAGTACTCAGTCCTGGACAGTGGATTTAACCATCTGTGTAACCTCTTTAATACAGTGCTTTCAGAAAAAAAATTAAGTGCTTTCTAATGATTTAAAGCTTTTTCTCATTGTGTCTCTGGCACAAATGAAGACTGAAGTCTCCGTTTTACAAACATGGGACCTGAGCCACAAAGAGACTACAAGTCTCACAGCCGAGATCACAGGGAGTGAGCGGCAGTCCTTTCATTAAAATGGCATGCGTTTCCTGATTTTTTTCAGTTAGTGATTTAACCTCCTTGGCTTTTCTTGGAAACGGGCTCTTGAATAATTAAGAAATTAGGTTGCTACTTCCATAAAACCTTTTACATTCAAGAACGTTGGTTGGTCAGGAAATAATTTCGGCAAATCCTTCATTTGCTGTCATAGGCCATATATAATAAAAGAAAGTAAAAATATGTCAGGTCACACTCTCCATCCTGTTTAATGCATGATCACTTAATTTTTCGGCTAGGTCCTTAAAGCAAAACAGCCATCCTGTTTAATGTTTATAATACTAGCCTTTTGAGTGCATCTAAACAAATGACTGAGAATGGGGAAAATTAGCTGGATGTGTATCTAGAGGCTGGCTGACACCAGCTATCTAGAATGAACTGGATGCTTGCCTGAATCAAAATATCTGCATGGCTGACTTAATTTTTCATTCAGATGTTTGGCATCCTCCAGAGCCACAGTAGGTGCTAATAGGACAAAGTATATTCATTGGTTGTAACAGGAAAGTTATATTTCTTACTAAAGATTTTATTTCTTAAATTTTAAAACAAAACCAATACAGTAAATTTAGGGCTAGAAAGACACAAAATATGGACATTGCTTGATGAGGAGATTGAGTACAAGAGATTAACTGTGGGCGATTTCACGTCCTAGGTGCCCTGGATAGCATTACCAAGTATTTCCAGATGTCTTTAGAGGCAGAGAAGAGGGTAAATGCCTCCACCATAGATTCCAACAGCACTGTGGAGCAGTCAGAGCTTACAAGAAACAGAGTAGAAGACTTGATGTTGGAGCGTGAGTCCCAGTTCAGGGAAAAACAAGAGGAACAGGCCCGCCTCCTGGATGAACTGGCAGGCAAACTACAAAGTCTAGACCTTTCAGCTGCTGCCGAAATGGTAAGGTTGAGGGGGTTTGGCCTCAAGGCCATCATGTTGTAAGAGGAAAAAAACACCCTGTCTTGTCTTTAATATTGTTCACCTTGCAAACAAATCAGCAGGACTACAACTCCTAGGCTCCCATCTCTGGATCACAGTGTAGGGTATCCATGACCAAGCCAGGTGAAAAACAGCAGCGTGTATGTTTCTAATCTTCCTTCTCTTCAAGTGGTTTCTTTGTGGTACAATTCAAGAATCATGACTACTCTCCCATACTGTCTGCTGACTCAGTGACTTCTTATTTAAACTTGATCCTTTTTATAATGTGGACACTTATTTTTTTACTTTGTTCTGCTTTGAAGTGCAAACTCCCATCTCAGTGGAGTAATTCAGAATTATTCTGGAAGGGATTTCTTAAAAAAAAAAAAATTAAAGGGAGCTCAAGAATTTTTCCATAGGTGTTAGTTAAAATGTTCCTTTGTTCCAGTAACTTTACCTGGTGAAGATTAACCCTGAGACCAGTCTAGAAAGTAGATTCATTTTCCAAAAGCTTTTAAAAAGTAACTCTGGAGCCAAATGAAATTGAGTAGTGACTTTAATGAAAATCAGGCAGAAGGCCAAAAACACCAGTGTAAGCCTATTTCTTCCTCTTGTTTCCTTATTGTTTTTCATAGAAGAGTACCTGAGAGTTTGGAGGGTATTTTTTATAGACTTTTATTTTGTAAGGCTTGTGCTCTCTTAGCCAAGAAACAAAGCACCACTAAACAAAGGGGAAGGTGAGTGCATAGAAACTGTGCAAGTTCAGACTTCATTAGTCTTAATGATAGTTCTTCTCCCTCCCTGCCTGTCCCCACACCCCTTTCTCTGAATAGACAAAAGCACAATCCATACTATATTGTGACTAATTTAATTGATACCTACAATATATACTCATTATTTTAAGAAACTTCATAGCATCTTGTGGAAATAGGAAGTAATCCTGTCACTAGTTAATAGAAAAATGGAGGCTCAGAGCAATGTGTAAATCGTACCTAATAGGACACAAAGTTGTTATACTTAGGCATGAAATGCCAGTTCTTTAAATCTTCTTGCTTTCAGTATTGACTCCTTCCTTACAAATTCCAATAAAAAACCAGTAACCACAAATAAAAAATCCACAAACTAAAATGAAAAGTAGCTGAACATGCTAAAGGATATTTGCTTTGCAGCAGAGACAGTATCTTGGGGATGGGTGGCGGTGGGCTGGTTCCTCTGGCCACATGAAGGGGTGCCCTTCCCCTGCTTGCTTCTCCATGTGGTGATGAGCTACCTAAGGATTAGCCAGCTCCTTCCTGTCTCTCATTGTATGTGTTTTTCTTAATTATTCTATGAGAACTCCTTAATGCCACTTCATGTTAGGGACTTTTCTGTCCTTTTGTGTTTTTCAAGTGCCTTCAGTTCTTTGTCTTGATGTCTATTTACCTAGACCCATGCTGGGGTTTTTTCATGTCTTTCCTGTTGAAATAAAACAGACCTTTTAGTGTGCTGTCAGACTGTTTTTAGAATGCATCTCTGAGGCTTTACGCTGCCCTTCTTGATTAAAGCTCATGTTCTTTAGCACAAAGAGTTTTATCTTCTGAATATTTTTTTAAAAATTTTATTATTTTTTTTTAGAGAGGGGAAGGGAGGGAGAAAAGAGAGGGAGAGAAACATCAATGTGTGGTTGCCTCTCATGCGCCCCTAACTGGACACCTGGCCCACAATCCAGACATGTGCCCTGACTAGGAATCAAAACTGCAACCCTTTGGTTCGCAGGGTAGCGCTCAATCAACTGAGCCACACCAGCCAAGACTATCTTCTGAAGTTTCCTATGTACCGTAAACCAGATCTATGGAAGACTATATTATTTTATTTGAGATATGAGATTGTAATCATCACAGAATTATTAGGCTAAAGAGTTTGTTGTATTTATGAAAAAGTACTTTTTTACATCTTACGCTTTCCTTGTTTGGGAGTATTTTGTTAACTGCTTTTCACTGCAGTAAATCTTTTGCCTCTTCAGTATGAGCATTTTCCACAAAAGGATAGCTCCAAATATAATTTCTTCCTGCTCAGCCTTTTATGCCACATAGCAAACTTCTAATTTACCAATTAACCATGTGTATACCATGCCCAAACCTAAATCCTTTGTCTCTTCAGTATGAGCATTTTCCACAAAAGGATAGCTCCAAATATAATTTCTTCCTGCTCAGCCTTTTATGCCACATAGCAAACTTCTAATTCACCAATTAACCATGTGTATACCATGCCCAAGCCCTGCTCTTTGGAAGTTTCTGGTAGATAAGAAAGGAGAGTGTGGGGTGTTGCTTATTTGGAAGTTACATCCACCTTTGTTCCTACTCTTTTCTCTCTCCCTCTCACATCTAAAATGGTGCCCTGCTTCCTATTCTCAGATCCCACCAGAGACATCCTTCGCCAAGGACAACTACTAGAGTCCTCAGTAGTCTCTCCTTTGTCTGCTTTCCTTCATACTTGCTGCATCTGACCTGTTCTTGGCTGTTTTATGCAGACCAATCCTGCCTTCCTAACTAGATGGAAAGTTACTAAAAAGCCAGGTAACGGGCCTTTAGTGTCACCCTTACTCACCAGGACATTTAACATGGCACTGGTCTAAAAAAGGTTTCCAATACTTGTTTTGCTTTTTGTTTTCTTTTTAAATCCAGCTGGTCAGAAAAAGGGGAAGCATTCTGTGGCTCATGTATAGGCAAACTTGAACCCAATAGAGGAGATAATTTTGCACCCTGGTCAGAGCCCATATGGTATTCCAGTTCTTCAGGGCAGAAGGTATAGATAAGGGTTAAAATTTTTATTGTTTCCTTGGAAATAGAGGTTAGATTATCCCTAAACTCTCTGCTCCTCTCTCCATCCCGAACACCCTTGCTGAGGACCACCTACACACTCTCTGGGGCCACCCAACCCCTGCACAGCTGTTACACTGCAGGAAGACTCCCTCTCTGAATCTGTGCCTGCTCCTTGGCTCGTTGCAGACCTGTGGAACGCCGCCAGGGGCCTCCTGCTCCGAGACTGAATGTGGCGGCCCCAACTGCAGAACTGACGAAGGACATAAGAAGTGTGGAGGACCTGGCTGTGGTGGACTGGTCACTGCTGCACACAGTGCCTGGCAGAAAGCCATGGACTTTGACAGAGATGTTCTGAGTGCCCTCGCTGAGGTTGAACAGCTCTCCAAGATGGTAATTCAGCGGATGGCCTCAGTTTTTATTGCTTGTTTGCTTCCAATACATAGTGGAGGATCTGAAAAGGGGACATCAATTCAAAGTGCTGACTAAAATAAAAAGTGCATTTCACACCAAGCATGAAAATTCAAGTTTTTGTGAGGCCAGGGAAAGAGATGAGGAGGTTTTATTCATCGATATGTAAGAATTTGCCTTCTTATCATGACAATAATTTGAGATAACCATGTTTCTTACCATGGGTGCAGGATTATGAATACATCCAGCTGCACTACAAAAATTCTATAATAAGCAGTTGAGCTTTTATTCAAAAGTGATACATGAAGTACTAACCTCATATTAACTGAAATATTTATGTCGGTACCTGAGAAAAAGACTAAGGAATATTTTATAGGTCACCAAATGTTTTTTAAAGGAGTTAAAAACAACCAGAAAAAATTTGTAGGCTAGTCTTAGCTATATGAGAATACTGTGTAGGAATCTGTATACCGAATACTTTCACTCTGTATAGGAATATAATATGGTTGAATGGGAGGCACCTGTTTTGAAAAGCCATGATTCCAAATGCTAGTTTTTTAACATGCTTTTCTGGACCGTTTATAATATTCTGAACTGCTTTAGAAAGAGTGAAGTTGTTCTCTGAGTAATTTATTCTTCATATTTAGGTCTCTGAAGCAAAACTGAGGGCAGATGAGGCCAAAGAGAATGCTCAGGATGTTCTGTGGAAAACCAATGCTACCAAAGAAAAAGTGAACAAGAGTAATGAGGATCTGCGAGATCTGATCAAGCAGATCAGAAACTTTTTGACCCGTAAGGAAATTTTTCATTTTATTTTTCATTTTATTTTAGACATTTCTTCCTATCTTGAAATATAAAACTGTTTGGTAAGAGTCTGTGTTTCAGAGGCCATAATTCAAATCTGCATTTTAGATAAAATCAATCTCTGGCAGTGAATAAAGTAACATTTCCAAATTAAAAAGAAAAATTCCATGTTAAGAAATATTTCCTATCTTAAGTTTATATACAGGTATCCCTCGTATAACATGGTACTTCTATAACAGTTTCGCTCTAACACATTAAGAGCATTGGGGAAACCCCCCATATAACACGGTACTTTTATAACACTGTTTCCGCTCTAACACGATATGACTGTAGAAGATAGCCAAGAATTGCTGGTAGAAGAAGAAAATGATAAGAGCAATTTTGGTGGAAATGACATTTGGAATGTGCCAAGGTAACTTAGGGGATGACAGCACTGATGAAAATGAAGAAGTTAAACAGTTTACTCTAAAAAGCATAAAGGCAGGCATAGACTTAGCCAAACAGTTAAGTCATATTTCTTAAATGACCATCTTGCACTGCTAGGAGCACAAAGTTTAAGAGAGAACTTCAAAAGTGCTTAGCACCGTATAACAAAATTTATAAAGATCTCTCAGCCAAAATCAAGCAATCTAAAAAAAGTTTTGCAAAAAGTAGAGCACAGAAATCAAGATAATGCTGAAGAAAGTTCAGAGAATGAGGATGTCTTGTCAAAAAGAAAATGCATTTGGTTAATGGAGCTTAGTGATGACGAAGAAAACATTACTTAATTCATGTTAATATGTAATACTTTCGATGAAAATTGCTTGAATAAAGATATTTCTTAATTATAAAAATATAATAGTATGTTTTTTTTTAATTTTTGGAACCTAACTCCCCTTTTTGTACTAGTTCTTTGTTTCATATAACACAGATTTGCGTAACACGGCACTTGTTAGGAACCTAACAACCATGTTATATGGGGTTACCTGTATGTGTGTGTCAATAACCTTCTCCAATTTTATGCAGATACAGACACATGTGATCTGATACCCAAGTAGCAAATCAAGAAGGAAGAATAAATCATATACTATGAGAATTGAATTTGGAATTTGTTAGAGATTACAGATAATGTTGTTAGAACCTTAATTTGAAGTAGAGTTTATTTTGGCATTGCTCCCAAAGCTTCGTAATGCTCTTATTTACAGGGTATTATTACCTATGGTTAGACAACTCTGTACCTTATATGTTTTGTAGAAAGAACATCTCTTGAATTTGTGGTCTAACTCATAAGTATTGCTGGTCAGTTTGAGTGTTACCAGTAAGGATGGTTTAAGCTACAAGCTACAAAAACTCTCAACTGAAATAAACTTTATCAAAAAGGTGTGTAACACATAACAAGAAGTTAGTAGGATAGCTCCATGGTTCTGGGACCATGTGCTTTTCATCTGTCTGCTCTGCCATTTTACACCTATTAGCTTTGTTCTCTGGCTAGCTCCTCCTGGTTACAAGCCAGCTGCCAAAGTACCAGACTTCATATAAAAACATGATCATATCTAATGGAAGAAGAGACCACCTGTCCTTCTGTTGTATTTTTTTTAAAGGAGGGAAATATTACCCAGAACCCTCTAAACAGTCTTCTCCATAAATCTCACTAGCCAGAAATGAGTCCCATGCCCATGCCATACTTGGCAGACTAATTAGGATTTATGCGTATGTCACTCATTCACAGGGTTGCCAGGGGTTGGAACTGATTCAGGGGTACAAAACACATACAGTCAGGACTTAATTCTGAGGTTGATAAGCTTACCTTACCTTAGGGGTACGTGCCTGAACACAACTGGTATTCTGTTAGCAAGGAAAATGGGGAAATGGCTAATAAGTAAGGAGCTAACAGTATTTACTATGGATGTCTTATGGAATAGTCTGTGGAAGCCATTATTCAATGATATATTTTCCTTTACTTATAACTTTAGGGGTCCATTTTTATGTTTACAGTTTTTTTGAAAAGGGTTAAAAACTAATGATATACTTAAAGATTAACCTATCTTGTATTTTTTTAACCTCCTTTCACATTTGACATTTGAAACTTCTTGGCTTCTGATAGATAATATGCCATCCTGATTCTCTTGCTTCTCTGACTGGATTTTCTTCCTGTAATTTCCTGAATCCAGATCACTTATAAGGAATATCAGCACTTTATATCTGCATTTACAGTAGTTCCTACCAATTCTTTCAACCTCAGCTGAAAGTTTTCACTGCCTGTTAGGATCAAGTCCCAGCTTTCTACCCTGGCCTCTCGTCTTCTATAATCTGAACCATTCACTCCACTCAACTTTCACATAACAGGCTCTGCTCATGCTGTTTCTCCATCCAAAGATGCCCTTTCTTCTTTCAAATCCTATTTTCCTTCAAAACTGATCACTTCCTCATCCTCTACAAACACATCCCTGACTACCCCAGACTACAGCAAATTCCAGTACAGTAGTCCCTCCTTATATCATGGTTCACTTATCGCGGCCTCACTGTATCGCGGGATTTTAAAAAATAATATATTTAATTATTTATCGCGGATTTTTCACTATATTGTGGGATTTTGCGGTACTGTATACGTATGTTGTTAAAGTTATGTAGGTTTAAGAGTGTAGAATAAATGTAAGGTTCCTCCTTCGCGGGGGAGGTCTGGAATGTAATACCCGCGATAAGTGAAGGTATACTGTAGTCCTTGCTGTAAGCTTTCCTCTCTCATGTGTGAAGGTCTCACCTCCCTGCTCAGTTAGACTATAAACTCTTAAACAGGAAGTGTGTTTTGTCTTGGTGTAACCCCACTCTGCTGTTCACATAGTAGATGACCAGTAAGTTAGTGGGTGAAAAAATGAGTCATATATGATTTTCACCTCTTAATGGGAACATCTTTGCTTTTAACAGAGGATGGTGCTGATCTGGACAGCATTGAAGCCGTTGCTAATGAAGTATTGAAAATGGAAATGCCTAGCACCCCACAGCAGTTACAGAACTTGACAGAAGATATTCGCGAACGAGTTGAAAGCCTTTCTCAAGTGGAGGTTATTCTACAGCAAAGTGCTGCTGACATTGCCAGAGCTGAGATGTTGTTAGAAGAAGCTAAAAAAGCCAGGTATACAAATACATGGCATTTTAAAAAGTGTAAAAAGTATTTAACCAACAAAAATTTCCAGGAGTATCTCTGGGTCATTTCAGGAAGGGTTTCTTAAAAGAAATATTCTTTTCTGGAAGGAAGTACAGTGCTTTTTTCATGTTCACAGATAATATATCGTCTCATTCTTTTACTCAGCAAAAGTGCAACAAATGTTAAAGTCACTGCAGACATGGTAAAAGAAGCTCTGGAAGAAGCAGAAAAGGCCCAGATTGCAGCAGAGAAGGCAATTAAACAAGCGGATGAAGACATCCAAGGAACCCAGAACCTACTAACTTCGGTAAGATTATTACAATCATTATTACATGTAGGAGAAAACAATACATAATCTTTTTTCAGAATAGTATATTTCATAGTTAGAAAATTCTTATAACTGAACTAGCACAGATGCTATAAGTGACATGTTTTCAAAGTAAAAGGACTCTGAAGACACTGGAACATTAAGTCCCCTTTCATTTTCACCCCCATAAAAATCTTAAGACAAGTTTCCCATTCTTTCAAGAGATCATATAGACTCCATTCAATAGTATGAAGTATAGTAATAATTTCAAAATCCATTGTTAGAAAACTGCTATTATAAAGCAGCCCAAAAGCAACTACATGGCTGAAACCAGTGTCTTAAGATTTCTGAGGTGATCATTAACAAAACTGCATTAGTTTTGAAAACGACTGGAAAGCAGCAAAGGTCAAAATGTCAGTTTCCAATGGCCAATCTAGAAGAACCTAATATAGATCTTAATAGCTAAACAATCTATTGTGAATGCACAGAAAACATAATTTTTTTTAAGCAAAGTGCTCTTAGAAACTACCATATAACAAAAGAATAGTTCACATACATTTAATGCTTTATTCTAAAAATCCTCTTAAAGTAATGCAAACATAGTTCTATTTTTCCTTTTTTTTTTTTAAGAAAAATTCCTATAGGCAAACCTTTTTCCTTCCAATTTGAGGGAATTCTGTTCATTTCTTTTATAAAAGTGGGTGAAGAAAATACATGACTCATCCAATCCTTCCCTATCTTCTCAGACTATACTTTGAAATTAGATGCTCCCAATACTGGCAGCCATCTCAGGCCAACCACCCCCCTTAATGTTTATTTTTTAACCTGTGTTTCCTGCCATTAGTCAGTACAAACCTGTCTCCCTTATTCGATTGATCTCAGTTAAGACAGGCCTGGCAGTTCGTCAGACACTTTTCCTTCTTAAATTCTGAGTACCTGCAAGGCCTTTTCTTTAAGCTGCTTGTTCAGGTTTAGAAAACTATGTTTTTCCATCAGGCTGTGTTTTAAACCTTTAATTATTTTTAGGTTTTTAAATTTTCTTAGTATGCTGCTAACATGAACAGTATTTTGGTGACTTTTTAAAAATTACTGTTTTGAAAAGCAAGTTAGAAAATATTAATCCAACGATAGGTGAGATATTTGGCTTGATGATTAACATTAATAATGGTGGTTCTGTTTCTCAGGGACCCTGGGAAGCAGCAAGTGGTTTAAATTAGTAACAGTAAGAAACAAAGGCAACCTCTAACTAAACTATGCTAATGAAAGCTTGTCAGAAACTATTCACTCATAAAACTATAAACGTATCTCCTAAGAATTATAACTACTCTCTAAGAATATTTTTCTAAATTAATTAATAGGTAAGCTTTTTGGCCAAGAATCATTTGGCTTAAAATATAAATTTTAGCATATGTCTACACTAACCCATTAGTTCTATTATGTCATTATTGTTCTTTAGAATTAATTCTATGGAAATAGCCCCATCCTTAAAGATTATTTTTAAGAAAAAGTGAGGGCTGAGTGAAACTGGTTTTTCTATCATGGGCCAGATCGCTTATTTTGGCTAGCTTTCTTTAAAAAAAAAAAAAAAAATCAATGTTTACTTGTAATCCTTTGAAAAGAAATCAAATGTGGATTTTTCACCAGTTGCCCAGATATTTTCCCCTTAATAATTTTATTTATAATTTCCATCCCCCAATCCTATCAGTAACTTTTCAGTCTTAAAGAACATTCCATGTCTCCATGTCTTCAGTAATTAGCTAAAAACACCAGAATTAATTTTATAGGTAGTTTCTGAAGTGCCATAACCTCCACTACTAGAGTTTCATTTGAAGTTGATAGAAAAAACTAAAGATGACTGGAAGTTATAATTTTCCCACTCACATTAATTACAATTGATATGCAAATCCCTCTTCTCATATCTGCTTATTTGGGAACATTGGCCAAAGTTTACAGGTATCCTTAAAATGCTTTTCAACACATCAAGCTGCCTGGGGGTGGTTCTGACTGTAAGGAGAAATTTTATGTGAATTTCAGCCTAGATCACCAAAAGTACCAAAAGGATTAAGTTAACATGTGAGATGTAGCAAAGACCATTTAAAGTTGGGCATTTAGCTTCCAGTCAAGATGGAGGCATAGGTAAACATGGCTCGCATTCTCACACAACCACAGCAAAAATTATAACTAGACTACAAAACAAATATTACCCAGAATCATCAGAAAATTGAGC
Source organism: Furipterus horrens (assembly GCF_987537825.1). NCBI lineage: Eukaryota > Metazoa > Chordata > Mammalia > Chiroptera > Furipteridae > Furipterus > Furipterus horrens. Next base: position 55,123,763 of record NW_028327179.1, on the reverse strand, counting down.
TGTATAGAAATCCAACAACCAAATAAATAAAGAAGCCACATTTATCCAGATGGGAAGCAGGGGTGGAGATGCAGAGAGGCTAAGAGAGGTGCAGAAACAGAACAAGTCCCACAACCATGTGTGCTGGATAAAAATCAGGAGGGGTACCTTGGGAGCAAGGGATCCCACCCCACACCAGACCACCCAGCCCTGGGTTCCAACACCAGAAAGATAAGTCCCCGTAACTTCTGGCTATAAAAACCAGTGGGGATTGAGGTAGTGGAAAAAACTGTGGGGTTCTCAAGTCTCCTCTTAAAGGGCCTGCAGTAGACTCAGGACTTACACAGACTCACCCTCTATGGGCTTCACCACAGGGCAATAGCTGGATGGGCAACAGTGGCATATGAAGAGAAATTGAAGTGTCTGGCATCAGGGCAAGAACTGGGAGGGCACTTCCTCCTGGATAAAACTCCAGAGGCCAGGCAGCAGCACTGTCCCTTTTCTGAGCCCTCCCTGACACAGAGCCCCAGAGCAGTGACATTGGTTGCCCTCCCCTGGTGATTACCTAAGGCTCCACCCTATACAACTTACAGCTGCACTTTTCTACAATAGCCCATGCTACTGAAAGTCAAAGCAGCTCTACCTAATACACAGAAACAAACACAGGGAGACTGCCAAAATGAGGAGGAAAAAAAACTCCAGAAAAAGAACTAAACAAAATGAAGATAAGCAATCTATCAGATGTATAGTTCAAAACACTGGTTATAAGGATGCTCAAAGAACTCACTGGGTACTTCAACAGCATTAAAAAAACCCAGGCAGAAATGAAGGTTACACTAAGTGAAATTTAAAAAAAAAAACTTACGGGGAACACCAACAGTGGAGTCGATGAAATAGAGAAACAAATTAATGATTTGGAACATAAGGAAGGAAAAAAACATTCAATCAGAACAGCAAGAATTAAAAAGAATCAAGAAAAAAAAAGAGGAGGATAGGCTAAGGAACCTCTGGGACATCTTCAAATGTACCGACATTCGAATCATAGGGGTGCCAGAAGGAGAAGAGGAAGAGCAAGAAATTAAAACTTATTTGAAAAAATAATTAAAGAAAAGTTCCCTAATTTGGTGACGGAAATAGTCACACAAGTCCAGGAAGCAAAGAGCGTCCCAAACAAGATGACAAGATGGACCCAAAGAGGACCACACCAAGACACACCATAATCAAAATGCCAAAGGTTAAAGAGAGACTTTCAAAAGCAGCAAGAGAAAAGCAGAAAGTTACCTACAAAGGGGTCCCCCTAAGACTGTCAGCTGATTTCTCAAAAGAAACTTTGCAGGCTAGCACAGACTGGCAAGAAGTATTTAAAGTAATGAAAAGAAAGGACTTACAACCTAGATTACTCTATCTAGCAAAGCTATCATTTCGAATGGAAGGACAGAAAAAGTGCTTCCTGGACAAGGTAAAGCTAAGAGACTTCATGAAGTTATTATTGTATGAAATGTTAAAGGGACTTATTTAAGAAAATGATCAAAACTATAAACATCAAAATGGCAATACATTCACAACTAGCAACAATTGAATCTAAAAAATAAACTAAGCAAACAAGCAGAACAGAAACAGAATCACAGATACGGAGATCTTTTGGAGGGTTATCAGTTGGGAGAGGGAAGGGAAAGAATGGGGGAAAAGGTGTAGGGATTAAAAAGTACAAATTGGTAGGTAAAGAATAGATGGGGATGTTAAGAACAGTATAGGAAATGGAGAAGCCAAAGAACTTGTATGCATGACCCATGGACGTGAACTAAGGGGGGATTGCTTCAAGGAATGGGGAGTTACCTGGTGGAGGGGGGCAAAGGGGGAAAAGTTGAGACAACTGTAATAGCATAATCAAAATATATTTAAAAATAATAACGGGCACTATAAACTTTCTTGAAATTTTTTTTAGTAATTACTTCTTTTGGTCTATAGTAAAATGGCATAGTGGTCTGTTAAATCTTCCTCTAAACTTATGTTCATAGCATTTCCTACCACTTCTTAAATTAATGGCTTGCTGGCTGATTGACATTATACTTTTAGATTGAGTCTGAAACAGCAGCTTCTGAGGAAACCTTGTTCAATGCCTCCCAGCGCATAAGTGAGCTGGAAAGGAATATGGAAGAACTTAAGCGGAAAGCAGCCCAAAACTCTGGGGAGGCAGAATATATTGAAGAAGTAGTATATGCTATGAAACAAAATGCAGAAGATGTTAAGAAGGTAAGTAAATTTTTGTAATTTCACAGCTATGTTGATCAAGGAGCAACTGGTCTCCTCACTGCCTTCCTTGGAATAAGGAACACGGCCCTTAAAATGGTTAATTATCAGAAACATCCCAAATGACCTGTTCTGACATAGCAGTCTTCAAAGACACAGATGGAAAAAAATGGGAGTGGATATGAAAGTATCCAATAAGCATGACCTAGGCCCTCATATCCAAACTTAGATAAGGGTTTAGAAAAGTGAAATTAACTTAGGAATGGAAGTCTTAAAACAAGAATATTAAGCATGTTTTTCTGTGTTTCAATCAGGGAGATCTTTATGGCATACGGTAAACAACACCTGGCCATTCGAGAAATCTTTAAAAGCAGTGTAGAAACAGCTTACAGTTCATAACAGAGAACAGCTAGTAGGAGGGAACAAACATCTCACCCCTTCCATCCTCATTCTGAATTAACTGCCCCTTTGCTTTTCACTGGAAGGTACTCTGTTCTGCAGAGAAAATCTCAGGACCCATTTTTTTTCACTAAAAGTAATTTCTGAATTATATGGGCTTTATCTCCAAAGAAACCATTTTAAACTTGAGGAGAGTACTGCAATTATTACATGAATAGTATGGAGCTTTAAACTGAAATTAATTTCAAGGATTTTCCTGGAATTAGTTTGGCTTTTGGGCATTAGGTGATAGTGACTACCCTATACCTCTGGGTTGGAGAAGAGAGCAAAACAGTAAGAAAATTTCACTTGCACCTGTCTTTTCCACTTTCCACTAGTTTCCTGCAGTCCTGAGAAAGTAAGTCTCCCAAATAATTGTCTTACAGAGCATTTTGCATAAATGTGACATTTGATTATAATAAAGAGCAAAATCCCTTGACATGGAATTCCTATTATCAATAACTATTATCCTGTTTCTCAAAAAAACACTTGTAACCATCTTTCTAAACCTACACCAATTTCTCCTATCAACCATGTATGCTATAATCTTGCCCTACCGTTAACTGTACCTTTTCACTCTGACTCTTGATATCAAGTCTCTACAAACCCAAATCAAGAATCCAGATAGTTCTCATTTCTTCAAAAAGGGCTTTTTTTGAGGTATAAATGTCTGGATCCCAGCACCTCTGCCTTTGAGAAAATCTCTGTAGTGTCTCTGTTGAGAAGAGCTAAATCAGCAGGAGAAAGAGGACTTAGCCCTTGAGACCTGTTACAACTCCAAAATGTCTGAAATCTTTTCATGTCAATGTTGTATTTAATTCCACTACTTCAAGATAATGCTTTCAATTACTTTATTGAATAGCTTGAAGCCTGAGTACCTGAACAGTGGCCCCTAATCGAGAATGTTTGCTGTCCAAGTTAATATCTGTGATCCAAACTTGCCATGATTATACTACATACTGCTCTTAAATGTAATTACTAACACTTAACATTATCACTTCTTTGTGTTTAAATGTGGAATTGCAGTCTCTGGATGGTGAACTTGATGAAAAATATAAGAAAGTAGAAAACTTAATTGCCAAAAAAACTGAAGAGTCAGCAGATGCTAGAAGGAAAGCTGAAATGCTACAAAATGAAGCAAAAACACTTTTGGCTCAAGCAAACAGCAAGCTGCAACTCCTGAAAGGTAGGTGTTTTCACTTAGGTTCATGCTTTCATGAAGAATTTTAGAATTAGTATGTGTACTAATTTTTTTTTTTTTTTTTTTTTTTTTTTTAAGGTGAAAATCTATTTACCTTTCTTAGGCACTTAAGAGAGCTTTATAAGCAAAGATACTTGAGTGTTAATTTTGAGATCATCATAGTATAAATTGCTCAGACTTCTTTTTATCTCCCACAGAGTTAGAAAGAAAATATGAGGACAATCAAAAATATTTAGAAGATAAAGCTCAAGAATTGGTAAGATTAGAAGGAGAAGTCCGTTCACTCCTAAAGGATATAAGCCAGAAAGTTACTATTTATAGCACCTGCTTGTAACAAAGGCCAAAAGGCTATAAGATGGCTAAGTGACCAAATTTGGTAAAAAGCTACATTTTAAACTGACTTACTGATTTTCAAAGTAAAGCTCATTGCCTATTTAATGTTTTTAATCACCACATTTTATATGAAGTTTAATAAAGTACAGTGCTTTTGTATAACTTTGTTTAGTATAATTCTTAAACTATTACTTTTACTGATTCAGTGTTCATGAATTCCTTGAACAAAGAATGTAAAGATGGATTTATAAACAAGTTGATTACAACCATGGAGACCATAATTTCCATTATATCTATAAATAAGCTTTTACTCCTGTTTGCTAGGTCAATACCCTCCACAATCCACCCTAAAATCACCTCCCAGTGATTTCTGGATAAGGAGGATAGAGCCTACTTTCACAATATCACTGGCTGCTTAATTGCTCCAATCTCCAAAACTCCCATAAGTATTCCTTGCTATAGGAAAGAGAACAAAAAGCACCAATTTTTAGAAAATTAATGACTTTTAAGTACTAACACCTAGTATAGGTTCAGGGTTGCTATGGGGAAACTTTAAATTAAAGCAGGCCAGAGTTAACAGACATTGTTCCTACCAACTGAGCAGTGCTACTCAAAGTATAGAATGATGTTGTAATTTCTCAGTTTTTATATTGTATTTGAATTCACAACCTAAATTAGATTCTCTGCTAGGATCTGTAGGTGAGGCCAAAACAATCATATGACAATTACTTATGCCACAAGGTAAAGAAAATAGCTGGAATACAATTGCCAGGCCTGTGTCAACTTTATCACTGAACTAACTGGGTAATAGCTCAGGCCCTAAGGGATTTTTTTCACACATTCTTCTTAGAGCAAAACTATTCTGTGTGCTACTTAACAACCACCCACGCATCCAACACAGCTGCACTTGAAACTGAGCCTGAACAAAAGTTATGTAAACAGTTGTAATTTAAATAAGGCAACTTCCCTCTGGTTCAAGGCAATTAATTGTCACTTTTATTTAGGTAGGAATCCTAATAACTAACAAAGTGGTCATGTTGCATCACCTACTAGAGCAACTAAGTCATCCCCCTCACCCCTAAGTATTTTTCTTAAAATAGAAATCATCATACTCCCCATTCCTTTATGGGTAAACAACTAAGACCTCACTTCAAAACTAAGAATTTTAATCAGTTTAATGAATTGGATAACTAACTCAGCCCCATCTCTCACAAGCCAAGAAAATACTGAGAACTTAGTAAATAGTAAGTGAACATTTAAAACTTGTTTTATACCCAAGACTTCAGTCCCACACAAACAAATTTGCATTCTCACATTGAATGGGAACCCTTCAAGTTGAATTTAACTATTATCTTGTGTGTCTCTCTATAAGAATTCATACTAAATGATATTTCACTATTTCCTAATTAGAAATTTTCCCCCTAGAATAGGAGACATGTCTGATGTTTAAATAAACTAGCACTTCACATAATATTGCAATTTCAGATTTTTTAAAAATGCAGAGTTCATTCTCAATAATGGCAAATACTACATATCAAACCAACCCTCCTGCTGATAACAACTGCTAACTCTGAACATGTTTTTGTTTTCTGCCCCCTAAAGATAATGGAGAATACCCAAGCAGGCAAAAGGCAGAGGGGAGCTGACACTCATGAAAGATCAGCACTGGATGAAATTCTGTTTTCAGTAACTTTTCACTTAAGGGCTGATCCCAGTAAGTGGCAACTTGGGCAGAAGCAAAGTTCTACTGGTTAAGGATTTGAAGGACAGAGTTTAGGGCAACCACAGCAACTGAAATATGTGGGAGGGAAACACAAGAGAGGCAGGCATAGGAGAGGACACCCCACGCCCCCCCGCCAAATTATACATATATTTTGTCCAATTCCTACTTGACCAGTGAACTACACAAGCAATGGGCAGACTTCAGCTGCTGCCCCTCACAAAGATGGCAAGTGGGGAGTGGGAGATATGCTAAGTTAACTGCCTACTAAAAGAAAAAAAAATCACTTTTTCAGAGGTATGTAACAATCCAGTCTTTACACTGTATCATTCATAAGGGCCATGATACAATCCAGGACCACTGAACACACTAAGAAAAAGGAAAAAGTGATCCATATATAAATACAATTAAAACCTTAAGACTACTAGTCTCCTTTTAGCTATGATCAGCTGATGGTATCTTATTACATACAGCTTTCTGCTGCTAAATTACATTCTCCAAACTTGCCTTAAGACTCGTATAACTTTTAACTTTTAAATTGCAATCAAGTGACCATCTAATTAACATATTTCTAGTACTTTAGGATACTTTATTTTCCTCTTTAAGTTTATACTATCCCAACACTGACTAGTGCTGGTTGGGCATCATCCTGCAAAGTGTAAGATCACTGGTTCGATTCCTGGTCAGGGCCTATGCCATGGATTGTGGGTTTGGTCCCTGGTTGAGGCATGTACGAGATTGATGTTTCTTTCTCACACTGATGTTTCTTTCCTTCTCTTTCTCCCTCCTTACCCTCCTCTCTAAAAATAAAGTCTTTAAAAAAGTTTATACTATCTCAGATTTGAGAACTACTGAATCTAAAATGACTCAAATTTAGTTATATGCAAAAACCTATTTGTCATTTAACACTTATTTAAATACTTCAAAAAATGGCCATCTTAAATCTTTACCAATAAATTCAATTTTATAGCACTCTAAAGAGACAGTCATTTACCCAATGGAAATCTACATAGGAAAAGATAGCAGATTAAAGATTTCCTTACATTGTTTTTCCAAATATATCAGCTAAATTTAATAGATATCACTAAAACAGACAGAAGGGTAATAGTAACCTTTTAAATGCCTTAATACTACAATGTGGGGAAAGATACATCCACATTTATAAGAGCTATAATAAAAGTAATAAGAATACACATAAGAGGTAGTCATAAAAGAAATCAGACCATCTTGATATCTACTCAGAATAACCAGTAAATGAATATTTTAAAAAAGTTTATTTTCATATCTTCATTTCCCATTTGAATTTTGCAGATATACCTTCTTAATGTGATAATATACTTCAGAACTACAAACCTCAATGGTAGCTTGAAAATCTAAACACACAAATTCTACCACTGAATTGCAAGAATTTAGGGATTAAATAAAACAAGAGATCATTTTTTTATTTACATGAGTTCAATTTATACATATTTTAATCTTATTATGACTGACTCTTATGTCCAATATGAAAACCAAGTTTAAAATCACTTGATCACCTTGCTTCATACACACCTATTCACATACCATACTCTAGTTCCATCCATGTAGTAAATCCAACTTTACTATACCAGATAAAAGCTACAAAACATAAATTCAGTGAAATTGAACCTTTTGCAAACAGCATGGAAATATGCATTGAAGAACATTTTCCAGAGTGCTACTGTAAATAGCTTTTGTGTTTTTTTTGGTAATATTAATGTGCTGAAACAAAATATTAATGTTTATTTAAAATATAGGTATGAGATTATTCCATTCTGTCCAGTTCTATTAAACACCTTCTAAAAGTTTCGTAATTCAGTCCTAGAAATTCTTGGGAGCTGTGAGCATTTCATGTTCAGAAGTGTGATCTCTACAAAAGCTCCCAGGAAATTTCAGAAAAAAAAATATATATATAACCTTCTAATTTAAAAGTTGATTGATTTGCCAAATGATGCAGCCAAGTTTGCTTCTCTAAAAGCTTCTGATAGGGTCTGCAAGAGAAGAAATGTAATATTACAAATCAAGGACTCATGGGTCAAAAGAAAATTTAATAATCATTCTGCCATGTTATGAATAATTACCGGATGCGCATGACAGACTCTAGCAATATCTTCACAGGATGCTCCATATTCCAGTGCAAGAGCAGCTTCATTTATCATTTCACCAGCACCCTTTAAAACAGTAAGCCAAAAAGTAGTTTTATTTCCATGGCAAAAACAACTACACTAATGGGACAGATTATTTGTAAGAGCAATTAACTAACTTCCTCCAGCCAGAAAAAGCTTAACAGAAAAGGTGGCACAGAAGGTAAGAGCTTGGGCTCTGAACTCAAATCTTACCACTTACTACCTCAACTATGCAGACTCTGTGTGCTTCATTCCACTTCTTTGCCTCAAAAATGGGCATAATGGTTCCTACAGCACACAGTTGTAAAAATTAAAGTTAATGCATGTATTTAGGAAAAATTACAGAATAAGGAATCAAACGTTCTATTATTGTTACATCAGATACCTAGGTGAAAGGCATGCTTTAGATTCAGCGGTAGAAAAGGCTTCTCTTAGAAGGTAACATTTGAGCTGAGACATGAATAATAGAGTTGACCACGCAAAGATCTGAAGGTACAGTATTAAAGCAAAGGGTACCAATATAAGCACAAAAGTTTTAAAATGGAAAGAAGTTTGACCTGTTATGAAATTGAGAAAAGGCCCATGACACAGAGAATGAACAAAAAGTAAGAGTGGAAAAGAGATGAAGTCAGTAAGGTAGGCAGGACTAGATTTAGTGGGGACTTACGTGTAAGCCTTCAACTGCAAAGGACCACTGGTGAGTTGTAAGCAGGCACATGGTACATGTTTTAAAAGGATAATCATATTTCCAAGTGTGGAAAGCAGATGAAGTGGTGGGCAAAACAGTACTGCCAGTACCTTGCTAGATATGATGCACAAAGAGGCCATACTCAAACTTTACTAATAAATAATAACCTCAGACTGTAAATACCTGGTTATTTTAAATCAACCTATTAAATTGCAATATTTCCCAAAAAATCCTGATGGGATTCCTGGTTTTACAATACTCACTGGTCCTAGAATATGTGCTCCCAATACTCTGTCCGTTGATTTCTGCCCAAGAATCTTCACCATGCCATCTGTGTCAGCATTTGTCTTAGCTCTACTGTTAGCAGCAAATGGGAATTTTCCAACTTTGTACTCAATACCCTGTGAGAGAGAAAATGGCAACCTAAATAAACTCTGAAAATGTTCATCCTCATTGGTGAAATCATCTACCATTTGTTCAGAAAATAAATCCCAAGAAAGTAATACTTCAAAGAACATATAGAAGGAAAGACCAAAAGCCTGTTAATGAAATATATTTTGGTATAAATACAAGCAGATGTAAATTTTGGTCTATTTGTGTATATTTCAAAGACAAAAAGAAAATCTCTGGAGTTACTAGTTTCCGAATACAGGCAAGTGAATGATCTCTTCTATGATCTAACAAAGGAAAAAAATATATAATGTTCTACATAGTAACTAAAATGCATTAATATATTAATAAAACAGTTCTCAGTGTCATTAACTTAATTCACATATTGGAGTGAAACTACCCTTGTTCGGAATTACCTCTTCTTTCAACTGCTCTTCTGATTTGCCAACCCAAGCCACTTCAGGGTGTGTGTAAATCACTGATGGTACACAATTGTAGTCAATGTGCACAGCACCACCAGCCATTCCTTCAACACAGATAATGCCTTCATCCTCTGCTTTGTGAGCCAGCATTGGACCAGCCACTACATCACCAATAGCATAGATACTGCAATAGAAATCAAAAGAAACAGTGGACTTCTGAAATCAGATACTCATCTTTACTTATGCCATGTTCACAAAATTAAGAGTTTCTAATAATAAGTCACCAAAAACATATTAAATACAGCTCTTTAAATATTTGAGTTTGGGTTCTAATCTTGGGTAATAAAAAAATTCAATTAATTATTTTGCTTTCACATATTTATTTACTATTTTCCCCAAAGCCAATGCATTTTTTAAGCATGACAGAAGACATTTTCAAAGTAGTGTTTGACATAAACTTCAAAATTATTGAAAATGCAGTAAACTATGCAACTTACTTCGGAATTTTAGTTTGGAATCTGGTATTGACTGGAATTCTACCTCTAGGATCTAGTTCAATGCCAAGTTCTTCTAGTCCCAAATTCTGAGTAAAAGGTCGTCGGCCAATGCAAACCAGGAGAACATCACAAGTGATAACTTCAGCTTTATCACCAGAAGCAGCTTCAATACTGGACAATGAACATGTTATAACTGTTAAACACACATCTGCATAAATACTTGATAGACTTCAAATTCTAAAGCCAGACATTTCTGAAGTATTAATGACCCTTTTAATAGTGTAAGTTAATGTTATTATAAATATAAACATAAGGGTCAGACAATGAAAAAATGTACATATTCTCGTGAGCTCTATCATTAAAATCCCACAAAAACAGGCAGTATAACACAGATTAAGAACATGGGTATTAGTGAGAAAGATCCAAGTACAAGTAGTGACTCTGTCACTCGATGTGTGACCTAAGGTGAGTTATTTCATTAAGTTATAAAAGTGTTTAATAAATAAGAATGCTAGGCACATAGTAAGCAATCTAACATTACTGATTTTCCCATATACATGTCTAAAAATACTGAATTCATTTTACTATCTTGGCTGGTATGGCTCAGCAGATTGAGCACTGGCCTGCAAACCAAAAGGTCTCTGGTTTGATTCCCAGTCAGGGCACATGCCTGGGTTGCGGGCCAGGTTCCCAGTTTGGAGGCGTATATAAGACAACCAATGTTTCTCTCGCACATCAATGTTTCACTCCACTTTCTCCCTTGCTTCCCCTCTCAAAAAATAAAAATAAAATCTTTTTAAAAAATTCATTTTATTGAATGCTGGGAGTTTAAATTTTTCTGAATGCATACTATTGAAAAGTACATTACAATCAGAACACTGGATTAATTTTTCCAGCATCAACTTAATTATGAGTTTTAATAGACTAATTTGATAAGCAATACTGAATAATACTAAGGAATAAAATGGTCTTAAATTATAAAATAATCTGAAATTATAAAATATTGAATTCTGAAATATTGAAGCTTTTTCTTAAAGAAAAAGACAAGGGTACCATTATCAAAATCAAATATAGGATACTTACGAAACATCAATTTTTCCATCTGACTTCCTGGTAGCACCAGTAACTTTTGTATTCAATTTAAATTTAAATCCTTGCTTTTGAAGGATGCGTTGAAAGGTTTTAGATATCTCCATATCAATTCCAATTCCACCAACATGACCCAAAAATTCAACTGCTGTCACATCTGCCCCAAGTCTTTGCCAAACTGAACCCTGCAAATAACATTTTTTTAAAAATCATAAAAATAAAGGTTCTCATAGCAAATGTTCGCTGAGTTATCTTAAATAGTTTATTTTCCTTTGTTAATATGCTTTTATTAGAGGGTCTGAGGTTTAAAATCAACACTGGGACAAATATAACTTTATATATTTATTCACTCTATTCATTCAACATTTATTGAGTACCTACTATAGGCTAGGCACCATTTGAGGTGCTAGGCATACCAGAAACCTTATATCCTGGTAGAGGAGACAAGTAAAATTCACAAAGAGGTCAGTAAAGTACTATGAGAAAAAAAACAAACAAGTAAACAGAGCTAGGACTACTGAAAGGAAAGGAATTGTAATTTTAAATAGCATGACTGGGGAAGGCTTCACTGTCAGTGATATTTACACAAGGACTGGAAGAGAGGGAAGGAACTATACAGGTAACTAATGTAAAAGAGGAACAAGTGGGAAGGAAGGTCCTGAGGGGTAAGAAGTAGAATCTTACTGCTACTAATTATTAATGCTTACAAAATACTAAACTGGCTTATTTTATTTTGTCAACAGAAAAATATTTACTTTTTCATTCAATTATAATTTAAACTGAATGCTGATTTTTAAACATTTTAACAATTGTAACTTCTAAATACTTGCACGTGAAATAGGCAAGAAGACATAAGTTACAAGCATATACAAAAATGAACTCAAAATTCATCATGGACCCAAATGTAAAACAAAAACTATAGAACTTCCAGAAGAAAACATAGGAGACAATCTTAGTGACCTTGAATGATACAAAGGTTTCTTAGCTACAACACCAAAAGCAAAATCCATAAAAGGGGAAAAAAAAGTATATAAATGAAACCTCATCAAAATTGAAAACTCTTCGAAAGACAGTAACACAAAAAGAGGGCAATGACGTCAGCATCACAGAGTGAGAAGACCTCTTGATTTTTCCCCTTAAAATGACAAGCTGGATAACTATCAATTCAATAAATGATTCCCTGCTCCACACAAACACGTCTGAGACATCCATGCATGAAGTCATCTGTAGGTGGATGTATCAGAACAAGCATGGGAGGCAGGAGGGGAAAAGAACAGAGATGAGGCTGTAGATGCAGTCTAGCACCTACCACAGTCCCCAATGACGCAGTAGCAGGGAAGGAGTCAGGCTGAACCCCTAACACAGTAATCCATAGGGCTAGAGGGGCAGAAGCATCATTCTGGCCTATTGGTCAGCACCAACTGCCGTTAAACCCAGTGACAAGGGTGGGAATACACAGCACCACAGCATAGCGGTGTGGCAGCTGTGGAGTAGTAGCCACCATTACTATCAAGGCAAAGCTACCGACTTGTAAGCCCTCTTCCCCCTCCCCCACCCATCATGGCAGAACCCAATAGAGGCAGAAGAGATGCCTCAGAAAGCACACGTTGGTTGGCAGCCTCTGGTTACGTGGAGCCAGTGCTGGGAACTCAGACCTGTAGCCCCATCACCGGCCATATCCCACCATAGGGATGGTACCCTAAGACTGAGGCGATTTGGACACAGAGAGAGCATGCCCACCCCCACATGTAACATGAGGCATTTTTCTAGACTGATGCCACACCAACTACAGATCTCAGAGATGCCAGTAGTGCAAGTAAGAAAAAAATTAAAACTTGCACTATAGCACCATCTACTGGAGAACAAGACAGACATCTACCTAACCTGCTATTGTTAAGAACAGAACAGCACCTAAAAGAAAAATTCACTACCTCAAATGACCAGGCAGAGAAAACAATCCATCAAGTACCATAAATAACCAAGATTACAGAGGAGCTCAGAATGAAAATGAAAGTATCCAGAAACCAAACTCAAAGACATGGAAGAAAGTGATTTAAATGACATCTCTGTCACTTAAATGATTGTAGTTATAAAAGATAATCAGTAAGATACAAGAAAACACAGAAAAACATTTCAATGAGCTCAGGAATAAAACCGATAAAGCAAAGGAGTACTTAAATAAGAGATTGAAACTATTAAGAAAAGGTCAACAGAAATTCTGGAGCTGAAGAACACATTAGATAGCCTGGGAAACAACAGACCAGATGGAAGAGATAATTAGCAAACTTGAAGACAGAAATCTAAAAGTGACTCAGGTGAAAGAAGAAAGAGAAGTTAAAAAAAAAAAATGAAAGAACAATGCTAGAACTATCTGACTTCATTGGAAAGATCAATGTAAGAATAACAGGTATACCAAAAGAACAGAGGGAGAAGGAAACAACCTATTCAAACAAAAATCGATAACTCCCCAAACCTATGGAAAGAGCTGGACCCTTGAATTCAATAAGCTAACAGAACACTCAATTATCTCAATGCAAAAAGACCTTCCCCAAGACACATATAAAAATGTCAAAAGTTAATGACAGTGCTTGCTTCAGCAGCCCACATACTAAAATTAGAACGATGCAAAGGTTAGCATGGCCCACAGACAAGGATTAACATGCAAATTCATGAAGCATTCTGCATATTTGAGTAGGAGGGGCAGAGATGGGAAGCCAGGGTGGAGAGGACACAGTGTGGCAGAGGCGAGGCTGCTATGGCAGTAGCAAGGCAGTGACTGCGGGCGGCAGAACAAATGGTCCCACATCCACATGTGGTGGATGAAAGCTGGGAGGGAACCCCGGGGAGCACTCCCAGCCCCAGGCTAGACCACGCAACTCACAGTTCTAGTGCCAGGAAAATAAAACGTCATAGCTTCTGGCTGTGAAAACCAGTGGGAATTGAGGTAGCGGAAGAAACTGCCCATCTCCCAGGAGAGTTAGTTTAAAGGACCCCCACGGTCCTAAAATATACACAAACCCACCCACTCTGGGAACTAACATCAGGGCAACAGCTAGAGGGGCGCCAGTTACATACGGGAAGAGGGTAACGTGACTGGAAAAGGGGCGTGTGCCAAGCAAGCAATATTGTTCCCTCTCTTACCCTTCCCACACACACAGCACCACAAAGAGGTGAATCGGGTCGCCCCACACTGACAAATACCTAAAGCTCAACCCCTAACACCATTACAGGTGCAGCGGCTCTACCTAATACACAGAAGCAAACACAGGGAGCCTGTCAAATTGAGGAGACAAAGAGGTATGGCCTAAATAAAAGAACAGATCAAAACACCAGAAAAAGAACTAAGCGAAATGGAGACAATCAGATGCAGAGTTCAAAACACTAGTGATAATGCTTCTCAACTGCACATGGAACAGAGGGGCACAAAACTGATCTCAATACATTTAAGAATACTAAAATCATGCCAAGCATATTTTCTGACCACAACATTATTAAACTGGAAATTAACTACAAGAAGAAAGCCGAGAAAACCACAAAATGTGGATATTAAACAACATGCCACTGAACAGCTATTGGGTCAAAGAAAAAATAAAAGATGAGATCAAAGGTTACAAAGACAAGCCCTGGCTGGAGTGGCTCAGTGAACTGAGCGTCAGCCTGCGAGCTAAGTGTCACTGGTTCAATTCCCAGTCAGGGCACATGACTAGGTTGCACGTCAGGTCCCCAGCTGGGGGCTCAAACAATGTAACATTTCACCTTAAAGAACTAAAAAAAGAACAATAAAAGAACCTGAAGATCAGTAGAAGGAAGAAAGTAATAAAAATTAAGAGTGGAAATAAATGAAATAGGGAACAAAAAAGACAAGAGAAAAAAATTAAGGCAACAAAGAGCTGGTTCTCTGAAAAGATAAAATAAAATTGACAAATTTCTGGATAGACCCACTAAGCAAAAAAGAGAAAAGATTCAAAATCAGAAATAAAAGATAAGTTACAATGAATACAATAGAAATATAAAGGATTATACAATATTACTATGAGAAGCTATACACCACAAAATTCAATAATCTAGAAGAAATGAACAAATTCTTAGAAATATACAACCTTCCTGGACTGAACCATGAAGCAGTGGAAAACCTAACAAACCAATCACTAGTAAAAAAACAGAAATAACAATCAAAAACCTCCCGCAAAACAAAAGTCCAGGACCAGATAGCTTCACTGGTGAATTCTACCAAACATTCAAAGCTTTAATACCTAATACTTGCCAAACTTTTCCAAAACATTAAAAAAGGAATACTATCTAACTCATTTTAGGAGGCTAACATTACTCTGCTAACAAAACCAAAAGAGAACAATAATAACAACAAAAAGTTAATGTATCTGTGATGAACACAGATGCAAAAATCCTAAACAAAATACTAGCAAATTGAACATAGTACACTAAGAGCTGCAAGGATGGTTCAACATACATAAATCAATCTGATATACCACATTAACAAAATATAAAAATCGTATGATCATATCAATAAAGAAAAGCTTTGACAAAATACAGCATCTATTTATGATTAAAACACTCAATAAAATGGGCATAGAAGGAAAATACCTGAACATAATACAGCCATATATGCCAAACCCTCAGCTCATATACTCAGTGGTGAAATATGAAAGCTTTTCCTCTAAGACTAAGAACAAGACAAGAATGCCCACTCTCACCACTGGTTTTCAACAGAGTACTGGAAGTCAAGAAATAAAAGGTATACAAATTGGGAACAAAGAAGTAAAACTGTCACTATTTGCATATAACATGATTCTATATGAAGAAAACCCTAAATACTCCACCAAAACACTATTAGATACAATAATCAAATTTAGGAGTGACAAGATACAAAATCAATGCACAAAAATCTGTCACACTTCTATATACTAACAATGAAATATTAGAAAAAGAAATGAAGAAAAGAATTCCATTTACAATTGCAACAAAAAGGATAAATTACCTGGGAATAAACTTAAAGGAAGTGAAGGACCTATATGCTGAAAACTGTAAGACACTGCTGAAAGAAACTGAAAACACAGAGATGAAAAAATATTTCATGTTCATGGATTGGAAGAATTAACATTATAAAGAAGGCTATATTACCTAATGCAATATACAGATTAAATGCAAACACCATCAAAATCCCAATGGCATTTTTCACAGAAATAGAACAAAAGTTATCAAATTTGTATGGAAACATGAAAGACCCCAAACAGCCAAAGCAATCCCTGAAAAAAAAGAACAAAGCCAGAGGTATCACACTCCCCGACTTCAAAGTACACTACAAAACTACAATAATCAAAATACTGTATGTTGGAAAAAAACAGACACAGACCAATGGAACAGAAATAAACTCACACATATATGGACAACTAATTTTCACGGGAAGGGATAAAAAGGGAAAAGGGGGTCAAATGTATGGTTACAAAAGGAGATAAGATTATGGGTGAACACACAATGGAGTACACAGATGTATTATAAAGCTGACCATCTGAAATTTATATATCATTATTAACCAATGTTACTCCAATAAATATAAAATAAATTTAAAAAGAAAAAAGAACACAAAAAGAAAAGCCACAATTGGGAAAAATTATTTGCAAAACATCTTTTGAAAAAGGATTTATATTCAGATTACAAAAGTCTCAAAACCAAGCAACAAAATTAAAAAACCCAATTTAAAAAGTCAAAATATTTACACTGTCACTTCAGCAAAGAACATAAAAAGACAGCAAATGAGTATATAAAGAGATGCTCAACATTATAAGTCACTAGAAAATATGGACCACATTCCTTAGGTTAACATGCTTCCCAAATTTATGAATTACACAAAGCAAGAAAAATCAGGTAAGTTTAAGAATGACAGAATCAAGAAGAGAAATAGATTGAAATAATGGGTGCAAGTGAAGATTAAATTGAAGAGAAATTATAGTTTCAAAATCCTTTATTTAGGTTTAAAAAAATCAGAATTTCTCAAGCAAAGGATGTAAGGTTCTCAGCTGACAACAACTTTAAAAATAAACAAACTGATCTGAGAGCATTATATTAAAAGATGTTCTCTCCAAAATCCAGATTATCCTTAGTTTTAAACACCATTTACAAGTGATCCTGTCAGACCAGACTGGATCAAAAGGATGATGACAAAATAATGGATCTAGTATCTATAGGACTCAATGAGAAGTATTAATAAAAGCAATGGAGATTCACATATGAATAAAACTCAGTCCCTGCCTTCAAAGAGTTTATGGTTCTGTAGTAGAGACAGAAATAAACAAACACTGCAATATATTTTTATTAAATGATAAGATGTACATTTTATACTGACTCAAAAAAATACTTGAGTTTCAAAACAAAGAAGTCTTCACCAAAAAGTAACTTCTAAGCTGACTGTTTAAAGTTATACCAACAAATGTTGAATAATAACAATAAAAGCTAGTATGTGAGTACTTATTATATGTCATTGACTATGCTAGATCAGAGAAGGAAAACTCTGACTCCAAAAAACCTCCGCTGCCTTGCGGCATACCTCTTCTGGGGAAAGGCTAAGGGAGTAAACCCCGACAGAAAATCCGGAGCCGGAGTCCCTAAGGCGGTTTGATGTTGTAGTCAACACCGGCAACTCCTGCGGCGCACCTGAAGCCAAGCTGTATTGACTCCGTCTTTCCCTTGGACCCTTCAGCTGCGAAGAGAGGGGGGGTCTGCTGCATGGGCAACAGCAGACCCTCCATATCACCCTGCCCAAGCTCTGTAGCTTCAGCTTCACTGGAGAGGACACTCCAGCGTCATCGCAAGATGTCGATTCAACACAGGAGGAGACAGATACCGTGTCACTCCCGAGTCGGACTGCACAGCCATTCTCGGCGGTGCAGATAGACTCTTAAGAAGCTACACCATCGTCTCTGGAGATGGACGGCTGCCGACGACGACTATGCTAGATGCTAAAGACACAGTAAATAAAACCACCATGATTTAATGAAAGAGAGACAAGTGAACAAGTAATATCAAGAAAGTGAGAACATATTGTAACAAGAAGTACAAGGTGTGATGGAACACTCAGCAAGAGTACTCAAGGGCACCTAGAATAGTCAGGAAAGAACTCATTCGAGTGCAGAGACTAGAGGAAAGAAATATTCCAAACAGAAGGCCCACAGATAAAAGAAAGCACAGCTTATTCAGCGACTGATATTTGAATATACCTAGAACATAGTTTGAGAAGGAGAAGGGCTAGCAATGAGGCTGGAGATTTGAGCCTGTACCCCGTCATGCTGACCTTTAACCAGCATTAAGGAGTTTGGATTTATCCTAACAGCTATAGCGAGTCAAGAAAGGGTTTTTAGCAGGAAAGGGATGTGATTACGTTTACATTACAGAAAGATCACTCCAGCAACTCTGGGGAATATAGATTAGTAAAAGTTTAAAGAAGCTAGAGAGACCTAGGGCAAGACATGATGCTGGCCTGAACATGGAGCCAAGTAGGTACATGAGAAGAGGATATACTGTAGTCAAGATATCTATATCAGGTGGTATCACATTAGGAGCCAGTAACTGGCTCAATATGGAGCACGAAGACATGGAATAAGTCATGTAATTCCCAAACTTCATGCTCAGACCTCCAGGTAGATGGCAGTACCACTCACTAAGATGGGAAATGTTAGAAAAAAATTGGTTTGGCTTTGTTTATTGTGTGGTGGAGGACGGAGGAGGGGAAGGTAAAGGTTAAGTTATACATTTACAGAAATGAGGACAAGGGAGACCTAAAAGTAGAGAGATGCTGATAGTCATTCAGATATAAAATTCAGAGGCAAGGAGAAAGAATTAGGTTGCAAATATTTACAAGTCCTTAGGTAATTCAGATAGGAGTGAAGAAAATACTCTATGGAAAGACAAAAAGGGTCTGGGATATAATCCTGAGACAGAATCTAGAGTAATACTAACAATTAAAGGGAAGGCCAAGGAAGGAAAACATGCATAGGAAATAGAGAAGCTAGCCCAAAGGTGAGAGAGAAAATCAACAGAGTATGTAATCAGAGATGAGTTCCAAAGGCAAGAAAATCAGCAGTGCTGATTGCTACCAAGTAAAGCAGTGAAGAAAATGGTCCGCTGGACGAAGAGATCCATTCATGTCCTATCAAGAACAATTTGAAGGCACAAGAAGCCACTGACTTGAGGAGTGAGTGGGAGTTTGTGCAATACATCTGGACTGTTTGGTTGTGAAAAGAAGGTGAGAGGGAATTTAATAACTTAAGGAGGAGTGGGATCAAGGGAAGGCTTATTTATGTGTACACAGCCTGTGTCTCTGAGTGCAGATGCCTCTGAGCATGTGTGAATGGCACACAGGTGACCAGAGGCTTGCTTGAATGTAAATGAGGAGGGCCCTGGCTGATTAGAGCATGTCCTGTACACCAAAAAGGTTGCGGGTTTGGTCCCTTGTCTGGGCGCATACAAGAGGCAACCAATCAATGTTTCGCTCTCATATTGGTGTTTCTCTCTCTCCTCCCTCCCTCTTTAAAAACATCAATAAATATCCTCAGGTGAGGATTAAAAAAATGTAAATGAGAAGGAAACAAAAGTAGGGGAGAGTTTGAAGACTAAAAAAATGCAAAAACAAAAATCACAAAGCCAAGATCCTGAGAAGGCAGGAGACAAGGCAATACTAAGTAGAGGTGAAGGGCTCCATCTTAGGGAAAAATAGTTTTCCAGTTACAGAAGAGAAGATCAAGAGAATGGGTGTAACAACATTTTCAAATCTGGGGCATCAAATTGAGGGGGTTTTCATCTGGTGGTTTCTCTTTTATGTGATAGCAGACAAGGTCATCTACAGGCAGGGGAAGACAGTGTACTGGCAGAGGTTAGAGACAAATAGGAAATGAAACAGCCATTACAGACACAACAAGAGTGTACCAACTAGGGAAATAATCGGATTGTTAGCAGGCTGTGGTTCCTGTTGAGATTTATGACCAAGAATTTATACAGGCATTAATCTGCAGGGTGTATGTTTTTCTCCTGGTGTAGTCACTAGCCTGGATATACCATAAAGAAGGCAGGATCTGAGTTTTGTCAAGCCGGTATTGACAGCAAGGCAAGGGACTCAAAGAAGCCCTGTAAGACAGCCGTTAAACTGATGGGCTATAGAATCTAAATTGAACTGGAAAGCAGTCAAGACAGGAAAGAGAAGAGAGCAAAAACAAAGAAGGATCTATGGACTAGAATACTTGATTAAAAAGTCTGTTACTAGGAATAACTGAATAAGAGAGGAAAGGAGGTTATGGTTAGAGAATAAAATGTCTAAATTTGTCTTTTTAGAAGTACAGCAATTCTTGGTGATTATAAGATAAAATGGCCCTGGGAAAGGATAACTGAAATTGAGAGAAAAATACAGGAAAGTTGCCAGATGGACAAGAAGGAAGAACAAGCAGCGAGATTTATGAAACAGCAGGATTCAGAGAACTGTAAACAGCTTGACATTTCTAATACCTAAATTAGAGGGACTGAAGTGAGGATGGAGAGGACGGGAAGAGCCAGATTATGTAAGTAAGAGTCTATCTGAAATGCAATTTGCTCAGAATGAAGGCTGCCTTCTAAAGGGCTAAAGGACCTGAGGGGCTTTCAGATATAAAAAGTTGAAGGACTGTCAAAAAAAAATTTTTTTTAATCAAGTTCTAGAGAACAAGAAGAGTGGAAGATAAAAGGAAACAAATTTCAAAATAAAAGACAATGTCCTAATGACTGATTACATAAATCAGTTGTCTTGAAAACTCTTGACTACTGTAAGTATTTAAGCAAAACACAATGCTGCTCTGCCTGTGACATTATACAGTCAAATAGGGGACCATTAAGTCACTTCCAACCCCATGGAGATAATAAGAGACAGAAAAGATATCACTTACCAATTCTACACCTATTACTCCTGCACCAATGACAACCATCTTTTCTGGAACTTTTTTTAAAGATAAAGCACCTGTAGATGACACTATTGTATCTTCATCAATCTAGTAAATAAAAAGGACACAATCAAATTTAGAAAAACCTACTGATTTATAAACCGTATTCTCACTCAGTATAATCACTAAAAAAACTAAGTCATTTATTTGTTTTGAGGTACCTATGTCTTCTATCCATATACTCAATTAAAAATTAAAATACCTAAAATTTTATCATTCACCATATCAAAACAAAGTGGTCAATTTTAACTTCCTATTAAGTTGAAATATATCTTAATGTAAAGTGTTCTATTTCTGGTCAAAACCATTAGAGAATAAAGACAGGCGACTTCCCAAAGTTGAATGACTGTCAACATTAACAGTATTTTAGTAAGAAAGCTCTCAGAGTTCATAAAGAGCATGAATAAAGTGGTTTATAATATGTACTGGGTTGGTGAAAAAGCCCGTTACTTTGTTTCCATATACTTTATTTAAGATATACTTTTCATTTTCACCAATAACTATTGATTTGGATATTTTAAGTATGTCCACTATCTCCCACTATTGGCTTCTAGCGGGTGGAGGCCAGGGGTGCTGCTAAACATCTTCCAAGGCATAAGACAGCCCCACAGCAAAGAAATATTTGGCCAAAATGTCAATAGTACCAAGAAACTTCGCAAACCACTTTTGACACGTTCAATCAGTTATAGCACCTTCTCTATACACTGCATAAATCTTTTTTTGCTTTTCAGTTACATTTTCACCTTTCTTGAAATAATAACGAATACGTCAAAAAATGTTGCATATTTTCTTTCATCTTCATTAAAATGGCTGCACAAAAGTTCATCAATTTTGTTAATTTTTTTCTAAAATGCATGCTGATATGACAGTTATCTCAATACAATCTAACAAAATTGTTTCAAAAGAAGTTAAAAACAACTAAGTACTACTAGAGCTACTGTAAAGAAAAAATGTTAACAGACGTTTTGGACAACCCAATACTTCTATAAAAAGGTTTTAACCATTGTAAAAAGCATAAATACCGTGATTCCAGGAAAAGGAGTAACTTCTGAACCTGTAGCTATAAGAATGTTCTTTGTATCAATAACTTGAGTGCTGCCATCAGCTTTTGTAGCGGTGACCTGATTTTTGCCAGTTATCTTTCCATAACCATTTACATGGACAACCTTTATAAAATACAGAAATTCACATATTTAAAATAAAGTTTTTTACAAACATGATTAACAGCAAAAATTACTCTATTAAATAATTCATCCAATACAAAATGCTTCCTTACTTGATAATGTTATATATATATATGTATGTGTATATATACTTATATCTATGTCAGAGAAATCTATTTCAGGTTAGCATACTGTTTTAAATTAAGTAACTATTACCCAGCAGCCAAGTTTTAACAGCATCACTCTATTAGCATAAAGCAATGTTTAATGTGTATATAAAATAAAGCAAAAATATGAACATTAAACACACTGACCTTATTCTGTTTGAATAAGTGGGCAATTCCACCTGTTAAAGCTTTTACTGCACTACTCTTCTGCTCCATCATCTTCTCTAAATTCAAGCGAACTTCAGACACTGTAATTTGTTAAATAAATCTTTAGTACTTAATTAAATTCTTGAAGCAATGTATGATACTTTTTACTAATCAAGGTCTAGAAAATTTCAGCCTAATCCTTACAGAACTGCATATAAGGCCATATTAACATTTTTAAATTTAATAACTGATATAATAATCCCAGCTGGCAAAAGGCCAACAACATCACATCATAGTAACATAACCTATTGATCACTATAAAAAAATCCACCTTTGGGAAAAATGCAGTCCAAAATAAAACATGATACCCCACTGTGACAACATATTCTCCAAACACCTTATGATGATCATAAGTCTGGAGGAGATTTAAGTAGAAATGGCAAAGTAAAACATCACCTGAAATTTTAAATAAAAGAAAATGCTAAATTTCATGAAACAAAAACTAATAAAAACACACATGAGAAAATTTCAAATACAGAAGCATAGAGTTTAATCATTCATTTAACTCAGAAGAGAACTCTGAAGCAACAATATAAGAAGATAAACTTAAGGCATAGAACATTAGAAGGGTATTTTAGAAATCAGCTCACACAAACGAAAACACCTTAAGAGATAAGAAAGCAAAGATCCTGAGAGATTTGATTTACCTAAGGTCACAGAGCTAGAACATGAACTGTTGCCTACATGCAGGTCTCTTGACTAAGTCTGTCTCTTCTTTCCTTAGTAGGTAAAGAAAATGGGTTTTCATTCCACTCTTCATCTAGTTTAATACAGTATTTGCTTTAGTATATATAAATCACCTGTATGTCCAAGGGACAGCCTACATTATAGCCCATTCTTTCGGAAACCTACTGCTACAAAGAAACAAATGAAGAAAAAAATAGCTTTCCAATGTGTTTAAAGCCCTTTCCAGAACAGACTACCTTTCTGCATGAATCTGTCAACAACAATCGTTAAAGAGAAAGAATGAAATAACAGCCCAAAAAGAACTGCAGAAGGCATGACAAACCAAATTAAAATGTTACGAAATGTCCTTTTCCATTACACTACATCCCTGCCTCTCTCCTCTGCTCTTTCTACTGCCAACAACTTAGGTAAGGTTCCTTCCTTTATCAGCCCATACCACTCAGGAATCCAGCAGCCACCCCAGTGATTTCCAGGTTTCAGGAAAATGAAAACTGTCTGCCTCTACCCCCTGCCTCCCCCCACCCCCCTCCCGCCCCCCAAAGACTACATGCAAAAGCTGACAAAGGAACAGAAGATGTCATGGTAGAAATCTGGATTAAGCCTTCTTTCTTAAATAAATCTCTATATTTAAAGGTCTTTCTTACTCTTCCCTCAGTAAATATTACACATATATCAGACACAAGTCTTTAGCCAGAAAAATCAAGTCAAGTATGGCTGGTCATATCACTAAATATGGAAAGTATACTTACTTTCAATTCCCCTGGATGCAAAATCTTTTCCATGGGCCATATGGTAATAATGAGAGTTATTTAATAAAGCCTAAAGGAAATAAGATTATCAAATTTTCAAATGCAGACTATATGCAATCAAAAAACTTATGAAATGAACAGTCTGTACACAGAATAGTACATATGACTATACCAATACAATTTCTGTAATTAATAATGATGTAAAAAATGTTTAACAAATGAGAATAAAAAAATAAAACATCTTTACTTTCTTTAGAAGCAATGGCATTAACTACACATTTCAAGGTGGCAGGTGAAAAAGGTAGTCATGTATACTAAATACATAAAGTCCCTAAAAGAATTTACTATTATCTGTTTCAATGGTAAAGGAAAGCTAAAGAGGAAAAAAAAATAACATCAGAGTCTGCTTGAATGGAAATGCTACATATTCTCAGACAAGGAGGATATTTCAGGAATATATGGCTGACTGGTGACAGCTCTCTAAGTGTTACAAAGGGAAACCATGTTTTTAATCATCCATGGGTTATTTTTTAATAACTGCATTAGTTTAATATTATAGTCTAAATATATCCTTCTAGATGGTGGCCAATGGAAAAAAACCTCCACAGTGTACAAAAATGTATGCTCACCTTCGAAGGAATACAACCAACATTCAAGCATGTTCCACCAAGTGTTTCATTTTTCTCAACACAGACTGTCTACAACCAAAGAGAACATTATTTAACTGCATATAAGATGCCATGTTTCAGTTCATTAAAATTCCAAATATATATCTTCCTTCTACAAAACAAGCTACTCAAGCTGTGTTTTGAGGAAATATAATCCTTCATAATTTATCATTTGAATACCAATCTCAAGGTAACCCACCAAAAATGAATTATTCTAAGATATTTTTGTGTGTTGAACATTACCAAATACATGCTTTTAGCTATATTACTGTACCGTTCAAAGTGTGATTAGAAGCCAAAATGAAAAGTATTGGGGGAAGAGGAAAAAAAGTACTTCACTTTCCATTTCATGAAAATACTAAAGAACCTTCTCTTCATTAGTTTCAGGCTTAAATATATGTATAGGATTAAGAAATTATTTACCATTATTTAAGTATTTTGTGAATATGATCAATTCTCCCCAAATGAAAATGAGTAAAAACCTAGTTTTAGTCTAACCCTTACCTTGAAGCCTAACTGGGCAGCTTTAATAGCAGCAACATATCCTCCAGGACCAGAACCTACCACTGTGACATCTGCATCAACTACAAGAAAAGCAAATTGATATAAAACAGTAAATTGCTCAGTATTGATCAAAAATCAGTACATTTAAAAAAAAAAAAGCTACTATTTTATTCCTAGGTGCTTTGTTTCCTGGATGTTAACTGAAAAATGGCACAGATTTTTGTATTTCATTTTCCATTTGTTCATTATGGGATATGGAAATATTACTGAATTTTGTATCTACTGACCTTACTAAATTCCACGTAATTTTATTTAATGATAATGGACAGACATTTGGTAACACTGTAATACATACACCTATATAAAGGAAAGAACCAGAGTTTTGGAATCTGGCATACCTGGCTTTAAATCTCAGCTCTAACACTTATTAGTTGTGTAACCAAGTCACTTAACCTTTTTGTAATATAGAAATAATAGCACTGCCTTAAATGACTGCTGTTAGGATTAAATAAGGTAATACCTTAGTACTGTCAATAAACTTAAGACTGATTATCCCTTCTAGGTTCTTAACTTCTGAGATATCAGAGGAGGGACAATTAGCTTCTTTATAACACATGGGAAATATGTTTTGAACTTTATTTGAATACTGATAAATTTTATAGAGTTTAAGATAATAGGCTAACCAGAACATTCAATTAACTACTCTGGATATTATATAAACACAGCAGCCTTAAGGAATATGTCGGCAGCCGTCCATCTCGAGAGACGATGGTGTAGCTTCTTAAGACTCTATCTGCACCGCCGAGAATGGCTGTGCAGTCCGACTCGGGAGTGACACGGTATCTGTCTCCTCCCGTGTTGAATCGACATCTTGCGATGACGCTGGAGTGTCCTCTCCAGTGAAGCTGAAGCTACAGAGCTTGGGCAGGGTGATATGGAGGGTCTGCTGTTGCCCATGCAGCAGACCGCCCCTCTCTTCGCAGCTGAAGGGTCCAAGGGAAAGACAGAGTCAATACAGCTTGGCTTCAGGTGCGCCGCAGGAGTTGCCGGTGTTGACTACAACGTCAAACCGCCTTAGTGACTCCGGCTCCGGATTTTCTGTCGGGGTTTACTCCCTTAGCCTTTCCCCTGAAGAGGTATGCCACAAGGCAGCGGAGGTTTTTTGGAGTCAGAGTTTCCTTCTCTGATGTGCCCTGACTGGAAGATCGAACCAGCGACACTTAGCTCGCAGGCCGACGCTCAATCCACTGAGCCAAACCAGCCAGGACTCTTAAGGAATATAATTACAACAGAAATGTACAAAATAATTCCAATTATTCTCACTCTCCTCAATCCCCCTCCACTGTCCTTACAATCCAATTACAGTAGCATTTAATAATTTTTAACACTTTTTAAAAATAACACTCCTTCACGTATATTATCACGTTTGATTCTCAGACCTTCCTATGAGAAAAGTTAAGAATGGCATATGTCTAACATCTCACATATAAGAAATGCAGGTTCAGAGAAGTCAATTAACTTGCCCAAGGCCACGCAGCAAGCAGACAAAATTAAGCTTTTTGTCTCTACTTCCAGTGGTTTCCCATTAATCAATATACTAGTATTCCTTTCTTCAATTTCAACTACGAGAAAATTAAAATCCCCAAGAGCAATAATCAAGCTTTACTAGCTATCTGATGTTAGGTGAGTAATTAAACCAGCTTCACCTTTAGTTTCCTCATCTGCAAAACAAAGACCACAAAGTATCTTCCTCATAGGGTTGTAATACAGAATAAAATAATGTATGTAAACAGCTTAGTATATAGTACCTGGAAGATACATAAGTATTCTCTATATGGTAGTTATATTCTGACCTACAAAGATGACAATTTAAACTCTTATCATCCCATACCCAAAAAACACACAACCCTGTGGGGATGGGAATTCAAATAAACCTTTGCTGGCCTTGAACAGAAATAGAACTGTCTTGGAAGATAACTAAAAAGATATCCAACCCAATTATCCACAAAAATCTAAGAATATTTCTACTGAATAAATGAAAGTACTGATTCTCCTTGGTTAAATCAATTATAATTAGAATTATTCAATATAAGAACAAAATACAACTAGTCCAATACATGAAAAAAGTATTGCTTCAATTTTTACTGATTCATCTGTGCTTTTTGACGACACCACTTGGTTCACTAACTCGTGTTCAGAATTAAATATATAATAAAATATATTTATATTTTCCCCTTTACCTTTTTCACCCAGACCCGCAACCCCATCCCCCACCATCCAGTTCCTCCTACAGTGGTCAGTCTGTTCTCTATCTTTGAGACTATTTCGATTCTGTTAGTTTATTTTATTCATTAGATTCCAAATATGAGTGAAATCACATGGTACTTGTCTTTCTCTGACTGGTTTATTCACTTAGTTATGCAATCTCAAAGAGTAAGATTTCCTTCTTTTTTTACAGCTGTGTAGTATTCAAGTATACCACAACTTTTTTTATCCACTCATTTACTGGTGGATACGTGGGCTGCTTCCAAATCTTGGCTATTGTAAATAGTGCTGCAATGAACCTAGGGATGCATATATTCTTTCAAATTAGGATTTCAAGTTTCTTAGGATATATTCCTAGAAGTGGAATCACTGGGTTATAAGGCAGTTCCATTTTTTATTTTTTTGAGGTAACTCCATACTGCTTTCCACAGTAGCTGTACCAATCTGCATTCGCACCAACAGTGACGAGGGCTCCCTTTTCTTCACATGCATACCAACACTTGTTTGTTGATTTACTGATGACAGGCATTCTGACCAATGTGAGGTGATATCTCATTGTTGTTTTAATTTGCACTTATCTGATAGTAACACGGAGCATTTTTTCATATTTCCATTAGCCATCTGTATGTCTTCTTTGGAGAAGTGTCTATTCAGGTCCTTTGCCCATTTTTTAATTTGATTTTTTTTTGGTATTGAGTTTCATAAGTTCTTTATAAATTTTAGATATTAACTCCTTATCAAATGTTATCATTGGCAAGTATGTTCTCCCATTCAGTGGGCTGTCTTCATTTTGTTGATGGTTTCATTTGCTGTGCAAAAACTTTTTATTTGATATAGTTTCATTTATTTTTTCTTTTGGTTCCCTTTTCAAAGGAGGTATATCAGAAAACAATACTGCTATGAGATATGTCTGAGATTTTACTGCCCTGTGTTTTCTTCTAGGATTTTTATGGTTTCGAGTCTAACATTTAAGTCTTTAATCCATTTGAGTTCATTCTTGCATATGCTGTAAGTGGTCTAGTTTCATTTTTTTGTTGCACGTATCTGTCCAATTTTCCCAATTCCATTTAATGAATAGACTATCTTTACCCCATTTTGTGTTTTTGCCTCCTTTGTAAAATATTGATTGACCATAAAGGCATGGGTTTATTCCTGGCTCTCTATTCTGTTCCACTGATCTATAGCTGTTTTTACGCCAGTACCATGCTGTTCTGATCACTATGGCCTTGTAGTACAGTTTGGTATCAGGTAACGTGATTCCTCCAACTTTGTTCTTTCTCAAAATTGCTGCAATTATTCAGGGTCTTTTGTGGTTTCATATAAACTTTTGAAATATTTGTTCTAGTCTTGTGAAATACAACCTTGGTATCTTGATAGGAATTGTGTTGAATCTATAAACTGCTTTGGGTAGTATGGAAATTTTAATGATGTTAATTCTTCCTACCCATGAACATGGTATATGCTTCCACTTATTTGTATCCTCTTCCATTTCTTTCTTTAGTGTCTCACATTTTTCTGAGTACAGGTCTTTTACATCCATGGTTAAATTTATTCCTAGGTATTTTATTCTTTTTGAAGCAACTGTGAATGAAATTGTCTTTTTGGTTTCTCTTTCTGATAGCCCATTTTTGGTGTATAAAAATGCAACTGATTTCTGAATATTTATTTTGTATCCTGCTACTTTATTGAATTCATTTATCGCTTCTAGTAGTTTTTTGGTGGAGTCTTTGGGGTTCTCTACATAGAGTATCATGTCATCTGCAAATAATGACATTTTTACTTCTTCATTTCCATATTTTCAAATCATGAACCAAATGATGACCTAAAGAATATCCCCTAATTTGGGTTCTAATTCTTAATTTCACAGTAATGTAAATAAAAACTACAAAAACAAGTTTCTTTTCTGAGTGTTTTAAGATATTTTCTAATTATAATATATAGAGGTTTATATAATAAACTTAAACATATAAAAGCTAAAGAGAAAACTAGAGTTTTATTTCCCAATTCACTATGTGATCTTAGAACTTTTTCTTTTTTTATTGATTGATTTTATAAAGAGGAAGTGGGGGGGGAACATCTATTTATTTATGCATTCATTGGTTGCTTCTTGTATGTCTCCTGACTGGAAATTGAACCCTCAACCTTGGCACATCAGGACAATACTCTAACCCACTGGACTACTCAGCCAGGGCAAAATTTTTAACTACAACAAATACCAAAAACTCAAAACTCAAAACAGTTTACTACTCACTGAATGTACCATTCCATCAGAATACTGCTAAAGCAATAGGAAACACAAAAATGAAGGGAAAATAGAAGAGTCTTTATCTAAAGATTTGTAAGCTGAGAATACAGGAAGGTATGATCCAGTGACAAACCTTCAAGAATAAGCCAATATTCAGGGAAAGTATACTGATGTCTGCCATTCACTTTGAAATGCACCAAAAAAGTAAGATGGACTGATGGATAAACTGATGGGCAGATGTGACAATGTAAGTACAGTAAAATTTCTACTTTTCTAATGTTTGTAGTTTTTCATAATAAAATATTGGGAAAAACCAAACCAGCTAGCTATCCACCTGTACCAAAGGTGCATACAAATGAAAGTTTACAATACACAATTCTAATTTACCATCTCCTTGTCAATAAGTATTTCTCAGTTTGGTTCCCATATATCGTTTTAAAAATATGGATATAGAAATGCAGTTAAATGAAATACATTAAGGAATACTTGATGTAAAATTTTTAAAAATCAGCATCGGCTTTTAAAAGCAAAAAGAAAAACTGAAAAGAATATACAAACTGATAGCGGGAGAGAAAGATGACTAAGTCAGCAAAAATGGCAAGACAGCTGGACAGCAACCTGCATATCAGGTGGCAGTGAAATACCAGAAGACTGATACTTCAAAAAATGATAAAATGAGAAGTGACTGACTTTAGAAACGTGGCAGTTAATGCCATAAAATGAACTGCAAGAGAAAAAGCAGGAAAGTGCTCTACAAATTATTACACAAATGTTACTTATATCACTTTGAGAAAAAGATACATTATTAAGGTTACCATTGAAATAAAGGTGTCAGGTTACAAATAAACTGTAATCATCAACAAATTACAAGAGATATATTAATAAATCAGTCTGCAATAATATCTACCACATGTGCCAGGCAGTGAGCTAAATGCTTCATGTTGTCTTATTTAGGCCTCATTACATCTCTATCACATAGTTATTACCTCCATTTAACAGGGAGAAAATAAGGCTGAGAGAAACTAACTTGCATGAGGTTGCACAACTAGTAAGTGATCTAGCCAGGATTCAAACTAGGTTCTTTAGATTCTGAAGCCTAAACCATATGCTCTCATGCCTTCCAAAACACTAAGATACTATCATAATTTCCTGGGCAATCAGGAACTCAAACTAAAATAACAAGAACCTCTTTCATTTTCAGAATGAAATCAATAAATATTTATAAATGCATACCCTATGTGGAAAACATCACTACCTTCAATATTCTTTCATTATATTTAGGGAAGACAGGCACATATCAAAATGCAGTTAACTCAAAATTATTTTTAAAAAGAAAACAGGAATATGAAGAGGTATCATAAGGCAGCAATCATTAATTACCAAGTTCCCTAAATGAGTATAAAGCTACTTTGTAAGGTTTATTTGTTGATGTTTTGTTGCAGAGTAAATGTTGCTGTTTTTAAGTTATCAATGCCCTTAATCTTCTGTTTATTTCAGTGACCTTCTTCCACATACTTATCACCACCGAAAATTGCTCTGCCTCTAAAATCCTGAATTCTAATACTTGATTTTCTGATCATAACCCTCCAACTTCCTAGCCCATAAGGGGAAATATAGTAAAAGAAAAAAGAATTTCAAGTAATACAAACCTGAGTTCAAATATGAGGTCTACCGTCTCTTAATTTCTTGGGCAAATCATTTAATCTCTCTAGGCTTTGATGTAATATAGGGATAACAGTGACAGTTAATATCTACATCTCAGGGTTGTGAGGTTGGAGATAATGCACGTCAAGGCCCTGGGAGGATGCCGGGTGCTTATTAAGCACTCAATAAATGTTTCTTCCCTCCTCAAATCCACCTTAGTCTTGGAGCTGCCAGTCTCATTCCTACCCTCCACAACACCCTACACACTGCTATGCCAGTGTTACTCCCACTAAAACCCAATTCGGACCTTATTCTCTTACTTTTCACTGGTTTCCCTGTCTCTTGTTGGATAAAATACAAGTTCCTAAATACAGCATCAAACCCTCTTCAGTAACTATTTCTCCAGCCTCATCTCCCACCACATTCTGTTTATCCACTAATACCATGCAGTTTAAGCTTCAGCAACAGTGAATTACTGTTAGCTTATACCCACAGAATTGCACTGGTCTACCTATGTACATTCTGTTCTATCATGACAGCATACATTTCACATTACAAGCACTACTCTAAGCTCTTGGGCTACTTATAAATGACATAGGCCTGGTTCTTATAGTCTGAGAGAAAGAAAACAAATTACAATAAAGACTCCAATCTGAAACCAGAATGATCTTTAAAAACAAATCTAATCATATTATACCCTTGCTTAAAACACTTCAATGACTTCCAACTACCCTTAAAACAGTGTTAGGGTCTTTCCTAATTTGGAGAAGTCAACTCACAATCTTCAACAGATTTCAGCCCCAGTGGATCTTTTCACGCACTATGCTCCTTCTCATTCAAAATATTCTAACATGCTGTGCCTTCTTCCTGAACACCTCCACCCATACCCACCACCACTCCCTTTTCAGATAGCAAAATCATTTCCTTAGGAAAGAATTCTGTGAACATTCCCAACCTGTATGTAGACTTCATAGCTCCCTATGCTTAGCCCGTGGAATTGCCTTTTTGCAATTCCTTAAGCTTCACAATCGATTTTTAACATCAGACCCTTCTCACTAATGCTTTTCCTTTGCCTGAAATAACCTTCTCACTCCCTCACTTCACTCAGGACTTGTCAGACATGCCTACTGAGAAAAGCCCTGACACCCTATCTAAAATAATTGATTTTCCTTCCCATTACCTGCTTTAATTTTCCATCGTAACCCAAAATATTTACGTGTTACTTGTGTATTATTTGTCTTTTATGGAACTAGACCATAAATTCCATAAGAATAGGACTTTGCTTTGTTCACTGCCTAGAACACACTAGGTCCTCAATAAACTCTTAAGTGAATAAATACATGAACAACTTTGAAAGGAGACTGTTTTACTAAGTACTCACTTGGTTGATCTGCATAAGTTCTCAGAGGCACTGCAGAAACTCCCTTTATGCCATGAGATATTTGACTGTAATGGCCTCTCTGGAAGAAAAAAAGAAAATGGCCCTATTATGTAAACAAAGAACTGCTGAAGGTCCCATGAAAGCATAATGATTTTCGGCAAATGTATCAAACACTAATTACTGATGTATTTTCCATTGCCACCCAGAGGTTACAGAGAAATTTCTCCTCTTTCACAACAGCAATTATTTAAATTTTTCAACCTCAGCCTACCATATAATCTTTTTCTTTTAAATACTCAAACATCTCGTGTTTAACTTATAAAAAATGTTATTTGGTGGTGTTAATTTTTATTAAATTTTCAGAAAGCATGGCTAATTGTTAGTGCCAGGGATCATTTTAATGTCAAAAACAAAGTTCTTAAAAGTTCTAACCTAAGCATCTGAATAATCTACATTATGACAATCCTCTTACTACTAATTATTGTTCCCTAAGTCAAATCTACCATGTATGATCTATGAAGATGTTCCTGAATCATCAACTAGGAACAGAAAATTAGACAGTAATTTAGGAAAATGTAGTAGTATAGTCATATTCAAGAGCTACTGCAGCTTTACCAACTGCATCATAATCTCCACACAATCTCTAAATATGGATGACAACTATTTCTAGAACAGTGAGGTACAAAGAAACAAAGCAAATACCATCGATCGCACCAGGCAAATGAAGGCAGTAACAAAACCTACACTGATCTAGTAATGTTCCCTATTCCAAGGTAATTCTTGCACCTGTGGCCCGGAAGGTAGACCAAGGAGGCGCTGACTAAATGGCATTCCTGAGTTTTAGTCCGAGCTCTGGCCGTCACTGAATGTATGGCTTGCAGTATGCTACATCAACTTTCAGGAACACAGGATACCCATCTCAGAAACAAAGGAGTTTGACTGCTTTATCATGTTTAGGGTCTCCGTCAATACAGTACTCAGCCACGATCCTAAATATACAAATTGGCTGTATTTGGTATACGAATGAAAAGGGAAATGAACACGAGCTTAAGTCTGCAAACACCTAAGGGACCTCTGAGGAATTCCTAGGGCTACCTATCGGGGTTGACTGGGCTGGGGTCCTTGAAGCAGTGGCCCACAGCAGGAAGTTAGGCAGAGACTGAAATTAGGAAAGGGTAGGTTTGAAAAGCCAGGCCGTACCGGACAAGGGCAATTTCTACAACTCCCTGCAAGGTGGAAAGGCCTGTGTACGGCCGCACGCCCCACCGGAGTGGAGTGCAGGGTGTGACTGCCGGCCGCCACACAAACGACGGGCCCCGCTCCAGAACCCAGGCCTTTGCCTCCACTCCACGGCCTGGATTGAGCCGGCTCACCGCGGACGGTCCCACTCAGCCCGTCAGCCTCACCCACTCCCACAAGTTAGACGGCGTCCCGGGCCCCGTCAGCGGGCCTGTCTGTGCCTCTGGCTCTGCACGGCCCCACCTAGTCAGCCCTCACCTTTGCCAAGGAACAGTATACACGACTCCAGCTCTGCATTTTCCCGCTGGACTTTCCTTTCCGTCAATGCTTTCACCTCCGCCAAGCGCCTCCACCGCCCGGCCAAGGTCTCCCCACCCTGCGCATGCACAAGCGCAGCTGGCGTCACTGGTCGGAAGCAGCGTGATTGGCTCCGGCGCTCCAGACTCTTTGGGGAAAGGCGTTACTTTGCGGTTCGGCGTCGTACGCTGTCGTAAGGAGCATAGTGCTTTTTGGCAGCAGGGTATTGGGGGACAATTTGGGAGGCGGGGGAATGGTAAAGAGATGTGAGGTATTTCAGTGTGATGCACTTGGAGGACGAAATAAATAAATGAGCGTATTCTCTGTTTAATTCACGCTGCATAAAGTAAAGCTTGACGAGTTCTCGATTGTGTTAGGCCGAGGACTTCAGCAAGTTCCAGGCATTACCTCATTTCATTTTTACAACAATATAACGCATTACGAGTATATTTAAACAAGACCCCCGAGGTCTCCCAAGAGAAAGATGACTGCACCTTTAAGGTCAAAACCTTTGGTCTTAACAACTGCTTTAAAATCTACCCTCAAATCAAATGTCATGTAAGGGATGGGGCCACAGACTGGCATCACCAGCATCTTGCTTTAAGTAAGCTAACTGTCAATATGTAGGAAACACACTGTCTTCTCCTTTGTCAGTTGGAAAACAGACCTCCCTGGTAGAGTAAATAAGAATGGGTGGGGTGGTAGGTGAGATTTTAGGTTTTCATAAGAGAAAAACACTGCGTTCAAGATAGAGCAAAGAGATCTAAGGTCTGATTCTTTCGTTGCATTAACTATACAGTGTGGATAAAACTTAATTCTCCATTTCTGGAAAAGTTACTGCCCAGGCACTGTGATGGGCTCTGGATTTAAACATTAGTTAAAATGTTTTAGGGATGAAAATTTGAATGATATTTAGTGTTTCTTATAGAAACTGCTAGTTGTCATTCAATATTCATTCCCTCTGTTCTTTCCTCTGTACATAGCATTTTGGCCATAGTAACCATTTTCATGGCTTCAGCACTTGCCTGTGTATACTCGTAACTCCTAGTTCCTTATCTCTACTCTCTCGGAGTCCAACTGGGTGATCTTGATGGCCCCTAGTTTCAATTATCTAATGTCTAAAACGTAAATGATACCCCCCAAAAGCCAGTCATGCATAGTAAAAAGTTATAGCCATTCTCAACTCCTTTTTTTATCCTAATATCTAATTGGTCACTGTTTTAGTTGATGACTAGAAGCAGACCCACAGACATTCATTCAGCTGCAATGAGTTTGTTTGAAAGACAATCCGAGGAAGCATCAGTTGGGAATGCAAAAGGCATGAAAATTATTTTGGATGCATTAATGAGTAGATTACCACTCTGGGCAATTAGGATTTAGGAAGACCAGTGACCTCTGGGAGACAGCATAGGGAATGCTTCAGAGTTGTTGTCCCCAAAATATATCCATCAACTGCCAGCAGTCATTGGTTGAGGACTGGTCCCAGGGATTTTAACTCTGGCACTTCTGGCCTGCCCAATAAGTTGGTTGAGTAAACACCAGCAGCTAGAGAAGTTTCTCAGGCAAAGAGCCCCTGGTACTTATAGTAAAAAGGCTTTGGGTGAGCATGCAGGCAAACATTAGTGCTAAAAGGATACAAGCAAGACACCAGTAAGTTCTGTACCAAGTTCTATCAATTCTGTGTGAGAATGATAGAAGGAAACATTGAAACGGGCTCCAAAGCTTCTAGCTTAGATTGCTGGTGAGTAGTGAAACCAGTAAGAAATAGGCAACATAAAGGGAAGAACAGCTTTGGGAAGAAGATAATGAGTTAAATTCTTTGAATTTTTTTTTTTCAGATTTAATGTGTTTTATTGATTAAAATATTACATTTGTGCCAATTTCCCTTCCCTCTGCTCCCCTCCACCCAGTGGCCCCCCTCCCTCCAGTTGTCCCCCCCTTTTAGATTATGTCCATTAGTTGTGCATACAGTTCCTCCCAACCTCTCTCCGTCTATTCCATTCCCTCCTACCTTGATCCCCAATTCCTATATCATCTCCCTCCCTTTCCCCATTCCCCCTCCCTGTTGACCTCCCCCCAATATGCTTCCCGTACCCACAGTTCCTTTTCCACTCTCGTTGCCTATTTAGTTTGCCTTTGTTTCATCTCCCTAGCTTCTGTTTTTTTAAACCAGTCCCTTTAACATCTCATATAACAGTGGTTTGGATCTAATGAACTCTTTCAGTTTTATTTTGTCCTGGAAACACTTTCTCTGTCCTTCTATTCTGAATGACAATTTCGCTGGATAGAGTATTCGTGGTTGTAGGTTTTGGATTTTCATTACTTTGAATATTTCTTGCCAGTCCCTTCTTGCCTGTAGGGTTTCCCTTGAGAAGTCTGCTGATAGTCTAATTGGGACCCCTTTGTACATAATTCTTTTCTTCTCTCTTGCTGCTTTTAAGATTCTCTCTTTATCTTTAATTTTTGACATTTTGATTATAATGTGTCTTGGGGTGGTTCTTCCTGGGTCCAGTCTCTTGGGAACTCTCCTTGCTTCCTGGACCTGCAAGTCTATTCCCTTCCCCAAGTCTGGGAAGTTCTCCTTTATTATATTTTCACTCAATTTTTCAAGTTCTAGTTCATCTTCCTCATTCTCTGGCAAACCAATGATTCTTATGTTGGGCCTTTTATAGCTGTCCCAGAGGTTTCTGATCCTCTCATTGTTGCTTCCCATTTCCTCTCGCTGCATTGGTTGACTGCTTGTTCCTTCTCCATATTCCAGTTTGTTGAAATGAACTCTGGATTTTTTTTTCTCACCATCTATCTCGTATGCGGTTTTGTTCCTTTCGTTATGAAAGTTTTTCGCTTCTTTCTTATCTTTTTCCTGCTCTTTTGTGAATTCTGTAAGCCACCTGATAACAATGGCCCAGAACTGAGCCTCTGACAGGTTTCTTATCTGTTCATCTGTCAGGTTCTCTATCTGCTGCCTGGTGAGTTGTGTCACCGGGATTTCTATAGTTGTCTGCCTCATTTTGACAGATGCGTTTTGTTTTCTTGGGCCGGCTGTCCGGGGCAGTGCCTGTGTACGCGTCACAAATCAGCGACCGGCGCCTGCCTGTCCGCGACCTATTTCGCAGCCCTGTGGTGCTTTCTTTGGGGGCGGGGGTCCAAGATGGATTCACACAGTTATTCAGCTAGGAGACCGGGATCCGTCCTCCCGCCCCCCTGGGCCTCACTGTTCAAGGCGATGCGGCGGCCGCTCTCCCCAGCGCCGGAGTCACGCACCGCCAGGGGCTTGACTGCAGGCGGGATTCCTCGCCGCCCGCCGCTGTCCAGGTGCGACCGCAAACAGCACTGCCCTCTTTAACTCTTACCTGCCCAAATGGCACCGCTGGTTTATAACTTCTTATGTTGGGCTTCCGTGTAGTTTTATTTTCTGGAATTTCTAGTTATCCTTTGTTTTGAAGTAGTTGTATTCCTCTCTAGTTGTAGAGGGAGACCTAGCGTGTCCGTCTAAGCCTCCATCTTGGCCGGAAGTTCAAATTCTTTGAATTTTTTACGCCAGCTGGACAATCCACAAGTTAATAGTTAATGGAAACACAAGTCTAGGGCTTCAAAACTTGAGACATGGACTTGGAAGTTTGCTGGCATATAGATAGTGGTTGACATTTTAGGAATAGGTGAATTCACTAAGGATAACACCTTAAAAGGAGCTTTTGAGGTAGAGTGAGAAGGAGCTATCAGAGAGATTGCACACTTAACACAGTTTCTGGCATGGAGCAAGTCCTAATTACTGTTTGTTAATTTGCTTTAAAAAAATTTTAATCCTAACCCAAGGATATGTTCACTGATTTGAGAGAGAGAAACATCAATCAGTTGCCTCCCATACATGCCCCTACCAGCGATTGAACCCACAACCTATGAATCTGTCCTGACTGTGGATCAAACCCCAACCTTTTGGTCTACAGGATGATGCTCCAACAAACTCAGCCAGCCAGCCAAGGCTGTTAATTTAATTGAGTTTTTGTGGACGTCTAGAAGAGGCTGTTGTACAGGTAGAATCGCCATATATCGCCACTCTTCTCCAAATTGTCTCAGACAAGGGTGATACACAGTGACATTTAAGGGGTCCTTAAATGGCTTTCCACTGCCCTAACTCCTGACTTGAAAGTTTCCCATTAAGAGGTTTACTTCTATTGTTCCTTTCCCGAACATTGTCTGTTAAAATAAACTTTCAGTTTCTGGCTACAATTTTTCCCTTAGGGAAAGAGAGTGGGAATTTAATATCTGTTGAACAGATGTTCTAAACCCTATGGTAGAGGCTTTTACATCATTTCTCCATTAAATTCTCACCCTAGCCCTCTAAACTAGTTGATCAAGTAGGTGGAGGGATTATTCTGAAGGCTAAGGATCTTCCCCTATTGAAAAGACCTGGGATGGGGGCAGTGGAGTAAAGTAGATGACAGATGGACATCAGGTAAAAGGCATAAGCAGAAAGAAAAGAGAAGTCAAAATATATGAGAAGTCGAAGACTTTTACCTGATATTTGCCTGATATATGCATATAACCACTGCAATAGTAGTAGTGACAACTCTACTAATAACCCAAATTTCTTTCTGGTCTGCAAGCTCTCTTTATCCATTTACTTCTGCACTTACCAATAATCATGAAGGGCCAACTATATGGTGGGCACTGTGCTTAAACCTGGAGAAGTAACAGGGAACAAAACCAGAACCACTCTCTGCCCTCATGGAGTTTACATCCTAATGGGGATTTACATCAACCAAATACTTTCATAATGAGATAGAAAAGTGTAATTATTATAAGTGCTATGGTGATCTAAAAGGGAATTAGAATTAGTTGGACAAGGGATAGAAGGCTCCCCTAAGAAAGCAATGCTTGAGTTAATATCCATACCATGAGAAGGAGTGTTCCGGGCAGTAAGCATCTTATTCTTTTTTACAGATGGGAAAGAATGCCATGAGGAGAACTGGACTGACAATTAGCAGACCTAAGTTCTAGACTGCTCCTCACTTTCTCTGTAATCTAAATAAATCATCTCTCAGGATCTTGGTTTCCCAAACTTTAAAATGAGCAGCTACAAGCTCCCTTCTAGCTATAAAGCTATGCCGCTGAGTAGCAAAGTTGGCTTTCAGAGAACCACATAATAGTTACAGTAGATATTTACAGTGGGTGTTTGTTACTCTTGGGGCTGTTGCCTACTGGAATCCCCTTTATATATTTAAGACATCCATTACAATGTGATACCAGACTCCACTAGGAAGCCCAAGTGGCCACCCCTGGCTCTTTGGGCCATGGGCAGGTAGAGCAGACACAGGACTTAAGCTAATCAGATACTTTCATGAGGACCTGAGTCAAAGGGGTGGCACAAAGAAATTAATAATTTAGAATCACTCCACTGGCAGTTTTCATGGCTCCAGTGTCTGTTGCCAGTGGTGGCAATAGCAGTGTCCTATTCAGAACCTTCCTGTGGGAAATTTCAGCTAGGACCATATATATAGTTTCCTGACTGCTTGTCAAAACATCTCATTGGTTCTGTGGCTATCCT
Source organism: Furipterus horrens (assembly GCF_987537825.1). NCBI lineage: Eukaryota > Metazoa > Chordata > Mammalia > Chiroptera > Furipteridae > Furipterus > Furipterus horrens. The sequence continues at coordinate 55,083,871 of NW_028327179.1, read as the reverse complement.
ATAGCCTGCCCATAAACTCCTTTCTGGGAAAGTGAACCAGCAATTATTTCTCAGAGATTACCTAAACTCCAAAATCAAGATTGGTACACTACAATTTATTAAAAAGTCACTTAAAATGAACTATTTTTTAAATCTCGTAACTGGAAAAAGGGTATTGACACCATTTTTAGGGAAGGTAATAGAAGCTCAGAGAGTTTAAATAACATACCTAGGGTCAAGCAGTAAATAAGTGGCTAACTCCAGCGTGCACCTGCTCTTTCCACAATTCCATGCTACATCCATTCATGCTAGACACGGTACTTACTAACTGGTAAGGAACAGAGTTCCTTGGCTCTTTCTTTCTACCACCTCATACTCTTGTGATGGGAGACTGTCTTTGGCATTGACCTGCCTTGATTGTTTAACTCAGGTTTACTGGGGTTGAATTTCCCCATCTATCGTGAGACAAACTAGCTCAAATAGTCTCAGAGTTACTGCCATACAGCCCTCTCCTTTGTATATTTTGTGGTTTTATTCAGGAAATTACTGTACTTCATTTTCTAATCATGTCCGTTGTTCCTGATAAATTTCATTTGCTTACATGATACTTAAACAACAAAATTGTATGAAAATGTTAATCAAACATTTTTGGTTGGTTGGGTAGATAATAGTGAGTTACACAGTGTAGTTAACAATGTAAGTGAACTGAGAGTCAAAAGCCCCTAGTACTACCTGCCCTGAAGGGGGCAGTGTTGTCTCATGTCATTCACTCTGGTAACTTCTGAAAAAGCAGGGAACTCCAAAAATAAAATGTGTATTTAGGGGCAGGGATGAAGGGATTTACCGTTAATGCTTCAAAATGATTCTAAATATGAAGATATAAGGCCAATGGTGTGCAGAATCAATAAGCCAACAATTACCAAAAGTTATTTCTTGAGCACCTACTAGGTACAAAATATTGTGTGGGACACTAAAAGGAATGAGAAAAAAAAAAATGTTATCAGCAAATCTTCCTGATCTCAGCAAGCTCACAATTTAGTCGAGGATATCAAGCATTCATACAAACAAGAAAAAAAAATATGAGGTAGCAGGATGGCCCAGGCTGGACCTTCTATTCACACCTCCACCTCCTAACAACCATTATATAATTTAGTTGTAATTCCAGTTTGGTCTTGAGAGGATGTAAGTGTAGCTTCCACTTACTCCTCCACCGTCTTGGGTCTCCCCCAACCACCACTGATTGACTAGCCTTCTTTAAGTCTTTAATCAAGTCACTTTCTCACTGAGACCTATCCACCCACCCTAATAAACACCACCTCTGACCTTCACTCTAATTCTCCCTGTTCTGACTTTATTTTTTCCATGGCATGTATCATTTTCTAATGTATTGTATAATTACTTTGCTGTGTTCATTTCATTAAGTTTTCTACAGCCACAAGGATCTAAGCTGACAAGGGCTAATATTTCTGTCTGTTTTGTTTGTTGATAGATCCCCAAGGCTTAGGACACTGCTTTGCACATAATAGACATCTAGAAATGGCTGAATGTATAAGAATAAGTAGAAAAGATAATAAGTGCTGCGGGAACTTGGAGGTGGAGAGATCAGAGTGGGCTGGGGACCTAAGGGAAGTAAGTCTTCATGCAAGAGGTAATGACTTAAATTGGTCTTTGAGAGGTAAGTAGGATTTTAGTAGAGAGAAGAGTAAAAACTAAGGAGAATATGTTTCTAAGGCATGAAGACATCTGGACAAATATGAATAAAGGACAAAAAAAAGGAAACTGAATAGATAATTCTCCAAAGAGGACATACAAATGGCCAATAGGCATATTTTAAAAAATGCTCAACGTCACTAATCATCAGAGAGATGCAAACTAAAACCACAGTGAGACATCACCTCACACCTCTCAGAATGGCCATCATCAATTAATCAATGAATAAGTATAGGAGAGAAAGTGGAGAAAAGGGAATCCTCATGCACTGTTGGTGGGAATGCAGAGTGACAAAGCCACTATGGAAAACAGTATGGAGCTACCTCAAAAAATTAAAAATGGAATTTCCTTATGACCCAGTGATTCCACTTCTGGGAATATACCTGAAGAAACCCAAAACACTAATTCAAAAGTCTATGTGCACCCCTGTGTTCATTGCAGCATTATTTACAATAGCCAATATATGGAAGCAGCCCAAGTGTCCATCAGCAGATGAGTAGATTAAAAAAACTGTGGCACACTTACACAATGGAATACTACTAGGCCATTAAAAATATGGAATCTTACCCTTTGTAACTGCGTGGATGGACCTGGAGAGTATCATGCTAAGTGAAATAAGCTGGTGAGAGAAAGACGAGTATCATAGGATTTCACTTATATGGGGAATCTAATGAACAAAATAAACTAACAAAATAGAAACAGATTTATAATACATAGAATAGAGGGGAGTGGGGTTGGGGAGCTGGATGAAAGTGAAGGGATTAAACAAAAAATTATCATAGACACAGACAATTGTAGGGTGATTACCAGAGGAAAATAGGCTTGGGGGAGTTAGTGAGGGTAAAGGGGGGATAAATAGTGATGGAAGGAGACTTGACTTAGGATGGTGACCACACAATACAATATACAGATGATGTATCATAGAATTGTAAATCCAAAATCTATATAACTTTATTAACCAACATCACCCAATAAACTCATTTTAAAAAAGGACAGAAAAGGATAATAATTTACAGCAAAGTAGAGGGGCAAAAGGTCATATAAAAATCTTTAGAGTCATAAATCTCCCTTCTGTAATTCATTTGCTTGTGCCCTCGGACAGATTTGTTAATCTCTCTAAATTGTTTCCTCATCTGTAAAATGGAGAGAATAATACTTAAATATCATTGAAATGATTTTTAAAAACTTAAATAATGCATCTGGCACATAATAGGTCTTTAGAAAGAGAAATTATGATTACAATTTTGTAATACATTGTAGGGAACCACCCTGCATGATTTTGGGAATTGTAGCTTGGCCATAAGCAAGGCCTTCCTGGGAGGCTTGTAAGTCTTGATCAGAAGACCAGGAAGGCTGGAGACGAACATGATCTGAAAGCCCATTTAGGGGGTTCCCGTGGGACTTGGATTTAAAGAATGAATATTCTGCTTTGAAGCTTGCTCTATTTTTCTCATCTCTTAAATTAGCTAAAGAGCCTATGTAATATCAAGTACCTGGAAGGTGTATGCACTTGATGTTCATATAGTGCCGGGATGCCTAATAGATTGTGACCCAGAATGCTCACCGTGTCCTTTACATTGTTATTAATGACCAGTGATTGTTAACAGTAATCCAAGCATTTGAAATTGATTGATGACTTGTGTATCCTGACTCTGTATCCTCTGGATCCCCTTCTCAATAAAAGGAGCTTGGAAGGCTTGATCAGGGCTCTTTTCCCCTAGAGAGATCAGTCACATTTCCTCCTCCCAGACAAAATACAGTGTTTAGGTTACTTATTATCTCTCATCCGCGATCCTGAGACCACTGCTGGACAGTGAGTTTCCATCAGGCCAAGGGCATTGGCGGCAGCCCCTCAATTGGGGACATTTATCAAGCAGTTTAGTTGAATTCATGTTCAAAATACATCTTGAGTTTCCTGACTTGAGTTGTTTAACCCAGGTTTACTGGGGTTGAACTTCCCCATCTATAATGAGACAAACTAGGCGGTGGTCATGAAGTATGAATTTTTAAGGATCTCTAAGAATTAGTATGTGACTAGCATTTTACAGTTTATAAAATTCCATCACACATATACTAGCATTGGTCTACACAGTGACCCTGACATGGATAATATTAGTATCATCATTTAGTGAGATGAAGTTACTTGTCTAAGCTCACATGTCTATTAAGTGATGAAAGCAGGACTCATAGCCAGGATTTCTGATTTCAAGTCCATTACTCTGTCCTTTAAATAAATCCCTACTATTAATCATTTAATGGATTTGAACCATACAATAATATTGTTGATCTGTTTAATCAATTGAAAACTTCCGGATGCTTCTCAAATCTGTAGCTGCCTAGATTTCATTTGGTCTCTCTCTTGTTGAGACTGAGATAAGAGGAACTAGAGAACTGGAATGTGTCTCTCAAGGCCAGTTTCTGCCAGCTTATGAAAGATTTCTTCTTCATAGTTTTTGTTCTCACTGAATTTAAACCCTTTCTGGTGGAAATGGTACTTAGAAGGAAATGAGTTGGAAATACCCTTTACTTTATCTCACTCAACTTATGTGTTTCTTTTAACATTTCCAGTTAAGAAAGAATTCATCCTAATCATTACAAAATTGAAGAAAAAAAAAAAGACTGAAGTACTTAGGAAATGTGAATAAATGCACATTGAGGTGAGAAAGTTGTTGCTATATCCAAGGATGAATAGAGCAAGAAATAATGTAGAAGAAACTGCAGTTGGGTATTAGAAAATTAAGCAGAGAGAAACCGGACCTTGTTCTTAACATGACAGTGTGTGAAAAGGGACATCAGGGCAGGTTTACAAATTAACTTGATGTAATGGAATTAGATGAAGCGTGGTTGTGAGGGATGTCACTACTGTAGAAAACATGGTTATCCTTATGATTCAGTACGTTTCCTGTTATACTAAAGAACATAATCATTGTCTGCACAAATCAGGCATTTCTCTGATTCCTGTCCACAGGCCGAGTACATATTTTCTTCATTTATTTACTAGAATCAAAAAGAAAGATGCTCAAAGAGGTAATTTCTGCAATTCATTCTTTCTGCATTTCCTAAAGAATTGCAAAATTTCCCTGTGCCATTATTTTTCTAACAAAACGAGCCTTAGTTATTAGGCTAAAACATGCTTCCATTTAACATGTTTTGGAAGCATGTGCTGCCAATTCTTTTAAGCTCATCCCTTTAAAAAGACAATAACAGCACTTTCCTAAAAATGCCAAAATTCTATCCCAATGTAGCAATTAATCAACAAACTAACTAGTACCCACTGTGTGTCTAGCACTGTATATAGTGCTGTAAGAAATAGGAAAAATTGTTATTCTTTTTAATTTAATTTTTATGGAAATTTTCAAACACACAAAATAAGAAAAATACTTTAATGAATCCCATATTTCTATCACCTAGTTTCAACAATGATCAACTCATGGCCAATATTGTTTCACCCATATCACCACCCACTTCTCTTCTCATGTTTTATTTTAAAGCAAAACCCCACTGGTCATTCATTTCATCCATAACTGTTTCAGTATGTATCTCTAAAATATAAGAATTTTAAACACAATGAATTAAAAAATAGAACATAAAAATTAACTCAATATCAAATATCTAGTCACTGTTCAAATTCCCATTTAGGATTTGTCATTATGAATAATATTTCCAGAGGTCTTCATATATGCCAGCCATTGTGCCAAACACTTTACAACCAGATGCAATTTAATCTTCACAGTAACACTGTGAAGAAGCTAATTATGCTACATTTTACAGCTGAAGGAACTACAGCTTAGAGGTATTAAAAATTTTGCTCTGACCATTGCCTTCCAAAGTTGAACAAGAATAGCAATAAAAGTAAGCTGCAGAAACAGAAAGCAGGAATAATTGCCAAAAGATTACTGACATATAGATACTAACGGTTTAAAGGAGGGAGAAATCTATGTGTGCTGCAGTGGACTGGAAGAAAAACACCATAAATGTGGGTCTGAGAATACATATACAATACAAACTATTAAGACTTTCTGACCCCTTTGTAAAGAATATGATAATCTAACCACTATGCTATACACCTGAAACTAATATAAAATAATATTGAGTGTAAACTGTAATTGAAAAAAAATAGAGGAATAGATGGAGTTAATTTTAGTAATAAATTTTATTTAGCCTTCCCCCCAAAAATTTCTGTGCTCTGGTATAAAGGGGGACTCCAAAGGAAAGTCATCTCAAGATACAGTTGAGGAAGTGTGTTGCCAGAAATTTCAAGGGCTCACAAATGACCAAAACTTGTTGGGTTTACATGGCTGCAACATATGCCCAAACCAACAGGTGGCAGCAACGTGAAAGCAATATTAAATGTCACTACTTTGCTTGATCTCACCAGCAACAACTCTGTCTTCAATCTTCAATTCTCAGTTGCTCAAATATATTTCAGCAGATCTCTCAGCACTCCTTTTGCTGGACAGGGACTCGCCCAGAGCAGGTCTGCCTCAGGCCAGTGGGTAGCGTGTAGGTTCCTGACTTTGTGTAGGAAAGATTTCACAATACAAGTCAGGGTGATTTTGAGAGTCCGCTTATTAAAGCTGGGGACAGTGAAACAAAGGAAGGACTTATGGTAGAAGAAACAACAGGAGAGAGCCTAGGCAGTGCTCTTCTTTGGCTCCTTATAGGAAAGGAGTAAGCCAAAGCATGGGAAATGAAGGTCACAGAGACAGAAGTGACCCAAGGCGGGGGCTGCTTTTAGCTCACTTGTAGGTCAGAGAAAAAGTGGGCCTTGAAGACAAGATCAAGGGATAAGCCTGGAGTGAGCTACCATTGCCCACTGCTCCCCTGGTTGCAAGTCTCATGGGAATCCTTAGAGTCTTGAAAGAAGTAAAAACTTCATGCCCGAGAAGGAGCATGGGCATGCTCTAGAGCGAGCCCTCCTTGGGTTTTTGTCATGAGGCTTTTTATCTCTCTTCTGCAGGTGAGACTCTTAGGGGAGGTTTTCAGCAAAATATTCATCAGCTTTCCAGATGCATTTTAAATATACTGATGCATCAACATGAGCATATGGGGAGGGGGTTTGGATTCTTCTTTTTAAAGATTTTATTTAATTGTTATTCTAGAGACAGTGGAAAGGAGGAAAAAAAGAGAGAGAGAAAAACACCAAGTGATTGTCTCTTGCATGTACCCCAACCAGGGACCAAACCCACAACATTTTACTTTGTAGGATGACACCTAACAAAATGAGCCACACCAGTCAGGGTGGGATTATTCTCTAGTCTGCTTTATCGTTTTACTTTTATCTTGGGTCTGTCTGGCTCTAATGGGGTTTTTGTTATTTGTTCCCCTGACTTCATCTGTCCTTGGGTTTAGCTAGAACAAATGAAATTAATTGGGTCTCTGTTTTCTATTTCCCAGATCAGGGTGATTTAAGCTTATGTATTCTCTGGTTAGGGAGGAGAGGTATAAACCATTTGCTCTTAAGTGTCCTTGGTTAGGGAAGATAAAGTCTTGCACTTCATCAGCTGACTGTAAGTTGTTCAGATTGTTTGGCCTTGTTTAATTTTCTTGTTTTAGTTTCCCCATTTCACCTGCCCAGCAATTTTCCTAGCTTCTTACTATCCTGTCAGACTCTTACCATTATAAATGTAATTTAGGGAACACAAAGAATAAAAAGAGCCTGTAGGACAGTGTTTCTCAAAGTATGTTTTATAGACACCCCTTTTTACATTGTCATCATTGGAAGCCTTGCTAAAATGCTGATTTTAAAGACTTGGTATAAGAAAAGTGTGTAAAATAGTTCATTAATAATATTTTATATTGATTAATGTTGAAATGATAATAGTTTGGATATACTAGATTGAATAAAATATATTTAATTTCTTCTAACTTGTTAAAATGTGGCTACTAGAATATTTAAATATGAGGCTTACATCTGTATTTCATATTTGTGACTACCATTATATTTTTATTGGACCTCTCTGCCTCAAGGGCTAAAAAGAGCACGTGACTCAACCCTAATCAATCAGAGCAACACGTTCCCATGGCAATAGTGATTGGTTCAGGAACACAGGACACAATTTGAAAATGAAACAAACTTTTGTTATCTTTTTTTGCTTATTAAATCAGTTTGGGTTGGAATTTCTATCTCTTGCACCAGAAAAGATTCCTAATTTTTACACCATTGTATTTGATATTGGTGATCTTTAAGATAAATTTTAGTCAAAGAGGTGGAAGCCATAATTTAAGTATTGGAAATTGAGTGGTAAGAAAATGTAGACGGAAAATGTAAACATGACTTTTTGTGGTACAAAGAAAAAAAGGTTAGCGTCTACTCAAAGGAGAAATGGGTGAAGGGGAACGGGTTTTCTGTTCACTTGAATAGATTTTATTTGTTTTGGTCAAGGGGGAACTGGAACATCCTCCCTGCTTTGTTATGCTGGCTTTGGAGTCTACAAGAACAGGGACAGGTCTCCCATCACTATCTCAGGAGTGCAACCTTAAAGTCAGGATTATCAAACAAGTTGGGGTCCCACTGCCTGCTGCCACACTCTAAGCAAAATTTCAGAGGCAAAGATTTGGTAACAAAGGAAAGGAGTTTTTATTCGAAAGCAGTCACTTAAGCCTACCAAGTCACAGCTTTAATTACTTAAGCCTATCAATTAAGGCTAAACTCTAACACCTGGGTTCTCCTAGCTTCTCCCCATTAATTTCTTAGGGTTAGTTTACAAATTAAAACAACATAATACACAAAAGTTACACAATTCTAGAATAGTAGGCTTCTGCCTCAGAGCCTGTTCCCTCTAGAACATCCAAAGAATAAACCTGCCATCCTCTGCCAGACCAGCCCGATCCTAGGCTGTGCCTGGGGTTCCTTCCCATACAAAATACCATCCATTGGGAAATGCAGGCAGCTGAAGCACGATCATCCAGGCATCCTCAAGAAAGAAACACCTGAGAGCAAGCTTGAGAGAAAGATCCAGCCAGTTCAGGAGCCAGAAAAGCTCAGAAAAGCTCCAAAACCCAAAGAGCCAGCCCTCTTTTATTTCCACTAGCTCTCAAGGCATTCAGCTTCTCAGCCAATCTCATCCTAGACTGCTTTCCATTGCCTCAGAAAAGTCCTCCTATGGCCCCTTCTTCTTCTCCCAGTGATCTTAATTAGATCTCTCTGTATCATCAAGGCTTTCCTCACCCTGGAAGAGAGACCTTGAAGTAACCCGAGCAATAATTGATGAATGCTTGAGGGGAAGAGAAGAAAAAAGGTTGGGGAAATAGTAAGGATGCACAACTAAAGGGCTGATAGTTGACTAGAGGTAAGGGATAAAAAAAGAAAGGTGGCAATGACCCTCAGTTTCCTGATTTGGAACACTTGGTGGTTTGTGGTGATATCTTTCACCTACAGGGAAACCAAGGAAAGGGAGCAGATATGCTAGGGGAGTAAGGAGGTTTAGACATGCTAGTTCATTTCTGTGCTCTCCAAGAATTTCATAATTCAGCTCTTAACATTACATAATATTTAAGTATAGAAGTCCTGCTCTTATCCAAGAGGGAAATGTTCCAAGGAAGTGAGGTAAGATATTATTAGGTAAAATAAAAGTTACTTGAACACAAACACTGTGATATCACAATTTTGATCTGATAACCTAGAAAGTTACTACATGACTAACAGGTATGGATATGTTGAACAAAGAAGGGGATGATTCACATCCCAGACACATCGATCAGGATGGTGTGAGATTTCATCATGTTACTCAAAACTGTGTGCAATTTCAAATATATGAATTATTTATTTCTGGAATTTTTCACTTAATATTTTTAGACTGGTATTGACCATGGTCAACTGAAACTGTGGAAATTGAAACAGAGGATAGGGAACAACTGTACAGATCAACAATATCTGATGATTCTGCCTACCTCTCCATGCTCATCTCATTTCACTATTCCCAATGTTCTCCAGTCACATTGTCCTCCTTTCTGATCCACAAATATGCTAAGATATTTCCCATTGAGGAATCTTTGTACTGTTGATCCTTTTGCCTGGAATACTCTTGCCCCTCTTTACCTAGGTTGCTTGCTTCATTCATTCCTGCATTCATTCATAGTGGATTCAAACTTTGTACCAGGCACTGTTCTAGGGGCTAGGGATACAACATTAAACAAATCAAGGGGAAAAATCCTGTTTCTTTCTCATCCTTTAGGTCTCAGTCCAAATGTTATCTTTTAGAGAAGCCTTCCTTGATTACCAATCTAAAAAGTTGTTATGGATGAGTTCAAGGAAGCTGGGGTCCTATTGGCAGGATTAATGCTCTGAAAGAAGAAACACCAGAAAGCTTGAACACAAAGCTTTCTCTTTCCCTTTCTCTTCCCCTTTCTCTTTCACTCTCTCTCCCCACCCACCATGTGAAGACACAGAGAGAAGGTGGCCATCTACAAGTCAGATTGGGAGCTCTCATCAGAATCTAATAATGCTGGAACTTTCATCTTGCATGTCTAGCCTCTAAAGCTATGAGAAAATAAATTTTTATTGGTTAAGCCACCAAGCCTATGATGTTTTTTATGGAAGCCAAAGCCTACAAAGACATATTTTGGTACCAAAAGTGGGTGCTTTAGAATTGGGCAATGAATAGAGGCTAGAAGAGTTTTGAAATGCATGCCGGGAAGCTGGATGTAAATGTTAGGATGACCAGTGATGCAGGCTGTAAAAGAATTCACAAGCCCTGGTGGGTGTAGCTCAGTGGATTAAAAGTTGGACTGTGAACCAGAGTCACCGGTTCTATTCCCAGTCAAAACATGCCTGGGGTGTGGGCTAGGTCCCCAGTTGGGGGTATGTGAGAGGCAAGAGTACATTGATGTTTCTTTCCCTTGCTTTCTCCCTCATTTCCTCTCTCTAAAAATAAATAAATAAAGTCTTAAAAAAAAAAAAGAATTCACAAAGAGAAGAAAGTGTAGAGAGTATAGTTTTTATTCCCTTTCCAAGAAAAGAGAGGAGCATAGTGTGGAGAGATACACCAGCATTGAGGGGTAGGAGCTTTGAGCTTCTATTGGATTATAATTGGATTTTAAAAAGTGGGGGGTTGCTGTTGTGTGGCCTCTGGGCTATAGAGGCGTTGTAACATGAGACTGCAGTTTGTTCCAATGTTATCTTCTGCCTGTGACTATAGGGAGCGATTAGTCACATTCTGTTCTTGCTTTCCAGTAATTTCCAGTCCTGGGGACCTAAACTCAGAAGAGTAAAATGGCAGTCATGTTTAACATGGTCATAGTCCTGCTCAGCAAATGGTGCCACGAGAGCAAATGGCACTGACTTTATCCTTTCAATTAAGAGCAATCTGGTGAGATCTCAGGATAAATGAGGAACATATTACCGGAAACTGAAGTATAAATGATCCTTGTCACAAAGTGACTAAGTACTTGACTGGAATGTGTTCTTTTATTTTGTAGAAGGTGGAATTTATGAGTGATAAAGTTGGATCTTTTGCTTAGGAGGTTTCTAAGCAAAGTAGCTTGTTTCCTCCTGACTGCTTATAATGAAATCAAAAGGAGAGAAATGAATCAAAGAATGTTTGTTAAGTAGAACCCTGGGGTATCATCAGAGGGTGAACCATGATTAAACAAAATACTCCAAGGGAACATGAAATAGACAAGTTTTTTACTCATAGGTCCTGGAGGAGGCATACAACACTCCTGAGGAGACTAGTGGGGAGGTCAAGGTGGATAGAGAGAATGCAGCAGGACCTGGGACCCATGCCATTCTTAGGGTCCATACACATAGTGTTTTGAGGTTCCTGGGCTAAAGCTAGATTGGTCAATTCATACAAGGAAGAGCTAAGTTTTGGTAAGCGTTGAGTGGGGGTCTCAGCTAAAGGGCACACAATGGGAAGGCCCTGGGCTTCAGGGCAAGTGCTTGATTGGGGGATTCATATCAGAAACTTACATTTACTTGCTACTCTGTAGGCTGTTTTCTAGGACATGTGCTGCAGGGAAGGGTTAGCGTCAGTTCAAACCCCTTGCAGGCAGATGCCAGGGCAGCAATAGTATGGAATAGTTTAGCTAAACTCTGAACAATAGAATTGTTAAGCAAAAAGCAACCAGAACTTGAAGATTTAGAAAATTCCCAACCTATCATATTGCAAAAAAATGAGAAAACTAGTTCTTAAGAAACAACTAAGGGTGTGGCTGAACAACCATTTGACACAATTAACATAGATGTGAACCACAGATCTAATCATCCTTCTCTGCAGAAGCTTGAAATAGAGATGAGACTGTGCCCACAGAAACTGCCAGCTGTGACTAAAGGAAACTGAGAGTGAAGAAGAGCTGCAAACTTGTTATCCTTCAAGAAAAGGGGAGGATGAAATTGAAGGTGATTCAGAGAGTTGCAGCTTGAGAGGTGGAATGGGACCTGCTGGGCTGAAGGAACAGGGCTGCTGTTCAGAGCCTGGGGGTGATGGTTCCACTCCAGTGGGCCTGGAGGGCAGAATATTGAACCAGAGTATTGGTCTTGAGACTTCAGATCTAATGGAACTTGCCTTGCTAGGTTTTGAACTTGCTTGGGGCCTGTCTCTGTTTCTTTCTTTCCTGTTTCTCCCTTTTGAACGGAAAATATTTATCCTGTGCCTGTCCCATCATTGTATTTGTTTGGTTTCACAGGTTCACAGCTGAAGAGGAGTTTTGTCTCAGGATAAATTATACCTAGTATCTTAGCAATATCTAATTTAGATGATAAAATTTAGACTTAAGAGTGATGCTGGAGCCCTAACAAGTGTGGCTCAGTTGGTTGAGCATTGTTTCTCAAAGGAAAATGTTACTGGTTCAATTCCCAGTCAGGGCACATGCCTGGGTTGTCGGTTCTGTCCCTGGTTGAGGTCAGGGCATGTACGAGAGGCAACCACCGATTGATGTTTCTTTCTCACATCAATGTTTCTCTCCCTCTCTTACTCCCTCTATTTCCCTCTCTATAAAAATAAATAAATAAAATTTAAAAAAATAAAAGAATGGATGCTGGAATAAGCCAAAACTTGAGGGGCTGTTTGGGTGGAATGAATGTATTTTGCATATGAGAAGGACATGGTCCTGGGAGAAATACTATATATTTAATTGTGTCTCTACAGAATTATATGTTGAAGCTTAAACACCAATGTGATGGTGTTTGGAGATCCAGCCTTTGGGAGATAATTATGTTTAGGTGAGGTCATAGGGTAGGACCCTTATGACTGGATTAGTGCTCTTTTTTTTAATTTTAAAAATATTTTCAGTTAGAGTTGACATTTAATATTATATTTGTCTTAGATGTACAGCATAATGGTTAAACATTTATGTAACTTACAAAGTGATCTTCCCAATAAATTTTTCATTGACCTGACACCATATACAGTTACTACAATATAATTGACTGTATTTCCTATGCTGTACTTGAAATCTCTGTGACTATTTTGTAACTGCCAGTTTGGATTTCCTAATCTCTTCAGTTTTCCACCTAGCCACTCAACACCCCTCCCATCTGGCAACCATTAGTACATTCTCTGTATCTATGTGTTTGTTTCTGCTTTATTTGTTCATTTATTTTGTTTTTTAAATTCCACATATAAGTGACATCATGTGGTATTTATCTTCTTATCATAAGAGACAACAGAGTTTGCTCCCTTCTCTCTCTCTCTCTCCCAGTATCAAGGCAGAGCAACCATCTTCAAGCCAGGAAGAGGGCTTTCACCAGAGCCTCATCATGCTGGTGCTCGGATCTTGGACTTCCAGCTTCCAGAACTCTGAAGAAATAAATTTCTGTTGTATTTTGTTATGGCATCCAGAGTTGACTAAGACAAAGGGCTCCCCATCACCCTATTTTTCAAATAACTAATGACTCTGTAATTATCTTGCTTATTTATTTATTCATCGTTTACTTTCTTGTAGTTAACTTCACCAAGATGGAAGCTCTAAAAGGGCAGGGACCTTGTCTGCTTTATCCCCAGAGCCTAGAAGAGTGCCTAGCATATAATGGGCATTCAACAGATGTTAAGTGACCAAGTGAAAAATGAAAACCAAGAGCTAAACCTCTTGCATATTTAGTGTTTTAGAAATACTCATTAAGTTATTTTTTAAAAATAGTCTCCCCCAGTTCTCACTTTTCTCCTTTCTTCCATTTTTTCCTTTTCTGCTTTCAGGAAAAAAAATTAAAGCAGCTTAATTTGGAGTGGTTTCAGCTGGGCAATAGGAGGAAATAGAAATTACATCCAGTATCACTTATATCCCTTTATATTTATGTTTCACTTTAATTTTTAAAAAATGTTTTTCCAGCTATGCAGAAAGAGAATGAAAGTCAAGAGTCAGGAAAAGACCAAAGATTATAAGTTACACAAGGTATAGCAACTTATGTAAAACTACCATAAAAATGTAATTTTATGCTTACTATGAAGTTTATATTTTCTTAAAATAGGATCAATAAACATTCATTGAAAAATATAATTATTCTTCTATCATACATTTAAATACCCAAAGCCTTATTGTAAAAAAACTCAATAATTTTTTATAAAAGGTGTATTTTATTCTCATTCGAGAGAGAGAGAAACATCAATTGGTTGATGTACCCCAACTGGGGCTTGAACCTGCAACCTAGCGATCTCTCCTGGTCAGGAATTGAGCCAGCAAACTTTCAGTTAAGGGCCAATGTTCCAAACAACTGAGCCACACCAGCCAGGACCACTGTGATATTTTCAAAAGAAGCAGGAGTCCTGAATTTTTTCCTTCTGAGTCAACCTTGGCCAAAGGATATTCAAAACAAGTAAGAAATTTCCTTTTATTAAATATATTTATTTATTTATTATTTTTAAAGAGAGGGGAAGAGAGGGAGAGAAACATTTATATGCGAGAGAGACATTGATCTCACATGCTCCCACCCATGGAGCTGGTCTACAACCCAGGTGTGTGCCCTGGCTGGGAATTGAGCTGGCAACCTTTCTGTTCACAGGCTGGTGCTCAACCCACTAGGCCACACCAGCCAAGGCCAAAAGAGAAATTTCTGTACTTTTTCCAGTGGGCTTAGAATACAAATGAGCAAACTGGCTGTCCTTGGATCACACCCAGCCAATACAATTGTTTTCCCCCAAATCCAAATTCTGAGATATATTTTTCAATCTGCATTTTCAAAGGCAACAATGAGCTGGTGCTAAGTTGTTACTCTCTTCCATGGGTGATTGTTGAACTGTAAAATCTGACCAGATCTTGCTGGTTTGTTTGTCTTACCCTCAGCCCCCTTCCTTTATTTGAATCATTTGCTTAGTTCTTGTTAAGTTTTCAAGTTTGAAACGTTAGTCTTAAACCAGAAATCAAATGTCTTAGTTTAATACCACACTGAAGTCAGACCAGCACTCAGCCAGGACCTAGTGGGAAGAATGTATCTATTGTTTATGCCCAATGATCAGTGCCCATATTGTACCTGATGTTAAGTATTGTGAATATAATTCTTGCATAAAGTTCTTCTGGTCACATTCTTTTCTTTTCTTTTTAAAGATTTTATTTACTTATTTATTTATTTAGAGAGAAGGGAAGGGAGAGATAAAGAGAGGGAGAGAAACAACAATGTGTAGTTGCCTCTTGGGCGCCCCAAACTGGGGACCTGGCCCACAACCCAGGCATGTGCCCTGACTGAGAATTGAACCTGGACCGTTCGGCTCACAGGCCAGTGTTCTATCCACTGAGCCACACCAGCCAGGGCTGGTCACATTCTTAAGTCAGAAATACTGTACATATATATTTTTAACTTGACAGTTGTTTCAGTTGGTATTATGAATATTCAAGTAAATGAAAACTTTATTATACAATGGAGACAAAGAAATCAGACTTACAGGCAAAGAGCTTGAATCCTGTTAGATTTGACTAAATAATCAAACTGCGGATGAGTAAAAATATTTATTATATGGAAAAAATATGATACTATACTTATGCAATTCTTTAGGTTAACCCTGTTAATATTTGTCAAGGTAGTAAGATACATTACAGTTTAGGGTATAGCTGATAACTCAATCTTGAAATTATGTCTCATAATCACAAAAATTTGCATTTATATCCAGCAGTTTTATCTATTTGGAGGGGGGTTTCATTATTGTGACAAAATTATTTTTATTATCAATAAATTTGTGTCTTTGTCTCATGTCTTTTTTAAATGAGTTGGTAAAGGAGTTATGTCCCCTGTCTTTGCTGATTTAATTGGTTTCAAAGACACAGATATTCCCAGCACAGTGAATAGGAGTCACCGTAATCACACAGCAGGTTTCAGAGCAAATACTGACTGGTAAAAGATTTTAATAAAATAACGCAAGAGAACCTCAAATGACACACTTTCATTTCATCCCACTTCTTTGGGAGCCTCAACCTAAGATGTCTGGTTATTGATGATAAGTGGCCTTGCAAATGGCCTTAGTGACTACTGGTATCTTAGACCTCTACCTGTTTACTGCCTGGTCCACGCAGAAATCTGATCACTCTCCTTTTCCTGTGGTGTCTTGTCAAAGGATGTAAAAAATTCAGGGTGAGGGTTTGAGCCCATTTATAGTTAGGTGCAATCATTCAATCATGAAATCCTATAAATGGAAGAAGCCTTTATTTAATCTTCTCCATTTCATTTACAACTGAGGAACAGAGGCTCAGAAACCTGGAGTGACTTGCTTAAGAGCTCTTACAGCCAATGAATTACAGAATTGATTTAAGAAGTTATTTCTATCATTTCTGATGAGCATATTGGTCCTAGTGCTACCTTGAATTGTGGAACCAATATAAGGAAATTTACAATAGTATATATACCATATTTCAGAAAGGCTCTATATTTCACTCTAAGATTTTAAATGTCACTGTCCTGCTAAGTAACTTGAATGTTTTTTAATCATAGGATTCTCATGAATATTGTGCTCAGCTTTAACACTGAGATTTGAGAATTTGGGGGAGATTTAGTAGAACTGTCAACATGGGGTACAGAGCATGGGTCCTCTGAAAGCAGGGAAACAACCCCCACAATCCTGCTTTCAGGCAGGATTGAGGACAGGGAACAGCAGAAAATACAGTATTTATGTATATTGTATAACAAAGACAGATGAACAGCTGTGCCTTCCTTAAGAGAAGAAGGCTGCTGCCTGGGGTGAATTGTGTGAGAACATGCAGTGACTCATGACATAACTGGGGGTAGATGCTCTTCCAGGATGCCTGTGTGTCACTAGGAACTCTTGCCCTGATTAAAGATGTCAGCCAAAATAGGGTCAAAAACACTGGGGAGCTGACAGAAATGGTGGACACTAATGCACCATAGGAACAGTCAGATGGGAGGCCTGCAGAGAGGCTGCCACAAGGTCGGGAGTTCTGCCTGGAAGTCTGCCTTAAAAAAACAGCAGCAAAGCTGGCAGTGCTGTGGGGACCTGTCTGGCTGCCCAAACTCATAAAAAAATGTTTGAAGCTAAACTGTGACCAGAAATGTTAAGATGCAGACTTCTGCTTTTCTGAAAGATGGTATCTCTAAGTGGCCTATTCTGAAATTGGCTTGGTTTGGCAAAAGAAGGCAGGCCTATTTGTTTTTAAGTATTTTTAAAGGGAACAGAACTTATCTGCCATTATTCTAAATCTATATAACCTTTAAATAAACCACCCCTTTCCTTTTTCACCAAACTCTTGCCTTGGAAGTCATGCTTCTTGGCGGCAGACAATAGAAGCCAGCAGCTGTTTCAGAACACCAGTGCCTGGCTGGCTCTGTAACATGATATCTAGAGGCAAATAGGGGATTGGTGGTTAGCTGTGGTCAGCATGAACTATCCAAAAGGCAACTGACAAAGGAAACTGCTTGCTCCCCTCTCTTGAAGTCTTCATATGCCTGACTTCATCTGTCACCTAGGATTTTCGCTCTGGCCTCTCTCCTAAGCTCCAAGCACAGAACTCTTATCACCTGCTGGACATTTCTACTTGCACAATTACATTTTTAAAAATGCTCAGCAGTTCTCAAACCATATCTACCATCATCCCACCAAAGTATATTCCACTACATATTTAACAACTCTGTTAGGGCTAGAGATGGACACATTGACTACCCCATGACCTGCCACCTTGCAAAACAGACTATGGCCAGTGGTCACTGTGTTCTCGGGAACTGTGGCCTGCAGTCATGCAGGACCTGAGCCACTGCCTGTGCTGAAACAAAGAGGGTCTTCGACACCAGCCATGAACCTGATCACAAGGTTCCCTATTATCAGAGGCAACTGAGGCACAGCTGCTGGCATCCTGATGAGAATTAGTTATACCTCCATTGCTTCTTCCCCTCTCCTTTAATCATTTCCCAGAAACAAGGACCATTAGTCTCCTGACAGCCATCCCTAATCAGATGACATTGTTCTTTTGCAAACGCCTATACCCTGGACTCTGGAGCCAACCAGAAGGGTGAACCGTCACCCTAAGGGTGTGCTCTACATCCTTAAAAATCTCTCTACCCCTTCCCTTGGTGCTGCAGTCTGCTCCAACTCAGCCCACCTGCTTGAATGTCCTTCAATAAAAGCTTTGAACTGCTCCACTTGACTCCTCCTTTCTTCTTGGCACAAATCTAACAAACTTCACCTTTATATCCCCCAAATATATCATACAACATTTCCACTCCTATTCCTACCCACCCACCCCTCAATATTGGCCCTGCTCTTCCTCATGTGAATCTCACCCACCTCAATGAATGGTAATACCAGCCTTCCGATTGCTTGAGCTCCAAACCTAGGAGATAGCCTTGATCCCTTATTTCCCATATACCTTCAACCCATCAGAAAGTCTTGATAAATCCAGCTCCAGCTATAACTCAGATTCACCCACCAGCCAGGCCCACTTTCAGCCATTCTGCCTTACCTCCTAAATGTTCTCTCTGCTTTCATTCTTGACCCCTCTCCAATTCTTTCACAAATCAGCACCGAGAGTGACTTTCTTCAAATAGAAATTAGATTTGCATAAAAATCCTTCTCTGGTTTCTCATTGTGCTTAGCATAAAAGCAATGTCAAACTATTAGGGCCCCAAATGATGTCACCTTAACTCCCCAAACTTATTTCAAACTTTTCTTCCATTCACTCATCACTTTCCAATTTTGTCTTCTCTCACTTCCATTGTATACATGTACCACAACTTTTTAAATCCACCATGTAGACTTCAATTGTTATAAAGCTACAGTAATTAACAAATCAGGTATTAATCTCTCATGATGAATTAAAATAATAATAATGTTAAGGTAGTACTTTTCAGCTTCCAAAGCACTTTCACATACACTATTTCACAAAAACCTACTGAAGACTACATTAGCAGTAGTTGTATTAACCACATTTTATAAATTTAGAAACACGTTCAAGGTAAGCAAAGCAGTAAGCTGTGGATTCGGAGCTTGAGTGAAATCTTCGAACATGCTGTGATCTTTTCTCTAAACCCAGCTACTCCTCTGTTCACCAAGTAATTTCCCAAAGGACAAATTTCTAATTCAACTTCAAATTATAACAGAATTATTGGGGTACTAGCTAGCTCTTTAAATCTCTATTAATAAATTTCAAGTTTCAATGAAAAAAACTCATAGGCACAGACAACAGTATGGTGATTACAAGAGGGAAAGAGAGTGTGGGAAAGGTAGAAGAGGGTAAAGGGGGGATAAATGGTGATGAAAGGAGACTTGACTTGGGGTGGTGAACACATGATACAATATATAAATGATGGTATACAATGGTATACCTGAAACTTATATAATTTTATTAACCAATGTCACCCAATAAATTCAATGTAAAAAAATAAAATAAATAAATTTTAGATTTCCTGTTATTTATTGAGCAGCCTTAATAAGAATTACTCTATTATTCATTAATGCCATTGTCTGTTTTATGAGAGAAAATATTGTAGACATTTTTATCTCTATTATATATCAATCTATTAACATTTTATTTCATAAGCAGAAACTAAGACCTATTCCTGATGTTGATCCCAAACAATTGCTACTTCATTTTTTAAATTATATTTTATTGATTATGCCATTACAGTTGTCTCAATTTTTCCCCCTTTTCACCCCCTCCACCCAACATCCTCAACTCCCTCCAGCAATCCCCACACCATTGTTCATGTTGATGGATAATGTGTATAGGTTCTTTGGCTGCTCCATTTTCTATATTGTACTTTACATCCCCATGGCTATTCTGTAACTACCTATTTGTACTTCTTAATCCCTTTACCTCTTCACCCATTTCCCCACATTCCCCTCCCATCTGGAAACCATCAAACACTCTTTGTATCCATGATTCTGTCTGTGTTCTTCTTGTTTGCTTAGTTTGTTTTTTAGATTCAATTATTGATAGATATGTATTCATTATCATTTTATTGTTCACAGTTTTGATCTTCTTGTCCTTCAATAAATCCCTTTAACATTTCATATACTAGTGGTTTGGAGATGATGAACTCCTTTATTTTTCTCTGGTCTGGGAAGCTCTTTATCTGTCCTTTGGCTCTAAATGATATCTTTGCTGGGAAGAGCAATCTTGACTGTAGGTCCTTTCTTTTCATGAATTTGAATACCTCTAGCCAATCCCTTCCAGCCTGCAAAGTGCCTTTTGAGAAATCAGCTGACAGTCTTATGGGAACTCCCCTGTAGGTAACTTTCTTCTTTTCTCTTGTTACTTTTAAGATTCTCTCTTTATCTTTATTTAACCTTTGGCATTTTAATTACGATGTGTCTTGGAGTGGACCTCTTTGCATCCATCTTGTTTGGGAACTCTCTGTGCTTCCTGGATTTGCATTATTATTTCATTCAACAAATTAGGGATGAGTTATTTCATTATTTTTTTTCAAATAGATTTTCAATCTCATTCTCTTTCTCTTCTTTTGGCACCCCTATGATGTGAATGATGGAATGCTTGAAATTGTTCCAGAAGCTGCTTATACTATCCTCATGTTTTTAATTCTTTTTTTCTTCTTCCTGTTCTGATTGTTTTTTGCTTCCTTATGTCCCAAATCATTGATTTTATTTTTTACTTCATCCACTCTACTGTTGATTCCCTGTAAATTGTTCTTTATTTCAATTAGTGTATTCTTCATTTTGGACTGGATCTTTTTATGCTACTGAGGTCCTCACTAAGTTCCTTGAGCATCCTTATAACCAGTTTTGAACTCTGTTTCTGATAGATTGCTTATCTACATTTCATCTAATTCTTTTTCTGGAGTTTTGATCTGTTCTCCCATATGGGCCATATTTCTTTGTCTCCTCATTTTGGCAGCTTCCCTGTGTTTGTTTCTGTGTATTGGGTAGAGCTGCTTTGACCCTGTGTCTTGTTAGTGTGGCCTAATGTGGTAAGTGTCCTGTAGGGTCCAGTGGCACAGTATCCCCTATCACCCAAGCTGGGTACTCAAGGTATACCCTTCATGTGGGCTGAGTATATCCTCCTCTTGTATTTGAGCTTTGATTGCTGTTGACAGGTCAATGGGAGGGGTTTTCCCAGGCCAGTCAGCAGCAAGTACTGGCTGTGACCACCGACCCCCAACCTCCACCCTTCGTGGAAGATCAGCTATACAGAGGCAGGGTTGTTGTGCTCCGACATGGTCTGTAGCTGTCCACTGGATGCACAGGCTCTGGGGTTTCCTGGGTGATGCAGGCCAAGGCCAGCCCCTACCTGTGTTCCTCCTGGGGCCACCTAGCATGAGCTATAAAGCAATCTGAGATATCTGCTACTTGTGCTGGGCTTGGAGATTCCCAGGTGGAGCTAAGCTGTGAATCTAGGCTGGCTGCTGCTATCATCAGGTCTGGGGCCACTTAGCAAGAAGTACAGAGTCTGGGGGCTCACTGAGGTTAGCTATTGCTTGTTCGATAGGATTTAGGAAGTTGTGAACCATAAGCCAAGACCAGCCATTTATATGGAAAAGCAGCTTGGATGGGCCCTTAAGTAATGGGGTGGAGTGTCTGGAGATCTCAAGGGCAGAGAAAACAGGGTTAGCCATGTTGATGTAGTCTCAGATATGGCACCTGCCTGCCAGCGCTGTGGCTCTGTTGGGGGAGGATTCAGAAAAGGGACAATGGCCTCTGCTTATCTTGATGCCAGACACTTCTTCCTGCCACTGGTAGTTTTCAAGATGCTACACGGTGCTGAAGCTCAGAGGGAGTGAGTCGAATAGGTGAGTCCATATGTGCATTCTTTAAGATGAACTGCTTGGGAGTTTCTTCCCCAGTCTCAATCCCTGCTGGTTTTTGCAAGGATCTTCCTGGCACTTGAACCCTGGGCTGGGAGCCTAGTGTGGAGCTGGGACTCCTCACTCTTGAGATATCCCTCCCAAATTTGTATCCATCACACGCAGCTGTGGGGCCAGCCTGTTTCGTGTTTGCACCTCTCATACCAGTCTGGATGGATGTGGTCTCTTAGTTCTGTAGTTGTCAACTTCCATTCAACTCGATTTCTGATTGTTTTGGCTACTGTTTGTTCTATATTTTAGTTGCATTTTTATGTGGTTGTGCAAAGCAGTGAGCCATGTCTGCCTATGCCACCATCTTGTCTGAAAGTTCACCAAAATTTCTTTTCTGCCCCCCACTTTTTTTGTGATAATTTCTACTTCTTATGAGCCTTTGTCATAGCCCTACCAGGCTCAGAGTAGTAACAGTGGACATTTGATAGAATTTCATCCTAATGGCATAAATAAGGGAAGGGTGCCCAGGATCTGCCCTTTTCATGCTAGTCTAAGTTAACTTAACAGAGCTTTTGGACAAACAGTTTGGATAGCCCTCTGCCTCAGCACATAGGAAAGGAGTCTCTTCCTTCCCTCTTCACCAGGAATTCTCAGTCCTATTAGTAATTGGAGTTGTCTAGAGGCTTTTTGAAAAATGCTGATGCTTTGGTCCAGCCTCCAGTGATTTATCAGTCAATCAGTCTGAGCTGGTGCCTGGGCATTGATATATTTAAAATCTCTGTAGATGATGCAATTTTAATAAGTTTAAATTGTCTGGGGGTGCATTTTGCAGCTGGTTTCTCCTGGGTCTATCAAAATGCAGCCCTTCTCTGAAACAAACATTTCCCCCAGCATTATCAAGGTCCTCTAATGTACCTCAGTGGTCTTGGCCAGCACTGTCTCTCCCATGCTTTTGATGCCAAACTCTGGGCCTCCAGCTGAGAACTTGCTCAGGTATTTGAACAAATTCCAAGATTCTGGTTGGCCTCTTAATAAAACACTAGCCCTGACTATGTCCTCTTGTTGTATCTCTATGCTGTAACAAGGCTCAAGATCCAGGTAAGAATTCAGGTCTTTCTATTTTTCACAAAGTTTAAACTTACTCTCTGGCAGGCCTGGAATTTAAGATGAATCTATACTCTCTGAGTAACAGAATGTATACAGTTCAGAATCTGCTAAAGAATATAGCCTGGAACAGTTTACTCTCTAGTGGCCTCAAAAGTCTGATTGAAATCTTAATCAAAGTTCAAGATCCATATGCAAATGACCCACTCATCTAGATTCTATATGTTCCATCCCCGCATAGAGCTACCAGATAGTGTCACAACTGCTCTCCAGTACATTAGGTTTCTACACAAACATGACTATGAAGGTAACACTTACTATTATGGCATTGGATTTTTATGGTGCGTTAGTTCAATTTTCAGTAAAACTACCTTCGAAGACAATAGCCTCTATTTTTTCTCAGTGGACACAGCATCAACTATTTTGTTCATTTTATTCAATCAGAAAATATTTATAAGCACTTTCTGTGGACACATAGCTACTGGCCATACATAGATAAATCAGATGTGTCTACATTTCCAAGAGTTCACAGACTATGTGTAGAAAACAAACATAAATAAATCATTACAACCCAATGAGCCAGGTGCAATAAAAAGGTTTAGTATGAGGTCCGAAAAGGGGCCTAGTTCTAGCTTGAGCTGGGCAGTTGGAGAAGGAAGCTTAAAGAAGTGAAACAAGTTAGGCAGGTGGGCATGGTTTCTCTAAGCAGAAGGTTCCCATTTAAATTTTAGAAAGATCATTCTAGAAGCAGCAAGGAGGTAGATTTGTTTAACAAGACATATTACATAGCACTCAAGATGACCCAATCACTGTTTTAAGTGTTTCCACAGAGTAACTCATTTAATCCCCATAACAATTCTTTGAGGTAGGAACTATTATCATCCTTGATTTACACACAAGGAAATAAATACAGAGATTCTGCAGCTTGATTGAGGTTATATAGCTACTAAGGAACAAAGTCATATTTAGACCCAGACAGTTTGGCTCCAGAGCCTATGCGCTTTACCATTCTGCTACACTGCCTCGGGGACAAAGGCAGAGAGTAGGATGCAGACAGGTGGACCAGTGTGGTAAGGTTGATGTAATAGTTCAGGAAGAATGACCATTTTGTATTTAGGAGGTAAAAACAAACAAACAAACAAAAATAGAATGATGCTTACTCCCTGATTTTTAGCTTGGGGAACTGAATAAATTATTAAGCTTCTAACTAAGTTTATGAATGCTAGAGGTACAAGTTTCAACTGTGTAGGCCAAAATGAAGAGGAAAGGGGAAATAACATTTATAAAACAACATTATGTTCTAAGCACTCTAAGTAATCATTGAGCTAGCAAGCACATTTAATTCTTATAACCCTAAGAGGTAGCTATTAAATACTAGAAAACTGAGGTTCAGAGATTGAAGTAAGGTCATAACAGTATATTGGACATTCTTGGTTTGGGCTGCCTGGAGTTCTAAGAGAACTCTGATTTTTTTGGGGGGGGGGTGGATCACATCCTATTCATTGCATGTGGCATAATTCCAGGTACTGCCTCCCAACAAGTCAAGGAGCTGTGTTATTCCTCTTTCTGACTGATGGTGTAGTCAAGGGGTGGATAGCTGGCCAGAGCTGGTTTTGTTTGACAGAAAGTAAGAAATTCTAACTGAAATACGCATTAAGTGGCAAAGCCAAAATTCCAAGCCCAGTGCTCTAAGGTCCTATCCATACTTTTCCACTACACCAGGCTGCTCCCAAGGTCTCTGCAAGCACGATGCATATATATGGTGATTGTTTTACAACCCATCAAATGCTTATTCCAGGTGAGTGAAGAATTTTGTTAGACAATTAAATGAAATCAGGATTATTGTGGTATAACTTACATACAAAATATCATCCTGTTTAGTAAATAAGTCTGTGATTTCAACAAACATATATAGCCATGAAACCACCATCAAAATTAATATATAAAATTCCCTTGTACATCTTTATACTCAATCCTTATTATACTCACTCCAACCCCTGATAATCACTGATCTTTTCTATTTTAGTCCCTAGAGTTTTCCCTTTTCCAGATTCCCATGCAAGTACTATTTTACAGTATGTAGCCCTTCAAGTCTGAATTCTTTCACTCAGCATAATGCATTTGAGAGTTATCCATGTTGTTCCATGATCATACTTATCAGATAAATTTTTCTGAATGTTAAATTTGTTAAGTTGTCTGACAGTTAATGAATATTTGCTATGCTAGACACTATTCCAGGTACTGGGAGGACAGCAGAGACTGAAAGAAGTTGAGTCCCTGCCTTCAATGAGCTGATACTCTAGTGTTGGGGAGAGAGGCAGATAAGCAATAAATACATAAGCAGGACTTTTAAAAATCATTTAATTTCAAGTACTTGTAAGTGCTGCACTAGGATAATGGTTAGAGTGGCAGAAGTGGGCAGAGGGTGAGAGAGTTTTAAGCCAGAGAGTGATGTGATCTAATGATACTCTAAAAATAACTCCAGCACAGTCTATCCACCACACTTTATAAAGATACCTCATACTCCTATGTGGTGGACAGACTGTGCTGGATGGGGCATGGGATAAGAATAGAGGAAGTGAGATGTGTCTGGAAATGTTCTCAGTGTTTGAGAGGCAGTTGGCAGTGACATAAACCAGTACTGGAGTGACATGCTACTTTTGTGGCATGGCAGTGTCAGGGAGTAGGCCCTGGCAATATGTGACCAAGGTCTCAGAGTCCGGGTGTTGGGCCAATAACTTCTGGTGGCCTTCAGATAACGGGGTCAGCAGATGAGTTCTGGTAGTGATGCAATAGTTGTTGTATAAGCACTGATGTAATGACTTCCGGTGACTGATGTAACTCTGGGCTAGAAGCCACCTTTGTGTAACAAGTGTATATAAGCCCATGGCCACGCAGAGTGGGCGCAAGACTGTACTGCCAGCACTCTTAGCCACACCGCTACAATAAAGCATGCAAAAGCTCTCCAAGGCTCTGCAGAAATTCTCTTTGCCACTGTACCCACCACGTACGCGCCACCACACCAGAGCCCACCTCGCTACACTGGGGTCTCGGACCCGACATCTGGGGTAGTAGGCAGGATAACGAGGCGAGTGGACCCTCTGCCTTGGTAGATAAGGCGGAAATGTGGCCCTCAACAGGAATGTGGTTCCCGGTGGCCACGGTCCTCACGGCCTGGGGACCGCCTGAGGATTGGTCGCAGTTTCCCGCAACTCCAGAGGCCATCGCCAAGGCGCTGCAAGAGCTGGAGGGGTGTATTCCTACCAGCCAGCAGGAAGCAGTCTCTCGGGTGGCATGGCTGTTTCTTCCGATGTTGTGGGAGAAACAGCAGGAGGCCCTAGAAGCCCAGTCATAGGTGCGGCAGCTGCAACAGACTGAGGAGGACCTGGACATCGCCTGCGAACCTTGGAGAAAGCCTTGTCAGAGACAGAGGAGCATCCGCTGATGCTGAAGGACAGAACCCAGACATCCATAATGTCTCACGCAAGTACATGGCTCCTATTGCATGCCCGCCCCATAATTAAGCGGCAGATGGAGCATGAGACACCCACCCATGGCCCTGGGTGGTGGTGTTGCTTGTCTAGCCCAGGTAAAGCAGCAGGCTACCTATCTCCCATATACTCCTGAGCAGCTACGTGAGTTAGCAAAGCAGTTGCGTCATAAACCAGGAGGATCCATTCCTGCTTGGCTTTTGCGGTTGTGGGATGATGGTGTAGATAATCTCCAGGTGACACCTGAGAAGATGGCTCAGTTGAGCGCCATTACAATGTATCCCTCTTTCCTACAGCGTATCCAGAATGCACGCCGACTGGGAGCCAAAGTGCGGGAACAGCCAATCATCACTTGGCTAATGGCGATCATTAAGAC
Organism: Furipterus horrens; assembly: GCF_987537825.1. Classification (NCBI taxonomy): domain Eukaryota; kingdom Metazoa; phylum Chordata; class Mammalia; order Chiroptera; family Furipteridae; genus Furipterus; species Furipterus horrens. Next base: position 55,057,086 of record NW_028327179.1, on the reverse strand, counting down.
GATCTGGGAGAATGTTGAACTCCCAGGAGCCCTGCCTAAGTGGACTACGTATACTGAGTTAGTCCAGGTAATTCGGGAGCTGGGCATGAAGCAGATGATCTATGCTGCCCAGTATCGCTCCCCAGATGATGAGGTCTTTACCACCCACATGAAGGCCTTGGTGCTTACTACAGCACCTCAAGGTACTTTCGCTTCACTAGCCGTCCTCCTTATGCCCTATGTAGGGCAATGAGTATATGATGTCACTTCCACCATCGCGGCGCTAGATGACATGGAGGTGCACGGCGAGAGAAAAGGATCCCTATGGTACAAGATAAACCAGCCAGACCTCGCAAACCCCCAAAGGGGGGAGGACCTACAAAGGTATCATGTTTGCAGATGTGGGCAGATCTCATTGTTGCAGGGGTGACGCCTGAGAACATAGGCCATCAGCCGAATGATGTCCTCCTATCGCTATGGCAGGAGTTGACTCCGGAACAATGGTATACCCAGATGTCTGGGAAGAAACCAGGTAAGAATAAGAAGGAACCCCATCTGCACCTGTAGGATCTGATCAAGCAGCCATGTTGTGACTCAGATGAGCTGTATGACTGATGCTCAGGCCAAGGAATCCTGACTGGGGAACCCGGAGGACCAGAGGCCGCATGTAGAGCTATTTACTGGTCCCCCCACAATGTACAACGTGTACTTGTGTTAGTAGATACTGGAGCTGAATGTTCCTTGATCTATGGCAACCCCGATAACTTTGAAGATCACTCTCTTATATTGACTGGTATGGAGGGTACGCAATTTGCGTCAGACAAGTGACTCCGACTTTGGTTATTGGACAATTGCCTCCCCATCAATACAAAGTCCACATTTCAGGCATTCTGAGTATATTCTCAGTATTGACATTTTGCAAGGTCTCACCCTCCAGACCTCTCAAGGAAAATTTTGTCTGCGTATCCACGTTGTGAAGATGGTACAGCATGGACACCCGCATCACCCACTGGTGGCTCTGCTGAGTCCCTGGAGGATAGTGACTGTTCAACAATATCACCTTCCTGGAGGACACCAGGAAATAGGGAACACTATTCTCTAGTAGGAGAAGGCAGGAATAGTGCGACTCATGCACAGTCCCTATAATTCCCCTGTATAGCCAGTTAAGAAGCCTAACGGCACCTGGCGAATGACTGTGGACTATCGGGAGCTCAGTAAAGTAGTTCCCCCCATGCATTCAGCAAGCAGTACCTTCAGTACTGGAGCTCATGGATGCATTAATGCACCGTCTTGGACACTACCACTATGCTGTGGACTTGGCCAATGCCTTCTTCTCCATTGACATTGCTCCAGAGAGCCAAGAGCAGTTTGCTTTCATGTGGGAAGGCAGACAATGGACTTTCCTAGTATTACCGCAAGGGTACATACATGGTCCCACCATATGTCATGGTTTGGTGGCACAGGATTTGGTGACAAACACATGAGACTTCTGTCCATTTGTCTCATTATATCAATGATATTTTGCTAACCTCTGATTCTCTTTCACATCTAGAGGACGTGGCCAAATCCCTGTGTCATGCTCTGCAAGCTTGGGGATGGGCGGTCAACGAGGACAAGGTCCAAGGGCCTGGCTTATCTGTCAAATTCTTGCGAGTTATTTGGTCGGGTAAGACTCAGGTGATACCCAAAGTTGTAATTGACAAGATCCAGGCCTATTCCCATCCTATGATGGTAAAAGAGTTGCAGAAGTTTTTTGGTTTGTTAGGGTACTGGAGAGTGTTCATACCCCACTTAGCCCAGATGTGTCGTCCTTTGTGTGCCCTTGTGAAGAAGGGTTCTTCCTATGATTGGGGAGATGCCCAAGAGTGGACATTTCTAGAGATCAAGCAGGCTGTAGCCCAGGCAGAGGCTCTACAAGTCATAGAGTATTAGATACCTCTATGCCTTTTCAGTGTCTCAACTGATAATGAGGGATATGGTCGGGGCCTGTGGAAAGCCCAGGGGAAATGGAGGATGCCTCTACAGTTTTGATCTCAGCTGTGGAATGGAGCTGAGGTGTGCTACTCAACCATAGAGAAGGAACTCGCAGCTACATACACTGCCCTGCAGGCTTGTGAAGCCTTGATGGGGGAACAGCGCATCATAGTACACACTGCTCTTCCTATTGCTGGATGGGTGAAGTTGTGGTTGAAGACCCCAAAGTCAGGGTGGCGCAAGCCTCCACCCTTGCTAAGTCCAGTGCGTAACTCAAGCAGCACTCAGAGGTCTCTACTAGTCCTCTTGCTGAAAAATTGCATTCTCTCCTAGGCCCTATAACATTCCAGCAGATAGAGGGGTTGCCTTTCACACTGGACCCCATAGACCCAAGTCCATACTAGGAAGGCCAAGGTGTGATACCCAAGGATGTTTGGTATATGGATGGCTCCAGTCAGGAAAATCCCCCTACCTGGATGGCCATGGCCTTCCAGCCAGATACAGATACTATCTGGTTTGAGACAGGTCTCAGTCAGAGTAACCAGTGGGCTGAGCTCCATGCAGTATGGATGATTCTTACCAGAGAAACCGGATCCATAACTGTGTGCATGGAGAGTTGGGCTGTATATTGTGGCCTGACCCTGTAGCTCCCACAGTGGCACTTGCAAGACTGGAAGATTGGGCAACAACCCTCGAGGGGCAGGGACATGTGGAAGGACCTCTGGGAAAGAAGTTCTCAGGTAGGGGCTATGATTTATCATGTCTCAGGTCATCATCCCCTACAAGTGCCAGGAAATGACGAGGCTGACAGCTTAGCAAAGGTACATGTTCTTCAGTCTCTCCCAGGGGCCCGATGGCTCCATCAGTGATGTAGCCACGTTGGTCCAAAGATGCTATTGCTAATAGCGCAGAGGTATAGTTTGCCGTTAACAGAGGCTGAAGCGGTAATGATCACCCATGAATGTGAACGGCATTCCCGTTTGCACTTACCGTGGCACCGCCTCCCCTACCAAGAAGGTATGGTGAAATGGGGAGACCAGCCTCTGCAGTACTGGAAAGTAGACTATATTTGTCTGCTTCCCAAGTATCAGGGTTATCAATATGCCCTGACAGGCATAGATATTAATACGGACCTCTTGTTTGCTTTCCTGGTGACCCCAGCAGATCAGCAACATATGATTAAGGCCCTGGGGTATCTATGTGCTCATTTTGGATGACGCTTGAGTGTTTTCAGTGACCAAGGGTCACATTCACAGGATCTGCAGTCCAGCGGTGGGCTGAGCAAGAAGACATCAGATGGACTGCATGTGCCATACCACCCACAAGCCACGGGAATGATTGAATGGTATAACAGCCTGCTGAAGGAGAAGCTGAAAGCTCTAGCATCACATGAACCTTCCCTTCAGGGGTGGGTTCATCAGCTACCATAAGTCCTTCAAGTCCTGAATGAGCAGCCTTGTCGAATGGGGTATTCTCCCCTGGAATTAGTAGTAAAGGGAAGAGCCTTCCTTTTGCATGTTAGTGGGAAACAGATTGATCCTGCGGTGTGCCCACAAGTGGGAGCAGCTTGTCTCCTTCTACCTGCATCATGGACTTTGTACCTGAACGCTTCAGCAGCATGGACCTGGCCATGGTCCCTTGAGACAGAGTAGTCTAGTTGGATGTGCCCAACACTTGCAAGTGCACACTTGGATGTGCAGTTGGCCTAACTCTATTCAGGTAATGTTACCTAAGGACCAAGAGGTCATACAGAAAGGGGAACTATGCTTAGCTCTTTGGCCAGTGTCTTTACTTCCCCTTGGTTTGCAGGTCTAGTATGCTCGCCCTGGGCAGAAGCCTTGCCAGCTGTTGTCTTGGCCCAGGATGATGCATAGCCTGCATCTTACTAGAGGGGCAGGATCTCCCCCTCATGGTTTCTAAAGCATATCTTTCTTTCCATCCAGATTGAACTTGGGAAATGCAATAGCCTCCTTGGCACATATGTACGCCTGGGTGCATGTCTCCCATTGCTGGGTCTGCACTGAGCTTCCTCTGGATACCACAAGAAGATTGCCCTGGCTCATCACTCCCACCTCCCTAACAGAGTGGCAGCAGCTGCAGGAGGACAATCACACTTCACTGGCCTGGGCCACCCATTGACGCACTGTTGAAGCTTTCCTGCGAATGGACCAAGGGAATTCCAGACCTTGGGTGGGCTATGCTATTGACAATGGTTGGGGATGGCTTTTGGCTGAGCAGGTTGGCCTTCATATTCAAGCTCCCCATTGTATAGAGCAACCTATAGGGAATGCCAAGTGGCATGTAGGGTGGATACCAAGAGCTTTATGCAATTCCACCATGATTCACACAGCCGCGGATACTTGGTGGGATGGACTCCCATATATGGGAACCAAACCCACTGATTTCCTCCCTGCCAGGTATCTGTGGATTTGCGGCTGCCATGGGTAGGATGCTGTACTTGAGGACGCCCCTATATACAGGGAAGAGTATTGGCCACCTTGCCCCCAACTGTTTCCAGCTGGAATACTGTCTTATCACAAGTGGCATCGTGAGAAACGAGCCCCCTGGTGGTTTTATCCTTTAGCTCTTTTCCTTCCTGGTGGAGGGACGATCAAGGTAGAATTAGAGGTTGAGGCATTAGCTAAGCTCAGGCTCTCAACCAGACTCATCGTGCCTTAGCTTTGATGCTAGATGAGACTACCCAGATGCGGAAAATAGTGTTGCAGAACCGCATGGCTTTGGATGTACTCACAGCAGCCCAGGGAGGAACCTGTGCCCTCCTGCAAGTCGAATGCTTTATGTACATCCCTAATCATTAGGATGATATCCAAGATGCCCTCCATGAAATAGATGAGGAGGTGCAGAGTATTCAGGCTTCCACAGAGAACTCCTTGCTGAAGTGGTGGCAATCCTTAGGGACCACCTGGTGCTGGGTCCTAGATAGCCTCGCCATCATAGCTGGCATATTGGTAATAGGATGTTGTGCTCTTTATTGTTGCTGTGGATTGTGGGCCCAAGGATCCAGTTTGCTGCAGATCTGTCATCTGAAAACCATGGCCACATAGTGGTGGAGTTTCAGGGAGTAGGCCCTGGCGATATGTGGCCAAGGTCTCAGAGTCCAGGTGTTGGGCCAACTGCTTCCAGTGGCCTTCAGATCCAGTGGCCCTCAGATAATGGAGTTAGCAGATGAGCTCTGGTGGCGATACAATAGTTGTTGTATCACCACTGATGTAATGATTTCCGGTGATTGATGTAATTCTGGGCTAGAAGCCACCTTTATGTAACAAGTGTATATAAGCCCATGGCCATGCAGAGTAGGTGCGAGAGTGTACCGCCAGCACTCAGCCACACCGCTGCAATAAAGCATGCAAAAGCTCTCCAAGGCTCCATGGAAATTCTTCTTTGACACCGTACCCGCCACTGTACCTGCCACCGTACCAGAGCCCACCTTGCTACATGGGGGGTCTCGGACCCGACAGGCAGGAAAAAAGGAAGAAAAATAATCTTCAAAGTTGTTCAATTTTAATATTTGTTTTAAAGCTTTGACCTTAAAAAATCTTATTAGTGCAAATGTGAAGAAATACCCTAAAGTTTAAAACCCTCTGTAACATAAAACAGGTTAGTGAGTAATCCATACAGTACAGGTACACGAGTCTTGATAATTGAGGTCAACGTACCCTGAACTGTTGGAATTCATTCAGATTCACTGCATGCACTGACCAAATTAAGCCAGTAGCTCACCTCACTCCACTGTGTTTTGTATTGTGAGAACAGCAGGCAATGAACTCACATAGTTTGTATGTACTCCATGACGCCCAAATTAAAAGAGCAATACAGTTGACCCTTCAGCAATAAGGGGTTTGGAATACTAATCCCATGTGCAGTCGAAAATCCATGTATAACTTTTGACTCCTCCCAAATTTAACTACTAGTAGCCTACTGTTAACCAGAAGCCTTACCTATAACATAAACAGTTGATTGACATATATTTTATGTTATATGTATTATATACCATATTTTTACAATAAAGTAAGCTACAGAAAATAAAGTGTTATTAAGAAAATCATAAGGAAGAAAGGAAAAAATATTTGCAGTATTTATTGAAAAAAAATTCATGTACAAGTGGACCCATGCAGTTTAAACCTGTGCTGTTCAAGGTTCAACTGTATATGTGGGTTGGATTCCAAAGGAAAAAGAATAAGAAGAGACTCATTGCTCAGGCTGTACCCAAAGTCCCATAACAGCCACACTTCATAATCTTTTGGCTTAGACATGAGAAATATTGTAAAGTTGAGTCAGAAATACGGTGATCCCCTAGCCAAAGTAAACTATTTTAAAAATTCATGTTTTCCTACAGACTTCCTTTAATTTTTTCCTCTACAGCCCGCATTCCACGAAGACATTAAGGTTCCTGCAAAAGACATTTGCTGCTGTGTTCTGAGATGATCACTTGGGGGTTATTATTTTGATCTACCGCTGACTGGCATTTTTCCAGCCCAGACCCACCACCCTTATAAATAAAGATCTCAGTTTAGAGGAAATGAAGAAATAATCTTAATGGAGTGTTCTGTTCCTTTAGTTTTTCAAAGGATTTCAAGGATCTGTTTATTTTGGAATAAGTAAACAACCTCCTCCAACCATATATTCTTGACATTCCAGGACAGCCTGCAGGAAGTCACACCCGAAGAACAGTAGGTGATCTGGGGAACTCTCTGATGTCCTGTCCCCATCCTTGCCCTGCCTTTTGTTTTCTTGTTTGATTTTGCTTTTAAGATAAATTTATACCTGATCAAAGAGCCCTCTGTTCACTCTCAAACTTTCCATTAGTGTGTACCACCAGGCTGAACAGAGAGGTGCTCCAGAACAGGTTCTGCAGCTGCTCAGAGACGGTGTGTCAAGTCTGTGTTCACTCATTCAGGAGGCAAGAGAGTGGAAGGTGGGAGTAGTTATCTACAGATTTCTCTCCTCTTTCTCACAATAAGCCTGCTCCAGGGGAGATGGCTTAGCCAAGGCCCTGAAAAAAATCTCTGTGGAGCTTAGGAAGAGCCCAGAAGAGGACTTCCCTGAGAAGAGAGCAAACAGAGGGAGAATGAGAGCAGCTTTCACCTCTCCTTCGCACAGGTACACAGACACTCTGTATCCCCACTCCTGTGCCATGCCATAGAAACACGTATGATCTGTGGTAAGCCATTCCACAGTAAAGACTTAGATACTTCTGAAATATTTTCACACTTTAAGAAGCTTCTTTTGAAAAGGAAGGCAATGGCAACTAACACCATAATTGCTGCAAATCATGTTTCTAGGTATTAAGTAGCATCTAGTCGAGGACAAGAGTGGAACACTAAAGATATATATAGGGGAAGAAAAGAGAGAGAAAAGGTGTACTAAGTAATGAAGTGGAATAGTACCAATGTTTCCTTAGGGTTGCCTGAGCCACACTATTTAAAAATATCTTGGGAGCAACGCTTGGTATACATTCATTTGTTTGGTAAATAGACATCTTTCTTTTTGCACCTGACAAGATAATGCAGCCCTGGGCAGATAGTAGGTGCTCAATAAATGTTATTACTATTACTACTGGTATTAGTCCTGCTGCTACTGTTATTGCGTGTCATGTTAGGCATTGTGCTGGATTCTGAAGACAGAAATGAGCAAAACCTAGTGTGTCCTCAGAGAATTTCCAGTCTAGAAGAGGGGACAGGTGAATGAATGGCAGGCCATGACATGGTATGACTAGTGCTGAGTTGGGGTGGACCAGACTTCTCTGGTAGTCCAGAAGAGAAATACTGGCTAGGAATGGGAAGAGGATGGGTGCTGCTTCTGGAAAAATTCATAACTGAGAGGGTCTTGAAGGACAAATAGAAGCTAGTCATGTGTAATAGTCAGGGTCTTAATTGCAAGTTAACAGAAACAGTTTCTGGCCAGAATCTATGGAGAGAACATCGGCTGGCCACACAGTTTTAGGAAGGCCATAGAACAATTTGGAACAGTTGTGTGAGTGTGATGTGGCTATTGTTCATGGCACATGCCCCCAGGGAACTGTACATTGCTTCCCTCACCAATGTTAGAGCAAGGAGGGAGTTTTCCCAGCCCTGCTTCTTGGTAGCATTGCTTCCAGATTCCACATTCCCAACAGAGGCAGCTGATATGCCAAGATGTTGTTACCTGCCCACATCTTAGGACAGCTGACAGATTGAGTATTGGGTCTTTCAACTTCTGTAACAGAAGACAGGTGCTGTTTTCCAACAAGATTCATAAGGAGAGTAATGTCCAATACATGGGAAAAGAGTTCAGAGGCTGTGGATCAAAGTGTGCCAAATGTTTTCTACCCCAGGTGAAGCAAGGAGGAAAGGCCATTGGAGTGGAGGGGTCAATATAGGTGAAGCCCTGACTTGGGAGTGAGAAAGAGCACAGTGCATTTGGAGCATTTGGATGCTTGAGTTTAATAAAGAATGGATTTGGTGGGAGGTGGGGGAAATATCTAAAGATGGAACTGGAACGGGAGGAAGAGTCTAGGTCAAGGGAAAGCCCATTATGTTCTATGTCTGCAAAGGATTTTGCTGTTTATTTTGTGAATGAATTGTACATAAGGTTTTAAGTTTGGGGGCAGGGAACAGTGTAATAGAGGTGGAATGGGGACTGGCAGGGAGGATCAGATTTTTGAAGTTTGAGCTATGTACTCAAGGGTCTTATCAGTGAATATCTTTTTTTCTGTCTAAATATTTTTTATTGTGGTAAAATTGTTCTATAAATTTATATGTATTTCAGCTGTAGAACACTATAATTCAATATGTGTATTCACTACATGGTGTTCGCTACTGTAAGTGTAGTTACCATCCATCACCATACAATTGATCCCCTTCACCCATTTTGGCCTCCCCCCAAACCACCAGTCTGGAGAACAGTGTTAGATCAGGGATATTTGTTTAGCTTTTCTGGTCATCTTGCCAACCACAGCATCCCATTCAGCTTTCCTATATCAAAAATTAGGTCCATTTTTTCCAGATTGCAACTGTCACAGAGGTCATTTCTATGCTGTAAATTCTTCTTACATTTGAGGGAAATGTGGACACAGGCTGGTAGAAGCTGGTCAAGATTGCAAGATTTGTTTTTATTTAGATTCAGCACAGTTAAGTTCTCAGGTAAAGCTACCTTACCTAGGGTACAAACACCGTGCTGGACCACAGAGACAGATCACTAAAAATGGACTTCCTTTGGTCTCCTAACCCAGAGGAGATATTGTCTGCAGATTTCACAGAGTAAATGGGAGTGATAATCATGTTAATTTGGGGCTGATATTTTGATAGAATTTGTAAGCTAGTATGGCAATTTGGGAGAAAAGGAATTTCTGGGCACCTAGAGTGTCACAGCTGTCTGGCTCTTTGGCCAGGAGAAAGGACAAGAATGAATAATGTTCAGGGAGCAGCTGCAGACACTAGTGGGAGAAAGGCAGAGGGGAAACCCCATTTCTGTCCTTATGAGGGAAAAAGGAAAGAAAGAAACAGTAATTCAGAACTTAGTTCAATTTGCCCTTCTAGTTCACCACCTGTCCCCTAAATTCCCCACCACACCTGCTTACAGAGTGAACCATGGCAGCAAACTCTGCAAAATCCTGGCCAGCTGCCAGCTCAGGAGGAAGGACTATCCTGCGGTAAGTAGTTAAGGAGCACAGGGTTAAGCACCCAATCCAATGACATCTTTTCAGTGAGCCCCACCCTCAACTAACACGTTCTTCACCACTGAGGGAGGCCACATTTATTCATGTCTGGAATTCCATGATCATGTAGATAATAGGATCACAGTAAGTAAGGGTGATTCTTACACCAGTCCTTGACAGCAAATGATGCAGGAGTACAGTTATTTTGAATATAGAAAACCCTGTGATTGGTTTGTGAGGTCTCACAAAAGCTTACTGTGAAAACACTTTTGATAGCTGCATGGCTACAATCTTTCTGTATGATTTAGAGTTCATGGCTTTTAAAGACATTTTAAAAGCTTAAATTAGGATTTTAAAATAGTGAGGAGAATCTTCTCTGGATGAATGTCTTCAGCTATGAATGAATTATCTAGTTAACTAGAGTCTAACTAAGACTTCAAAATGTATTTTTTAGGAGGCAGGGCATGACTCACTTGGTTTCATTTTAAACCACATTCACTAATAAATGTCAGATTTGCACTTAAATTTATTTGTTGAGAAGCACCTTGAGAAAGCACCGTGCACAAATGGTGAAAATGGGCATAATCTCTGCTCCTCATCTGGTAGAGTGGGGCTTATTGAAATTTCAGTCCCACTATCAATACACATTACAATGACCTTGAAGGAAATAGGTCTGATGGCACAGTTACTCAGTCACCACTTTGTAGAGATAGGCACAGCTACATAAACAGAGCTCACAGCTATGTCAACAGAGTAACATACATCTTTGTTTCATAAAAGTAAGAGGTATCCTCTCCTCGAGAACATTCTGGCTGAGCTTCGGGGCAATTTGAAACCAAGTCATCTCTGTTTGCTTTTTCACATTATGCAGTATTTTTAAACTATATTTATTTATTTATTTTTCCTTTTCATTCTATTTATTGGGGTGACACTGCTTAAAAACATATACAGGTTTCAGGTGCATAATTGTACAATAATCATCTGTACACTGTATCGTGTGTTCACCACCTCAAGCCAATCTCCACCCACCACCATTTATTTCCCCTATACCTCCCTCCACCTCCTTCCACCCCTTCCCCCAACAATCACCATACTGTTGTCCTTGTTCTTTTTTCTTTTATTACTCAATCCTTCCACCACCCCCACTCAGCCCCTGCACCCCCAACAGCTGCCAGCCTGCTCTCTATGAATTTGTCTCTATTTTGCTTCTTCGGTAATTTTATTCATTGGATTCCACAAATGAGTGAAATCAATGGTACTTGTCTTTCTCTGCCTGGTTTATTTCACTTAGCATAATGCTCTATGGATCCATCCAGGCTGTTGTAGAGAGTAAAATTTTCTTTCTCTTTTTTCATGGCCAGTAGTATTCCATTGTGTAAATATGCCATAGCTGTTTTATCCACTCATCTACTCACGGGCTTGCCCTGACTGGTTTAGCTCAGTGGATTGAGCGTTGGCCTGCGAGCTAAGTGTCGCTGGTTCGATCTTCCAGTCAGGGTACATCAGAGAAGGAAAACTCTGACTCCAAAAAACCTCCGCTGCCTTGCGGCATACCTCTTCAGGGGAAAGGCTAAGGGAGTAAACCCCGACAGAAAATCCGGAGCCGGAGTCCCTAAGGCGGTTTGACGTTGTAGTCAACACTGGCAACTCCTGCGGCGCACCTGAACCCAAGCTGTATCGACTCCGTCTTTCCCTTGGACCCTTCAGCTGGAAGAGAGGGGGGGTCTGCTGCATGGGCAACAGCAGACCCTCCATATTACCCTGCCCAGGCTCTGTAGCTTCAGCGTCATCGCAAGATGTCGATTCAACACGGAAGGAGACAGATACGATGTCACTCCCGAGTCGGACTGCACAGCCATTCTCAGCGGTGCAGATAGACTCTTAAGAAGCTACACCATCGTCTCTCGAGACGGACGGCTGCCGACGACGACGACGATGACGACGACGACTCATGGGCACTTAGGCTGCTTCTAAATAATGGCTATTGTAAATAATGCTTCAATGCACATTGGGGTGCATGTATTCTTTCACATTAGTGTTTTGGGTTTCTTCAAATAAACTCCCAGAAGTGGAATCACTGGGTCTTAAGGCAGTTCCATTTTTTAAGTTTTAGAGGTAACTCCATACTGCTTTCCACAGTGGCTGCACCAATCTGCATTTCCACCAACAGTGCTCGAAGTTTCCCTTTTCTCCACAACCAGGCAAACACTTGTTTGTTGATTTATTGATGATAGCCATTCTGACAGGTGTGAGCTGATATCTCACTGTGGGTTTTTTTTTTTTTAAGTATATTTTATTGATTATATTGTTACAATAGTTCCAATTTTTTCCCCTTTGCTCGCCTCCACCCAGCACCCCCCTTCCCCGACAATCCCCTCCCCAAGTCCATGCCCATGGCTCACCCTTTCATATATTCTTCTTCTTTTCTTTAAAAAATAATTAATTAATTAGTTAAATATTTTAACAATAAAAAATAACAATCCCTCCCTCTCAGACTTAAGACCCTTTACAATCTTATAAAGGACAATGGACGAAGGTCTCGAGCTCCTCTAGTTGCTTCAAGCTGGACATGGTCGTCGTCCTACCTACCCTTGGGTCAAGAAATCCCTAATAAGAGTGGGGGTGTGGAAGGGAGGGTGGCCTTCCCACAAGGGGAAGGATCGTGCAGACTCCAGGTTGGTTGGCTGTCTCTGGACAACGGCATGCTTGGTTTAACAGGCTGGCATCCTTGTTGTATTCTGGGGGCAACAGGGTTAAAGGACATCATTCAATCCGTAACCACTAGATGACAAAAGACAGGTATTAATTTTTCAATGTCCCACATTAGGGAAAAGAAGGGCTTCTTTAGAGGAAGGTATGCCAGGTACATCTCACCTGTCCAAAACCCTTTTTCCCATTATACTTAGTTTGGACTGAGGGAAATATTTTAGGTTTCCCCCCTCTCAGGCTCACTGTGGTTTTATTTTATTTTATTTTATTTTATTTTATTTTTTATTTTGGTTTTTCAATTACAGTTGTCCCCTTTTCCCCTAATTTCTCTCCCCCACCCAACCCACCCCCTCTCCCGCAATCATATCCCTCCCCGTTGTCCATGTCCATGAGTCTTTTATACGGGTTCTTTGACTAATCCCTTCCCTTACTTATCCCCCTTCTCTCCCTCTCCCCTCCCCCCTATTGACTGCTATTCTGCTCTTTGTCCTATTTAGTTCCTTTGTGTTGTTCTTTAGTTTCCTGTATTAGGTGATATCATATGGTATTTTTCTTTCTTTGCCTGGCTTATTTCACTAAGCATAATTCTCTCTAGTTCCATCCATGTTGTTGCAAATGGCAGGAGTTCCTTCTTTCTTTCTGCTGCGTAGTATTCCATTGTGTAAATGTACCACTGTTTTTTGATCCACTCATCTACAGATGGGCACTTAGGTTGTTTCCAGCACTTAGCTATTGTAAACAGTGCTGCAATGAACATAGGAGTGCATAAGTTCTTTTGAATTGGTGTTTCAAGATTCTTCGGGTATAATCCTAGTAGTGGAGTCTCTGGTTCAAAAGGCAGTTCCATTTTTAATCTTTTGAGGTAATTCCATACTGTTCTCCATAGTGGCTGCACCAGTCTGCATTCCCACCAACAGTGCAGTAGGGTTCCCGTATCTCCACATCCTCGCCAGCACTTGTTGCTTGTTGATTTGTTTGATGATGGCCATTCTGACTGGTGTAAAATGGTATCTCATTGTGGTTTTTATTTGCATCTCCCTGATGGATAATGATGTTGAGCATTTTTTCATGTGTCTATGGACCTTCTGTATGTCCTCTTCGGAGAAGTGTTTGTTCAGGTCCCTTGCCCATTTTTTAATTGGGTTGTTTGTTTTCTTGATGTTGAGTCGTATAAGCTCTTTATATATTTTGGAAATCAGTCCCCTGTCTGTGATGTCATTGGCAAATATGTTTTCCCATATGGTTGGTTTCCTTTTCATCTTGCTGATGTTTTCTTTTGCTGAGCAGAAACTCTTCAGTTTGATGTAATCCCATTTATTTATTTTTTCCTTTATTTCTCTTGCTTTAGGAGATGTATCCGTGAAGAGATTGTTACGTGAGATATCTGATATTTTCTTGCCTATGTTTTCCTCTAGGACTTTTATGGTGTCATGGCTTACATTTAAGTCTTTGATCCATCTTGAGTTTATTCTTGTGTGTGGTGTAAGTTGGTGGTCTAGTTTCATTTTTTTGCAGGTCCCTATCCAGTTCTCCCAGCACCATTTGTTAAAGAGGCTCTTCTCACTCCATTTTATGTTCCTTCCTCCTTTATCAAAGATTAGTTGACCATAGAGGCCTGGGTTTATTTCTGGACTCTCTATTCTGTTCCACTGATCTATATGTCTGTTCTTATGCCAGTACCATACTGTTTTGATTACAGTGGCTTTGTAGTATTGTTTGATATCTGGTGTTGTGATTCCTCCTGCTGTGTTCTTCTGTCTCAAGATTGCTTTTGCTATTCGGGGTCTTTTTTGGTTCCATATGAATTTATGGAGTATTTGTTCTAGGTCTGTGAAATATGTCATTGGTATTTTAATAGGGATTGCATTGAATCTGTAAATTGCTTTGGGTAGTATGGCCATTTTGATGATGTTGATTCTTCCCATCCAAGAACATGGTATTTGCTTCCATTTATTTGTTTCTTCCTTAATTTCTTTCTTCAATGTTATGTAATTTTCAGAATACAGGGCTTTTATCTCTTTGGTTAAGTTTACTCCTAGGTACTTTATTTTTCTTGTTGCTATAGTAAATGGTATTTTCTTTTTTGTCTCTGTCTCTGCTATTTTATTGTTGGTGTACAGAAATGCCTTAGATTTCTGTATATTTATTTTGTACCCTGCGATTTTGCTGAATTCACTTATTATATCGAGTAGTCTTTTAGTGGAGTTTATAGGATTTTCTAGGTATACTATCATGTCATCTGCATATAATGAAAGTTTTACTTCCTCTTTCCCAATTTGGATGCCTTTTATTTCTTTTTCTTGTCTGATTGCTGTGGTTAGGACTTCCAACACTATGTTGAAAAGGAGTGGAGAGAGTGGACAACCTTGTCTAGTTCCTGAGTTCAGGGGGAATGCTTTCAGTTTTTGTCCATTGAGTATGATGTTGGCCTCAGGCTTCTCATATATAGCCTTAATTATGTTAAGATATGCTCCCTTTATTCCCATTTTGTTGAGTGTTTTCATGATAAATGGGTGTTGTACTTTATCAAATGTTTTTACTGCATCTATTGAAATGATCATGTGATTTTTGTCTTTCATTCTGTTTAGGTGATGTATTATATTTATTGATTTGCGAATATTAAACCATCCTTGCATCCCTGGAATGAAGCCCACTTGATCATGATGTATGATCTTTTTGATGTATTGCTGGATCCTGTTTGCCAATATTTTATTGAGGATTTTAGCATCAATGTTCATCAGTGATATTGGCCTGTAGTTTTCTTTCTTTGTTGTGTCTTGACCTGGTTTGGGGATTAGGATAATACTGGCTTCATAGAAAGAGTTTGGGATTTTCCCCTCTTCTTGGATTTTTTGGAACAGTTTGAGGAGGATAGGAGTTAGTTCTTCCCTGAATGTTTTGTAGAATTCGCCTGTGAAGCCATCCGGTCCAGGGCTTTTGTGTGCCGGGAGATTTTGGATTACTGTTTCAATTTCCTTTTTTGTTATTGGTTTGTTGAGACTTTCCACTTCTTCTTGATTCAGTTTTGGAAGGTTGTATGTTTCTAGAAATTTGTCCATTTCTTCTAGATTGTCAAATTTCTTGTCATACAGTTGTCTGTAGTAATTTCTAACTATCATTTGTATTTCTGAGGTATCAGTCATGATTTCTCCTCTTTCATTTCTGATTTTGTTTATTTGGGTCTTCTCTCTTTGTTTCTTGATTAGACTGGCTAGAGGCTTGTCGATTTTGTTGATTTTTTCGAAGAACCAGCTCCTAGTTTTGTTGATCTTTTGGATTGTTTGTTTAGTCTCTATGTCATTTAGTTCTGCTCTGATCTTGATGATTTCATTCCTTCTTCTTGCCCTAGGCTTTGTTTGTTGTTGTTGTTCTAGTTCTTGTAGCATTGTGGTTAGGTTTTTTATTTGAGATTCTTCTAGCCTTTTCAGATATGCCTGCATTGCTATAAACTTCCCTCTCAGGACTGCTTTTGCTGTGTCCCACAGGTTTTGGGTTGTTGTGTGCTCATTATCATTAGTTTCTAGAAATTTCTTGATTTCTTCTTTGATGTTATTGTTAACCCATTCATTATTTAATAGCATGTTATTCAATCTCTATGAGTTTGGGTGTCTTTGATTTTTTTTCTGAGGTTGATTTCTAGTTTCAAGGCATTGTGATCTGAAAAGATGCTTGATATGATTTCAATTTTCTTGAATTTGTTGAGGCTTGTTTTGTGACCTATCATGTGGTCTATCTTTGAAAATGTCCCATGTGCACTTGAAAAGAATGTATATTTTGCTTCTTTGGGGTAAAAAGTTCTATATATATCAGTTAGATCCATGTGGTTTAGTGTGTTGTTCAATGCCTGTATATCCTTGGTGTTTCTTTGCTTTGATGATCTGTCTATTGTTGATAATGGAGTGTTGAAGTCCCCTACTATGAGTGTGTTGTTGTTAATATCCTTTTTGTGGTCTTCTAGTATTTGCTTTATGTATTTGGGTGCTCCTATGTTAGGTGCATATATGTTTATCAAAGTCATATCTTCTTGATGGATTGTTCCTTTAAGTATTATGAAATGTCCTTCTTTGTCTCTTTTTATTGTCCTTGCTTTGAAATCCGTTTTGTCTGATATGAGAACTGCTACCCCGGCTTTTTTTTCCGGTCCGTTTGCTTGGAATATTTTTTTATATCCCTTTACTTTCAGTCTGTGTAAATCTTTTGTTTTCAGGTGTGTTTCTTGTAGACAGCAAATATGTGGATCCTGTTTTCTTATCCATTCCATTACCCTATGTCTTTTAATTGGAGCATTTAATCCATTTACATTTAAGGTTATTATTGACGTGTATTTATTCATTTCCCTTTGTACCTCTGTTCCTCTCTCTTGTTTTTTCCTTCTTTTTTCTTAGAACACTCCCTTTACCATCTCTTGCAATGCTGGTTTGGTGGAGATGTATTCTTTCAGTCTTCCTTTGTCTGAGAAACTCCTTATTTCACCTTCTATTTTGAATGAAAGTCTTGCTGGGTAGAGTATTCTTGGTTGTAGGCCTTTGTTTTTCATTGCTTGAAATATTTTTGACCATTCCCTTCTGGCTTGTAATGTTTCTGTTGAGAAATCAGTTGATAGCCTTATCGGAGCTCCCTTGTATGTTATTTGCTGCTTTTCTCTTGCTGCTTTTAGGATTCTCTCTTTGTCTTGGAATGTTGCCATTTTAACTATGATGTGCCTTGGAGTGGGTTTTTGGGGGTTCCTCTTGATTGGAACTCTCATTGCTTCTTGGACTTGCATAGCTTTTTCTCTCATCAGGTTGGGAAAATTTTCTGTCACTATTTCTCCTATCAGATTTTCAATTCCATGTTCCTTTTCTTCTTCTTCTCGTATTCCGATGATCCTTAAATTATTTTTCCTAATGCTATCCTGTAATTCCCTTACATCTTGTTCATATTTTTTCAATCGTTTTTCATTTTGCTGTATTGTCTGGGAGTTTTTCTCTACATTATCTTCTAACTCACTAATCCGATCCTCTGCTTCGTTTAGTCTGCTTTTGACTGATTCTACTGTGTTTTTCAGTTCAGAGATTGTATTCTTAAGTTCTTCCTGGTTCTTGTTAACAATTTCTATGTCTTTTTTTATGCTGGTGTAGTTCTCTGCAAGTTCCCTGTAATTTTCTTGGAGCTGTTGGTAACTTCCTTGAAGGTTGTTATAGTTGATTTTAAGGATGTCGAGTATATTGAGCTTCTTTACCACCATTGTTTTGAATTCCATGTCTGACATTTGGGCTATGTCTATTTCATCTATCTCTCTTTCTGAGGATTCCTCTTTTCTTTTCATTGAGGGGTTATTTTTGCGTCTTACCATGTTGGATTCTTTTTGTTTTTATTTATTTATTTATTTATTTATTTGTTTGTTTGTTTGTTTGTTTTTTTGGTGGGGGGTAGTCTGCTTTGACTTCCCTCCTTTGTGATGTAATATTCTTTATTGAAGGTCTGGGAATTTCAGTGGTGCAGTCTCTTTGATATCCTGAGCCTGATTTTCTTGAGTTACCCTTTATGTCATTTGTTTATGCTGTTCGGTTATATTTCAGATGTTCTTTGATAGGATCTTCCTTCTGGCTAGTTGGTTGAGAATCACTCTATCCGTTTTGTCTTGAGTTCTTTTGTGGATATGTTGCCCAGCAGCACGCTGTCTCCTGTCCTTCAGCGCCAATGCCACTTGGTCGAGTCCCGTCTCTGCCAGCGGGCAGAGATCTGCTCTCCGCCTGACTCCTCTCCGGGCAGCCTGTGATCGCCAAAAATCCTTTGTGTGCTTCCCGCCACAGCTCGGGCAGCCGCCCCAGTCAGGAATCCCGTTTCGTCCCCTTTTTCTCCGCTATCCTCACTAAACAGGTTGTTCCCAGATGGATTTTCTCTAATCCAGCAGTGCCAAGGCTCGCCTCCTGCCAGTGTCCAACTGCTCACTGAGATGTTCTGTCTGCAATTAGCCCAAACTGCAGACGGGTCTCCGGAGCCTAAAACCGCAACCTCTCCTCACTCCTCCGCCATCTTACCTCCCTCGCTGTGGTTTTTATTTGCATTTCTCTGATGATTCTCTTTTCTTTTTTTTTTTTTTTTTTTTAGATTTAATGTGTTTTATTGATTAAAATATTACATTTGTGCCAATTTCCCTTCCCTCTGCTCCCCTCCACCCGGTGGCCCCCCTCCCTCCAGTTGTCCCCCCCTTTTAGATTATGTCCATTAGTTGTGCATACAGTTCCTCCCAACCTCTCTCCGTCTATTCCATTCCCTCCTACCATGATCCCCAATTCCTATATCATCTCCCTCCCTCTCCCCACTCCCCCTCCCTGTTGACCTCCCCCCAATATGCTTCCCGTACCCACAGTTCCTTTTCCACTCTCGTTGCCTGTTTAGTTTGCCTTTGTTTCATCTCCCTAGCTTCTGTTTTTTAAACCAGTCCCTTTAACATCTCATATAACAGTGGTTTGGATCTAATGAACTCTTTCAGTTTTATTTTGTCCTGGAAACACTTTCTCTGTCCTTCTATTCTGAATGACAATTTCGCTGGATAGAGTATTCGTGGTTGTAGGTTTTGGATTTTCATTACTTTGAATATTTCTTGCCAGTCCCTTCTTGCTTGTAGGGTCTCCCTTGAGAAGTCAGCTGATAGTCTAATTGGGACCCCTTTGTACATAATTCTTTTCTTCTCTCTTGCTGCTTTTAAGATTCTCTCTTTATCTTTAATTTTTGACATTTTGATTATAATGTGTCTTGGAGTGGTTCTCCCTGGGTCCAGTCTCTTGGGAACTCTCCTTGCTTCCTGGACCTGCAAGTCTATTCCCTTCCCCAAGTCTGGGAAGTTCTCCTTTATTATATTTTCACTCAATTTTTCAAGTTCTAGTTCATCTTCCTCACTCTCTGGCAAACCAATGATTCTTATGTTGGGCCTTTTATAGCTGTCCCAGAGGTTTCTGATCCTCTCATTGTTGCTTCCCATTTCCTCTCGCTGCATTGGTTGACTGCTTGTTCCTTCTCCATATTCCAGTTTGTTGAAATGAACTCTGGATTTTTTTTCCTCACCATCTGTCTCGTATGTGGTTTTGTTCCTTTCGTTATGAATGTTTTTCGCTTCTTTCTTATCTTTTTCCTGCTCTTTTGTGAATTCTGTAAGCCACCTGATAACAATGGCCCAGAACTGAGCCTCTGACAGGTTTCTTATCTGTTCAACTGTCAGGTTCTCTATCTGTTGCCTGGTGAGCTGTGTCACCGGGATTTCTATAGTTGTCTGCCTCATTTTGACAGATGCGTTTTGTTTTCTTGGGCTGGCTATTGGGGGCAGTGCCTGCGTACGCGTCACAAATCAGCGACTGGCACCTGTCTGCGACCTATTTCGCAGCCCTGTGGTGCTTTCTTTGGGGGCGGGGGTCCAAGATGGATTCACACAGTTATTCAGCTAGGAGACCAGGATCCGTCCTCCCGCCCCCCTGGGCCTCACTGTTCAAGGCGATGCGGTGGCTGCTTTCCCCAGTGCTGGGGTCGTGCACTGCCAGGGGCTTGACTGCCGCCGGGATTTTTCGCAGCCCCGCCGCTGTCTCAGGTGCGACCGCAAACAGCACTGCCCTCTTTAACTCTTACCTGCCCAAATGGCACCGCTGGTTTATAACTTCATATGTTGGGCTTCCGTGTAGTTTTATTTTCTGGAATTTCTAGTTATCCTTTGTTTTGAAGTAGTTGTATTCCTCTCTAGTTGTAGAGGGAGACCTAGCGTGTCTGTCTAAGCCTCCATCTTGGCCGGAAGTCTATGATGATTCTCTTTTCATATGTCTATTGGCCATCTGTATGTCCTCTTTGGAGATGTGTCTTATTCAGGTCCTTTGCCCATTTTTTAATTGGATTGTTTGGTTTTTGGATGTTGGTTTTTATAAGTTCTTTGTAAGTTTTGGATATTAACCCCTTATTATATGTATCATTGGTGAATATGTTCTCAAATTCAATGGGTTGTCTATTCATTTTGTTAATGGTTTTCTTTGTTATGAAAAACATTTTTTGTTTAATGTAGTCCCATTTCTTTATTTTTTCTTGTATTTCCCTTACCCAAGGAGATATATCAGAAAAAAAAATGTTGCTATGAAATGTCTGAGGTTTTACTGTCTATGTTTTCTTCTAGGAGTTTTGGGGATTTGAGCCTAACATTTCAGTCTTTAATCCACTTTGAGTTTATTTTTGTGTAAAGTGTAAGAACATGGTCAGTTTCTTTTTCTTCTTTTCTTTCTTTCTTTCTTCCTTCCTTTCCTTTCATTTATTTATTTTTTTCTCTCTTTTTTTTTTTTGATGTATCTGTCCAATATTCCAACAACATTTATTGAGTAGACTATCTTTACTTCCTTTGTCAAATATCAATTGACCATAAAGGTGTGGCTTTATTTCTGGGCACTCTATTCTGTTGTATTGTTCTATATGTATGTTATTAAGCCAGTACCAAACTGTTTTGATAACTATGGCCTTGTAGTATAGTCTGATATCAGGTAGCATGAGTCCTCCAACTTTGTTTTTCTTTCTCAAGATTGCCGTTGCTTTTGCAATTTCATATAAATTTTCAATTATTTGTTTTGTGAAATATACTATTGGTATCTTGATAGGAATTGCATTGAATCTATAGATTGCTTGGATACTATGGACATTTTAATGATGTGAATTCTTTCTATCCATGAACACAGCTCATATATTTTCACTTATTTTTATCTTCTTCAGTTTCTTTCTTCAGTGTCTTATAGTGGTCCAAGTACAGGTCTTTTACTTCCTTGATTAAATTTATTCTTAGGTATTTTATTCTCTTTGAGGCAATTGTGAATAAAATTGTTTTCTTAGTTTCTGTTTCTGATAGTTCATTATTGGTGCATAAATATGCAACTGATTTCTGGATATTAATTTTGTATCCTCTTATTTTACTGAATTTGTTTATCACTTCTACTGTTTTTTGGTGGAATCTTTAAGGTTTTCTATATACAGAATCATGTCATCTGCAATTACTTTTTCATTTCCAATGTGAATGCCTTTTATTTCTTTTTCTCATCTTATTGCTTTGCTTGGGACTTCCAGTACCACGTTGAATAAGAGAGGTGAAAGCAGATACTCCTGTCTTGTTCCCAATCTTAAGGGAAACAATTGTAGCTTTTGCACATTGAGTATGATATTGGCTGTGGATTTGTCATATGTGGCCTTTATCACATTAAGATATCTTCCATTTCCACTTTGTTGAGAGGTTTTATCAGAAATGGGTGTTGAATTTTATCAAATGCTTTTTCTGCATCTATTGATATGATCATGTTGTTTTTATCCTTCGTTTTGTTTATGTGGTGTATTGTGCTTATTGATTTGTGGATATTGCCCCAACCTTGCATCTCCAGAATAAATCCCGTTTTATTGTGTTATATAATCTTTTCAATGTATTGATGAATTTGGTTTGCTATTATTTTGTTGAGGATTTTGGCATCTATGTTCACCAGGGATATTGGCTATAATTTTCTTTCTTTGTAGTGTCTTTATCTGATTTTGGAATTAGGATATTGCTGTCCTTGTAAAATGAGCTTGGGAGTCTTCCCTCCCTTTGAATTTTTTGGAATAGTTTGAGAAGGATAGATTTTAGTTCTTTGAATATTTGATAAAGTTTACCTGTGAAGTCATCCATTTCAGGACTTTCATTTGTTTGGGAGTTTTTTTTATTTTATTTTTTTATTACTGCTTCAGTTTCAGTAGGTGTAATCTGTTTATTAAAATTCTCTGATTTTTTCTGATTTAGTTTTGGAAGATTATATGTTTCTAGGAATTTATCCATTTCATCCAAGTTGTCCAGTTTGTTGCATATAGTTGTTCATAATATTTTCTTATAATCCTTTGTATTTCTTTTGTGTCAATTGTTATATCTCCTCTTTCATTTCTGATTATTTTTATTTGGGTCCCCTCTCATTTTTCCTTGATGAGTCTAGTTAAAGGTTTGTCAATCTTTTTTATCTTTCTGAAGAATTAGTTCTTGGTTTCATTGATTTTTTGTATTTTTTTTTAGACTGTATTTCATTTATATCTGCTCTGATCTTCATTATTTCCTTCCTTCTGTTCACTTCGATGTTTGTTTGTTGTTCTTTTTCAAGTTTCTTTAAGTGTAAAGTTAGATTGTTTATTTGAATTTTTTCTTGTTTCATGAGATAGGCTTGTAATCCTATAAATTTTCCTCTTAGGACTATTTTCCCTGTGTCCCACAGATTTTGGATTGTTGTGTTCTCGTTTTCATTTGTTTCAAAGTATCTTTTGATTTCTTCATTGATCACATTGTTAACTCATTCATTGTTCAGTAACATGTTATTTAGTCTCTATGTCTGTGTGTTTTTCAGTTTTCTTGTGATTGATTTCTAGTTTCATATTATTATAGTCAGAGAAGATGCTTGATATTGTTTTAATCTTCTTAAATTTATTGACTTGTTTTGTGTCCTAATATGTAGTCTACCCTAGATAATGTGTCATTTGTATTGAAAACAATGTATATTTTGCTGCTTTGATAATCAGAAGATAACAATTAAATCCATCTCACCTAGTGTGTTCATTTAAGGCTGTCATTTCCTTGTTGGTTTTCTGTCAGGAAGATTTATCCATTTTTTAATTTTTTAATTTTAATTTTTTAAATCTGCTTTACTTATTATGCTGTTATGGTTGTCCCAATTTCTTTTCCCTTTGTTCTCCTCCACCCAGTGACATCCCTCCCTCCAGTTGTCCGCCCCCACTTAGTCCATGTCCACTGGTTGTGCATATAGTTCCTCTCAACATCTTCCTATCTAATTCACTCCTTACTACTATGCTTCCTAATTTCTGCACCATCTTCCTCCCTTTCCCCCTTCCCCCTCCCTGCTGACCTCCACCCATAATGTTCCCCATACCTATAATCCTTTTTACACTCTTGTTGCCTACTTAGTTTGCCTTTGTTTTGGTTCCCTAGCTTCTGTTGTTGGTTGTTGTGATACAGCTTTCATTTTAATGTTCATAGTTTTGATCCTTTCTCCTAAATAAGTCCTTTTAACATCTCATATAACAGTGGTTTGGATCTGATGAACTTCAGTTTTACTTTCGAGAAAAAATAATGAAGCAGAACTTCCCTAACTTGGGGAAGGAAATAGACTTACAGGTCCAGGAAGCACAGAGTTCCAAAACAACTGGATCCAGGGAGAACCACACCAAGACACATTATAATCAAAATGTCAAAAATTAAGGCTAAAGAGAGAATCTTAAAAGCAGCAAGAGAGAAGAAGAGAATTACAAAGGCATCCCAATAAGACTGTCAGCTGATTTCTCAAATGAAACTCTGCAGGCAAGAAGGACTGGCAAGAAATATTCAAAGGAATGCAAAGCAAAAACCTACAACCACGAATACTCTATCCAGCGAAGCTGTCATTGAGTATAGAAGGGCAGAGAAAGTGCTTCCAGGACAAAGTAAAACTGAAGGAGTTCATCAGATCCAAACCACTGTTATCCATTGATTTAAATGTGATGTTTAGAGCATGCCTGCTCAGCGGGCCACCCTCCACTTCCTCCTTTCCCTACACCTTCTTTCTCCCTAGCTCCCTCCTCCCATTACTTCCTCCCCCAACTCTACATCCCCTTCTCTTCTGGTCTTGGAGGACCCCTCCCTAGCCCTATCTACCTCAGCCTTCAATCTCCTCAAAGCTGTTGGTGCCACTCCCTGTCCATGTGGACCCCTGCAGTCTGCCAACAACAGTCCACCCAGCTCCTGGCACGTGGGAGGGGAGGTTGGCTTTCTGAGCCACAGGTCTGTGTCCCTCCCTGCAGCCTCTTCTGCCATTCAGGGCCACACTTCCCCCTATCTGCAGCAGGGCACTGTCAGGGGGATGGAAGTGCTGGAGCTGAGCTTCAGGGGCCCCAAGGCGCCAGTTCCCTGGGTAATCAGGATGATGCCAACTAAGTGTCTCCTGTGGCTGTGCACATTCCTGGCTTTCCCCAACAAGCTGTGGAGCTTCTTCATTTACCTTTTGCAGAGGCAGATACTCACGGTGACTCAGTATCAAGCTGTTGGATATGATATCCTTCCCTTATCTCCTGTGTCCCTGAATTGACTAAGTCAGGTGAACAGGAAGATCCTGGTGCTGGATCTGGATGAGACACTTATCCACTTCCATCACGATGGGGTTCTGAGGCCCACAATACGACCTAGAACATCTCCTGACTTCATCCTCAAGATGGTAACAGACAAACATCCTGTCTGGTTTTTTGTATATAAGAGGCCCCATGTGGATTTCTTAGAAGTGGTGAGCCAGTGGTGTTCAAAGAAAGCATGGAGATTTATGGCTCTGCTGTGGCAGATAAACTGGATAATAGCAGAAGCATTATCAAAAGGCTATATTACAGACAGCACTGCATTTTGGAATTGGGCCCCATGGGCTTACAGGAGCCATCTAGACAATGCCATCCCCATCAATTCCTGGTTCAGTGATCCCAGCGACACTGCCCTTCTTAACATGCTTCTGATGCTGGATGTCCTCAGGTTCACCGTTGATGTTCACTCTGCGCTGAGCCAGAACCTTCACCAACATAGGCTTTGGTGACAGCTGCTCCCCCTCCACTTGAGTTGGGGTTGGGGGGAGGGAGGGTAAGCCCTCAGGATGCCTGTCTGATGTCCTGTCCAATGGTGAAGGATGCCTGGACAGGGTCTGCCTCTCCCTCCCCTCTGCCCTGGGAGCCCTGCATTCCATATGAAGTCTGGATGGACACATGGATCAGACTGAGAAGCAGTCTCTCTAACTTCATGTTTGCATGCCCTGGAAACCCCAGACTGGGACATAAGAGAGAACTAGGAGAGTGGAAACAGTGTCTGTGGTGGAAAGAGGGGACTGGCCAGAGTAAGAAGCAGACATTCGATAATCCAGGAGGCTCAGAGAGGAGCCAAGTCAGCTTTGTTGTGATTTGATTTTTTTAAAAAAACTCTTGTACAAAACTGATCTAATACTTCACTCCAAGGGCTGTGTTGTGGGTGTAAAGTTGGGATTTGGGCCACTACATTTCTCCCAAATTTGTACCCCCTTACTTTTCTCTATATTTTCCTTCCCTAGATTCCCTCAGACCTGTAACCAGCTTACTCTGTATTTTTCCCCTCTCTTTTAAACCATGCATTATAACTTTGAAAAAAAAATTTGTATTAAAATTTTCTATTATGACTGTATTACTGTCCATCTCTTCCTTTACATCCATTTACTTTACATTGTTTAGGTGCTCCTATGTTGGATGCATAAATGTTTACAAGGGTTATATCCTCTTGTTGGATTGCTCCCTTTATCTTATGTAGTGTCCTTCTTTGTCTTTTATGATAGCCTTTGTTTTAAAGTTTATTTTGTCAGATATAAGTATTGCTGGCCCAGCTCTTTTCCCTTTCCATTTGCATGAAATATCTTTTTTCCATACCTTTACTTTTAGTCTTTCATTTTAAGGTGAGTCTCTTGTAGACAGCATACATATGGGTCTTGAAAAACTATGTTTACTTTTTCTTGTATACTTTATATTGAACAATTCAAGGAAGAAGATAATTATAATCATTTAAAAATGCAATCCCCAACTAGTATCTTAGAGTGTATATACACACCAGGTCAATTAATGAATAAAATAACTAAAATAACTATGACAATATAAATCTTAGGGATGAGGAACATACACTATCAGTTAAGTCACTTTACCATCATGTTTTTAAAAAATAGGATTCAAATGGGTTTCAGTCACATATACATCAATTGATAAGAGTTAAATTAGACACTGATGTCAACAACTTAAAACTGAGTCTCTTGAAGTTGTCCCACGGGCTGCTTATACTTTCCTCATTCATTTGGATTCTTTATTCTTCTTGTTGTTTTAATTGGTTGTTTTCTGCTTCCTTATGTTCCAAATTATTGATTTGACTCTAGGCTTCATCTACTCTACTATTGCTTCCCTGTAAGTTGTTTATTTCAATTAGTATATCCTTCATTTCTGACTGGATCTCTTTTATGCTGCTGAGGTCCTCAATAAGTTCCTTGAGCATCCTTATAGCCAGTGTTTTAAACTGTGCATCTGACATACTACTTATCTCCACTTCACTTAGCTCTTTTACTGGAGTTTTGATCTGTTTTTTTCATCTGGGCCATGTTTCTTTGTCTCCTCAATTTGGCAGCCTCCCTGTGTTTGTTTCTATGTATTATGTAGAGCTGCTTTGACTCCATTCTTTGCTAGTGTGGCCTAATGTTGTGGGCATCCTGTAGGGGCCAGTGGCACAACCTCCCATAACAAGGTGCACCCATTGCGTGGACTAAGTACACCTTCCTCTTGTAGTTGAGCCTTGGTTGCTGTTGGCAAATCAATGGGAGGGATTTACCCAGGCTCATCAGTTGCAAGGATTGGCTATGACCATTGATCTCAACGTCAATGTTCATAGCATCATTATTCACTATAGCCAAAAGATGGGAACAGCCCAAATGTCCATCAAAGAATGAGCAGAGAAACAAAATGTGGCATATACATACAATAAATATTATTGGGCCTTAAAAAGAAAATTGATACATGCTACAACATAGGTGAATCTGATGACATCATGCTAAGTGAAATAAGCCAGATGAAAAAGGAAAAATTTATATAATTCCTCTTATATGAGGTCCTTAGATAAGTGAAATTCACAGAGACAGAAAGTAAAATGGTGGTTGCTGAGGGGCTGGAGGGACAAGGGAATGGAGAGTTATTGTTTAATGGGTAGTTTCTGTTAGGGATGATGAAAGAGTTCTGGAGATGTATAAGCATGCCACACAATGATGTGAATGTACTTAAAGCCATTGAATTGTACACTTTAAAATGATTAAAATGGCAGGCTCAGTGGATTGAGTGCTGGCCTGTGAACCAAAAGGTCACTGGTTCAAATTCCAGACAGGGCACATTCCTGAGTTGCTGGCTAGGTCACCAGTTGGGGGTGTGCAAGAGGCAACCTACTGGTGGTTCACTCCCTCTTTGTCTCTCTCCCTTCGCCTATTTCTAAAAATAAACAAATTTTAAAAATGGTTAAAATGGCAACTTTTGTTAGGTGTATTTTACCACAATTAAACAAAACAAAACTGAGTCTGAGGAGAAAAGATTTCCCATCTACTGGCCCTTTTTACTGTTGTTCAAGACCACCTGGCTTTTTCTTAATCCAGGATCTTTGTACTCACTCTTCTTCCTGGAAATCCCTTTATAAGCAGTTCACATAATTGGTTTCTTCCACATCCAGATGTCACTCAAGTTTCTCCTTCTCTTGTCTGTACTACTTTATCCTGTTATTTGTTTACTTATTTATTATCTCTGTGTTTTCTTTCACTAGAATGTGAGCTTCCAAGAAAATTTCATCTGTTTTGTTCCCTACTACTTAGAACAGATTCTGACCCTAAATCGGTGTTCTGTAAATAGTTGTCTGAAACAATGAACACTGGCACTTAAAGGATCAGTGTATGTTCTCTGTAAACTGACCTTATTTGAAGTCAAGGGCACAGACTAGGGCTGTGACTGTTTTCTGGAGTATACATATTTATACTCTCTTTTCCTTCCCATTCTCCTCTCCCAACTTCCCAGACCCTAATTCCAGTTTAATATCTCTAAATCAGTAATACTGAGCCTCTGAACACTTACCTCACCCATGTTAAAGTCCATTTTGTCCACACCCATTGTGCTGCCCCACCCATGTTGGAGAGGCTGGGGCTTTGAAGGGGGAAGTTATTTGAAAGGTGACAAAGTCAAACATCACAGTAAATAGGGCCTTGTGGGATGATTCTGGAGTGAAATTAAGCAAATCTTCCTTTCATAGTCAGATTTTATTACAGTCATGAGCTGGTGCAAGGCTCATTTTTAGCTGTGATAAGCTGAGAAAGCCATCTGAACATTCTAGCTTCTGCTGTCACTCAATGGTGCCTTCAACACTGACATGGTTGTATCTCCAGAGCAGTGCATTGCCAAGCATGGGGCTCCATTGTCTGCAGAGGTACCTGACAGCCAGAGGTTGACTGTGGAAGACCCAGGGGATTCAAAGAGCTCTCTGTTATTGGGAAATATTTTTGTCTATTGTTCTTGACTCTAAATTTTACTGACAGAAAGGTGCAGTCATTAATCCAAATGATCAATATCCCCAGGTACCTTTGGGAGGTCCAATACATGGACCCAATATATCATCTGTGATAAGTGGTAGGTGAGACAAACAAGAAATAACATTTATTTCTTATAGTAAACCTTTTTGTTTTCTGACCAAAGTGCTTTACTTGACCTCATTTGATTTACCTGTGATCTTTATTTACTTCTTTAACTACGGACTGCAAATCCTCTCTAAGCAGTCATACTGCAAACACAGGTTGTCACATAGAGTATTGGAAAATATGAATTCAAATTCATCACTTTTAGAAAAACTATTCAAGGTACAGGATGAAAGAGCAAATTAACAATAACATTAATATATTTTTATTAGAGTAATAAAAGAATGAACATAAAAAATAATGTGTTTGGGGATGATATTTTCCCTCAGGTGTGTCTCTTTCCATAACTACCACTTCGCCTCCCTGCCTCCTCTTTGTTTTCACCATGAATCAGGCTGCTGTGACTATCAAAAGAAGTAGGAACTTTAGTTTTACTAAAGTAATTGAGAAGAGAAAAATTAATCTAATATGCTGAACATAAAAGCAAGCATTGCTATACTTCCTCAATTACTCCAACTGAGTCTTGCTCAATTCTGTCAGCTAGGGGATTACAGTCTCCAACTGCAGTCACCTGAGACCTCTCAAATGCAATACTAATGGGAGCAGCTTACTACTGTTAAAAAAAATAGCACAAGCATCTATAGAGGGAGTGTGTGTGTGCGTGAAAAATTTTATGTCTGCACTTACATCAAAACTAGCTATTGCATGATGAGTGTTTCTGCCTTCTTCTGGGGAACATATAGAAAACAAGACAACACATATATTTTGACTTGAGTGGCCAATGAATTTGTCTTTCAAATGTTAGTTCAAGTGAATATGTTTTAAGTAGTTCAATAATTGAGTTATTTACATGGAAAATATAATAAATTAACTCATTTGAAATTTCTCTAAGTCTTGTTGAGTTAAAAGTATCAGTTAATTATGGATAATTTGGTATGATTCTCATTTTTGAATTAATATATAGTCTATAGATACATATATACACATACATATATGTATGTATATATACAAGGAAAACCCCAAAAAACCAGAATTTATTTATTAAAAATTTGTGTATTTATTCTTACATGTTTAAATTTCAGTCATCTTCAAAGTACTCTCCATTTGATGCAATACACCTATTGAGATGTTTTTTTCAACTGCTCAAAAGAGTATTTGAACTTGCCAATTTTGATGCATTTTAGTGCTCCTGCCTTTTTTTGTTTCACCTCTTCCACATTGGCAAAACATTTTCTTTTGAAAACCTTTTTCACTGGGGCAACAAACAAAAAAGTCGCCCAGGTGAGATCGGGTGAATAGGAAGGGTGGAGCATTGGGTCATGTCGTTTTTGATCAAAAACTGCTGAACACTCAGCACAATGTGGGCAGGTGCACTCATAAATCACCCATCATGAAATGGACAAACACACTTAAAGAATCTTCAAAAAAATTTACTGAAGCTTAACATAGTCTCTCACAATAACACCAGCTGGTACTCTGATGGGTTCATTGAACACTCACCTAGTGGGTGAAGCCTTTCTACAAGAAGCCTGTCCTTCCAGTTTTGGGGGGATTCCCCCCTCATATAGCTATATGCATTTTTAGCTCTTCCATTCAAAATTGCAGTGTAGGTAAACACATCTTGCCTCCTCACACAACCACATCAAAATTACAACTAAACTACAGAAAATTGTTATTCAGAACCAACAGAGTGGAAGTGGAAGTCCTACAACTACAGAATTAAAGAAGAGACCACATTGAGACTGGTAGAAGGGGCAGAGATGCAGAACTGGCTGATTCCACACCCACATGTGGCAGATAAAAATTAGGAGGGATTACTCAGGAGTGAGGGATCCCAGCCCCCAACCAGGTCACCCCCCCGCCCCCCCCCCCGCCCAGGGTTCCAATGCCAGGAAGAGAAGTCCTAATAGCTTCTGGCTGTAAAAACCAGTAGAAATTGAGCCTGGAAGTTCCTCTTAAAGAACCCATGCACAGGTTTACTCAGACTCACCTCCTCTGAGCTCCAGCATAGGAGCATCAGATTGAAAAGCATTAGAGACATACAGGGAGGAACTGAAGTGTCTGGCATCAGAATGAGAGGTGGGGGGTGGGCACAGCTTTCTCCCAGACAGAAATGCTGGCAGGGGCCATCGTTCCTTTTCTGACCCTCCATCAACACAGCAGATAAGCGGGTGCCACTTCCAAGACCCCATCAATCTGGCTCACAATG
This sequence comes from Furipterus horrens, assembly GCF_987537825.1. Classification (NCBI taxonomy): domain Eukaryota; kingdom Metazoa; phylum Chordata; class Mammalia; order Chiroptera; family Furipteridae; genus Furipterus; species Furipterus horrens. The sequence continues at coordinate 55,026,356 of NW_028327179.1, read as the reverse complement.
TTTGCCCCACCTTGTATTCTCTGAAGCTCTGCCCAACTCAAGTTTGGGGCCTACCCTAACTGTTTTCAGTGGCTTTTCCATATAAATGGCTTGTCTCTTGCCTCATATTTTTCTAAATTCATTCAAACAAGCAGCATCTGGCTTCAGTATGCCTCATGTCTATTTCCAAGTGGCCCCAAGCCCAGCAATAGCAACAGCTGGATTTAGTTCACAGGATGAAATCACTTGACACCTCCAAACCCAGCACAAATAGCAACCAACTATGGATCTCCTTGTAGCTTATGTTTTCTGACCATGGTCAAAACACAGGTGGGGGCTGACCTTGGTTTGCACAACTTGGGAATCTCTAGAGGCTATGCACCCAGTAGACAGCTACAGGCCACATAGGAGCACCACCATCCACCACCTTCACAATCAACACACTAAAGGAGCAGACTCCACAGCCACTAGAGCCCTGCTAAGTAAGTCTTGCTCTTTGGAGTAGACCCTTGCACAGCTGATCATCCACAGTGGTCAAGGTTAGTGGTCAGTGATCACAGTCAGTCCTCGCAGCTGGTCAGCTTGGGTAAATTTTTATCATTGACTTGCAAACATCAATCAAGGCTCAACTATAAGAGGAGGGTGTACTCAGCCTCCACAAAGGGTCCACTTAGTGTACCCAGCTTAGGTGATATGGGAGACTGTGTCACTGAACTCTACAGACTAACTACATTAGGCCATTCTTCAAAGACAAGCAGTCATAGCAGCTCTACCTAGTACATAGAACCAAACACAGGGGTGGGGGAGCTACCAAAACGAAGAGACAAAGAAACATGGCCCAAATGAAAGTATAGAACAAAACTCCAGAAATAGAACTAAAAAAAATGAAGAAAAGCAATCTACTAGATGCAGAGTTCAAAACACTGGGTATAAGAATGCTCAGTAAACTTAGGGAGAACTTCAACAGTATTAAAAAAGGCATGGAAACCATAAAGAAGAACCAGTCAGAAATGAAGGATGTACTAACTGAAATGAAGAACAATATAACAGAGAATCAAAAATAGAGTGGATGAAGCCAAGAACCACATGAATGATTAGAATATAAGGCAGCAAAAAAACACCCAATCAGCACAAGAAGAAAGAGAAATCCAGAATAATAAGGATAGTGTAAGGAGCCCCAGGCACAACTTTAAGTATATCAACATTTGTATTATGGGAGTGCCAGAAGGAGAAGAGAGAGAGCAAGAAATTGAAACCTATTTGAAAACATAATGACTGAAAATGTCCCTACCTTAGTGAAAGAAATAGACATACAAGACTTATTCAGAAAAAGTCCAACCATTGTTTTTTAAATTATATTTTATTGATTTTACTATTACAGTTGTCCTAATTTTTTTCCCTTTCCCCCACCTCCACTCAACACCCCTCACTCCCTCAAGCAGTCCACACACCATTGTTCATATCCATGGGTCATGTGTGTAAGTTCTTTGCCTACTCCATTCCTATACTGTACCTTACATTTCCTGAGCTATTCTGTAACTACATATCTGTACTTCTTAATCCCCTCACCTCTTCAACCATTCCCCCACACCCCTTCCCATCTAGAAACCATCAAAACCCTCTCCACATCTATGATTCTGTCTCTGTTCTTCTTGTTTGCTTAGTTTGTCTTTTAGATTCAATTGTTAATAGATATGTATTTATTGCCATTTCATTGTTCACAGTTTTGATCTTATGGTAACTAACTCCTTTTCTCTTGCTGTTTTTAAAATTCTCTCTTTATCTTTAACCTTTGTCATTTATGATGTGTCTTGGGGTGGGCCTCTTTGTATCCGTCTTGTTTGGGACTCTCTGTTCTTCCTGGACTTGCATGTCTATTTATTTTACCAAATTAGGGAAGTTTTCTTTCATTATTTTTCAAATAGATTTTTGATTTCTTGCTCTTTTGCCTCTCCTTTTAGCACCCCTATAACATGAATATCAGGATACTTGAAATTGTCCCATGGACTGCTTATATTATCCTCATTTCTTCAGATTCCTTTTTCTTCTTGTTGTTTTGATTGGTTGTTTTTTGTTTCTTTATATTCCAAATCATTGATCTGATTGTCAGCTTCATTCACTCTACTGTTGTTTCTCCATAAATTGTTCTTTATTTCAATTAGTGTACCCTTCATTTCTGACTGAATCTTTTTTATGCTATTGAGGTTCTCACTAAGTTCCTTGAGCATCCTTATAACCAGTGTTTTGAACTCTGTTTCTGATAGATTTCTTATCTCCATTTTGTTTAGTTCTTTTTCTGGGATTTTGACCTGTTCTTTCATTTGGGCCATGTCTCGTTGTCTCCTCATTTTGGCAGCCTCCCAGTGCTTCTATATATTAGGTAGAGCTTCTATGACTCCCTGTCTTGGTAGCATCGTCTAATGTAGTAGGTTTCCTATAGGGTCCCATGACACAGCCTCCTCTATCACCCAAACTGGGTACTCAAGATGCACCCTTAGTGTAGGCTGAGTACACCCTACTCTTGTAGTTTAACCTTGGTTGCTGTTGGCAGGTCAATGTGAGGAATTTACCCAGGCCGATCAGCTGTAAGGACTGGCTATGACCACTGACCACCCACCTTTGTCCTTCACGGAGGGTCAGCTGTGCAGGGGCAAGGTGGTGGTGCTCTGACGTGGTCTGTAGCTGTCCACTGGGTGCTCAGGCTTTTCAGTTTCCCAGGTGGAGCAGATCAAGGTCATCCACCACCTTTGTTTTTCCCAGGGCCACCCTGCCTGAGCTATAAAGCAATATGAGATGGCTGCTACTTGTGCTGGGCTTAGAGATTCCCAGGCAAAACCAATCTGTAAATCTAGGCTGGCTGCTGCTAGGGCTGTGTCTGGGGCCATTTAGCCAGAGCCACTGGGGCTGAGAGTTTGCTGAGGTCAGCTATTACTTGTTTGAGAGGATTTAGAAAGTTGTGAAGGATGAGCCAAGATAAGATATTTACATGGAAAAGTCTCTATTACCAGCTTGGGTGGGTTTATGCATTGGCTGGGATGGAGTCCAGGGTTTCTCCAGGGTGGAGAAAACAGTGTTAACCAGGTTTATATAGTCTCAGATATGACACCCACCTTCCAGCTCTGTGGCTCTGTCGGGGAGGGGTTCAGAAAAGGACAATGGCTTTCTCTCTGGGAGAAAGCTCTCCCTCAGCTCTCACCTTGATGTAAGGCCCATCATTTCCTTCCTGTATGTCCCTGGTGCCTTTCAAGCCTCTTCCCTAGAGCTGGAGCTCAGAGGGAATTAATCTTGGTAGGTGAGTCCATGTGTGGGTCCTTTAAGAGGAACTGCTTGGGAGTCCAACAGGTTCTTTCACCTACTGAGTCCTAGCTGGCTTTTGCAGCCAGAAGTTGTGGGAACTTATCTTTCTTTCACTGGAACCCTGGGATGGGGGACCTGAGTGAGGCTGGCACTTCTCACTCCTGAGATATCCTTCCCAATTTTTTATTCACTACAGCGGGTGTGGGACAAGTCCATTTCATGTCTTTACCCCTCTTACCAGTCTGGGTGGATGTGGCTTCTTTTTAATTCCATAGTTGTTAGACTTCCATTCAACTTGATTTCTGATGTTTCTGAGTGGTGGTTACTCTATAATTTAGTTGTAATCTAGATGTGGTTATGTGAGAAGGTGAGCCACGTTTACCTATGTCACCATCTTAACTAGAAGAGACCCCAATCTTTGTTAATATAACAAGAAGAGTTTGTATGACATCAATGCAACCTGGCAGCCAAAGAGAGTGGACTGGAATGTGCATGCGTGAACAATGACAACTTCTCTGTACTAGTTAGTGGGGGCAGTGGATGCCCTTGAGTGAGCATGTGTACTCTGTGGTCATCACATCTAAAATGACTGAGTGAGTAGAGCAATGAATCTCCATCAAATTTTGCATTAAGCTTGAATATCCATCCCTAGAAACTATCTGGATGATTCAGAAGGCCGCTGCTATGGGCAACTGATGACTGGCAGCTTCATCATGACTACAAGCCTACTCATGCGTCTCATGCAGTGCTCTTTGCAAAACGTCAAATCATTGAGGTTATTCAGTGCCCTACAGTCCAAATTTGGTGCTCTGTGACTTCTGGCTTTTACCAAAACTAAAATCACCTTTGAAAGGGAAGAGATTTCAGACCATTGATAGATTCAGGAAAATACGACGGGGCAATTGAGACAACTGTGTGAGGTCTTGGGTGCCTACTTAGAAGGGCCTAAGACACCATTGTCCTGTGTACAATGTTTCTTGTTTCTTGTATCTTCTTCAACAAATGTTTCTATTTTTCATATTATATGGCTGGATACCTTCTGGACATACCTTGTAGTTGTCCACCAACGGCAGGGAGTCCCAAACCAGATGAACTCAAACAGGCCCACATCAAGACACATCATAATTGAAATTTCAAAGTTAAATGCAAAGAGAGAATCTTAAAAGCAGCAAGAGAAAAGCAGTTGGTTATCTACAAGGGAGCTCCCATAAGACTGTCAGCTGATTTCTCAAAAGAATCTTTAAAAGCTAGAAGGGATTGGCAAGAGATTTTCAAAGCGATGAAAAGCAAGAACCTACAACCAAGATTACTCTACCCAGCAAAGCTATCCTTTAGAGTCGAAGGACAGACAAAGATCTTCTCAAGTGAAAAAAAACTAAAGGAGTTCATCATCACCAAACCAGCATTATATGTAATGTTAAAGGGTCTTCTTTAAGAAAAAGAAGAAAATAAAAAATATGAACAATAAATGGCAAAAAATACATATCTACTAATAATTAAATCTAAAAAAGAAAATAAATTAACAAGCAGAACAGAAACATAATCATAGATACACAGAATGTTTTAATGGTTGTCAGATGGGAGTGTGGTCAGGGGGATGGGCAAAAGTGAAGGGATTAACAACTACAAATTGATTTTTACAGAATAGTCATCAGGATGTAAAGTGCAGCATAGGTAATATGCTGTAGTGGCCAAGGAATATATATGCATGATTCATGGACATAGATAATGGTGTGGGGATTGCCTGAAGGAGCAGGGGGGTCTAGGTGGAGGGGAGCAAAGAAGGAAAATTGTGACAGATGTAATTGCATAAGCAATAAAATATAATTTACATTTAAGGAATGAATGCATTTTTAATTTGGAGGTGTGGTAAGCCAAATAATGACCCCCAAAGATATCCACATCTTAATCCCTAGAACCTGTGAATATGTTACCTCACATGACAGAGGGACTTTGCATAAGTAATTAAGTTTAAAGAACTTGAGAAATTGTCTTGGAGTATCCAAGTGGTCCTAATTTCATTGTTAGAGAAAAGTGGGTCAGAAAGATGTGATATGAGAAGGACTCAACCCATCATTGTTGGCTTTTGAGGCTAGAGGAAGTGGCCAGAAGTCAAAGAATGTGAACAACCTCCAGAAGGTGGAAGAGGCAAGAAAACAAATTCTCCTTTAGAGCCTCCAGAAAGGAACATGGCCCTGTCACCACCTTGGTTTTTGCCCAGTGAGACCCACATAAAACTTTTGACTCACAGGACTGTAAGATAATTGAATTGGTGTCATTTTAAGCCACTAAATGTGTGGTCATTTGCACAGCAGTTAGAAAACTAATATAGCTGGTAATTTCAGTAATGGTATTCCAGACATTTCAGCTGTCAGACTGGAGGAATGAGTAGAAAATATAGAAGTTTCAATAGTACAAAATAAATCCTCTGCATCCTTTGTCTCTCAATCAATCAGTTTGAAATGTCATATTCTCTTATACCTAAATCTACAGAAGAAATAAAATAATCATAATAATCACCATCCTTAACTGAAGTCTTGCTTTTAACATGCCCTGTATTTAGCATTATATTTACATAATAAAATACTACTCAGTCATAAAAAAGAAGAAACTTTTATCGTTAGCGACAGTATGGTTGGGCCTGAAGAACATTATGCTAAGTGAAATAAGCCAGTCAGTGAGAGAAAAATACCATTCATATGTGGAATCTAACAAACACCTGAACTAACAAGGAAAATAGGGACAGACTCATAGATAGAGAGCAGGATGACAGCTAGTGTGGGGAGGTTAGGGGGTGGAGCAATTGAGAAAAAAATAAAAAGGACTCATGGACATGGACAACAGTGTGGTGATTGCTGGGAGTACAGGGGGACTAAATGGTAATGGAAAAAATACAATAAAAAATACAATTAAAAAATTTTTTTAACTGTGGTATACTACAAGGAAGAAGGAGATCCTACCTTTTGTGACAGCATGGATAGAACTGGAGACTTATACTAAGTGAAATAAGCCAGTCAATGAGAGACAAATACCATATGATTTCACTCATACGTGGAACCTGATGGCCAAAATAAACTAATGATCGAAATAGAACCAAAGTTATAGAATCACGGAACAGATTGACAGCTGTAGGAGAGGAGTAGGGAGGTGGGGCTAATTGAAAGAACGTGAAGGGATTAGTCAAAGAGAACATATGAAGGACCCATGGACATGGGCAACAGTGTGGGGATTGACTATGGAAGTGGAAGGGGGATGGGAGGGGTGGAAGGGTGAAATTGGGATAACCTAATAGCATAAGCAATAAAATACTTTTTAAAAGAGTGACTAGATAACACCCACCACCTTCTACACTAAGTTTGCACTTGGCAAGTGTTAGCAATCTTCCTCCCTAGAGTTTATCTCTAGAATATGTTTGTCAGGATTCCTTACACACCTGTGGGTAGTTCAGGCTTCCACATATAATGTAGAAGAAGCAGATATTTAGCAACAACTTTTAATTAGTAATTCAAAGTCAACTGAGAGCAAAGTGACCTTGACAGCAATTCATGAAGGACAATGTAGAACACAGTAAACACTTTAAAAAGATATCCATATCCTGATAAAGTCAATGTGATTAACGCATTGCGGCATTTATGACAAACTTGATTTCTCCTGCACATTGGGAAAGGTGTTCATCCATTCCAGTGTGGGAAAAAGATTTTGTACACTTTTGGTTTGGTATTTGGCCTTAATATTGATCTACTGGAAAAAAAAATAGCAACTATGCATTGACTACTAAACATGAGTCACAGCCTGGGCCAACCACTTTATCTCATTTAATCATCTCGTCCAATCCCCATGGCATCCCTAAGTGGTAAGTCCTACTTCTATCTCTATTTTAGAGATGTGAAAAATGAGGCAAGGCAAAGATATGAAATTTGTGCTATTTGTGTCTCTAATAAGTGATGAGTGTAGGAAGCAAACTCAGGTAGTTTGGTGCCAGATTCATGTGCTCATCCCTCTTAAACTGTTTAGCATAAGCTATATTTGCTGGCACCAGAGGGGATCTGTCTACTTTCTTGCAGTTCCCTGAGGAAAGTAGACATCATCTGGAGGCTGAGAGAAGTGTGTATAAGTGTGTGTGAAGTCTTTTGTGCTCCCCTTATTACAGGAGTGAAATTGCCATGCAGAGCTCTCCGCATTCATTCATGGATGTTTCTCTGTTCAGGATTTATGCCTGCCGAATATTTGACTTTTGGGTTACAGAAATTGTAATGAATATAACAAGTATGGCTTTTTAAAAAATCATAAGATTTGATTTCAAACAGCTTAATAAGTTGTGTGAAAAGGAAGTATGTGTGCATGTTGTATATACTGCCACTATTTAGGAAAGACAAAAATACTCTCTTTTACTCCATGTTCTGCATGCAAATCTTATTCAAAAGAATGAACACGGAGTGACTTTCCAGTTGTTGAGTTTTACCACTATTGACTTTAATTTCTGTCCTTTCAGATCTCTCCTCTGTGTTATTGTTTTAATCAACATACCATGCATATGCCACACCTATGTTCCACACGTCTTGAGGTTTGGAAGCTATTGCAAGGTTAACAGTGAAAGTATTAGACCATTGTAATTACTCTTTAGATGGCTTTGGAAAAGAGAAACTTATTAAAAATCTTCCTTCTGGGAGGTGTTCCATCTGTTTGTCTCAGAACAAAATGAGATCAAGCTACAGATGGGGGGCTGGGAAAACCTAGTCCCCCATCCATAACTTGGATGTAGCCTGAGGAAGAAAGAAGAGTTAAGGAATAGTTGTGCTTCTACCATTGGCTCCATGTGGAGCATTTGAGGAGTTGATACAAGGGAAGGTGATTCACAGTTTATGAGTGTCTCCATAAGCCAGGCACTGTGCTAGAAGCTTTTACAAATATTTTACAATCTAATCATTATAGTTTTATAGCTAATAGCTAACATTATCAAGCACAATTTTATAAGTGCTTTACAAATACTAACTCATTTAAGTCACAACAGCTAGATAAAGCAAATTGTATAATTATCCCCACCTTAAAACATAAGGAAACTCAGTCATTAGGGGTTAAGTAACTTGTTCAAGGTCCTGCAGCTAGTATGTATCAGAATCAGGATTTAAACTCAGTTCCAGAAATACAGCACTTCACTTCTACACCAGAATACCTCTCAGAAGGAGGGAAATGAAGCTGAGAGAGGTTACCTGACTCAAAGTCACATGAATAGAATAGGAGAGCCAGGGCTCAGAGCCCAGATTTGTCTGGCACCAAAATGCATGCTTTCTAGTACACCTCACTGCAGCCTTAATCTTGTGATCACTGGAAATATTTTATCCTACCCTTCAGGAACAAATTCTGATAAGCTTCTTCCTTTCCTGTTTCTCCATTTTCTCTCCTTCAATTTCTCTCTACACTCTTTCCTCCCCCCTTTTCTTGTCCTCTCCTGCTTCTTCTTCCCTGTTTTCCTTTCCTCTTTTCTCCTCCTTTGCTCATGCTTCAAGTCTGCAAGTAACACTCAGAAAGGGCAATAAAGGTGCAAGAGGTTCCTGAGCATTGACCTCATTAATTTAAGTAGGAGTCACATAGCTTAAGAATGATTGCTAATCTAACTGGAAGCCTGTTAATAACTGAAAAATGAAATGCTTTTCTCAAGAAATGTCTACATGATAAATTGGTGCAACAATTGTTTCAAAGGGGCATTTTGATTTTCATTACGGTCAACCTATTGATCAATTAGATTGGATCATTTAAATGCTCACTGGATTAATTGTTTAATGATTTGATCAAGGGTTTGGTTATTGACGTGGGTGTTCAGATTAACCAAATTACACAGCTTTATCCTTAGGCTGGATCCTAAGAAGCTAGTATGCACAGAAGTATAGGTTGTCAACCAAGTTCCCAGTTCGTTAGCCTCAGACAACTCAAGTTTCTAAGAGATCCAAAAATCTTTCAAATAGAGGCATTTTAAAAAGTCATAGACCCCAGAATACTTATTCACATCTACAACTCTTTTGGTACACTGCACACTTCTCCTATTCAAGTACTAGTACTGTCCATGACTCTGACCTTGATTCTCTTCTTTTATCTATGTGCTTATTCTCTTTCATATCTTCAAATCTCATCTCTCACTGATGATGTCCATATCTGTGTCTCTAGGCTCTCAATTAATATTTCTAACAATTTTCCCAAAGTTTCTAGTTGGCTACCCCTCAGGCATCTTGAATTCAACCAGAATTAAATTCCTAAACTTTTCTCTATATAATTCTGTTAATGGTATTTCTCAACCACACAAGCTAAAACCCTTCATTCATCCTGGAATCTTCCCTCTCCTACCTCCATGTAGGTCCCCAAGATTTTAGTTTACATACCCAGGAGGTGTCTTCCAAATATCTTCATTTCTCTGTCACTACTACAACTGCCTTAGTCTATCATCTCTTAGGATTATTGCCACAGCCTTAATAACAAATTTCTGGGATGATACACATATTTGCTTCCATCTCTGTTTCACCTCTTAATCTGTAAGCTACTTAAGGGAAAGATCTGTATCTTATTCACCTGTAGATACCGTTACTTAGCAGAACTGAGATGGTCTCACCTCCCTTTAGTCCACTATTCATGTCACTGCAGAACTTCATTCTCTACAAGTCAGCCATCCCTATACTGTATTTTATTAGTTCCCTATCACTTACAGAATAAAGGTGTAGCAATTAACCCTTCACAGTTTGACCACAATTTAATTCTCTACCTCCTATTTTTACCATTCTTCTCCATCTACCTGATGCTCCAGCTGGAGCCATATGTTTTGGTTTCCTAAACATGCTATGTTCTGTGTGTTCCATGCCTTTATACATACTGTTGTTTCTGCCAAGAATGACCTCCTAAGTTCAATGTCTCCCCCTTTGGGACACTGTTCCAAATACATCTTAGACAGCTCTTTCAACATACACCATTTTGATTCTTATCTCCATATATGATGTTTTTTTGCAAGGAGTCACAGTATTTGTATCACTGTCTGTATTAGTTTCTGGTGCCTGCTGTAACAAATTACCACAGACTAGATGATTTAAAACAATAGGAAATTATTCTCTCACAGTGCTGGGGCCACTAGTCCGAAGAAGTCAGTATCATTAGGTTAATATCAAAGTGTCAGCTGGGCCACTCACCCTGCAGAAGTTCCAGGGGAGAATCTGTTCCTCTTCCCTTCCAGCTTCTGATGGTTGTTAGCATTCCTTGGCTCCAATCTCTTTCTCCATCTTCACATTACCTGATCTTCTGTGTTGTGTTGTAAAATCTGTCTTTTATAAGTATACATATAATGGCATTTAGGGCCTACCTAGATAATCCAGGCGATCATCTCATCTCAAGATCTTATTTGCAAAGACAGATATGTGATATGTTTCATTCATATTTTTATTTCAAGAACTTAGCACTAATAGGTATTTGACAAATGTTTATGGTTGGTTGGGTAATAAACTGAATTAAATACTCTCATCTTGTAGATATTAGCTGTTGTTCATTCAACAAGCATTTATTAATCATTATTATTTATCAGATATTGCACTAGGCACAGGATACACAGGAACAAAACAAAAACAGCTCTGCACTCATGAATTCTAGTGGTGGAACAAGGCATAACAAAGGGCACATATAAATAAATGTATAACTACACAGTGTGATAAGAGTCAGCAAAGGAAAAAGCCAGGGTCAATGAGAAAGAAGGAAGGGGTGGAGATCAGCAAAGGTATCTTTGAGGAAGTAACATTGTAAGCTGAGAACTGAAAGATGTCTAACTGGTAAGTGAAGAGTGAGGGGATTATTCCAGGCAGAGGGAACAAAATATGCACAGGCTATAAGGCAGTAAAAGATTAGTGGGTTCAAGAATCAAAAAGAAGTCCAGAGAGTCTGGAGTGTAATGTTGTAGAGGGATCTATGGAGGTGCTGGCAGGGCAAATTATGCAGGCTTTGACATCGTGTTATAGATTTTGAATTTTATTTTTGACAAAATAGGAATTTAAAGTCAATGAGTGACATGACCAGATTTTAATTTTAGAAGATGTCTCTTGCTGCTGATTTAAAAACTGGTTGGAATGGTCAGAGAGAAGAAAGGGTGAACTTGTTGGGAGACCACTGCAGGAGTCCAGATGAACATTGATGAAGGTTTGGACTAAAGTAGTAGCAGTGATGTGAAGAGAAGTGTACATACTTAAGATATATCTGGGGAGTAGAATAGATAGGTTTCACAAATTAAATCAGAAATGCTTTTTTAAAAGGTTAAGTTCACATGTTCATCTGCTCTGGTCTGGGTAGAGAAAATGCAAGAGTTAATGGAATATACTCCACTATGGTCAGTTCATTTTCAGTAAGGGTTTTGAGACCTTCTAATGGCAAAAAATAGTCTTTAAAAAAAAAATGGTGTTGGAACAACTAGATATCCATAGGCAAGAGAATGAAGTTGGAACCCTACTTATATCATATAAAAACTTTGCACAAAATGGATCAAAGATCTAATGTAAAAGCTAAAACTATAAATATCTTAGAGGAAAACCAGGGGTAGATCTTTATAATCCTAGATTTGACTATGGACTCTGAGATATGACATCAAAGGCATAAATTGGACTTCATCAAAATTAAAAACTTCTTTGTATCAAAAGATACTATCAAGAGAGTTAAAGGCAACCTGAAGAATGGGGGGGAAATATATCTAGTGTACAGGATATATAAAGAACTCTTACAACTCAGCAAAAAATGTGACAAACAGCCCAATTACAAATAGATATTTCTCCAAATGACCAACAAGCACATTTAAAAGAAAAGATACTCAACGTCATCATTAGGGAAATAAAACAAACACCATAATAAAATAACACTTCATATACACTCTGATGGCTATAAAAGAACAACGAAAACCCAGAAAGTAACAAGTGTTGACAAGAATGTGGAGATGCCCTGACTGGAGTGGCTCAGTGGGTTGGGCATCACCCCAGAAAACAAAGTGTCTCCAGTTCAATTCCCAGTCAGGGCACATGCCTGGGTTGTGGGCCAGGTCCCTGGCTGGGGTTGTGTGAGAAGCAACCAACTGATGTTTCTCTCACACATCAATGCTTTTCTCCCTCTCTTTCTCCTTCCTTTCAACTCTCTCTAAAAATAAATAAATAAAATATTTTTTTTAAAAAAGAATGTGGAGAAATTAGAACCCTTGACATTTGGTGGGATGCAAAATGGGCATCTGCTATATAAAATAGTCTGGCAGTTCCTCAAAAATTTAAACATAGAATTATCATATAACCCAGCAATTCCACTCCTAGTAAATATCCCAAAGAATTTAAAACAGATATTCAAGCGAACACGTGCACATGAATGTTTATAGCAGCACTATTCACATTAACTAAGATATAGAAACAACTCAGATATTCATCAACAGATTAATTGATTTAAAAATTGTAGCCCTGGCCAAGTGGCTCAGTTTGTTAAAGCATCATTCCATACACCAAAAGCTTATGGGTTTAATTCCTGATCAGGGCACACACCTAAGTTTTGGGTTCAATTCCCGGGTAGGGTGCAAATGGGGGGCAACTAACCAATGTTTCTCTCTCACATTGATGTTTCTCTCTCCTCCCCTCTCTCTAAAATCAGTAAATATATCCCCAGGTGAGGATAAAAAAGAAACTGTAGTATATCCACATAATGAAATATTGTTCATCCATAAAAAGCAATGAAGTACTGATACTGGTTACAACATAGATGAACCTTAAAAACATTAATTTAAATGAAAGAATGCAGATATAAAAAGTCACGTAGTGTATGGTTCCAATTACATGATATATCCACAATAGATGAATCCATAAAGACATAAAGCAAATTAGTGTTTGTCAAGAGCTTGGGAATGGGGATTGACTATGTAATGGATATGGGTCTCCTTTGGGGGTGATTAATATTATAATGGGTATGGATCTCCTTTTGGGGGGAGATAGAAGTGATGATTGCACAACATTGTGAATGCACTAAGTGCCATTGAATTAGCACTTTTTAAAATATATTATTGTATTTTATTGTTGTTCAATTACAGTTGTGCCAATTTTCCCCCCATTCTCTCCCCTGCCCCAACCCCCACTACAGTCAATTCCCACACTGTTGTCCATGTTATACTTGTTCTTTGACTAGACCCTTCCCCTTCTTTCTCCTATTATCCCCCCACCCCTCTGGTCATTGTCAATTTGTTCCTTATTTCCATGTTGCTGATTCTATTTTGCTTGTTTGTTTGTTTTGTTCATCAGGTTCTACTAATTAGTATTTTTTTTAATGATTGATTTTCAGTTATGTAAATTTTACCTCAATAACAATAAAAATTCAATTGAATAGACTTTTGTGTAGAGTCAGATCAAAGAGTCAGTCCTGCCAGCTCCTTTCTTTCACATTTTATAAAGAAAATATAAGCTATGTCTTCTGGGCATTTAAGATGGGGAGTGGAGCACACAGAAAATGTGTTTTACAGTTAGCAAAAGAACCTTTGTGAAATGGCTTGTTTTGGGACTCCAAATTTCTAGTTACCCAGAAATAATGACATCATAAAGTGACAAGTGAATGATCTTAGATGAAAATAAAAGGATTGGGTATAGAGGCTAGTACATATAAATATCTGTTGACTAACAAAAGAAATGAAAGCATAATATTCCAAATTGGCAAGGGTTGGGTGGGGGAGGAGAGGAGTAATATGTCTGGTTCTGTTACCAAGTACACTGAAGTTTTATTGCTTAAAGGGTTGAGGGGGCCATGGGAAGGGGGTTGCTACAGAGGAGGACTGGGCATTGAAGATATGTGTGCTTGTTTCTAATTCTATAATTTTCTCAGCTCCTTAAAGTCAGGTCTACTTAAGGAAAATTTTAAGAATAATACTTAGGATAAATACTCAGTTTGATATTTACTGAATACATAAAAAAAGACAGTAGAACAATCTAAGATATGATTTTCAGTAATTCTTTAATTCATTATTTCTGGTTCAGTCATGAAAATGGGATTAATCATGCCTTCATCTACTTAGTTTTAGTGGTAAAAATTAACATTTATCAAGCACTTATTATATACTCAAGCACTACACTAAACATGCTATATACAATATCTTGTTTTATTCCCTCAGATATCCTTTTAGCTAACTATTGTTAGTAAGTATGTTTTACAGGCAAGGAAAGGAGAGGAGAGTGGTTAAGTACCTTCCTAAAGCCACAGAGCAAAGTCTGGATTGGAACCTGGGCAGTGTAATTCCAGAACCTTTTTCTTAAAATCACTTCACTAGACTCCCTACTTTTCAGAGACTTAAATTTTACCTTGGCATCTTTAAAAAGAATTAGAGTATGTAATAACAAGTGAGAAAATCAAAATACCTTCTCTGACAAAGATTTATTAAAATTCTGCATTTCAAAATTGTAATAGAATTTTAAAAAATCAGTATATAATCTAATATAAAATAATGTAATATAATAACCCAATATAAAATAAAAGCATGTGAATTCATATTGCTATAAACAAATACTTGGAAAACTAAGCAAATGAATGAATGGAGAGAGAAATGAGGGAAACAGAAAATCATTATTAGAGCACCAAAGTGATAAATGCTGTAGACAAGATCCACAAATGAATATTAAAATTAATGGATGGAAGTTTTAGAAGAAACAAGATATTTGTATAGTCTCAAATTATCCCCTCCTAGCAAAAAGAAAAAAAGAGAAAAAGGGGAAAAAAAGAAAATAACTGCAAAAGGAAAAAGAACTGTATAGTGGAGAAACCTGGCAGACACCTCACCTTAACCAAGTGTTGAAGGTTAGCATCATCAGTAATAAGACATATGTATAAAATGCACCCAAATATGATAAATTAAGAAGAGTTATCACTTCTGTGATATTCTTCCCAATAATGCATGTCAATCTAAGCATAATATCAGACAAATAGAAAACATCAAACCAAACTGAGAGACATTCTACAGAATAACTGACCAGAACTCGTCAAAAGTCTCAAGGTCATGAAAGACAAAGAAAAACTGAGTAAAATGAAAATGACACAGTTTAAAATGAAAAAGACATGACAACTAAATATCTGCCATCTTGACTGAATCCTGGAACAGTAAAAGACCAATAGTAGCAAAACTGGTGAAATCCCAGTATAGTCTATGGTTTAGTTACTAGTGTTAATGTCAATTTCTCAGCTTGGGTCATGTAAGATGTTAACTTTAGAGGAAGCTGGGTGAAGAGTCTATAGGAACTCCTATATGATTTTTGCAATTCTTTATAATGCTATTATTTTTTAAATTTAAAAATAATAATCAAGAGGTCAAATTGGACATTCCAGTAGAATGTTCAATAATACAGTCCACCCAAAAATACATCACCCCACTCTAATCATGAGGAAAACATCAGTCAAATCCCACTTGAAGAACATTGTACAAATATTTGAGCAATATTTTTCAAAACTTCCCTGGCTGGTTTGGCTCAGTGGATTGAGCGTCGGCCTGCGAGCTAAGTGTCGCTGGTTCGATCTTCCAGTCAGGGCACATCAGAGAAGGAAAACTCTGACTTCAAAAAACCTCCACTGCCTTGCGGCATACCTCTTCAGGGGAAAGGCTAAGGGAGTAAACCCCGACAGAAAATCCGGAGCCGGAGTCCCTAAGGCGGTTTGACGTTGTAGTCAACACCGGCAACTCCTGCGGCGCATCTGAAGCCAAGCTGTATTGACTCCGTCTTTCCCTTGGACCCTTCAGCTGCGAAGAGAGGGGGGTCTGCTGCATGGGCAACAGCAGACCCTCCATATCACCCTGCCCAGGCTCTGTAGCTTCAGCTTCACTGGAGAGGACACTCCAGCGTCATCGCAAGATGTCGATTTAACACGGGAGGAGACAGATACCATGTCACTCCCGAGTCGGACTGCACAGCCATTCTCGGCGGTGCAGATAGACTCTTAAGAAGCTACGCCATCGTCTCTCGAGACGGACGGCTGCCAACGATTTTTCAAAACTGTTAATGCTTAGTTTTATGTGTCACTGTGATGTTTAGTTAATACTTAGTTTCATGTGTCAATTTGGCTAGGCTATAATAATGTTACTTAACCAAACACTAATCTAGGTGTTTCTGTGAAGGTATTTTGTAGATGTGGTTAACATCTACAGTCAGTTGACTCTGCTTAAATAACTTTTCCATCAGTTGACTCTGAGATGATAAAGATTAACAACAAGATTATAAAGACTATAAAAGAGATTATAATGTGGGTGGTCCTTATTCAATCAGGTGAGGCATTAAGAGCAAAAACTGATATGGTTTTAAGATGGCCACGGAGTAGGAGCAGTGTTCTCAGCTCGCTCCTGTTAAGGAGACAATCCAGGAGGAACAAACTCGGGGAGGAATGACTGACTCAAAAATTACCCTTCCTTCATTTAAAACAACTCCTTTCTGTTTCTCCTACGAAATAAGAGTCCCAGTATCTCCACAAGTATATTAACACGGGCTCATTGGCAGCCTATAGTGGGATTGTATTTGGGGGAGACATTGGAGGGTGTGGGTTTCTTGCCTGGGTTGTATAATTATGTTTTAGCAGCACCTTCACAAAAGAACTCAAGACGAGGTGGGCAGAGTGACTCTCAATTAACTAACCAGAGAAAAAGATCCACCAAAAAGTAGCTGAAATACAACCAGACAGATTAAAGAAATATCATCAAGGACAACACAGACGGAAATCCAGGAGGGCGGAGGAGTAAGTGGAAGCTACACTAACCCCCTCTCAGGACCAGCCAGTGCTGACTCAGCCCCAGTACAGCAGACAGACCATCCCCCTCCAAGTGGTGTCATACTAAGGGGAAATAAAAGCCCTGCCTACAGGAATTAAGTTGCCACACCCACGGTCATTAAGCCTGACGGCTGATCACAGATTGAGTATAGTAACAACTAAAGAAGAGAGACAAAGGCAGTAGATCCCTGGAAGTCTCCAACAGGCTGCCTAGGGCCAGTCTGGTACATGATCTGACGCTACCAGAGGCAGATCCAGGAAGAACTGATCATTCTAAGAAGCACCAACAAACAAAAGGAATCACAAAAATGGGGAGACAGAGAAACAACCCCCCATCAAAAGGAAAGGTAGAATCCCCAGAAAGAGTGCTAAATGAAATAGAGGGGAGCAAAATATCAGATACAGAATTTAAAACATGGATTATGGAGAAGCTAAATGAGATCAGCGGAAACTACAAAGAACTACAGAAAAACTACAGTGAACTCCAGAAGAACTATAAGGAACTTACTGAGAATTATACCAGCATCAAAAAGGACATGGAAGCTATCAATAAGAGCCAGGAGGAAATGAAGAATACAATCTCTGAATTGAAGAACACAGTAGAAGGAATTAAAAGCAGGCTAGAGGAAGCAGAAGATTGGATCAGCGAGCTGGAGGACAACGTACACAAAAACTCCCAGACAATGCAACAAAATGAAAAAAGACTGAACAAGACTGAAGAGGTTCTAAGACAGCTGCAGGACAACATGAAACGTAACAATATCCGTATCATTGGAATTCCAGAAGGAGAAGAAGAAGAGCAAGGGATAGAAAACCTCTTTGAAAAACTAATGACAGAAAACTTCCCTCACATGAGGAGAGAAAGAGTCACGCAAATCCAGGAGGCACAGAGGGTCCCAATGAAGATGAACCCCAACAGGCCCACCTCAAGACACATCATAATTAAAATGGCAACATCCAAAGACAAAGAGAGAATCCTAAAAGCAGCAAGAGGGAAACAACTAATAACATACAAGGGAGCTCCAATAAGGCTATCCTCAGATTTCTCAGCAGAAACACTACAAGCAAGAAGGGAATGGCAAAAAATATTCCAAGCAATGAAAAACAAAGGCCTACAACCAAGAATACTCTACCCAGCAAGGCTCTCTTTCAAAATGGAAGGAAGGCGAAATAAGGAGTTTCTCAAAGGAAGACTAAAAGAATACATCTCCACCAAACCAGCAATGCAAGAGATGCTAAAGGGTCTGCTCTAAAAAGATAAAGAAACAGAGAGAAACAGAGAAGAACACGAGTACAAAGGGGGAAAATGACAATGAATAAGTTCTTATCAGTAATAACCTTAAACGTAAATGGGTTAAACGCTCCAATTAAAAGACATAGGGTAGCTGAATGGATTAGAAAGAATGACCCACATATATGCTGTCTACAAGAGACCCACCTTAGAACAAAAGATCTACACAGACTGAAAGTAAAGGGATGGAAAAATGTATTCCAAGCAAATGGACATGAAAAAAAAGCCGGGGTAGCAATACTTATATCAGACAAAACAGATTTCACAGCAAAGTCCATAAAAAGAGACAAAGAAGGGCATTTCATAATACTTAAGGGAAAAATCCATCAAGAAGATATAACCCTTATAAATATATATGCACCCAACTTAGGAGCACCCAAATATGTAAGGAAAATTTTGAAAGACTCCAAGAAAGATATAGGCAGCAACACACTCATCGTAGGGGACTTTAACACCCCATTGTCAACAATGGACAGATCTTCAAAGCAAAGAAACACCAAAGATATTGAGGCACTGAACAACACTTTAGATCAAATGGACTTAGTCGATATATATAGAAGTTTACACCCCAAAGAAGCAAAATATACATATTTCTCAAGTGCATATGGAACATTTTCAAAGATAGACCACATGGTAGGACACAAAACAAGCCTCAATAAATTCAAGAAAATTGAAATTATATCAAGCATCTTCTCAGATCACAATGCCTTAAAATTGGAAATCAACCTCAAGGAAAAAACTCAAAAACATTCAAACTCATGGAGAATGAATAACATGCTATTAAATAATGAATGGGTTAACAATGACATCAAGGAAGAAATCAAAAAGTTCCTGGAAACCAATGATAATGAACACACAACAACCCAAAACCTATGGGATACAGCGAAAGCAGTCTTAAGAGGAAAGTTCATAGCAATACAAGCCTACCTAAAAAAGCTAGAAGAATCTCTAATAAAAAATTTAACCCTACAGCTACAAGAACTAGAGGAAGAACAACAAGCAAAACCCAGATCAAGTAGAAGGAAGGAAATCATCAAGATCAGAGCAGAATTAAATGACATAGAGTCTAAAGTAACAATTCAAAAGATCAACAAGAGTAGGAGCTGGTTCTTTGAAAAGATAAACAAAATTGACAAGCCTTTAGCCAGGCTCATCAAGAAAAAAAGAGAGAGAACCCAAATAAATAAAATCAGAAATGAAAGAGGAGAAATCACAACTGATACCACAGAAATACAAAGAATTATAAGAAATTATTACGAACAACTGTATGGCAAGAAATTTGACAACCTAGAGGAAATGGACAGATTCCTGGAAAACTATAGTCTGCCCAAACTGAATCAAGAAGAAGCAGAAAGTCTGAATAGACCAATAACAGCTAGCGAAATTGAAGCAGTAATCAAAAAACTCCCAGCACACAAAAGCCCAGGACCAGATGGCTTCACAAGTGAATTCTACAAAACATTTAGGAAAGAACTAACTCCTATCCTCCTCAGACTATTCCAAAAGATACAAGAAGAGGGAAGACTCCCAAACTCGTTCTATGAAGCCAGCATAACCCTAATTCCAAAACCAGGTCAAGACACAACAAAGAAAACTACAGACCAATATCGCTGATGAACATAGATGCTAAAATCCTCAACAAAATATTGGCAAACCGGATCCAGCAACACATTAGAAAGATCATACACCACGATCAAGTAGGATTCATCCCAGGGATGCAAGGATGGTTTAATATTCGCAAATCAATAAACGTGATACACCACATAAACAAAATGAAAGACAAAAACCACATGATCATATCAATAGATGCGGAAAAAGCATTTGATAAAGTACAACACCCATTTATGATAAAAACTCTCAGCAAAATGGGAATAGAGGGAGCATACCTCAACATAATAAAGGCCATATATGAGAAAACTGAAGCCAACATCATACTCAATGGGCAAAAACTGAGAGCATTCCCCCTGAGATCAGGAACAAGACAAGGATGTCCGCTCTCTCCACTCCTATTCAACATAGTCCTGGAAGTTCTAGCCACAGCAATCAGACAAGAAAGAGAAATAAAAGGCATCCAAATTGGAAAAGAGGAAGTAAAACTGTCATTATCTGCAGATGACATGATAGTGTACATAGAAAATCCTTTAGACTCCACAAAAAAACTACTCAATCTAATAAGTGAATTCGGCAAAATAGCAGGATACAAAGTCAATATTAAGAAATCGAAGGCATTTTTATACACCAACAATAAAAACTCAGAGATAGAAACTGAAAGAAAAATCCCATTTACCATAGCAACAAGAAAAATAAAATACCTAGGAATAAACTTAACCAAAGAGGTAAAAGACCTGTACACAGAAAACTACATAACACTGAAGAAAGAAATTAAAGAAGATACAAATAAATGGAAGCGTATACCATGCTCACGGATGGGGAGAATCAACATCATTAAAATGTCCATACTACCCAAAGCAATTTATAGATTCAATGCAATCCCTATTAAAATACCAGCAACATATCTCACAGACCTAGAACAAATACTTCAAAAATTTATATGGAACCAAAAAAGAGCCCGAATAGCCACAGCAATTTTGAGGAAGAACACAGTAGGAGGAATCACAATACCCGATATCAAACTATACTACAAGGCCACGGTAATCAAAACAGTCTGGTACTGGCATAAAAACAGACATATAGATCAATGGAACAGAATAGAGAGCCCAGAAATAAGCCCAGGTTCATATGGTCAACTAATATTTGACAAAGGGGGAAAGAACATCAAATGGAGTGAAAAGAGCCTCTTCAACAAATGGTGTTGGGAGAACTGGACAGGGACATGCAAAAAAAATGAAACTAGACCAGCAGCTCACACCATACACCAGAATAAACTCAAAATGGATCAAAGACTTAAATGTAAGCCGTGACACCATAAAAGTCCTAGAGGAAAAAATAGGCAGGAAAATTTCAGATATCCCACGTAGCAACATTTTCACTGATATATCTCCTAAGGCAAGGGAAATAAAGGAAAGAATAAACAAATGGGACTACATCAAACTAAAAAGTTTCTGCTCAGCTAAAGAAAACATCAGCAAGATGCAAAGGAAACCAACCATATGGGAAAATATATTCGCCAATGACATCTCAGACAAGGGATTGATCTCCAAAATATATAAAGAACTCATACGACTCAACACCAAGAAGACAGACAACCCAATTAAAAAATGGGCAAAGGACCTGAACAAACACTTCTCCAAAGAAGACATACAGAGGGCCCATAGACATATGAAAGTATGCTCAACATCACTAGCCATCAGAGAGATGCAAATTAAAACCACAATGAGATACCACCTCACACCAGTCAAAATGGCAATCATCAACAAATCAACAAACAACTTGTGCTGGAGAGGATGCGGAGAAACGGGAACCCTGCTGCATTGCTGGTGGGAATGCAGATTGGTGCAGCCACTGTGGAAAACAGTTTGGAATTTCCTTAAAAAACTAAAAATGGAACTGCCTTTTGAACCAGCAATTCCATTGCTAGGATTATATCCAAAAAATCCCGAAACACCAATTCAAAAGAACCTATGCACTCCAATGTTCATAGCAGCACTATTTACAATAGCCAAGTGCTGGAAACAACCTAAATGCCCATCTGTAGATGAGTGGATCAAAAAACTGTGGTACATTTACACAATGGAATTCTATGTAGCAGAAAGAAAGAAGGAACTTCTACCATTTGCAACAACATGGATGGAACTAGAGAAAATTATGCTTAGTGAAATAAGCCAGGCAACAAAAGAAAAATACCTTATGCTGTCACCTATTACAGGAAACTAATGAACAACACAAACAAATGAGCAAAATTGAACCAGAGGTATGTAAACAAGAAGTAGACTAACAGTAACAAGGGGGGCGGGGGGGAGGAAAAGAAAGGTGTAAGGGGATGGGTCAAGTTAAAAAAAATATATATATATATGAATGACCCACAGACAGGTGCAACTGAGTGGGGACTAAATGTGGGGGAAGGGAGGGACAGGGTGCAGGGAAACAAGAGGGCTAAAAGAGTGAGACAACTGTAATGGAAAAACAAACCAAAATTTCTTAGTGGGGGAAAAATGAAAATATGAAGAATGGAAATGCCAGTTCAGTGAATATTAGGACAAAGATTTTCCTTCACGTTGTATATTTTTCTCCCTATTTGATCCCTCCAGAGTTTGGCATTCTAAACAAGTAAGTAATGACATAAGTTCCTTTGCATAGAACTAATAAGACCAGTTGTCAACAGAGGTTCTTTTTTTTTTTGACCAAGTCTTTGACTGGAATGTCAAGCCTAAAGGAAACATACTTGGGCTCAGATTGTTACCAGAAAGCCCTGAGGAACTGGGAATGACTTTCAAAGGTAATAAAAGCCCGTGAGATAAAAAGGCCTGGTACCATGGTTGGTTGTGCGGTCCACAGCAATCTTTCCAGGGAAGGAACGAAGGTTGTTTTCCTGAAAGATGGCTAGAAGGGACCTTAAGGCACAAGGAAAGACCAGAAAGACTTGGAAAAAACAGGTGTGTACAGGCAAGGATGAATGCCAGATATGTGGCACAGCTTCTGTGCCCTGAAGAACAGACTGAAGGTCACCCCAAATATTCCTTGGGTAAGTTCCAGCAAAGCAGAACTAAAGATCATAAGTGATCATTTGCTGCTCTTGTTATGTTTATGCAAACAAACAGGATAAATTAAAAATGGACTTAATGTAGTCCCTTTAAAGACAAGGAGGGTAACCTTAGGGAGAAAAATTATTATTCAAGGAAAATCACAATGATCAGTAGTAGAGTATAAAACAGGGCAACTAACCGTCTTAAAAGTTTCTTCTCCAGATTTAGAGACTTGTTTGCGGGTTATGTTACATAAATTAACACGTGTTTTTTGTTTTCAAAGGACATAAGCCTATGATCGCATTACCTGAGTGATTATCTGTACGCATAAGCCTCACTTAAATCCTCTCTGCAGCGCTGCCTCCTGAGACTCAACGGTTTGGCTGAACTAAACGGCTGGGTTGGGGAAGAACGGGGTGGTCTGTGGACTTCACTTTAAAACGGGTTTCTCTTTTCTATCCTAATGGCTTGGACAGAAAAGGCCCAGAGGTCTGGGAGGGGGAAAAACCTAAACTATTTACCTCAGCCCAAACTAAGTATAATGGGCAAAAGGGTTTTGGACAGGCGAGATGTGCCTAGCACACCTTCTTACAAAGAAGTCTTTTTTTTTTTTTTCCTTTCCCTAATATGGAACATTGAAAAATTAATCCCTGCCTTCTGTCATCTAGTAGTTATGGATTGAATGATGTCTTTTAACCCTTTTCGCCAAATCTGTTGCCCCCAGAACACAACAAGGACACCAGCCTGTTAAACCAAGCACGCCGTTGACCGGAGACAGCCAACTGACCTGGAGTCAGCACGATCCTTCCCCATGTGGGAAGGCCACCCTCCCCTCCACACCCCCACTCTTATTAGGGTTTTCTGGACCCAAGGGTAGGTAGGACGACGACCATGTCCAGCTTGAAGCAGCTAGAGGAGCTTGAGACCTTCGCCCATTGTCCTTTACAAGATTACAAAGGGTCCTAATATTTGAGGGGGGGGGGATAGTTAATTTTTATGAACCAGGGGTATGGACTTGGGGGGGATTGCTGGGGGAGGGGGGTGCTGGGTGGAGGGGAACAGGGGGGAGAGAATTGGAACTGTTGTAACAATATAATCAATAAAAAACATTATAAAAAAAGAAGAGCAAAAACTGATGTTTCTCAAAAAGAAATTTGGCCTCAAAAATGCAACACCATCTCCTGCCTGAGTAAAATCTTTCACTGATTCTATTTTTCTGCAGAATCATGACTCATATAGTCTGAGAAACCATCATATCCAAGAGGAACCTAAGGAGACCTGACAGCTAAATATGTGGCATTCTGGGGGATCCTAAAACAAAAACAAAAAATGAAAATAGGTAAAACTAAAACATTCTGAAGAGACTTTAATAATAACATACCAATATTTTTTATTAATTGAAACAAATGTAGCATACTAATTTAAGATGTTAATACTAGAGAATACTGAGTGTCACCTTTCTCATACAATCTTTGCAATTATTCTGTAAATCTAAAATGTTTTGAAAATAAAAAATGTATTTTTAAAAATACGTATGAATTTCAAGGAAACAAAATAAAATTTGCATTTAGACATACCTGCCATAGGGCTATATTTATCATACATGCAACAAAAAATAATAAATATATAATTCATGGATACATATTAATATTAATATAATAAACAAAAATTATGGGTTATAATAATATTCAGACCAATTGAGGAGACCATTGAATCAGAGTGATAAGAAAAACCATTTGGAGATTTAGGATCCAAAGAATCTCTTTATTAAACATTTCTGAATTCTGTCTCTAGAGAAGGACCTTTGCTTTTTATGTCTATTTCTTCAGAGACTCATGATTCTGGCTTTTGTCTGACACAGGATGTGTAATCAAATGCATAGAAAGGACCTCAGCCCAAAGAAAGAGTGAGATGACAGAATGTGGGCAGATCAAGGTTCAGAGAGCCACAGGCAAATTTATTATAGTTACGCTAACACTTTAATCGATTAATCACTTGGTACTTTCTTACTCTTTCTTTGGAATGGTAAATTTTTAAACTGGTTCATAGTTTTATCTTTAAGACTGTTGGAGATAAGTAAAGGAACAATGTTAGTATTCCATTATCTGATGTAATAATAATATTTATAATAGAGAAATGTTAATACTCTTAACCTATAAAATAATCTTTTATATCTAGATGAGATCTTAAAGATCATCTAGTTCCATGCTCAAATTTTAAAAGTTAAAATAGTGAGTTACCCACAGTCACAAAACAAATAAAAGACAGAAGTAAGAGTACAATCCAGGCCTCGAACTTATTGTCCAGTACTTTTTTATTCCACTTTGCTACCTGTCTAGTTCAGTGCTATCCAATAGAAATATAATGCAAGGTGGGAGAGAAGATGGCGGAGGAGTGAGAGGAGGCTGCGCTTTCATGCTCCCAAGACCCATCTGTAGTTTGGACTAATTGCAGACAGAACATCTCAGTGAGCAGCTGGACACTGGCAGGAGTCTAGCCTTGGCACTGCTGAATTAGAGAAAAGCCATCTGGGAACAACCTGTTTAGTGAGGATAGCGGAGGAAAAAGGGACGAGACGGGATTTCTGACTGGGGTGGCTACCGGAGCTGCAGCCAGAAGTATACAAAGGCTTTTTAGTGACCACAGGCTTCCCCAGAGAGGAATCGGGAGGAGAGTGGATCTCTGCCTGCTGGCAGGGACAGGACTTAACCAGGTGGCATTGGCACTGAAAGACAAGAAATAGCGTACTGCTGTGCAAGTGAGAACGTAATTTTGCTTTATATTTTTCTCTTGTGAACTGCAGAGAGGGGTGGAAAGTTTGGGGGTGATAGGACATTCTTGAGGAGCGCAGGCGCAGAACTGCGCTCGCCCACTCCCCAACCCTCCCCTAGGGTCGCTAGGGTGTGCATAGGGAAGTGCCCTCACTCACTGGCCCAGGTGTTCGGGGCCGCATGTCCAGGTGCCCCTCGGACACACCCCAAGAGACATAAGATCAGTGCTCCAACGGGCGCAGGGAGGGCCCACTGTACACGCAGAAGACTGTGCACAGACACCCCTGGCCAGCTCCTGTGGGAGCCAGGCCAGAGCTCAGACCACTTGCTCAGGCTCTGCTAGTGCCTAACCAGGTGGTTTGGAACGGGCGACTGGCTGGGGCGCCGGAAACAGCGGGTGGTTGTGACTCACAGACGCTCACTTCGACTGTGCACAACTCTCTGGGTCCCCACCCTAAGAGGCGAGAGACCAAGGCTAGCAAGAGGAGACAAACAGAGGTACAAAGGGAAATGAATAAATACACGTCAATAATAACCTTAAATGTAAATGGATTAAATGCTCCAATTAAAAGACATAGGGTAACAGAATGGATAAGAAAACAGGACCCACATATTTGCTGTCTACAAGAAACACAGCTCAAAAGAAAAGATTTACATAGACTGAAAGTAAAGGGATATAAAAAAAATATTCCAAGCAAATGGACCTGAAAAAAAAGCTGGGGTAGCAGTCCTCATATCAGACAAAATGGGTTTCAAAGCAAGGGCAATAAAAAGAGACAAAGAAGGACATTTCATAATACTTAAAGGAACAATCCATCAAGAAGATATAACACTGATAAACATATATGCACCCAACATAGGAGCACCCAAATACATAAAGAAAAAACTAGAAGACCACAAGAAGGATATTAACAACAACGCACTCCATTATCAACAATAGACAGATCATCGAAGCAAAGGAACACCAGGGATATACAGGTATTGAACAACACACTAAACCACATGGACTTAACTGATATATATAAAACCTTTCACCCCAAAGAAGCAAAATATACATTCTTTTCAAATGCACATGGAACATTTTCAAAGATAGACCTCATGATAGGACACAAAACAAGCCTCAACAAATTCAAGAAAATTGAAACCATATCAAGCATCTTTTCAGACCACAAGGCCTTGAAACTAAAAATCAACCTCAGAGATAAAAATCAAAGACACCCAAACTCATGGAGAATAAATAACATGATATTAAATAATGAATGGGTTAACAATGACATCAAAGAAGAAATCAAGAAATTTCTAGAAAGTAATGATAATGAACACACAACAGCCCAAAACCTATGGGACACAGCGAAAGCAGTCCTAAGAGGGAAGTTCATAGCAATACAGGCGTATCTGAAAAGGATAGAAGAATCTCAAATAAAAAATCTAACCCTAAAGCTAGAAGAACTAGAACAACAACAACAAACAAAGCCTAGGGCAAGAAGAAGGAAGGAAATCATCAAGATCAAAGCAGAATCAAATGACATAGAGACTAAACAAACAATCCAAAAAATCAACAAATCTAAGAGCTGGTTCTTCAAAAAACATAAACAAAATCGACAAGCCTCTAACCAGGCTCATCAAGAAAAAAAGAAAGAAGACCCAAATAAACAAAATCAGAAGTGAAAGAGGAGAAATCACGACTGATACCTCAGAAATACAAACGATAGTAAGAAATTACTACAAACAACTGTATGGCAAGAAATTTGACAACCTAGAAGAAATGAACAAATTTCTAGAAACATATAACCTTCCAAAACTGAATCAAGAAGAAGTAGAAAGTCTCAACAGACCAATAACAAAGAAGGAAATTGAAACAGTAATCAAAAATCTCCCTGCACACAAAAGCCCTGGACCGGATGGCTTCACAGGCGAATTTTACAAAACATTTAGGGAAGAACTAACTCCTACCCTCCTCAAACTATTCTTAAAAATCCAACAAGAGGGAAAAATCCCAAACTTTCTATGAAGCCAGTATTACCCTAATCTCAAAACCAGGTCAAGACACAACAAAGAAAGAAAACTACAGGCCAATATTGCTGATGAACATGGATGCTAAAATCCTCAATAAAATATTGGCAAACAGGATCCAGCAATACATCAAAAAGATCATACACCATGATCAAGTGGGATTCATCCCAGTGATGCAAGGATGGTTTAATATTCGCAAATCAATAAATATAATACATCACCTAAACAAAATGAAAGACAAAAATCACATGATCATATTAATAGATGCAGCAAAAGCATTTGATAAAGTACAACACCGACTTATGATGAAAACACTCAGCAAAATTGGAATAGAAGGATCATACCTTAACATAATTAAGGCTATATATGAGAAGCCTGAAGCCAACATTGTACTCAATGGACAAAAACTGAAAGCATTCCCCCTGAAATCAGGGACTAGACAAGGCTTTCCACTCTCTCCACTCCTATTCAACATAGTGTTGGAAGTCCTAACCACAGCAATCAGACAAGAAAAAGAAATAAAAGGCATCCAAATTGGGAAAGAAGAAGTAAAACTATTATTATATACAGATAACATGATAGTATACCTAGAAAACCCTATAAACTCTACTAAAAGACTACGTGATATAATAAGTGAATTTGGCAAAATAGCAGGCTACAAAATAAATATACAGAAATCTAAGGCATTTCTGTACACCAACAATAAAATAGCAGAGACAGAAACAAAAAAGAAAATACCATTTACTATAACAAGAAGAAAAATAAAGTATCTAGGAGTGAACTTAACCAAAGAAATAAAAGACCTGTACTCTGAAAATTACATAACTTTGAAGAAAGAAATTAAGGAAGATACAAATAAATGGAAGCAAATACCATGTTCTTGGATGGGTAGAATCAACATCATCAAAATGGCCATACTACCCAAAGCAATTTACAGATTCAATGCAATCCCTATTAAAATACCAATGACATATTTCACAGACCTAGAACCAAAAAAGACCCCGAATAGCAAAAGCAATCTTGAGACAGAAGAACACAGCAGGAGAAATCACAACACCAGATATCAAACAATACTACAAAGCCACTGTAATCAAAACAGTTTGGTATTGGCATAAGAACAGACATATAGATCAGTGGAACAGAATAGAGAGTCCAGAAATAAACCCAGGCCTCTATGGTCAACTAATATTTGATAAAGGAGGAAGGAACATAAAATGGAGTGAGAAGAGCCTCTTTAACAAATGGTGCTGGGAGAACTGGACAGGGTCTTGCAAAAAAATGAAACGAGACCACCAACTTACACCACACAACAGAATAAACTCAAGATGGATCAAAGACTAAAATGTAAGCCATAAAAGTCCTAGAGGAAAACACAGTCAGAAAAATTTCAGATATCCCACATAACAATATATTCATGGATACATCTCCTAAGGCAAGAGAAATAAAGGAAAAAATAAACAAATGGAACATCAAACTAAAGAGTTTCTGCTCAGCAAAAGAAAACATCAGCAAGATGAAAAGGAAACCAACCATATGGGAAAACATATTTGCCAATGACATCACAGACAGGGGACTGATTTCCAAAATATATAAAGAGCTTATATGACTCAACATCAAGAAAACAAACAACCCAATTAAAAAATGGGCAAAGGATCTGAACAAACACTTCTCCGAAGAGGACATACAGAAGGTCTATAGACACATGAAAATATGCTCAACATCATTATCCATCAGGGAGATGCAAATAAAAACCACAATGAGATACCATTTTACACTAGTCAGAATGGCCATCATTAACAAATCAACAAACAACAAGTGCTGGCGAGGATCCGAAGAAACGGGAACCCTACTGCACTGTTGGTGGGAATGCAGACTGGTGCAGCCACTATGGAAAACAGTATGAAATTACCTCAAAAAACTAAAAATGGAACCGCCTTTTGAACCAGAGATTTCACTGCTAGGATTATACCTGAAAAATCCTAAAACCCTAATTCAAAAGAACTTATGCGCCCTTATGTTCATAGCAGCACTGTTTACAATAGGTAAGTACTGGAAACAGCCTAAGTGCCCATCTGTAGATGAGTGGATCAGAAAACAGTGGTACATTTACACAATGGAATACTATGTAGCAGAGAGAAAGAAGGAACTCCTGCCATTTGCAACAACATGGATGGAACTAGAGAGAATTATGCTTAGTGAAGTAAGCCAGGCAAAGAAAGAAAAATACCATATGATGTCACCTAATACAGGAAAC
This sequence comes from Furipterus horrens, assembly GCF_987537825.1. NCBI lineage: Eukaryota > Metazoa > Chordata > Mammalia > Chiroptera > Furipteridae > Furipterus > Furipterus horrens. The sequence continues at coordinate 54,996,335 of NW_028327179.1, read as the reverse complement.
TAAAGAACAACACAAACAAACGAACTAAATAGGACAAAGAGCAGAATATCAGTCAATAGGGGGGGAGCGGGGAGGGAGAGAAGGGGGATAAGAAAGGGAAAGGTTTAGTCAGGGAACATGTATAAATGACTCATGGACATGGACAACGGGAGGAGGGATATGATTGTGGGAGAAGGGATGGGCTGGGTGGAGGAGAGAAGTGGGGGAAAAATGGAACAACTGTAATTTTAAAACCAAAAAAAAAAAAAATAAAATAAACGAACAGTATGAAGGGGAAAAAAATAAATAAGTGATATGTTTTCATATACAGGAAACTTTATTTATAAATTATTTTTATGTAATAAAAGAATTTAGCAAGTTAAAAAAAGAAATATAATGCAAGGCACATGCATATTTTTAAATTTTCTAAGTCATATTTTAAAGGTAAAGAAAAACAGGTGAAATTAATTTTAATAAATTTTATTTAACCCAATATACCTAAAATATTATCATTTCAACATAAAATCCATATTATAAAATTATTAGTAAGATATTTTACACTCTTTTTTGTATTAAGTCTTTCAAATCACTGTGTATTTTATGCCTTACAGCACTTATAATTTCAGACAAGTCACATTTCAAATGCTCAACACTCTCGTGGTTAGCACCTGCTGTACTGGACAAAGTAAGTCTAATTAAATAAAGCAGGGTGAGTGCAAGCCCTTCATCTGACCAATTTAGAAAGATAACTCTGTTCTTTTTTATTCATGGCTTCTTAAATATAATTTTCTCTTTAAATCAAAATGCAATGTCCACGTGGTGAAAGTCAGTTGGGAAGTTAGTGTTGACAGTATTGTCCAACATGTTTTTAGACTTCCTTCCTTCCTAACTAGCTTCTCCACAGCTCAAGAGGGGAATGACCACCTCCACCTAATCAAGACATATGTCCTTGAAGATTGAGAGGTCTCACTTTGCACAATCTGTAAGAATTAAAAGGAACTGAAGGAAGCAAAATGTTGATGAAGTGGTTTAAGAAGTCATTGAGTAATATTTTCTCACAGTGCCAACTTAGTTCAATTTAATCTTGAGTAGAGGCTAAATGACCAATTCAAGAACAATATGTATGGAATTGTGAGCGCCTTTGTTTACAGGGCAAGTGTTATACCAGGTGAGTATATAAATGAAATTGGCAAGCATATGATAAACATATATATTAATAATGTAATTAACATTTATGGAACATCTACTATGTGGCAGGAACCCTGCTAAGTGCTTTATGTACATTACCTCACTTTGCCTTCACAAAAAATATCTGTAAGGCAGATACTACTGTTTTCTCTGCATAACAGATGAAGAAAGTAAAACTTAAGAGATGTTAACCTGCCCAGGGGCACACAACTGGTAGCTAGCAAAGCCAGGATTCTAAGCTAGGTTTGTCTGTGTCCTATGGGATAAGCTTATTAAATGTATAAATGTGCCTTTTCCAGTACATAAGTATTTTTTGTGGTGTATACTTTTCTCTCAGATATATATACAACCTTTATCCTAGTGCATCCAAGGCATAACAGGGACTTTAATGAGGTATGGAGCAAGGGAGAATGTGAGTTTCAGATTGTTTTAACAAAAATGCAGAGACGGGGAGAGAAGGGGAGAGAGAGGGAAAGAGAAAAAGTTAAAATTCGGTTTCTGACATCAAAAATCATTGTTTTCAATTTCTTAGCAAGACCACAGGCTTGAAAGCCAGGATTTTTCTAAATTCTCTTATCTCCTCCTTCATCATATCAAGGGCCATGTCTGGAAGACTTTATCATAGACTTTCATAGAGGAAAGGTCTAGGTAATACAGAAAAGCCTCCTTTTTCCCTTCTCAATGGCCTGCCTGTTAGGGAGACAGGGAGAGGTATGTGTGTCAATCTTCCCTCTCTGTGGCAACGCCTTTGAGAGAAGAGTAGTAGTGGATACGATGAAGGGAAAATGTAATTAGAGGGTCTTCTGCTCAGCTTTCTGCTGCGAAGGAACCACCACGTGAACGACCCTGAACTAACATGGAGGTAGTGTTGGTGAAGTAAATTCAGAATGCAACATTGTTAGGCAGGCGACGGTCAAAGTTATTGGCTCCCATGTGGGATATTTGGGATACAATGAGAAGCAGGGGTGTATGAGATGAACAAGAGTTTACAGTCTGGTAGACGAACTTGCCAAAGATGTTCATGTCCAAAGTGTCCTCAGGCCTAGTGAAGACCAAGGCAGGGCGAAGGTGTTAGGGCAGAGAAGGCTGACCTAACCAGGCCACTCCCACACTTCAGCTGCAGACACCAGCAGAATACCCAGGAACTTGTCCTCGTACCCTTAGTAGTAGGCAGTCCAGGATATGGCTCTGAGGACTTCACCATCCCCCAAAACGCATTCACATCACGCTCCCCGCACACCATCTGGAAGAGGAAAACCAGAAATCTAACATACTGTCTCCAAAAAAACAGAGTATTTAAGTCTAAAGTGATTATTTAAATTGTTGAGTTGAATTAAACTACCTAGTTAAACTAAAGTATAACTTTCCCCCACTAACAAAGACCATGGAAGATTATAAAGGATATCATATAAGTTATAGGAGAAAACCCTCATTTTTCTCAGTTACGATCTGAGCATAGTGTGAGTAAATTTGTGGGATCCCAGACCTTGTGCTCTAACCATTGCATTGTACTGTTAGATATGCTAATGGAAAGCTTCCATCAAAATCTTAGGAAAGTGAAACATTTTAACATTCCCCAAGTATATTTCTTAGCTGAAGTGGGGGCAGAAAGTATATCAAATGTTATCATGAATAACAAATCTTTTCTCATTGAGTGGCTGTGAGAATTAAGTGAATGCTTAGAACAGAGCCTAACAAGAAGGGTTACGTGTTTGTTATAATCATTATCATTACTTTCTATGGTAACCATAATGGGTATTATGGCCTGGATCCCTGGCATCCATATGTTCCTTCTCCCACTGGATAACAGCCACACAGCTTAAGTAAGATTGAACACACCTCCAGCTCCAAGCTTGGACTCTGATTACTTAATCAGAGTAATCCAGTCCCATGTCACAATGATTGGTAGAAGAGTTGGCAGAGGTCCTAAGCTGGTTCAACAAGAGTGAAAACTGATCTTCTATTTGCTATTATTGGGGAAAAGCTCTCTCTTCCTTTGTGTAGTACAGTGAGTGAATTTGTTGTCTAAAACTGCAGCTGCCAATTTTGGTATTATATTATTTAGTTGTATTAGTGGTTCCCAAATTTTCTGGTCTGAGGATCATTTTGCACCCTTAAAAATTATTGAGGACCACAGGGAGCTTTTATTTATGTGGGTTACATTTATTGATATTTACTGTTTTAGAAATTAAAACAGAATTTTAAAACTGTTTACTAACTCATTTGAAATAATAAAAACACCTCTTACTGGTTAATATAAATAACACAGTTTTAAATGTAAAAAAATTATTTTTCAACACAAAAATATAGTGATAAAAGTAGCATTGTTTTTATTTATACAAACCTCTTTAATATCTAGCTTAATAAAAGCTGGAGTTTTATATCAGATGCATTCAATCTGTTGTGATAACCCACCATCTAACCTCTGGAAAATCACTGTATGCTCGGGAGGGAATGCGAGTGAAAAAAAGCAAATAACATCTAAGTATGTGTATAAGTTTTCTATTATTGCTGTAACAAATTAACAGAAACTTACTGGCTTAAAACAACACAACTTTTATCTTACACTTCTCAGGTCTAAAGTTCAAAATCAGGCTTGCTGGGCTAAAATCAAGGTGTCAGCAGGGGTAGTTGCTTCTTGAGGCTCTAGTGGAGAATCCATTGCTTTGCCTTTGCTTCTGTAGGCTGCCTGAATTCCTGTGGCACTATGGGTTAATGAGTCTAACTTCTTTACCTGGACAAGCCATAATGCTGTAATAGAAGATAGTATCATTCAACAGAAAACTAAGAATATCTTATTGGTACAGGGTCTTCATGGCATCAGGAACCTTGGCCCCTTCCATCTTGTTCTACTTTTCTTAGAGTGGTTACCTATATCCACAAGATCCAAAATAACTTGTGACCACATCTGAAGTTTCCTCAGCAAGAAATAGAAAGGAAGATCATTCTCTGACCCTCTACAGGACATGAATGTTTCTCAAGGAAAATTGTCTATCACTAATCTTAGATTTTTTACTAAAAAAAAACAAAAAAAACAATAAGGGTAATTGTTTACATAATTTATTTTGAATCTTAAAACAATGTTTTATTCCCAAAACTATGAGATAGAACAAATCATTGAATTATCACAGGATTTGGAAAAATGTTGAAGTGAAACACATTTTAGGCAGCCAATCAATTTTGAATGTTTAGAAAATAACAGACAAATCCTAGAATATTCCTTAGAAAATCATGTCAAAAGAGTGAGACGCTGCTTCCAGTCAAGATGGTGGCATAGATAAACAAGGCTCACCTTCTTGCACAACCATCAAAATTACAACTAAACTACAGAACAACCATAATTTATAACTATCAGAAATTGAGCTGAATGGAAGTCCTACAACTATGGAATTAAAGAGGAAACCATATCAATTTCCAGCCAAGATAGAGGCATAGACAGACATGCTGCATCTCCCTCCACAACTAAGAAGGAATACAACTACCTCAAAACTAGAAACAATCACAAGTCCTAGAAAATCAAACTGCATGGAAGTCCAGCAAACAAAGATATAAAGAAGAAATACTCATCCAGACAGGTAGGAGGGGCGGATCTGGGGTGGAGAGGATGCTGTGTGGTGGTGGTGGCAACTGCAGCAGTGGTAGGCCAGCAGAAAGCACAGTCACATGTTTTAAAAAGTCAGGAGGGACCCCTGGGGAGCATTCCCAGCTCTTCACTGGACCTCGAAGCTCACGATGTCAGCACCGGGGAAAATCAAACCTCATTGCTTCTGACTGTGCAGACCAGTGGGGGTTGGGGTGGAGGCAGAAACTGCCGGTCTCAGCAGAGTCCACTTGTTTAAAGAGCCCCCAAGGTCCTAGAATGTCCGCAGACCCACCCACTCTGGGAACAACGACCAGGACAGCAGCTAGAGGGGTGCCAGTCTGGTGCAGAAGTGAGAGAGGTGCCTGGAAAAGGGGCGAGTGCTGAGCGGGTGGCATTGTTCCCTCTTGGACCCCTCACCCACATACAGCGCCACAACATGGTGAAACAGGTCACCCTATACTCATGAATTCCGAAGGCTCCGCCCTTTACAACGTAACGGGAGTGACAGCTTTACCTGAGACTCACAGGCAAACAAATAGAATGAGGAGACAGAGAAGTATGGCCCAAAAGGGGGAAAGGATCAAGGTTCCAGTGGGAGAACTAAGCAACAAGGAGAGAGCCAACCTAACAGTTGAAGAATTCAAAACACTGGTGATCAAGATGCTCACAGCCTTGACAGATGTGCTTGAGTACGGAAAACACATAAGAGAAGTGAAGGCTATGCCTAGTGAAATGAAGGAAAATCCACACAAAACCAATGGTGAAGGGAAGGAAACCAGGGTTCAAATCAATGACTTGGAACATAAGGAAGAAAAAAACAGTCAACCACTACAGAATGAGGAAGCAAGAATTGAAAAGAATGAGGAAAACTTCCCAAATTTTGTAAAGAAAATGGACATACAGGTCCTGGAAGCACAGAAGGTCCCGGGTGAGCTGGACCCAGAGGGGACCACACTAGGACACATCATGACTGAGGTGCCAAAGGTAAAAGATAAAGACAGAGTCCTGGGGGCAGCAAGAGAAAGGTGGAGAGTTGCCTACAGGGGGTTGCCTATAGGACTATCAGCTGATTTCTCAGAGGACACTTTGCAGGCAGGAAGGGACTGGCATGCAGTATTCAAAGAAATGAAAAGCAACCTACAACCAAGATTACTCTATCCAGCAAAACTATCATTTGGAATGGAGGGGCAGATGAAGTGCTTTCCAGACAAGGTGAAGCTAAAGAAGTTCATCATCATCAAGCCATTACTATATGAAATGTCAAAGAGACTTAAGAAAAAGAAGATCAAAATTATGAACACTAAAATGACAACAAACTTACAACTATCAACAATTGATTCTAAAAAATAAAAATGAAATCCAACTAAGCAAATCAGAATAGGAACAGAATTATAAGTATGGGGATCATTTGGAGGGTTATCATCTGGGAGGGGGGTGGGGGAGAAATGGGAAATGGTGCAGGGACTAAGAAGCATAATTAGTTGGTACAAAATAGACAGGGGGATGTTAAGAATAATATAGGAAAGGGTGAGCCAAAGAACTTATATGCACGACCCATGGACATGAAGTAAGGGGGGGTGAAATTGCTGGAGGGAAGGGGGTCACTGGGCAGTGGAGAGCAAAAGAAAGAAATTGAAACTACTGTAACAACATAATCAATAAAATATACTTTAAAAAAAAAGAGGAAACCACATCAAGATCAGTAGGAGAGGTGGAGACATAAAACAGGATGGTCCTGCCCCCAATGTGGCAAATAAAAAACAGGAAGGATACCTCAGAAGTGAGCGATCCCAGTCCCACACTAGGCCCCCGAGCCCAGAGTTCTAATGACAGGAAGATAAGGCTCCATAACTTCTGCCTGTAAAAACCTGCAGGGATTGAGGCTGTGGAAGATAAAGTGCTAGAGTCCCAGGCAGTTCCTCTTTTTTTTTTTAAGTATATTTTATTGATTATGCTATTACAGTTATCCCAATTTTTTCATCTTTGCTTTCCTCTGCTCAGTACACTCCTTCCCTCCAGCCACCCCCCCCCCATAGTTTTGTCCACGGATTATGCATGTAAGTTCTTTGGCTTCACCCTTACCTACGCTATTCTTAACATCCTCCTGTCTATTTTGTACCTACAAATTATGCTTCTTAATCCCTGCACCATTTCCTCATTTCTCCCACTTTACCCTCCCAGCTGATAACTCTCCAAATGATCCCCGTACCTATGATTTTGTTCCTATTCTGGTTGTTTGCTAAGTTTGTTTTTGTTTTTATTTTTTAGATTCCGTTGATAGTTGTGAGTTGTTGTTTTTTTAAGGATATTTTATTAATTGTATTGTTACAATAGTTCCAATTTTTTCCCCTTTGCTCCCCTCTGCCCAACACCACACATCCCCCAGCAATTCCACCCCACCCCCACCCGCAGTCCATGCCCATGGGTCATGCATACAACTTCTCTGGCTTCACCCTTTCCTATATTATTCTTTAAAAAAAAATTATTTATTTATTTATTTATTTAGCAATAAAAAATAACAATCCCTCCCTCTCAGACTTAAGACCCTTTATAATCCTATAAAGAACAATGGGTGAAGGTCTCAAGCTCCTCTAGCTGCTTCAAGTAGGACATGTCCTACCTACCTTTGAGTCCAGAAATCCCTAATAAGAGTGGGGGTATGGAGGGGAGGGTGGCCTTCCCACATGAGGAAGGATTGTGCAGACTCCAGGTCAGTTGTCTGTCCCCAGACAATGGCATGCTTGATTTAAAGGCTGGCATCCTTGTTGAATTCTGGGGGCAACAGATTTGGCAACATGGTTAAAAGACATCATTCAATCCATAACCACTAGATGAAAAAAGGCAGAGATTAATTTTTCAGCGTCCCACATTAGGGAAAAAAAGGGAGCTTCTTTGGAGGAAGGTGTGACAGGCACATCTCACCTGTTCAAAACCCTTTTGCCCACTATACTTAGTTTGAGCCGAGGGAAATATTTTAGGTTTCCCCCCTCTCAGACCTCTGGGCCCTTTTGGTCCAAGCCATTAGGATAGAAAAGAGAAACCAGTTTTAAACTGAAGCCCACAGACCACCCCATTCTTCACCAACCCAGCCACTTAGTTCAGCCAAACCGTTGAGTCTCAGGAGGCAGCGCTGCAGACAGGATTAAGTCAGGCCTATACATACAGACAATCATTCAGGTAATGAGATCATAGGCTTATGCCCTTTGAAAACAGAAAACACATGTTAATTTATGTAACATAACCCACAAACAAGTCTCTAAGTCCGTAAGACTGTCTTATTAGAAAGATCCAGTTGCGAGGCATTTGACATTCTTCTTGCTTGTAAATTAAACATCTTTGATGATACCACAGACATAGTTTAACTTTCAAATGAAAACAAATTTTAAATAAAGAGAAACTTTAAAGACAGTTAGCTGCACTACTTTATAGTCTACCGCTGAGCATTGTGATTTTCCTTGAATCACGATTTTTCTCCTTAAGATTACCCTCCTTGTCATTAAAGGGACTGCATTAAGTCCATTTTTAATTTATCCTGTTCATTTGCATAAACACAACAAAAGCAGCAAATGATCACCTATGATCTTTAGTTCTGTTTTGCTGGAACTTATGCAAGGAACATTTAGGGTGACCTTCAGTCTGCCCTTCAGGGCACAGAAGCTGAGCCACATACCTGGCATTCAGCTTTGCCTGTAAACACCTGTCTTTCCCAAGTCCTTCATGTTTTCCATTGTGCCTTACAGTCCCTTCTAGTCATCTTTCAGGTAAACAAACTTCATTCCTTCCCTGGAAAGATTGCCGTGGACTGCACAACCAACCAAGGTACCAGGCTTTTTTTCTCATGGGCTTTTATTACCTTTGAAAGTCAATCCTAGTTCTTCAGGGCTTTTTGGTAACAACCAGAGCTCAAGTAGGTCTCCTTTAGGTATAACATTCCAGTCAAAGTCTTGGTCAAAAAGACCTCTATTAACAACTGGTCTTATTAGTTTTATTCAAAGAACCTTATGTCATTACTTACTTCTTCAGATTGCCAAATTCTGGAGGATCAGATACAAAGAAAAATATACAGTGTGAAGGAAAATCCTTGTCCTTCTAATATTCACTAAAATTGCATTTTTATTCTTTATATTTTCATTTTTCCCCCACTAAAATTTTTTTGTTTGTTTTTTCATTATAGTTGTCCCACTTTTTTTCCCTCTTGCTTTCCCGCACCCTGCCCTCCCCTTTCCCCACAGTCAGTCCCCACCCAGTTGTCCATGTCTGTGGATCATTCATACATGTTCTTTAACTAGACCCTTTCCCTTCTTGCCCCCTTTTCTCCCTCCCCCCTCCCCCCTTGTTACTGTTAGTTTATTCCTTGTTTACATACCTCTGGTTCGATTTTGCTCATTTGTTTGTGTTGTTCATTAGTCTCCTATAATAGGTGAGAGCATAAGGTATTTTGATAGTTGTGAATGTTACTGTTCATAGTTTTGCTCTTATTTTTCTTAAATAAATCCCTTTAACCCTTCATATAATAATATAATAATGGCTTGGTGATGATGAACTCCTTCAGCTTTACTTTGTCTGGGAAGCACTTTATGTGCCCTTCCATTCTAAATGATAGCTTTGCTAGATAGAATAATCTTGGTTGTAGGTCTTTGCTTTTCATCACATTGAATAGTTCTTGCCAGTCCCTTCTTGCCTGCAAAGTTTCTTTGTAGAAATCAGCTGTTAGTCTTATAGGCACCCCTTTGTAGATAACTCTCTGCTGTTTCTTGCTGCTTTTAAGATTCTCTCTTTAATTTGAAACTTTGGCACTTTAATTATAATGTGTCTTGATGTGGTCCTCTTTGGGTCTAGCTTGTTTGGTACTCTGTGCTTCCTGGGCATGTATGTTTATTTCATTCGCCAAATTTGGGAAGTTTTCCTTCATTCTTTTTTCAGTTAACTTTTCAATTGCTTTCTCTTCCTCTTCTTTTTCTGGCACCCTATGATTCAGGTGTTGGTACATTTAAAGTTGTTCCAGAGTTTCCTAAGCCTCTCCTTGTTTTTTTAAATTTTTGTTTCTTCATTCTGTAGTGGTTGACTGTTTATTTCTTCCTTAGATTGCAAATAATTGATATGAACCCCAGCTTTCTTCCCTTCACTATTGGTTTCATGTGGATTTCCCTTCATTTCACTTAGCATAGCCTTCACTTCTTCCTTTAGGCCTTTGCCATACTCAAGTATGTCTGTCAAGTCTGTGAGCATTGTTACCAACAGTGTTTTGAACTCTGCATCTGTTATGTTGCCTATCTCCTTGTCATTTAGTTCTCCCACTGGAACTTTGATCTGTTCCCTCTTTTGGGCCATACTTCTCTGTCTCCTCATGTTGACAGTCTGATGCTAGAAATCAAGGTTCCTAAACTGAGGCATGCCCTCATGCCTCTTGGTCCAGGTGTTCTATGACCCGAGCTGGCGAGCTGGACTTGCTGGCTCTGACAGTCTTTGACTGATCAGGCCTCAGGGTTTCAAGACATTCTGTGACTTAAAAGGAATCTAGCAGAGTACTCCAACTTCCCTGATGTTGCCAAGGAAACCAAGCAAAGCTGAGCACAGGTGGTGCTTAACCCTGTGTGCTTTCTGTTAATGTTTAAGGAACAGTGTGGCCGTTCCCATAGTCTTAAAAGAATAGATGATTGAATTCCTATTTTTTGTTTTTGATAGAAATCATTTTTTATAGTTTATATATTAACCTCCTTTTGTTTTAATCCCAAGTAAGTAATTGTATATTGTAATCAATATTAGAATGTGCCTGTGAGCTCATTCTTTACCCTCCCTATTGATTTCTATACTTGCAAAACTCAATAAAAGGAGAGGTCTCTGCGCCGCTCATCACTGACCTTTCAGAGCGTGCGGCAGCCCTCCAACCGACTCATTCTCCTTACTGGAATTACTTCTGCACCCTCGACCACATTTAATACAACAATAGCCTCCTGTGTTCACCTTTGTTTCTTAGGTAGAGCTGTCACATCTGGTACATTGTAAGGGGTGGAGCCTTAGGTATTCATCAATGATGGGTGATCCATCTCACCACATTATGGCACTGTATGTGGGGTAGGGGTCTGAGAGGGAACAATGCCACTTGCTCAGCACTTGCTCCTTTTCCAGGCCAGAAGCCTCCCACGCAGTTCCTCTTAAAGGGCCCACACAGACTTACTTGGACTCACTCCCTCTTCACTGGGGAAGCTGATTAAAAGACAAAAGAGACGTATTTGGAGGAACTGAAATGTCTGTCATTATAGTGAGAGCTGTGGGGGAGGGCAGCATTCTCCCAGATAAAAGTGCTGGCAGAGGCTATTGTTCCTTTTCTGAGCTCTCCCCACTACAGAGCTAACAGGAGGGCACCATATCTGAGACTCCATAAACCTCACTCACACTGTTTTCCTGATGTTGGTAATTCCCTGAGGCCTGATCCACCCAACTTTCAGGCCACCCAAGCTGTTTCCAGTGGCTTTTCCATATGAATGGTTTGTCTTGACCCATGCTTCAGATTTTTCAAAATTTTCTCAAACAAGCAACACCTGGATTCAGCAAGCCCTGTACCTCTTTATAAGTTGTCCTAAGTCAGGCACTAGTGGCAGCTGGCCTTTGTTTACAGCTTGGCCCTTCCAGGAAATCTCTAAGCCCAGCACTAGTAAGTAGCTATCTTCAGATCATTTTATGGATAATGCTGTGTGACCCCAAGCATAGGCAGTAGCTGGCCTTGGATGTGCCAAGAGAAATCAAGGCTCAACTAAAATAGGAAGTTGTACACAGGCCACACAGTGGGCACACCTTGAGTACTTAGCTTGGGTGATAGGAGTGGCAGTGCCACTGGATCCTACAGAACACCTACTACATCAAGCCACTCTATCAAGCCTGGGAGATGTAATGGCTCTACCTAATACATAAAAACAAACACAGGGAGGCTGCCAAAGTAAGGGGACAAAGAAAAATGGCCCAAATGAAAGAACAGATCAAAACTCCAGAAAAAGAAGTAAACAAAATGGAGATAAACAATCTATCAGATACAGAGTTCAAAAACTAGTTATATATATTTACCTGGCAGGGGAGATACCATGATCAAAAAGGTGGTTTTCCTGAGGCGAGGTTTATCCATTGCACTCCAGATGTGCTGACCCTTATGATTTCCCCAGATATGGGAAACTCAACTGCATAATTTGTGGGAGTGAGGACTGCATTTATGCTCACCCCTGTTAAAAAAAAAAAAAAAAAGACTGGTTATAAGGATGATCAAGAAACTTAGTGAGGACCTCAGCAGCATAAAAAAGGTCCAGTCAGAAATGATGGATACACTAATGAAATAAAGAACAATTTACAGAGAAACAACAATAGAGTGGATAAAGGTGAGAACCAAATCAATATTTGGAACATAAGAAGGCAAGAAACAACCAATCAGAACAACAAGAAGAAAAAACAATCTAGAAAAATGAAGATAGAATAACCAGCCTCTGGAACAACTTCAAGCATTCCAATATGCACATCATAGGGGTGTCAGAAGGAGCAGAGAAAAAGCAAAAAATTTGAAGTCCACTTGAACAAATAATGAAAGAAAACTTCCCTAATTTACTGAAGGAGTTATACATGCAAGTCCAGGAAGCACAGAGAGTCCCAATGAAGATTGATGCAAAGATGCACACTCCGACTTCCGGCCAAGATAGAGGCTTAGACGGACACGCTAGGTCTCCCTCTACAACTAGAGAGGAATACAACTACTTCAAAACAAAGGATAACTAGAAATTCCAGAAAATAAAACTACACGGAAGCTCAACATATGAAGTTATAAACCAGCGGTGCCATTTGGGCAGGTAAGAGTTAAAGAGGGCAAAGCTGTTTGTGGAGCGGCGGGGCAGCGAAAAATCCCGGCGGCAGTCAAGCCCCTGGCAGTGCGCGACCCCAGCGCTGGGGAGAGCGGCCACCGCATCGCCTTGAACAGTGAGGCCCAGGGGGGGCGGGAGGACGGATCCCGGTCTCCTAGCTGAATAACTGTGTGAATCCATCTTGGACCCCCGCCCCCAAAGAAAGAAAGCACCACAGGGCTGCGAAATAGGTCGCAGACAGGCGCCGGTCACTGACTTGTGACGCGTACACAGGCACTGCCCCCAACAGCCGGCCCAAGAAAACAAAACGCATCTGTCAAAATGTGGCAGACAACTATAGAAATCCCGGTGACACAGCTCACCAGGCAGCAGATAGAGAACCTGACAGATGAACAGATAAGAAACCTGTCAGAGGCTCAGTTCTGGGCCATTGTTATCAGGTGGCTTACAGAATTCACAAAAGAGCAGGAAAAAGATAAGAAAGAAGCGAAAAACTTTCATAACGAAAGGAACAAAACCACATACGAGACAGATGGTGAGGAATCCAGAGTTCATTTCAACAAACTGGAATATGGAGAAGGAACAAGCAGTCAACCAATGCAGCGAGAGGAAATGGCAAGCAACAATGAGAGGATCAGAAACCTCTGGGACAGCTATAAAAGGCCCAACATAAGAATCATTGGTTTGCCAGAGAATGAGGAAGATGAACTAGAACTTGAAAAATTGAGTGAAAATATAATAAAGGAGAACTTCCCAGACTTGGGGAAGGGAATAGACTTGCAGGTCCAGGAAGCAAGGAGAGTTCCCAAGAGACTGGACCCAGGGAGAACCACTCCAAGACACATTATAATCAAAATGTCAAAAATTAAAGATAAAGAGAGAATCTTAAAAGCAGCAAGAGAGAAGAAAAGAATTATGTACAAAGGGGTCCCAATTAGACTATCAGCAGACTTCTCAAGGGAAACCCTACAGGCAAGAAGGGACTGGCAAGAAATATTCAAAGTAATGAAAATCCAAAACCTACAACCACGAATACTCTATCCAGCGAAATTGTCATTCAGAATAGAAGGACAGAGAAAGTGTTTCCAGGACAAAATAAAACTGAAAGAGTTCATTAGATCCAAACCACTGTTATATGAGATGTTAAAGGGACTGGTTTAAAAAACAGAAACTAAGGAGATGAAACAAAGGCAAACTAAATAGGCAACGAGAGTGGAAAAGGAACTGTGGGTACGGGAAGCATATTGGGGGGAGGTCAACAGGGAGGGGGAATGGGGAAAGGGAGGGAGATGATATAGGAATTGGGGATCAAGGTAGGAGGGAATGGAATAGACGGAGAGAGGTTGGGAGGAACTGTATGCACAACTAATGGACATAATCTAAAAGGGGGGGACAACTGGAGGGAGGGGGGCCACCGGGTGGAGGGGAGCAGAGGGAAGGGAAATTGGCACAAATGTAATATTTTAATCAATAAAACACATTAAATCTGAAAAAAAAAAAGACGCAAAAAAAAAAAAGATGCACACTCCAAGATATGTTATAATTAAAATGCCAAAGTTTGAAGATAGAGAATCTAAAAGCAAAAATAAAAAAGTAGTTAGGTACCTACAAAGGAGTTTTCATAAGACTGTCAGTCAATTTATCAAAAAAAAACTTTACAGGCTAGAAGGCAAGAAATATTCAGTCATGAAAAGCAGGGTCCTACAGCCAAGGTGCTCTACACAGCAAAGATATCATTTAGAATTGAAAGGCTGATAAAGACTTTCCAAACAAGGAAAAACTAAAGGTGTTTATCATCACCAAACCATTATTATATGAAATGTTAAATGGATTTATTTATTTAAGAAAAAGAAGATCAAAACTATGAACAACAAAATGGCAATAAATACATATCTAACAACAATTGAATGTAAAAAACAAACAAACAAGCAAACAGAAACAGAATCATAGACACAGAGAACATTTTGATGGTTGCCAGATGGGAGGGGGCTTGGGGAATAAGTGAAAAAGGTGAAGGAATTAAGACATACAAGTTGGTAGATACAGAATAGTCATGGGGATATAAAGTATAGCATAGGAAATACAGAAGTCAAAAGAACATATATGCATAACTCATGGACTTGTACAATGGTGTGGTGATTGCCTGAGGGTGTGTGGAACCTGGTTGGAGGATGACAAAGGAAGAAAATTTGGGACAATTGTAAGAACCTAAACAATAAAATATAACTTAAAAAAAGAGTGAGATGTTGATTTCTGTTATATGAAGCAGGAGTCTGGCCATTGATATCCTAAACCTTAGAATAGATAGGGGAATGTCCAATTCACAATCTTGTATGTCAAATTTTCCCCATTATAGACATAGAAAAAGCCTAAGAAGTTGAATACGAGGAAATGTTTCTCCCAGATTAACAAGGAAGAAAGGCTAAGGACAAAAATGAATGCTTGCAGGCAGAAAAGGGTTAACAAGGGCATCTTAGACTTTATTGTTGAGCTTGGTTTGAGTTCATATCTGTATTTTTAAAAATCCAAGCAAATTTATCATACTTTATTCCCACCTATTAGTCTTGCCAGAATATAGCCTTTCTTAGTGAGAAATTAAATTCTTCCTATTTTTTTATATTTTATATGGATTATTTTATTTTATTGTTGTTCAATTACAATTGTCCCAATTTTCCCCCATTGCTCTCCCCTGCCCCTCCCACCTACCCCTACTCCCACAGTCAGTCCCCACACTGTTGTCCATGTCCACAGATCCTTTATACTTATTCCTTGACTAGACCCTTCCTCTTCTTTCCCCCATTATAACTGACCCCTGCCCCTCTAGTTACTGTCAGTTTGTTCCTTATTTCCATGTTCTGTTTGCTCATTTGTTTTGTTTTGTTTTTGTTTATTGTTGTTGTTGTTGTTCATTAGGTTCCACTTATACTTGAGATCACATGGCATTTGTCTTTTGCTGCCTGGCTTATTTCACAGAGCATAATACTGTCTGTTTCCATCCATGTTGTTGCAAAGGATAGGAGTTTCTTCTTTCTTTCTGCTGTTTCGCATTCCATTAAGTGAATGTACCACAGATTTTTGGTTCACTCGTTTACTAAAGGGCATTTAGGCTGTGTCCAGCACTTAGCTATTGTAAATAACACTGCTATGTATATTGGGGTGCACAGGTTCTTTTGAATTGGTGTTTCAGGATGCTTAGGGTATAATCCCAGCAATGAGATCACTGGTTCAAATAGCGGTTTCAGGTTTAGTTTTTTGAGGAAATTCTGTACTGTTTTTCACAGTGTCTGCAGCAGTCTGCCTTCCCACCAGCAGTGCACTAGGGTTCCCTTTTTTTTGCATCCACACCAGCATTTGTTTGTTGATTTGTAAATAATGGCCATTCTGACTGATGTGAGGTAACATTTCATTGTGGTTTTAATGTACATTTCTCCAATGGCTAGTAATGTTGAGCATCATTTCATATGTCTATGGGCCCTCTGTATGTCCTCCTTGGAGAAGTATCTGTTCAGGTCCTTTGCCCACTTTTAATTGGATCGTTTTTCCTCCTAGTGTTGAGTAATATGAGTTCTTTATATATTTTGGAGATCAACCCCTTGTTCTAGGTGTCATTGACAAATATGTTTTCCCATATGGTTGGTTCCCTTTTCATTTTGCTTATGTTTTCTTTAGCTGTGCAGAAGCTTTTTAATTTGATATAGTCCCATTTCTTTATTCTTTCCTTTATATCACTTGCCCTAGGAGATATAGCGGTGAAAATATTGCTGCGTGAGATATTTGAAATTCTACTGCATATGTTTTCCTCTAAGACTTTTTTGGTGCCATGACTTATATTTACGTCTTTTATCCATCTTGAGTTTATTTTGGTGTATGGTGTAAGTTGGTCGTCTAGTTTCATGTACTTGTCCAGATCTCCCAATACCACTTATTGAAAAGAATATTTACTCCATTTTATGTTCCTGCTCCCTTTGTCAAATATTAATTGATAATAGAGACTTGGATTTGTTTCTGGGCTCTTTATTTTGTTCCACTGATCAATGTGTCTGTTCTATGCTAGTACCAGACTGTTCTGATTATAGTTGTCTTATATTATAGTTTTATATCAGGTATTGTGGTCCCTCTTATTTTATTCTTACTCAAGATTGCTGAGGCTATTTGGGGTCATTTTTGGTTCCATATACATTTCTGAAATATTTTTTCCCAGATCTGTGAAATATGCCATTGGTATTTTAATAGCAATCTCATTGGTTATATAGATTGCTTTAGGTAGTATAAACAATTTAATGATGTTAATTCCTCTAATCCATGAACATGGTACATGCTTCCATTTATTTGTACCTTCCTTAATTTCTTTCTTCAGTGGTCTGTAGTTTTTTAAGTACAGGTCTTTTACCTCCTTGGTTAAGTTATTCCTAGGTACTTTATTTTTCTTGTTGCTATAGTAAAGGGGAATTTTTCCTAATTTCTGATTCTGATATTTCATTGTTGGTGTACAAAAATGCCTTTGATTTCTGAATATTGACTTTTTATCCCACTATTTTGCCAATTACACTTATTAGGTTGGGTAGTTTTTTGATGGAGTCTATAAGGTTTTCTATGTACACTAACCATGTCATCTGCAAATAATGAAAATTTTACTTCCTCCTTCCCAATTCAGATGCATTTTATTTCTTCTTGTTTGATTGCTGTGGCTAGAACTTCCAAGACTATGTTGAATAGGAGTGGAGAGAGTGGACATCCTTGTCTTGTTCCTGATCTTAGGGGGAAAGTTTTTAGTTTTTGCCAGTTGAGTATGATGTTGGCTGTAGATTTCTCATATATGGCCTTTATTATTTTGAGGTATGCTCCCTCTACTCCCACTTTGCTGAATGTTTTTAATACAATGGGAGCAGTACTTTATCAAATGCTTCTTCAGCATCAACCGATATGATCATGTGATTTTTGTCTTTCATTTTGTGTATGTGGTATATTATGTTTATTGATTTGTGAATATTCTTCTGTCCTTGCTTCCCTGGCATGAATCCCATTTTATCATGGTGTATGATCTTTCTAATATATTACTGGGTCCAGATTGCCAATACTTTGTTGAGGATTTTAGCATCCGTGTTCATTAGAGATATTGTAGTTTTCCTTCTTTGTTGTGTCTTTACCTGGTTTTGGAATTAGAATAATACTGGCCTCATAAAAAGACTTTGGGAGTCTTCCTTCTTCTTGAAGTTTTTGGAAGAGTTTGAGAAGGATAGGAGTTAGTTTTTATTTAAATGTTTGGTAAAATTTATCTGTGAAGCTGTCCACTCCAGAGCTTTTGGGTGCCAGGAGTTTTTTGATTACCACTTCAATTTCACTAGTTGTTATTGGTCATTCAGACTTTCTGCTTCTTCTTATTTCATTTAGGAAGACTATGTTTCTAGAAATTTGTCCATTTTGCCCAGGTTGTCTAATTTCCTGGCATATAGTTGTTCAAAGTAATTTCTTACAATCCTTTGCATTTCTGTGATATTGGTTGTAACTTCTCTTTTATTTATGATTTTATTTACTTGGGTCTCTCTTTTTTTCTTGATGGGTTTGGTTAAAGGCTTGTCAATTTTGTTTATCTTTTCAAAGAACCAGCTCCTGGATTTATTGATCCTTTGAAATGTTTTTTCAGTCTCTATGTCATTTAATTCTGCTCTTATCTTGATGATTTTATTCCTTCTACTTGTTCTGGGCTTTGTTTGTTGTTGTTTCTCTAGTTCTTGTAGCTGTAGGGTTAGGTTGTTTATCTGAGATTTTTCTATATTTTTAGGTAGGCTTGTATTGCTATAAACTTCCCTCTCAGGACTGCCCTCACTGTGTCCCATAGATTTTGGTCTGTTGTTTGTTTATTTTTATTTCTTTTCAGAAACTTTTTGATTTCTTCCTTGATGTCACTCTTAAGCCATTCATTTCTTAATAGCATGTTATTCAGTCTCCATGTATTTGAATATTTTTGAGTTTTTTCTTTCACGTTGGTTTCTATTTCAAGACATTGTGATCTGAGAAGATGCTTGACATAATTTCAATTTTCTTGCATTTCCTGAGGCTTGTTTTGTGTCCTATCATGTGGTCTAGCTTTGAAAATGTTCCATGTACATTTTTAAAAAATGTGTATTTTGCTTCTTTGTGGTAAAAGACTCTGTATATATCAATTAAGTCCATTTGATCTAGAGTGTTGTTCAATGCCACAATATCCTTGTTGATTCTTTCCTTGGAAGATCTATACATTGTTGATGATGAAGAGTTAAAATCCCCTATGATGAGTGTCTTGTTGTCAATATTTTACTAAAAATGCTCCAAGATTTTTCTTACATATTTAGGTGCTTCTATGTTGGGTGCATATATGTTTACCAGGGTTATATCTTCTTGATGCATTACTCCCTTAAGTATTTTGCAGTGTCCTTCTTTGTCTCTTTTTATGGCCTGTGTTTTAAAATCTATTTTGTCTGATATAAGTATTGCTACCCCAGCTTTTTTTTTTTTTTTTTTATCTGTTTGCTTGGAAATTTTTTTTTCAATCCCTTCATTTTCAGTCTCTGCAGACCTTTTGTTCTGAAGTGGGTCTCTTATAGATAGCATATATGCAGGTCATGTTTTCTTGTCCATTCAGCTACCCTATGTCTTTTGATTGGAGCATTTAATCCATTTACACATAAGCTTATTACTGATAAGTATTCATTGCCATTTTTTCCCTTTGTATCTGTGTTTTTCTCTCTATCTTTTTCTTCATCTTTTTAAAGCAATTCCTTTAGACTCTCTTGAAGTGCTGGTTTGGTGGAAGTGTATTCTTTTAGCCTTTTTTTAATCTGGGAAACTCCTTATTTCACCTTCCATTTTTAAATAACAACCTTGTTGGGTAGTCTGGGTTGCAGGCCTTTGATTTTCATTACTTGAAATATTCCTTGCCATTTCCTTCTGGCTTGTAGTGTTTCTGTTTAGAAATCTGCTGGTAGCCTAAATGGAGATCACTTGTATGTTACTAGTAGTTTCTCCTTTGCTGCCTTTAAGATCCTCTTTTTGTCTTTAAATTTTGCCATTTTAATTATGATGTGTCCTGGAGTGGGTCTCTTTGGATTCATCTTGATTGGGACCCTATTGTGGAAAACCAGTCTGTATGGTATTGGAAACTGTGACTACTATTGAGCTGGGACCAGCACATGGGCCCATAAGTCTTAAAGATCTGATAAGCATGCCCCAATTGCCATACTACCACTTTCATGCTCCAGAGGTTTTTAAGAAAAAAAGATAAGAATACAATGTGCTCTTTGAAACTAGTAAAGCTTTGTGTAACTCCAGATCTATATAAACGAAATGTTTAACTCTGGGAGTGTAGTCTAAACTTTTATAATGTACTCTGGCCCTGAAAGTCTGAACCACTTATCACTATATGTTGATTTTTTGTGTGTTCTTCCTAATGATAGTTGGGAGGGGGGCTGCCTCCTCGAGTCATGCATGTCTGCATGTAGCCAACCCAATAAAAGCTCAGACCTAGAGAAGGTTTGGCAGTGTCTTCCCCTGAGAGGCACTCCCCTTCTCTTTCCTCAGGCATTTCATTTCTGAGTCAGTCGTTTCATCTGCACTGAGATTTCTGTGTGATGGGTAGCCCACATCCTATGTACTTCCTTAACTCAACTGACTTTTTCCTCACAAAATTAGGGAAATTTTCTGTCATTACTTTTTCAAACAGCTTTTCTATCCTTTCCTACTCTTAGTCTCTTTCTGGTATCCCTATGATATAAATATTTTTGTTTTTTGTTGTCCTGACGCTCCCTTAAACCCTGTTCATTCTTTTTGAGTTTTTTCTTGTTTGTTTGTTTTGTTGCTCTGTCTGGGAGTTTTTTTCTACTTTGTTATCCAGCTTGCAGATTCTATCTTCTGCTTTATCTAGCCTGCTTTTAATTCCTTCTAATGTATTCTTCATTTCAGATATTGTATTCTTCATTTCCTCCTGGCTCTTATTCATAATTTCTATGTGCCTTTTCATGCTGGTGTAGTTCCCTGTAAGTTTCTTGTAGCTTCCATGGAGTTTCTTATATTTATCACTGAGCTCCCTGATCATCCTTATAACCATTCTTTTCTTTTTCTTTTTTTAATAGTTCATTTTTTATTGTATATTTTCTATTATTGTTTATCTGCTCTATGCTTTTTTCATCTCTACCTCCCCTCCACAATCACCACACTGTTGTCCATGTCCATGAGTTCTATTTCTTTTTTGTTTCCTCTTCTTTTTAAAAAAAATATGCTTTATTGATTATGCTGTTACAGTTGTCCCAATTTCTTTTCCCTCTGCTCCCCTCCACCCAGTGATCCCCCTTCTTCCAGTTGCCCCCCCACTTAGTCCATGCCCATTAGTTGTTTATATAGTTCTTCTCAACATCTTCTTGTCTACTCCACTCCCTCCTAATATGTTTCTTAATTTCTGTACCATCTCCCTCCCTTTCCCTGCTTCCCACTCCCCTCTGATCTCCCTCCAAAATGTTCCTCATACCTATAATTCTTTTCCCACTGTTTCAGTTCCCTAGCTTCTGTTGCAGGTTATTGTGATAGAGTTGTCGCTTTAATGTTCATAGTTTTGATCCTTTTTTTCCTAAACAAGTCCCTTTAACATTTCATATAACAGTGGTTTGGATCTGATGAACTCCTTCAGTTTTACTTTGTCCTGGAAGCACTTTCTCTGCCCCTCTATCCTGAATGACAGCTTCACTGAATAGAGTAATTCTGGTAGTAGGTTTTTGCTTTTTATTGCTTTGAATATTTCTTGCCAGTCCCTTCTTGCCTGCAGAATTTCTTTTGAGGAATCAGCTGATAGCTTATTGGGACCCCTTTGTACATAATTCTCTTCTTCTTTCTTGCTGCTTTTAAGATTCTTTCTTTATCCTTAATTTTTGACATTTTGATTATAATGTGTCTTGGTGTGGTTCTCCCTGGGTCCAGCCTATTTGGAACTCTCTGTGCTTCCTGGACCTGTAAGTCTATTTCCTTCCCCAAGTTTAGGGAAGTTCTGCTTCATTATTTTTTCACATTATTTTTCAATTTCTAGTTCTTCTTCTTCACCTTCTGGCAACTCTATGATTCAGATATTGGCCCACTTATAGCAGTCCCATAGGTTTCTGAGCCTCTCCTCGTTTTTCTTACTTTTCGTTTCCTCTTTCTGCACTGGTTGGTTGTTTGTTCCTTCCCTATGTTCCGATTTGTTGATTCGATCCCTGGTTTTCCTTCCCTCACCACTAGTTTCGTATGTGTTTTTATTCATTTTAGCTGGACTAGCCTTTATTCCTTCCGCATCTTATTCAAGATCTGCTGTTAGGTATGTAAGCATTCTTATAATCAAAGCTCTGAACTGTGCCTCAGAAAGATTTCCTATCTGTTGCTTCATTAGATTAGATATTTGCTGTCTGGTCAGCTGCCTCACCAGGATCTCTATCATGATCTGTGCCATTCTGACAGTTTTGTGTTTACCTTTGCTTCCTGGGCGGGGCTGTCACACCTCCTATGCTATAGGGGGGTGGAGCCCCATGTACTTGTCACAACTGGGCGACCCTTCTCACCACACTGTGATATTTTCTGTGGGGGTGGGGATCCAAGTTGGATTCTGGCTGTTCACTCTCCATTGAGAGACTGGGAACCTCCTCCTCTATCCCCACGCCCTCTGGCCTTCACAATCTGAGGCAATGGGGGTCTGCCTTCCCTGGCATTGGAACTGCAACCTGACGAGCCTGGTCTGCAGCCAGGGGTGCTCCCCAGGCGCTTCTCACTTCTGTTTAAATACGGGTGTCTGTGCTTACTGCCATCCCAATGCTGTTGCTGCCGCCGCCACCGGTTGACCTCTCGGCCCCAACTCGTCCCTCCTACCCATCCAGATGAGCACCACTTGTTTATAACTTCATACATTGGACTTCCATTTATTTTCTGTAACTTCTGGTTATTTCTGGTTTTGCGGTAGTTGTATTCCTTTTTAGTTGTAGAGGGAGGTGGAGTGTGTCAGTCTAGGCCTCCATCTTTGCCTGAAGTCTCCTGTGTGTGTTTTCCTCTGTGTCTTAGGTAGAGCTGTCACTCCTATTATGTTGTTATAACCATTATTTTCAACTCAATGTCTGATAGTTTGCTTGCTTAATTTCATTTAGCACTCTTTCTGGAGATTTCTCTTTTCTTTCAACTCAGGGTTGTTTCTTTGTCTCCCTACTTTAGGTGTCTCTTCTTGTTTGCTTTTGCATATTATATTGATCTGCTTTGACTTCATGTCTTTGTGGTCTGACCTTCTGAAGTAGGAAACCTGTGTGACTCAGTGGTGCAGTTTCCTTGATCTCCTGAGCTGGATGGTTTTGAGATCCCTTTTTATGCCATTTATGTGGGCTCTCTGGTTGTAATTGGGTTTTGGTTGTTGTTGGGCCATTCTTTTGTGTGTTCTTCCCTGCAGCTGGCTGACTGAGAGTCACACTGCCCACCACATTTTGTGTGCTGTTGTATAGGTGATGCCAGAACTAAGCCAAACAGCCCAGAGAACAAACCCACACCCACAAAAAGTAACTCCCACTCACAACAACCACACTACCAACAGCAAATAAGCAAATATTAATAAATGGGTAAAAAGATTGACTATTATGAGAAAGGAATGATGAATATGAAATGACTAACTGAAACAAAAATGATTTTGAGATGGTAAAGGGAGGAGAAATTATAAGAATAAGAATAGAAACAAGGCAAAGAAAGAAAATAAAATTTACATTGTAAGTAAAAAAGAGAGGAAAGAAGGCAGAATAGAGTAAGAAAAGAGAAGAGTATAATATTAGGTTTAAACAAAAAATTTAATATATAGTAAAAACAATAAAAACCTAATTGAAGAAAAAGATCCACCACAACAATATCAACAACAAATTAGCAAAAATTAATACTGGTGAAATGGGAATAAGAATCAAAAAAGAAAGAAAGAAAAGCTTATGAGATGTGTAGAGGAAATAAAAGTGATTTTGAGTGGATAGAGGGAGAAGGAATACTAAAAGTAATGAAAACCAGGCTAAAATAGGGGAAAATTAAAGTTTAGAACAGTAAAAAAATAAAAGAAAGGGCAGAGGGAGGGTAAAATGGTGTAGAAGAGAGGAATGGTAAAATCTGATATTTGAAGTACAAAAATAGTGAAGATTTAGAAATAAAATTGAAGAAATGCAAAAACAACCATCATATCAAGAACCAACTAACAAAGATCGATAAAAGTGAAGAGAGAATAATAGTATTTTGAGAACAGGAAAAAGAACGTGAGATAACTAATGACAAGTAAAAACGGTTTTGAGAGGCTGAAGGGGGGAGAAATAGTAAGAATGCAGAATAGAAACAAGTTGTAGGAAGAGGAAAAATAAAATTCACAACAAAAATAAGAGGAGGAAAGAAGAACATAAAATGGAGTAAGATAAGGAAGGAGTAAAATATAAGATTTGAAATAAACTAAAATATAAAAACGTGAAATAATAGGCACAAACTTGGAGGAAAGGAAATGAATGTTAACAAGCTATACAGGAGAGAAAATAATGCAAATCATGAAGAAGAGTGCAATGTAATTTGTCTCAGTAGAATCCAGTGTTTACCACTGTTTTATCTGTCAGGATCCACCCCTGGTAATGTCAAATGGTGTCCTAGTCTGGCCCTAAGCAGCCTCTTTGAGACTACAAGCAATCAGCTATCTGTGGCTGTCCCCTTTAGATTGGGCTGGTCCCCACTGTTCTGCCCCGCCAGCTTCCCATAAGCTCAGGGCCCATGAGTGGTTCATTTCATGACCCAAGAAGTTCACCAGTACTTTCTCCACCTGTCTCCAGAGGAGGACTCTGGAGTGATCTGAGTCACCTCCAGGAGGCACTGTTCAGTCTTCAGGGAAGGTGGTGGAGGTGTTTCCCTGCCACCACCCCCATCACACATCTTGGTCTATCCCAGATTCTCTCCAATAATCTATGCTTTCTGATGAATTAGCTGTCCATTTCCTGTGAGGGGCAATCTGAGTAAAAGGGATGGTTCTGCCTAGGTGCCAAGGCTGGATAGGGCCCTGAACCTCCTTATTGCATCTGTCTCTAATCTCTATGCTCTGCTGGGTTTAGTGGATCAGGGCCCAAGGAACAGTGTAGCTCATAGTGCCTGGTAAAGAGCCATTTCAGAGCTTTTTCTTTTTTCCTCTGCAGAAATGCTCCCAGCTGGAAGCTCCTAGGTCTGGCCTCACTGATCTGCAGAGCCTGTAATCCACAGGTCAGGGTTGGTTATGCCTGTCTGTGAGAAGACCTGCCTACCTGCAGCAAAACTTAGGTGTTCAGATGCTGGCCATCCAGTCCCCAGCCTGCCACTCTCTCACAGGAGACTTGAGCCTAACCTCTCCACTCTGTACAATCCCCTGACCACCAGCCATACTAGGCTTGGTCCCACAGTCCCTTAAGCATGACTCTATCCCTCTGAGTTCTTTGTTGACAGAGCGACTGGGCATACACACACATGCATGTGAGCACCAGGTCCCTTCTTAGTCTCACCTCAGCTCTTCTTTTAAAAGTTTCTGTGTGGCACCCATGCTGCAGCATTGAGCCCTGAGAGTCCTATTCCCCATGCACTTCCTCTCCCCTCGAATCACAAAGTCTCTTGATCAGGGCTGGACTCAGCCTGCCAGAGCCTCTGACAATTTTAGATAAGTTTTCTCTCCAGATGTCTCCCAGATGGCACTGAGAAGAGTCCTACAGTGATACTATAACACTGGTCAATGGCAGAGTGCTCGCCTCCTTCCCTCCAGTAATTCTCAGCCTCAGGCAGGCCTGCCCCCACAGAGCTGTTCCTGCAGCCAGAACCTTCCAGGCCATCTCTCTCTGCCCCTGGAGCTTGCAGTTCCTGAGCTGATCCACAGCTTCCCTGCCAGAAGTGCTAAGTTAGGCAGCAGGGGTGATAGTTACTCTGCTAGGAGAGCCTGGGCCACCCACTCCTGAGTGCCCTGCAGGTAGACAGCCCCTTGCCCACTCATGCACACTCCCCACACTCTCATCTGCATACACACTCACTCACATTTGCTCTCGCCCACTGTCTGTTGGATTTTTGAGTTGATTGCTCTCTGGTTTAGCTGAAAGACTGGTCCAGGTGTGGGAAGAAGTAAATGGAGCTATGAGCTACTCTGCAGCCATCTTGGATCCTCAGTTAATATCTTCATAGTATGCTCTGAAAGAGGAACTATACAAGAGAGGACCTGGAAAACTGGAATTTATTTATTTAAAAATTGTGTATTTACTATTACATGTTTAAACTTGTCACTTTCAAAGTACTCTCAATTTGGTGCAATACACCTATAGAGACAATTTTTCCACCACTCAAAACATTTTTTAACTTGTCAATTTTGATGCCTTTTAGTGCTTCTGTTATATTTTGTTTCACCCCTTCTGCATCAGCAAAACATTTCCCTTTACGGATTTTTTTTTTCATATGGGGAAACAAACAACAACAAAGTCACTTTTGGTGAGATTGGGTGAATAGGAAGGGTTGGGCATGTGGGTCATGCTTTTTGGTCAAAAACTGCTGAACACTCATCATGGTGTGGCAGGTGTGTTTGTAAATCACCCATTGTGAAATGGACAAATGTGTTGAGAGACTTAAAAAAAAAGTCACTGAAGCCAAATGCAGCCTTTCACCACAAACCAGCTGGTTACTGATACAGATGAGTTCATAGACTACTCATCAATCAGGGAAAGCCCGTACTATAAGGAGCCCTCCTTCCAGAAAATAATTCCAATTTTGGGAGATCCTCCCTATATAGTCAAATCTTTATTTATCATAACATTGCTTTGGTTGCTGAGTGAAAAGACAAGCCAATGTGTGATTCTGGGATGTTAGAGCACCCACCAGAGCCAGGGCTACTCTCCTCTTGCCCTCTGTGCCTCTTGCTAGAAGTAAATATTTGCTGAGAGAAACCAGCACTCTGGCTACCCTTTTACAACCCCACCCTACCCACCCCCACACACTTCCAAACCAGGCTTTAGCTAGACAATAGTAAAGGCATTGCTGAAATTGAGAGCAAATATTAAATATGTTCCACAGGACTTTTTTGTTCCATGCATCTACTATGAGGAGGAAGAGCATTGTTGGCAATCAGACTGTCAACATTCCAGAAAATGTCCACATCACTCTGAAGGGACACACAGTTATTGTTAAGGACCCCAGAGGCACCCTGCAGAGGGACTTCAATCATATCAATGTAGAACTCAGTCTCCTTGGAAAGAAAATGAAGAGGCTCCAGGTTGACAAATGATGGGGAAACAGAATGCAACTGGCTACTGTTGGCACTACCTGCAGCCATGAACAGGACATGATGAAGAGTGTTACACTGGGTTTCCATTACAAGATGAGGTCTGAGTATGCTCACTTCCCCATCAGTGTTGTTACTCATTAGAATGGTTCTCTTGTTGAAATCAAAAACCGCTTGTACAAAAAACACATCTGCAAGTTTTGGATAAGGTCAGAAATTGCCTGTTCAGTATATCAAGCCAGAAAGATGAGTTAACTTTTTAAGAAAATGACATGGAACTTGAATTCAGCTGTTTTGATTTTGCAAGCCACAACAGTTAAAAACATGGGTATCAAAAATTTAGGAATGGACAACCTAGAGAAAATGGACAGATTCCTGGAAACTTATAGTCTTCCCAAACTGAATCAAGAAGAAGCAGAAAGCCTGACTAGACCAATAACAACTAGTGAAATTGAAGCAGAAATCAAAAAACTCCCAGCACACAGAAGCCCTGGACCGGATGCCTTCACAGGTGAATTCTACAAAACGTTTAGGAAAGAACTAACTCCTGTCCTCCTCAGACTATTCCAAAAGATCCAGGAAGAGGAAAGACTCCCAAACTCGTTCTATGAAGCCAGTATAACCCTAATTACAAAACCAGGTCAAGACAACAACAAAGAAAGAAAACTAGAGGCCAATATCGCTGATGAACATGGATGCTAAAATCCTCAACAAAATATTGGAAAACCGGATCCAGCAACACATTTGAAAGATCATACACCACGATCAAGTGGGATTCATCCCAGGGATGCAAGAATGGTTTAATATTCACAAATCAATAAATGTAATACACCACATAAAATGAAAGACAAAAATCACATGATCATACCAATAGATGCAGCAAAAGCATTTGATAAAGTACAACACCCATTTATGATGAAAACTCTCAACAAAATGGGAATAGAGGGAGCATACCTCAACATAATAAAGGCCGTATATGAGAAACGTGAAGCCAGCATCATACTCAATGGACAAAAACTGAGAGCATTCCCCCTGAGGTCAGGAACTAGACAAGGATGTCCACTATCTACACTACTATTCAACATAGTCTTGGAAGTTCTAGCCACAGTAATCAGACAAGAAAGAGAAATAAAAGCCATCCAAATTGGAAAAGAGGAAGTAAAACTGTCGTTATTTGCAGATGACATGATAGTGTACATAGAAAACCCTAGACTCCACAAAAAAACTACTCAACCTAATAAGTGAATCTGGCAAAATAACAGGGCACAAAGTCAATATTCAGAAATCGAAGGCATTTCTATACACCAACACTAAAATCTCAGAGCTAGAAACTGAAAGAAAAATCCCATCTACCATAGCAACAAGAAAAATAAAGTACCTAGGAATAAACTTAACCAATGAGGTAAAAGACCTGTACTCAGAAAACTACATAACACTGAAGAAAGAAATTAAAGAGATACAAATAAATGGAAGCATATACCATGCTCATGGATGGGAAGAATCAACATCATTAAAATGTCCATACTACCCAAAGCAATTTATAGATTCAATGCAATCCCTATTAAAATACCAAAGACCTATTTCACAGACCTAGAACAAATACTTCAAAAATTTATACGGAACCAAAAAAGAGCCTGAATAGCCACAGCAATTTTGAGGAAGAAGAACACAGTAGGAGGAATCACAATACCTGATATCAAACTATACTACAAGGCCACAGTAATCAAAACAGTTTGGTACTGGCATAAGAACAAACATATAGATCAATGGAACAGAACAGAGAGCCCAGAAATAAACCCAGGTCTATATGGTCAACTAATATTTGACAAAGGGAGAAGGAACATCAAATGGAGTGAAAAGAGCCTCTTCAACAAATGGTGTTGGGAGAACTGGACAGGGACATGCAAAAAAAATGAAACTAGACCATCAACTTATGCCCTACAGCAGAATAAACTGAAAATGGATCAAAGACTTAAATGTAAGCCGTGATACCATAAAAGTCCTAGAGGAAAAAATAAACAAGAAAATTTCAGATATCCCACATAGCAACATTTTCACTGATATATCTCCTAAGGCAAGAGAAATAAAGGAAAGAATAAACAAATGGGACTACATCAAACTAAAAAGTTTCTGCTTAGCTAAAGAAAACATCAGCAAGATGAAAAGGAAACCAACCATATGGGAAAATATACTTGCCAATGAAATCTCAGACAAGGGATTGATCTCCAAAATATATAAAGAACTCATATGACTCAACACCAAGAAGACAGACAACCCAATTAGAAAATAGTCAAAGGACCTGAACAAACACTTCTCCAAAGAGGAAGGATATACAGAGGGTCCATAGACATATGAAAGAATGCTCAACATCACCAGCCATCAAAGAGATGCAAATAAAACCCACAATGAGATACCACCTCACACCAGTCAGAATGGCCATCATCAGCAAATCAACAAACAACTTGTGCTGGAGAGGATGCGGAGAAATGGGAACCCTGCTGCATTGCTTGTGGGAATGCAGACTGGTGTAGCCACTATGGAAAACAGTTTGGAATTTCCTCAAAAAACTAACAATGGAACTGCCTTTTGGACCAGCAATTCCATTGATAGGATTATATCTGAAAAATCCCGAAACACCGATTCAAAAGAACCTATGCACCCCTATGTTCATAGCAGCACTATTTACAATAGCCAAGTGCTGGAAACAACCTAAGTGCCCATCTGTAGATGAGCGGATCAAAAATACTGTGGTACATTTACACAATGGAGTCCTATGTAGCAGAAAGAAAGAAGGAACTTCTACCATTTGCAACAACATGGATGGAACTAGAGAGAATTATGCTTAGTGAAATAAGCCAGGCAACGAAAGACAAATACCTTATGCTGTCACCTATTACAGAAAACTAATGAACAAAACAAACAAATGAGCAAAATTGAACCAGAGATATGTAAACAAGGAGCAGACCAATAGTAACGTGGGGGGGGGCAGGAGGGAGAGAAGGGGGTAAGAAGGGTAAGGGTCTAGTCAAAGAACATGTATAAATGACCCAAGGACATGGACAACTAAGTGGGGACTAAATGTTGGAGAAGGAGGTGACAGGGTGCAGGGAAGCAAGAGGGGGAAAAAAAGTGAGACAACTGTAATGGTAAAACAAACAAAAAAATTTCCAGTGTGGGAAAAATGAAAATATGAAGAATGGCAATGCCAGTTCAGTGAATATTAGAAGGATAAGGATTTTCCTTCACACTGTATATTTTTTATTCTATCTAATCCCTCCAGAGTTTGGCATTCTAAAGAAGTAAGTAATGACATAAGTTTATTTGCACAAAACTAATAAGATCAGTTGTTAATAGAGAGGGTTTTTTTTGTTGTTGTTGTCTTTTACCAAGACGTTGACCGGAATGTCATGCCTAAAGGAGACATGCTTGGGCTCTGGTTGTTACCAAAAAGCCCTGAGGAACTGGGAATGACTTTTGAAGGTAATAAAAGCCCACAAAATAAAAGGCCTGGTACCATGGTTGGCTGTGTGATCCACAGCAATCTTTCCATGGAAGAAATGAAGGTTGTTTTTCTGAAAGATGGCTAGAAGGGACCTTAAGGCACAATGGAAAACCAGAAGGACTTGGAAAAGATAGGTGTTTACAGGCAAGGCTGAATGCCAGGTATGTGGTTCTGCTTCTGTGCTTCGAAGGGCAGACTGAAGGTCACCCTAAATGTTCCTTGCGTAAGTTCCAGCAAAGCAGAACTAAAGATCATAAGTGACCATTTGCTGCTCTTGCTGTGTTTATGCAAATGAACAGGATAAATTAAAAATGGACTTAATGCAGTCCCTTTAATGACAAGGAGGGTAATCTTAGGGAGAAAAATTATTATTCAAGGAAAATCACAATGATCAGAGGTAGACTATAAAGTAGTGCGGCTAACCGTTTTTAAAGTCTCTTTTCATTTAAAATATGTTTTCACTTGAAAATTAAACTATGTCTGTGGTATCATCAAAGATATTTAAGTTACAGGCAAGAAGAATGTCAAATGCCTTGCAACTGGATGTCTTTCCAATAAGACAGTCTTACAGATTTAGAGACTTGTTTGTGGGTTATGCTACATAAATAACATGTGTTTTCTGTTTTCAAAGGACATAAGGCTATGATCTCATTACCTGAGTGATTGTCTGTACGTATAGGTCTCACTTAATCCTGTCTGCAGCGCTGCCTCCTGAGACTCAACGGTTTGGCTGAACTAAGTGGCTGGGTTGGTGAAGAATGGGGTGGTCTGTGGGCTTCACTTTAAAAATCGTTCCTCTTTCTATCCCAATGGCTTGGACCAAAAGGGCCCAGAGGCCTGAGAGGAGGGGAACCTAAAATATTTCCCTCAGCCCAAACTAAGTATAATGGGCAAAAGGGTTTTGGACAGGTGAGATGTGCCTGGCACACCTTCCTCCAAAAAAGCCCCCCCCTTTTTTTCCCTAATGTGGATCACTGAAAAATTAATCCCTGCCTTTTGTCATCTAGTGGTTATGGATTGAATGATGTCTTTTAACCCTGTTGTCAAATCTATTGCCCCCAGAATACAACAAGGATACCAGCCTGTTAAACCAAGCACACCATTGTCCGGGGACAGACAACTGACCTGGAGTCTGCACGATCCTTCCTCATGTGGGAAGGCCACCCTCCCCTCCACACACCCACTCTTATTAGGGATGTCTGGACCCAAGGGTAGGTAGGACAACGACCATGTCCAGCTTGAAGCAGCTAGAGGAGCTTGAGACCTTCGCCCATTGTCCTTTATAAGATTATATAATGAATTATGAGATTAATTAATCTGAGAGGGAGGGATTGTTATTTTTTATTGTTAAAATAATTAATTAATCATTTATATATAAAAAAAGAAGAAGAATATATGAAAGGGTTAAGCAGGAGAGCTTGTATGTATGAACCATGGGCAAGAAGTTGGGGGGCAGACTGCTGGTAGAGGGCGGTGCTGGGTGGAGGGGAGTAAAGGAGAAAAAATTGGAACTGTTGTAACAATATAATCAATAAAATATATATATATATATAAATTTAGGAATGGTATCTATGTTTCTGAAAAAGAAATAGTCCAGCTGGCTAATAAATAAGATCTAAGTAATCCAGCTACAGAACCAGCAAGATACAAGATGATTCCTCAGACTTATTTTTGATATTTTAAAAATGCAATAAAAGCTGTTTTTTGTTTTGTTTTGTTTTGATTTTGTGAGGGGTTCAGGTGGGGAGACAAGCCAATGCAAGGAACACTCTTTAGAGATTTTTCAGAGCTCTATAAATGTGCAAAGAAGTAGAAAATAACATTTAGGATTGGTAACTAATTTAAATTAAATGTAAAATAATGAATTTTTGATCTAACAATTATTTCCCTAAGGTATATAGTCTTCACAATAGCCTGTCATCTGATCTTGGCTGCTTTTTTTTTGCTGAATTAGCTTGGATCAGATAGGAGTCCTGGTAAAATATTTTTTAATGTTACTGTCCTTTAGAGAAAAGCCAATGAGAATCCTGTTTACTTTTTTTTTTTTTAAGAAAGGCAGCACTAAGTGCAAATACCTAAAAGTCAATTATTAATTAATAGTGAATTTTGTTAAGAAAACTCCTCATTTTTTCAAGAAAGGGAGTCATTTTTTCTTTTCTTTCATACCCAACTGCCCATGACTAATGTGTCCTCTCCACTCTGTTCCTACAATTCTGATTACATGGTATCAAAGTTGGCAGTACTAGCCAATTCAATCTCCTCCTAATGAATTCAACAACATCCAATGATTACAAATAGTAATATGAGTACAAGCAGTTCTTAAACTTACAATGGGTTACCTTACTCAAAAAGATATAATAAATCAAAAGATTGTGAAGCAAATCTGATTTTCTCAGAGGAGCAATGCTGCAATATAGCAAGGTTATTTTTGTAGCCAAATGCTTGATGCCATACTTTATTTTTCCAGAAATGATCACAGCATCACATAATCAATTCTAAATTATATGTCTATATACTATACAATAATACACTTTTAATGTGTATATAAATCAATTGCCAATGCAGTCTACTAACCAAAGTATAAGAATTGCATTTACTTAAGAAGGCCTATGGAGAGTTTTGCAAGATGAGCAGTGAAGCTCTAAGGGAACAGTTGAGCACTTCTAGAAATTATTGTGCCTGGGGCTCAGGAGACAGAGTGGTTCCTGGGAAGTGATATATGTCGAGTAAAGTAAGATAAGCGCCCCATTCAGCCTCACACACTGGAATAGGGAGGACCTGACGGTAGGTCAGAAGAAAAGAAGAGAGAACCTGAGTTCTTAAATTCCTGGTTGTACCAGGAAAACTCTGACTCCAAAAAACCTCCGCTGCCTTGCGGCATACCTCTTCAGGGGAAAGGCTAAGGGAGTAAACCCCGACAGAAAATCCGGAGCCGGAGTCCCTAAGGCGGTTTGACATTGTAGTCAACACCGGCAACTCCTGCGGTGCACCTGAAGCCAAGCTGTATTGACTTTGTCTTTCCCTTGGACCCTTCAGCTGCAAAGAGAGGGGGGGGTCTGCTGCATGGGCAACAGCAGACCCTCCATATCACCCTGCCCAGGCTCTGTAGCTTCAGTTTCACTGGAGAGGACACTCCAGCGTCATCGCAAGATGTCGACTCAACACGGGAGGAGACAGATACCGGTTATAAGCTCATCCGATTGGCGAAGGAAACGAGCGTCAGGGGTCTCCTCTGATGGTGGGAGAGGTCATCGCACCTCACTGGACAGCTACCGCCCGCCTCAAGCTGGGCAGCCCCAGCCAATTAGGTGCCGTCTCGCCATGGCTCGCCTGCCCCACTGGGTGCGTGGGGATCAGAGAGGCGCCTCTCGAAAAGTGGGCCACAAAACACCCGCACCAGTTAATTCCAAGCAAACAACAAGAAAGAAGCCTCCAGCTCTTCGCCTCGCTAGCTGGAACATCAGGACCATGTGCCCCGGACTTACTGCAGACCTTCCGTGGATCAAGGGTGCCAGGAAAACCGCTGTCATCGATAGGGAACTGGCACGACTAAACATCGACATTGCGGCTCTACAGGAGACCCGGTTGGCCGACAACGGAACTATCAGAGAAACCAACTACACCTTCTACTGGCAAGGGAAGTCTCCGGACCAACCAAGACAGCACGGTGTTGGGTTTGCTGTGAAGAACACACTTGTTAACTCCATAGAGCCACCCACAGGAGGCACAGAGAGATTACTTACCCTCCGATTGTCAACAACTTTCGGCCCAGTCAGCATTCTTAGCGCGTACGCCCCAACCCTCTGCGCCACCATCGAAGAGAAAGAACAGTTCTACCATGCACTGGACGAAGCGTTATCCAAGATCCCCAGAAGTAACGCTCTCTATCTCCTTGGAGACTTCAACGCAAGAGTAGGAGCCGACCACATGGCCTGGCCCACCTGCCTTGGAAACTTTGGGAGAGGAAAGATCAATGAGAATGGTCAGCGACTGCTTGAGCTTTCGTGTCACCACGGCCTGTGCGTGACAAACACATTCTTCAAGTGCAAAGAGATCCACCAGGTGTCATGGAGGCACCCCCGCTCCCGCCATTGGCACCAGCTTGACCTCATCATCACCAGAAGAACGGATATTGGCAGCACCCTCCTCACCCGCAGCTACCACAGTGCAGACTGCGACACGGACCATGCCCTCGTGGTAAGCAAGGTGCGCATAATGCCGAAGAGGTTGCACCACTCCAAGATGAAGGGTCGCCCACGCATCAACACCAGTTGTGCCAGCAACGCAGTTAAGACCCAGCAATTCATCAACAGGATGGAAGATGCACTCGGCGAGGGAATGGCGGCAGACGACATTATCGAATCCAATTGGCCACGTCTCCGCGACGCCATATACAACTCCGCCATTATTGCTTACGGGAAGAAAGAGCGGAAGAACGCTGACTGGTACGAGGCTCACTGGGAAGAAATGGAACCCGTGATCGAGGCTAAGAGGAAGGCCCTACTGGCTTACAAGTCCACGCCCACTCCCAGTACACTTCAAGCTCTACGGGCTGCCAGGAACAAAGTCCAGAAACCGCCCGCCACTGTACCAACACCTATTGGCTAAACCTGTGCAGAAGCATTCAGGAAGCCGCCGATATAGGCAACGCACGAGGAATGTATGAGGGTATCAAGAAGGCAACAGGCCCAATCCCCTCCAAGATCGCCCCCCTTAAGTCCAAGACAGGTGAGGTCATCACTGACCAGGAACAGCAAATGCGGCGGTGGACCGAGCACTACCTCGAGCTGTACGCAACGAAGAACACCGTAACAGACACTGCTCTTAACGCCATCTGAGACCTACCAGTCATGGAGGAGCTAGACACCCCACCTACTGCGGCAGAGCTCAGCAAAGCCATCGACCGCCTCGCTTGCGGGAAAGCACCAGGAAGCGACGGAATCCCTCCAGAAATCCTAAAGAGCGGGAAACCAGTCCTGCTACAGCCGCTCCACCATCTACTCTGTCGCTGCTGGAAGGAGGGTTACATCCCCCAGGATATGAGAGACGCCAACATTATCACCATGTACAAGAACAAAGGAGACCGCAGCGACTGCAACAACTACCGGGGCATCTCTCTCCTCAGCGTCGTCGGCAAAGTATTCGCCCGGGTCGCTCTTGCCCGCCTGCAGACCCTTGCTTCCCGCGTCTACCCAGAGTCCCAGTGTGGCTTCAGAGCTGGCCGTTCAACAGTGGACATGATCTTCTCCCTACGCCAGCTGCAGGAGAAGTGTCACGAGCAGCATAAACCACTCTACCTCGCCTTTATCGACCTCACGAAGGCGTTTGATCTGGTCAGTCGAAGCGGTCTCTTCAGCTTGCTACGGAAGATTGGCTGTCCACCACATCTGCTTGCTGTGGTCATGTCCTTTCACGACAACATGCACAGCACGGTGTCCTACAACGGCGCAACCTCTGAGGCCTTCCCAGTCAGCAGCGGAGTAAAGCAGGGCTGCGTCCTCGCGCCTACGCTGTTCGGAATCTTCTTCTCCATGCTCCTCCAATACGCCTTTAAGGACTGCAGCGAGGGTGTCTTCATTCACACCAGATCCGATGGCAAGCTCTACAACCTGGCCCGTCTATGAGCCAAGAACAAAGTCAAAGAGGTGCTCATCCATGAGATGCTCTTCGCCGACGACGCAGCTTTGACATCACACTCCGAAGAGGGACTCCAGCAGCTAGTCACTTGCCTTTCCCACGGATGCAAGGAGTTCGGACTAGCCATCAGCCTGACGAAGACGAATGTTATGGCTCAAGGCACGGGGACTCCCCCATGCATCACCATCGATGGGTACACCCTGGAGGTTGTCAACG
This sequence comes from Furipterus horrens, assembly GCF_987537825.1. NCBI lineage: Eukaryota > Metazoa > Chordata > Mammalia > Chiroptera > Furipteridae > Furipterus > Furipterus horrens. The sequence goes on along the minus strand of NW_028327179.1, from coordinate 54,960,123 downwards.
ACTTCACTTACCTCGGGTCCACCATCTCGAGCTCTCTGTCAGTCGACTTGGAGGTCAACCGGAGAATCGCCAGGGCAGCCACAGTTATGGCCAGACTGAACCGGCGAGTGTGGAACAATTCCAGCCTCACTGAGAAAACCAGACTGCGCATCTACCAAGCCTGCGTACTCAGCACTCTCCTCTATGGCAGCGAGACGTGGACCACCTACGCAAGGCACGAAAGGAAACTCAACAGCTTCCACATGAGGTGCCTGCGACGCGTCCTGCATGTCGCCTGGCAGAATAAGGTCCCCAACACCGAGGTGCTGAAGCGAGCCAATATGAGCAGTTTGCATGCAGTTCTTAGCGAGAGACGCCTCAGGTGGCTCGGCCATGTCAAAAGAATGGATGCAGGTCGTATCCCCAAAGACCTCCTCTACGGCGAGCTAGCAGAAGGCAAGAGGATGACAGGGCGCCCAAAACTGCGGTTCAAAGACATCTGCAAAAAGGACATGACACAATGCTCCATCAATCTCAACACATGGGAAGTTCAAGCAGACGACCGCCTAGCCTGGAGGCTCGCGGTCAGGCAAGGTACGTCACGCGCAGAGGCTGCGCGCAACGAGGAGGCGGTCCAGAAAAGATCGAGGCGGAAGCAGCGTCAACAGCAGCAACAACGGCCATCTGCCTTCACCTGTAACAAGTGTGGCAGGGATTGTCACTCCCGAGTCGGACTGCACAGCCATTCTCGGCAGTGCAGATAGACTCTCAAGAAGCTACGCCATCGTCTCTCGAGACGGACGGCTGCCGACGACGACGACGACAACGACGATGGTTGTACCAAATGGCATTTCCCTGTAGCCAAACCTGTAGAAGGTTCTGGAAACCTTCTAAGCAGTGCTCATTTTAGCTACTCTTTATTTCTAGTTCCTGTGTTTTCTGCAATTAGAATAGCAGTGTCTGCCCATCCTATGAGCACAACCATAAGAAAAATAGAATTTTGCCTTATTCCCACGAAACCGTTTAAAAATTTTCAAAGGCCAATATTTTTAAAACAGATACAAAAGGCAAATGATTATTATATTTTCTCTTCTTACGTAAGTCTACTGACAAAACCAAAAATTCTATCTTAACTATCTCTTGATTAGCTTTGTTTGCTAACAAGTAAAATTGGAGTGGTAAAGGGAACTTTCATTTTTTTTCTGTATAGCCCCATAAAATGTAATACTTTTTTAAACAATCAGCATAAACTTTTGTGCTAAAAGAATAATAATAGAAAGTGAGCAGACTGGTACATGCTCTGACGCCACCACGGGCAGATCCAGGAAGTGCAGATCAATCTAAGAAGCAGCAACAAACAAGAAGAGTCACAAAAATGGGGACATGGGGAAACAACCCCCTATGGAAAGGAAAGGAGGGGTCGCTAGAAAGAGTGCTAAATGAAATAGAGGAAAGCAAACTGTCAGACATGGAATTCAGAACATGGATTATAGAGAAGCTCAATGAGTTCAGCAAGCTCAAAGAAAACTACAAAGAACTTCAGGGAAACTACGAAGAACCTGACTTCCGACCAAGATGGGGGCGTAGACAGACATGCTGTATCTCTCTCCACAACTAAGAAGGAATACAACTACCTCAAAACTAGAAACAACCACAAGTTCCAGAAAATCAAACTGCATGGAAGTCCAGCAAACACAGATATAAAAAAGAAATACTTATCCAGACAGGTAGGAGAGGCAGAGCTGGGGTGGAGAGGACGCAGCGTGGTGGCGGCAGCAGTGGCAGGCTGGCGGAAAGCAAAGTCATACGTTTTAAAAAGTCAGGGGAAACCCGAGGAGCATTTCCAGCTCCTCACTGGACCTCGCAACTCGAGGTCCCAGCACCGGGGAAAAACAAGCCTCATTGCTTCTGACTGTGCAGACCAGTGGGGGTTGGGTGGAGGCAGGAACTTCCGTCTCAGAAGAATCTCCTTGTTTAAAGGGCCTCCACGGTCCTAGAACGTCCACAGACCCACCCAGTCTGGGAACAACAGCCAGGGAAGCAGCTAGAGGGGCGCCAGTCCGGTGCAGAAGTGGGAGAGGTGCCTGGAAAAGGGGCAAGTGCTGGGCAGGTGGCACTGTTCCCTCTTGGACCCCTCATCCACATACAGCACCACAACGTGGTGAAATGGATCACCCTGTACTGAGGAAACCCTAAGGCTCCACCCCTTACAATGTAACAGGAGCGACAGCTCTATCTGGGATGCAGAGGCTAACAAACACGGAGCCTGTCAGAATGAGGAGACAGGGAAGTATGGCCCAAAAGGGGGAACAGATCAAGGTTCCAGTGGGAGAACTAAGCGACAAGGAGAAAGCCAACCTAACAGATGAGGAGATAGACAACCTAACAGATACAGAATTCAAAACACTGTTGGTAAAGATGCTCACAGGCTTGACAGATATTCTTGAGTATGACAAACGCATAAGAGAAGAAATGAAGGCTATGCTAAGTGAAACAAAGGAAAATCTACATAAAACATATGGTGAAGGGAAGAAAACTGGAGTTCAAATCAATGACTTGAAACATAAGGAAGAAAAAAACAGTCAACCAGTGCAGAATGGGGAAGCAAGAACTGAAAAAACTGAGGAAAACTTCCCAAATTTTGCGAAGGAGATGGACATACAGGACTGGGAAGCATGGAGGGTTGCGGGTGAGCTGGACCCAGAGGGAACCACACCAGGATGCATCATGATTAAGATGCCAAAGGTGAAAGATAAAGACAGAGTCCTGGAGGCAGCAAGAGAGAGGCAGAGGGTTGTCTACAGGGGAGTGCCTATAGGATTATCAGCTGATTTCTCAGAGGACACTTTGCAGACAGAAAGGAACTGGCAAGAAATATTCAATGTGTTGAAAAGCAACCTACGACCAAGATTACTCTATTCAGGAAAGCTATCATTTGGAATGGAAGGGCAGATGAAGTGTCTCCCAAACAAGGTGAAGCTAAAGGAGTTCATCATCACCAAGCCATTATTATATGAAATGTCAAAGGGACTTACTTAAGAATAAGAAGATCAAAACTATGAACACTAAAATGCCAACAACCTTACAACTATCAACAACTGAATCTAAGAAATAAAAACAAAATCCAACTAAGCAAAGCAGAATAGAAACAGAATCACAGATATGAGGATCATTTGGAGGGTTATCAGCTGGGAAAGGTGAGAGGGAGAAATGGGGAAATGGTACAGAGACTAAGAAGCATAATCAGTTGGTACAAAACAGGCAGGGGGAAGTTAAGAATAATATAGAAAAGGGTGAAGCCAAAGAACATATATGCACAACCCATGGACATGAATTAAGGGGGGTGGGATTGTTGGAGGGAAGAGGGATCCTGGGCAGTGGGTAGCAAAGGGGAATAAAATTGGAACCACTGTAACCATGCTGGATTACAATGCTACCACCTCTGAGAGCAACACACTCAAGGGGCACACTTGGCAGGCACCAAAGCCCCACTGAAACAAGTCATACCCTGTAAAGGTATTAAAAAGAAGAAATTGGTAGTTACAAAATAGTCATGGGAACATAAAGCACAGCATAAGGAATATAGTTAATAATATTTTAATAACTATATACGGTGTCCGACAGGTACTAGGTTTATTGAAGTGATGACTTCATTAGCTTTAAAAACGTCTAATCATGGGGCTATACACCTGAAAGTAATATAATATTGTTTATCAACTGTAACTTAAAAATAGAAAAATAAAAGCAATTTTAAAAAACACTGCTGCAATGCAAATTTTTGTATGCATTTTAAAAATATATTTGTGAACATAAATTCTTAGAGAAATAGAAAAGTTAGGCCAAATAATGTGTGTTGTTAAAGTTTAATAAATGTTCTTTTTTATTTTATTTTTTGTTATTTTTATTGTCTTTCTTTCCATTCCCATTTATCCCCCTTATACCCTCTTTTGCTGCCACCCCACCCCCATCCCCTGCAATCACCACCCCTGTTGTTGGTGTCCATAATATTTTTCTTTTTTGCTAAATTCCTCCACCTTCCCATCCCCCTTAATAATTTTTTAAAAATATTGTCAAATAAATAGTGTGTACTAGTAAAACCCTGTACACACAGAATACAAGAGGCTCTGATTCTCCACACTCTCAGAATGAATATTTCTAAACTTTATCATCTTGCAAGACTGGCACGTAAATAATGTTACTATATTATAGCTTTAAGTAGCTACATGAAATTCTAGACATTCTGAGTTTGAGAAGCCACAAGATAGCTTAAAGGGAGCATTCATGTGAACTCAGTTAGAAGTAAAAGATCTGTGTTTGAGTGAAGAGGAGGAGTACAGATGCTGTTTTTGGAATCATGACCATAGAGAGAATTAAGTTCTCTCAAAGAGTGAATGTAGAGTTAGAAAATCAGAGAACAAAACTGAGCACTGGAAACAGAGGTGATGGCAGAAAGAGGAACCAAAAACATGGATACTGATAAAAAACTGGTAAATCAATAGTAGTCAAAAGTATAGGCAGCAGAGTTTCAGAAAGGAAGTGAAGTGTAACACGTTGCATCAAGAATTAGAAAAATGGTCAAAACAGACCTTTTGATTTGCCAGAGATATAAAAATTGATTAATTCTGTCTTATTATTTTCCAAATGTTAGAACTTTTGTGGACAACACCTATGTTAGAAAACTTTACTGTTTACTAGAAAATTCTACCCTGATGAGGCTGGTGTGAAACTCAGCAAGCTCTTTGAACTCCCTGAAAGATGAAGTTGACTCAGTTCCAAAACGTTAAGTAATGTTGTCAGTAAAGTGAAAGGTAGTTTCAAAATGACTAGTCTGGCCATTCCATCCCAATGTACTCTGCACACCCATGGTTTTACTGGGAGTCTCACCTCTAAAATGAAGACTAGTAATGGGATGGAGGCCAGGAATGGTGAAGACTAAAGATTGTAATGTATTTAAATATAAAATGTAATTCTTCATTCCCATATTGCTGCAAGAAGTCTTATCACATGACTGTATATAATAAAGAAATTTAAAAACCATAAGCAATAAAGAAAATGTAATTTATGCTTGGAACAAGAGTCATGAAAACTTGTTTTCAAGTTTGTACAAAGTGTACTTCCTATAAATGTTTCAGCATCACCACCCACTCCCTTACTTAATTATGCCTCACTCCCAAATATATTGGAGGATGACTGTGACTCTACTAGGTCACTCTAATCGAAAAGTTTCTCTTGGATTGTATTCTCTAAGATTGTTTCCTCCTTTCCTTTTGTACTGTTTTCTAAATGGTCTAAAGTTTGACCAAAATAAAAGACATCAGAAAGTTTAATTTGCTTCTGATTGGTGATTACTGGTTGGCTTTACTCTTTTCTCTCCATTCTGAAATTTGAGTTTCCATCTGGTGTCTGGTTTCATCTTGACACTAAGAGGGATTAATAGAAACTCATATTAAACAAGAATTATTTTCTTTGATAGATTGGGATCCTTCTGAGGTCAGTCTTTATGAAGTGCAAAAAAATAACTGCCTCAGTTCCCAATTCCTTGAGGAAACAGAAAAGGATATTCTGTATGGGCAAACTGAGCCTTTGAAACGGCAATCTGGGTTCTATTAGAAAAGTTAGTGTGATCTGAAGTCTAGACATAACAGTAAATCTAAGGGAAATGAAGTTTTGTTTTTCTCTCCATGACAAGAGATTTGCCTCCTGGTGTAATTTCTGTCCATTTTGTCAATGATGTCTGGGGGTGCACTTGCATTGTGCCAGGAAATTTGTTTTGATCTTTTCAGCCAACCACTTGAAAGGTCTACTCAGAAGAAGAAAACTCAAGTTAATTATTTAAATGAGTCCACTAACTGTTATACACAAATTGACATAACAGACATGTCAATGTAGCACAATATTAAGTCTGATTACTCCATAATTTTTCCCATTTCTTGGTTTTTAAAAATCTGATGAAAATATGGACCATCTTCCCTGAAAATTTCATACTTGCACACTCACACACACACACACACACACACACACACACACACACACACACACATTTTTGCATAGTTTTACCAGGGTCCCTGATTTCTTTTTTTTTTAAGTATATTTTATTGATTATATTGTTACAATAGTTCCAATTTTTTTCCCTTTGCTCCCCTCCGCCCAGCACCCTCCCTCCCCCAGCAGTCCCCCACCAAGTCCATGCCCATGGGTCGTACATACAAGCTCTCCTGCTTCACCCTTTCATATATTCTTCTTCTTTTTTAAAAATAATTAATTAACTAATTAATTATTTTAACAATAAAAAATAACAATCCCTCCCTCTCAGACTTAAGACCCTTTATAATCTTATAAAGGACAATGGGCGAAGGTCTTGAGCTCCTCTAACTGCTTCAAGCTGGACATGGTCATCGTCCTATCTACCCTTGGGTCCAGAATTCCCTAATAAGAGTGGAGGTGTGGAGGAGATGGTGGTCTTCCCACATGGGGAAGGATCATGCAGACTCCAAGTCAGTTGACTGTCCCCGCACAACGGTGTGCTTGGTTTAACAGGCTGGCATCCTTGTTGTATTCTGGAGGCAACAGGGTTAAAAGACATCATTCAATCCATAACCATTAGATGAAAAAAGGCAGGTATTAATTTTTCAATGTTCCACACTGGGGGTAAAAAAAGGATTTCTTTGGAGGAAGGTGTGACAGGCACATCTCACCTGTCCAAAACCCTTTTGCCCATTATACTTAGTTTGGGCTGAGGGAAATATTTTAGGTTTCCCCCTTCTCAGACCTCTGGGCTCTTTCTGTCCAAGCCATTGGGATAGAAAAGAGAAACCAGTTTTAAAGTGAACCCCACAGACCACCCCATACTTTACCAACCCAGCCACTTAGTTCAGCCAAACCGTTGAGTCTCAGGAGGCAGCGCTGCAGACAGGATTAAGTGAGACCTATATGTACAGACAACCACTCAGGTAATGAGATCATAGGCTTATGCTCTATGAAAACAGAAAATACATGTTAATTTATGTAACATAACCCACAAACAAGTCTCTAAATCTGTAAGACTGTCTTATTGGAAAGACATCCAGTTGCAAGGCATTTGACATTCTTCTTGCCTGTAAATTAAACATCTTTGACAATACCACAGACATAGTTTAACTTTCAAATGAAAACAAATTTTAAATGAAAAGAAACTTTAAAGACAGTTAGCTCCACTACTTTATAGTCTACCACTGAGTATTGTGATTTTCCTTGAATAATAATTTTTCTCCCTAAGATTACCCTCCTTGTCATTAAAGGGACTGCATTAAGTCCATTTTTAATTTATCCTGTTCATTTGCATAAACACAACAAGAGCAGCAAATGATCACTTATGATCTTTAGTTCTGCTTTGCTGGAACTTATGCAAGGAACATTTAGGGTGACCTTCAGTCTGCCCTTCAGGACACAGAAGCTGAGCCACATACCTGGCATTCAGCCTTCCCTGTACACACCTGTCTTTTTCAAGTCCTTCTGGTTTTCCATTGTGCCTTAAGGTCCCTTCTAGCCATCTTTCAGGGAAACAACCTTCATTCCTTCCCTGGAAAGATTGCTGTGCAGGGTCCCTGATTTCTAACCACAGATTCTGAGTGCCCAGATAGGGACTCTGTTACATTTAAATTGAATTTGACTCATGAAAATTTTATCCAGAGGCTCTTACTTCTAATAGAATTCAGTACAGCTGGGAGGCCATGCCTACTAGTGTTGTAGAATAGGGTAATACTAGGCCACGAAACACAAAAACATCTATCTCAAAAGTGTTACAAGTCATGATATCACAACTGAAACAACCTTATGGATGGAAAATTTTGTGTTTTAAGAGACCGTGGACATAAAAAAAATCCTTGACTTTCTTTTTCAAAAATGTTTATTTTCTCCTTAAATTCAATAGATTTTTTTCATCATACATAAGGAACAGAAGAAAAGAGATTTTATCTCAGCCCAAATTTGTAACTGGGGTCAAATTAAGATTTCAGCCAAATTTTTAAACTGTGGTTTTCTATTAAAAGAGAGACAGATAATTTTAATCTTTTATATTTGTGCTTTAAATCAATATGCTTATTTGTTTGTTTATTCACTCAACCATCTTATTAAGCACTGGTTCTAGTCCCAGCACTGTGCCACACACTAGGAATAGAAAGATAATTAAAACACAGCCTGTGTTCAGGAAGTGGAGAATGTTGTAAAACCTAGAGAAGTATTTAATTCAAGGCACCATGTTAATTACAAGGATAAAATTCAATAAGAGAGAAAAAGATTTGTTTCCTAGAATATATGTGTAAATCAATAAATTTGTTACATTAAGGTTCAAATGTTATTAATTTTTAAGGAGTGTTTCTAAGTTATGATCATATAATGTTATTAAAAAATAGTTTGTGAACTTATACCACCAAAGTTTACTTCATAAATTTTGGGCCACCTTTTTGAGTAGTATCTTTTATCTTGTTATTTGAGGGGAGAAAATACTTTTTTTAAAGAAGTAAACAAACATCTACCTGATGGCTAGAACTGAAAAGTCAATAATACCAAATGTTGGAAAAGATGATGAGTAATTAGAATCCCCATATGTTGATGTTGGGAATTTAAATTGGTAAAAACCACTTCTGGGGAAACAATTTAGCAGTTTCATATAAAGCTAAACATATTTCTATCCCATGACCCTGAATTCTTCTAGGTTTTCACCCAATAGAAATTAAAACATGTGTCTAAAAAAGACCTGTACAAGAAAGTTTATAATTGCCCCAGACTGGAAGCAACTCAATTGTTCATCAACAAGAGATATACAAACAAATTTTTGCATATTCATACAATGGAATACTATTCAACAATAGAACACATAATAACATAGATGAACTTCAAAATTTTTATGCAGTGCTACAGTGGGTGTTCTGTGTGCAACCCCAGGCATTCCACCACCATTGTTCTCACATGCCCTGGTCAAGAGCCATGGGTCATCGTTTCTTGAGCACCACGGAGATGAACTCAGTGGTCTTTGTGGATGTGGTTGAAGAGTGTGCTTTGCTGGATCATTCTCAAAGGCATCTCTACAGAAATGTGATGCTGGAGACAAGGAACATACCCTCAGTGTTTTTTTGTTAAGAAGCAACCATGCACCATTTCATCTCCCAATGCTAGCTTGGAATGAGGAGAAAGACTTCATCTAGGGCCTCTCTGTATGCCAACATTAAGATAGCAGAAATCATTAGGAGGAACATGTTTTAGAGTGTTGCATTCAGTTAAAACCAGTAACTCTAGTTCTCAGGGGAGTATTTTGGACAATAGAATACTCATTGAAGAGAAAACAGTAAAATTTATAGGAAATTATTTTGGGGTAGTTTTTGGTGAAAACCAGTTGTATAATAATAATGGAGATGAGCACCTGACCTAGGAGATGCCTTGTAGAAGTCATTTGCAGGAGGATTTCTGTGAAACTAATTACACTAATCAATGTGGACATACCCTGAATACAATGATAAATCTTCCTGTGCCTGAGAGATATTTGACTGGTGTTCAACCCAGTGAATGCACTCTCTACATGTGGAAAAGTCTTCCTGGAATGTTATTTTCTTCAGCATCAGGAAAGATCTCAAACTGAATACACACCTTATCCATGTGAGAAATGTTGGCAAGCCTACAGTTGTGTCTTATGTGTAAGGACTCTTGAGCAAACAGACCTTGTGGAGAAACCCTATCAATGTCAGGATACTGGAGGTGCATCTAAGAGATGCATGAACAACTTGAGTAGTAAAAAAAAATTTTTTTTAGCATAAGAAAAGCTTTCATTTGCTTTTCCTTTCTTCAAGAACATATAAGGATGTACAGTTGAGATAAATCCTATGAATGAAAGCAATGTAAAATCTTCAGATTTTCTTAATCCTTGAGAAAATATGTGAAAATCCAAACTGGATCCCTCTCTTTAAAGACACATGGAAACACACAGCAGGAAGAAATCTCATGAAGGTAAACAGTGTGTGAAGGCCTTCAGGTGGTTGTCATCTCTAAACATGTGAGAATCCAACATGGAGAGAAACCCTAATGTGTGCAAGGAGTGTGGGAAAGTCTTCGGCTATCACTGCAACCTTGAAGTACATGTTAGAAGACACAATGGGGAGAAACCCTATGTATGTAAGGAGTGTGGGAGAACCTTTAGTCAACCAAGCTTTTTTAAATATCATGTGAGAACACACAGTGAGGAAAAACCCTATGAATGTAAAGATTATAGGAAAAGACTCAGGACTACACAACCTGCAAGAGCATTTGAGAACACACACTGGGAAGAAACACTGAATATAAGGAGTTGTGAAAACCTCTAGGTGTCATGCTTCCCTTCAAGTACATGCAAAAAATGCACAGTGGGGAGAAACCCTATGAATGTAAGGAATGTGGGAAAGATTTCAGTTATTTTCATCACTGTAATAACATATGAGAAAGTAAAGTGAAGGCAAACCCTGTGAATAAGGAATGTGGGAAATCCTTCTCTTGTCATGCCTCCCTATGAGTACATGCAAGAATGCACATGGGAGAAACCCTAGAATACAAGAAGTGTGGAAAGCCTTCAGTTCTCACTCCCACCTTTGAAAACATGTGAGAACACATACTGAGGAAAACCTTACGGATATGAAAGCTGTGGAAATCACTCAAGCAATCCACAGCCTGCTAGTACATATGAGGGTGCACAGAGAAAGGAACTGATTATAAGAACTATGGGAGAGCATTTTCTTCCCTAAGGCCTTGTAAGTGCAAGCAAAGACACCAGAGAGAAACCTTATGAATGGAATCAATGTGCCAAAAGCTTCAGAGTTTCTCTTATTTTCTACATAAGTGACTTATTGTTAATAAAGATCTCAGTCTATTCTAGTTCATGTTCCTGATATGACTATTTCATAAATATTCTCCTGTATCCCTTATTTCCTATGCTACATATATTCTGTTTAAATAATTATACAGTTATATATAATTAGTCTCATTTTCCCTGCAATATCTTTTTGAGACATGGGTGATAAGTTGAGTATTTTTTATGCACAACTTGATATAATTTTTACATTAAAAGTTGGTCGATACTTTTTACTGTGTTTCTAGTATATGATTATGACATGAGACGTGTATTATGTTGTTTCATTTTGTTTTGTTTTCTGGTCTACTGTTACAGATACTAGAATTTTCTGACTTGACTTGTATTCTCCCCTTCAGTCTTTGCAATTGAAACATGTATCTTTCATATTGTTTGTAGTGGACACCACATCTGTTTCTCACAGAAATTGGTAATTGCTGGGAGATCTTGGAAGAAAACAGTCTCATCTGATTATGTTTATAATTTTGCCTTTGCTCATTGTTCTTAATCTTGGTCAGTAATTGAACAGGATTCATTGAGTTACAAAGAGAGACCTTGTGGCATGAAAGTGAAATTTTGTGTCCAGATGGTTCCACAACACTGACTTTTGTTGTTAACTTGCACAAGGTGGAAAACTAGAGCCCAGAGTTTTTCAGTTTATAATTATGAACTAAAATTCATGGGGAAAAAATAATTCTTGAGGTTTGGAAGACAGAAATGAAGAAGCATGACTTTCAGGTCTCCTGTACCATCAGAAGACAGAGGGAAAAAAGAACAAGTGGGCTTGAGTTACAGGACATTTTTCTTTACTTCTGGCTCTGCCCATCTGGAGCAGTTGCAACTGAACACATGTTTAATGTCAGTTCCCTCTTAGGCAGTGGATTCCATGGACTTTCACATGAGCTCCCGCCTTACGGACCCTCATTAGTTTTCAGGTTCATGCAGACTCTCGCATTTTCCTGGAGCTCTTTGATGTCCATTGGGCCTCTTAGTAAGGCTATTGCTCTTAGCAACCTCTCATCCTATCATCCTCTTCTCCCATCTGCTAATTACATGATTTCTGTAGTAGCAGGCATTTTGTTCTTCTATTGGTAGATCTGTTTCTTGTCTTGACCTCGATACATTTAATGCTGAATAACATGCAAGAAGATTAGTTCCCATGTTACATGGTTGAGCGGCTGCACTGAACCTGCATTTCTTTATTCTGGATATTTCTATTACTGAAATTAGTTTTGTGAATACATTTGGCAGTTTGTGGACATTTTCTCTTATAGCTGACTGCTACCTAAATAATAAACCCAATACGTTTAATCACATTCAACTTTTACATGTGATTATCCAGTGTTTAATTATTTCATTTTATTAATGTAATTCAAACACTCTTTATTTGTGGTCAATGTCATTTTTTAAATTGTTTCTTGAAAAACAATTATTTAGATTTTGATATCAGTTGTATACTTGCAAGTATTATTATGTTTTATGTTTCATTAACTGAGAGGATCTGTCAAAAATTCCATTCTGAAGGATTAACCTAAACATGTAATTGTGTCAGTATTATGTATATATTCTGATATAATAATACTACATACATAAACCTTTTGCCATTTAAAAAATATATTATGTGATGAGACAGAAGCTACACAAAAGAGAACATACAGTCTATCTCATTTATATGTTGTTCTAGAATAGGCCAAATTAATTGAAAATTATAAAAATCAAGGCAGAAGTTGCCTCTGGAGGTAGGCTGTGAAGAAGCATGAAGGAATTTTCTGGAGTGCTGGAAATATTATAAACTTTGATGGGGTGGATGTTATATGGTGTAGAAGGCTGAATAATGGCCCCCAAAGACATCCATTTCCTAATGCTCCAAACCTGTGAATATGTTATTTTCTATGGCAAAAGGACTTTGCAGATGTTATTAAGGTTAATGGCCTTGAGATGGGGAGATTATATGATCCCTTAACAGCAAATAAACTTTCCCAGCTTTAGTCAGAGAGAGAGACTGACAACATAAGAAAGGGCAAAGAGATGTAACATTGCTGGCTTTGAAGATGGAGAAAAGGATATGAGCCAAGGAATGTGAGTTGGAAAAGGCAAGGAAATAGATTCCTCTCTATAGATCCCAGAAAGGAACACGATCCTATCAACACCTTCATTTTAGCCTAATGTGACCCATGTCAGACTCCTGACCTACAGAAGTATAAGATAACACATTTTTATTGTTTTAATCCACCATTTGTGGTAATATATTACAAGATCATTAAAAAACTAATAAAAGTGGGTATACACATTTGTCAAAACTCATTAAAATATACATTTAAGAACTGCATATTTTGACTTCTGGCCAAGATGGAGGCATAGACTGACACATTCCATCTCCCTCCACAACTAAGAAGGACTACAACTTCCGCAAAACTAAAAATAACCAGAAGTTCCAGAAAATAAAGCTACATGGAAGTCCAATGCATGAAGTTATAAAAAAGTGGTGCTTGTCCAGATGGGTAGGAAGGGCGAACCCACGGCTAAAAGATTGAACTGTGCTGGAGGTGGCAGCTGCAGCAGCGAACAGCGGGACCTGGTAAGCAGACACCCATATTTGAAGGGAGGAGAGAAGTGCCTGGGAGCTGGCCCTGGCTGCAGACCAGACCCGTCGGCTCGTGATTCCAATGCCGGGGAAGGCAGACCCCATTGTCTCAGACAGCGAGGTCCAGAGGGCAGATGGAGGAGGAGGCTCCCAGTTCCTCAGCAGAGAGTAACAGCAGGAATCCATCTTGGACTCCTGTCCCCACGCAAAGCGCCACAGTGTGGTGAGAAAGGTCGCCAGGTTATGACGACCACATGGGGCCCTGCCCAATATAGTGTAGGAGGTGTGACAGCGCCCCACCCAAGAAGGAAAGATAAACAAAACGGTCAGAATGATAGAATTAATTATTAAAATACCAATAACACAGCTAACAAAAAAACAAATAAAAGACTTGACCGATGAACAAATAGTGAATCTTTCTGAGGCTCAGTTCAGAGCTATAGTCATAAGGCAGCTTACAAACCTAACAGCAGGGATGAATCAAGACAGGGAAGGAATGAAGGCTAGTCCTGCTGAAATGAACAAAAATACATACGAAACAAGTGGTGAGGGAAGGAAAACCAGGGATCAAATCAACAAATCGAACATATGAAAGGAACAAACAGTCAACCAGTGCAGAAAGAGGAAACAAACAGTGAGGAATATGAGGAGAAGCTCAGAAACCTATGGGACAGCTATAAGCAAACAAACATTCGAATTATAGAGTTGCCAGAGAGTGAAGTAGAAGAACCAGAAATTGAAAAATTATGTGAAAAAATTATGAAGCAGAACTTCCCTAACTTGGGGAAGGAAATGAACTTACAGGTCCAGGAAGCACAGAGAGTTCCACATAGGCTGGACCCAGGGAGAACCACACCAAGACACATTATCATCAAAATGTCAAAAAATTAAAGATAAAGAGAGAATCTTAAAAGCAGCAAGAGAGAAGCAAAGAATTATGTACAAAGGGGTCCCAGTTAAGCTATCAGCAGATTTCTCAAAGGAGACTTTACAGGCAAGAAGGGACTAGCAAGAAATGTTCAAAGTAATGAAAATAAAAAACCTACAACCACAATTACTCTATCCAGCGAAGCTGTCATTCAGGATAGAAAGGGAGAGAAAGTGCTTCCAGGACAAAGTAAAACTGAAGGAGTTCATTAGATCCAAACCACTGTTATATGAGATGTTAAAGGAACTTGTTTAGAAGAAGGAGGATCAAAACTATGAACATTAAAATGAAAACTGTATCACAACAACCAACAACAGAAGCTAGGGAATTGAAACAAAGGCAAACTAGAATTATAGATATGGGGAACATATTGGGGGAGGTCAGCGGGGAGGAGGAAGGGGAAAAAGGGAGGGAGATGATGCAGGAATTAAGAAGCAGGAGGAAGTGGAGTAGACAGGAAGATGTTGAGAAGAACTATATGCACAACCAATGGGCATGGACTAAGGGGGGGCAACTGGAAGGAGGGAGGTCACAGGGTGGAGGGGAGGAAGGGGAAAAGAAATTGGGACAACTGTAACAACATAATCAATAAAATAAAATAAAAAAAAAGAACTGCACATTTTATTGCATTCTTGTTGTGGATCTGTTTGCCCCACCCTGCCCCCTAGAAAAAGATTTGTTAAAGTTCTAACTGCTAGTATTTCAGAATGAGCTTATTTGGAAATAGGGTCATTGCAGATGCAGTTATTTAAAATGAGGTCATACTGAAGTAGAATAGGCCTTTAATCTAAAATGACTAGTGTCCTTATAATAAGAGGGGAATACAGACACAGTAAGAATGTCATATGACAACAGAGGCAGAGATTGGAGTCCTACAACTGCAAGACAAGAAATGCCAAGTATTGACAGCCACCACCAGAAACTAGAGAGAGGCAAGAAAGGATTCCACCCAGTGTCTCACAGGGAACAGAGTTCTGTGACATCTTGATTTTGGACTTCTGGCCCCCAGAACTGTGGGAGAATAAATTTCTGTTGTTTTAAGCCACCTAGTTTGTGGTACTTTGTTACAGCAGCCTTAGAAAATGAATACCTATCTCCAACAAGAAAGAAAGAGAAAGAAAGAAAGAAAGAAGAAAGAAAGAAAAGAAAGAAAGAAAGAAAGAAAGAAAGAAAGAAAGAAAGAAAGAAAGAAAGAAAGAAAGAAAGAAAGAAAGAGAAAGAGAGAGAGAGAGAGAGGGAGGGAGGGAGGGAGGGAGGGAGGGAGAGAGAGAGAGAGAGAGAGAGAGAGAGAGAGAGAGAGAGAGAGAGAGAGAGAGAGAGAGAAGAGAGAGAGAGAGAAAGAAAGAAAGAAAGAAAGAAAGAAAGAAAGAAAGAGAGAGAGAGAGAGAGAGGGAGGGAGGGAGGGAGGGAGGGAGAGAGAGAGAGAGAGAGAGAGAGAGAAAGAAAGAAAGAAAGAAAGAAAGAAAGAAAGAAAGAAAGAAAGAAAAAGAAAGAAAGAAAGAAAAAGAAAGAAAGAAGAAAAAGGAAGAAAGAGAAAGGAAGGAAGAAAAGAAAGGAAGGAAGAGAAAGAAAAAGAAGGAAGGAAGGAAGGAAGGGAAAGTTAAAGTAAGAAAAGAAATAAAATATTACATATACAGTCAAAGCCTTCTTCATAGTCCTCCCCAGTAAATTTTCTTTCTCCAGAGAGGTAACCACTAGCCTGAACTTCTTGTTTAGTGTTCCATTGCCTGTTCTTATATATTTGCTATATATACATGAATCATAAGCAGTTTGTTTTTGTTTTGACTGTGAGGATTCATTTATTAGAGCTGGGGACAGTGAAACAAGGAAAAGCTTAGCATAGAAGAAGCAATAGGAGAGTCTAGGCTGGGCTGCCTTACTTCACTAGGAACTCAGAGAAAAGAGGCTTTGGGGATAGGTTCAGGGGATGAGCCTAGGATAAGCTGCCAGCTGCCCAGTGCCTTAGAGTTTAGGAAATGGAGATGTGTGCCTGTGAAGAAAGAAGTTGGAGAAGAAGAAGGGAATGGTCCAAGCTTCTCCCCAGAGGAAGAGCACCAGCTGGGTCCTTTGTCTTGAAGATTTTCTCTTTCTCACAAGCGAGAATCTTAGGGGAGGTTTCAGGGTAGGGTTTCAGTAGAATATTCATCAGTTCTCCAGGTGTGCCCTTTCAAGATCGTGGTCTCCTCTGATTGGTCAATAATAGAGCATCATAGCATTTTAGCATGTTTTTTAACTTTAGATAAATAGAATCATATTGTATTTGTTCTTTCATAATTTTCTTATGCCATTTGTCCTTGTCAGATGATTTCATGTTGCTATGTGCAGCTCTAAAACATTAATTTTCATCATTGCATGAAATTCCATTTTTGAGCAAAGTATAATTCCCTAATCCATTGTCTTGTAAATGGAATATAGGGCATTTCCTCCCCCCCACCCAGACACACACATTACAAACATTGGTGTTTCAAACATTTTTTAATGTGTCAATATTTCTTAAGGGTATATACTTAAGAGTGAAATCGCCAGGCCTTAGAAGATAGTACCAGACAGCTCTCTGAAGCGAATTCACACAACAGTAGTTTAAGAGTTCCTATTGTTCCACAACCTCCATGACCTTTGGCACTTTCAGGCCTTTCATGCAGAAGAGATTTACTGTGCAACAAATGAATCTTAATTTCAGGCCCCTTCATTTGCTTGGGCCCCTTCAAGAGCTCAGTAGTTAATTTTGTACTTGTAATTTTGTATTCTTTTTCTTAAAGTGAGCCCCACAAATTGCATAAGCTTTGGACTACACCAAATCTAGTTCCACACTTCCTTATGATAAGTGTGAAATGCATCTCATTGCGGTTTTCATCTACTTCTCCCTGATTACTAGTGAAATTGAATATTTTTTCATATTTATTGGCATTTTGAGTTTTCTGTAAATTAATATATCATATTGACTTTTTTACCTTTTGTTTTATTGATTTGTAGTTCTTCATATATGTTAGACATTAATCTTTTAAAGACTTAATTGGGTCCTGGTCGGTGTGGCTCAGTTGGTTGGGTAGTCCTCCCGTAAACCAAAAGGTCAAGGTTTTGATTCCCAGTCAGAGCACACGCCTAGGTTGTGGGTTTGGTCCCAGTTGGGTCACATATGAGAGGCAACCAATCAATGTTTCCCTCTCACATCAATGTTTTCCTCCTTCTAAAATCAATAAGCATGTCCTTGGGTGAAGATTAAAAAATAAATAAATAACAAAGTCTTTTTTTTTTTTTTAAGACTTAATTAGGGCACATATCTTGCCTAGTGTAGACAAGATCATTTAAACTTCCCCCTATGATGTGCACACTTTTGTTCCTTATATAAGAAATACTGTTATTCCAGGTTATAATGCTATTTTTTTTCTTCTAAAAGTTTCTAAATTTTGCTTTTTACACTTAGGTCTCTAGGCAACTTGAAAAATTTTCTGTGTGTGTGGTATGAAGTTGGAATCTAAATTTTATTTGTTTCTTTTGGATAGTAAGTTGTCTCAGCACCATTTATTGAGTAGTTGGTTCATCCTTCCTCTACTGTAAAGTAACCTAAATCATATATCAAGTTTAAATATGTTTCTGGGCTTTTTGTTCTGCTCCATTTGTATATTTGTCTCCTGCAGCACGGATAGAGCACTGTCATAATTACTAAAACTTGTAATAAGTCTTTGTATTTGACAGAGTAAGTCTCCCCACTTTTAGATTTTTATTGCAATAACATTTAATATATTAGATTAATTTGAGAGAAATGTCTTTATAATAATGAGCCCCCACATCCATGAAGATGTATTGCTGTATGTTTTTCTTTTCATCCCTTAATGGTGTTTTGCAGTTTTCTCCATAAAGTTCTAGTATGTCTTTAAATAAGATTTATTTCTACTTATCTTTGAAGCTTTCATTGTTATTACCAATGGTATTTTTCTTTATGTTATATTTTCTATTTTGTTATTGTTAGTGTACAGGAATACTTTTGATTTTTCTTTGTTCAGCTTGTATGCTATTAATCTTGCAAAACTCTCTTATTTGTTCTAAAATAAATAATTTTTAATCTGATCAGTGTTCCTGAAATTCTACATCATATGCATTATTTTCCAGTTCATTCAGCAACCAAACCTAAAAACACAATGTGTTCAATCCACAGTACTTCTGAATAAATGCTGTACATTTCTTAAAACAATTAAAAGTAGTATTATAGGCTTTAAAAGATGCCACAACTAATTCAATTACATAGTTGGTATATTTGAGCCAAACTTAATAATACAGGTTAGATTGATTTAGAACAAAGCAGTGCCTTGTCCAAATTCTTTTGGAATTGTGTTATATAAAATATAATTCATTCATTTAACTGTCATTTGACTAGTTCTGTGATGTATTCATCCTAGATACTGGGAATACAGTACTGAATAGGACAGTCAAACTCCCTGCTTATATGGAGCTTCATTCTAATAAGGGAGCCAACCATTAAACAAAGAGTTGCAAAATAATAGTTTGTTTTGAAATTATGATGCTACGTTAGAAAAGTACAGGATGTTTTGAAGGAATACCACAAGAGAAGCTGTTTAGATTTTGGGGATCAAAAGAGCTAACTCTGAGGCAGTGACACTGAAACTAAGTAATAACCAGGCAGAGAGGGAAGGGTGTGAGCATTTCAGCAGAGGAAACAGTGCCTGAAAGAAGCTGGCAAATGCAGAGTATTCTAAAGAAGCTCAGTGGCTGGAATGGAGAAAACAATGGTGAAAGAGGAGCCAGATGAAGTAGGAGAGTTTGTCAGGGAGATATCATGCAAGACTTTGGAGGCCTTGTATTCAATATTATAAGGATTAACATTGGCTCCATGAAGAGGATTAGCATGAAAAGCTCATTCCTACAATTAGATGATTAAGAGACTCGTCGTCGGCAGCCGTCTGTCTCGAGAGACGATGGTGTAGCTTCTTAAGAGTCTATCTGCACCGCCAAGAATGGCTGTGCAGTCCGACTCGGGAGTGACACGGTATCTGTCTCCTCCCGTGTTGAATCGACATCTTGCGATGATGCTGGAGTGTCCTCTCCAGTGAAGCTGAAGCTACAGAGCCTGGGCAGGGTAATATGGAGGGTCTGCTGTTGCCCATGCAGCAGACCCCCCCTCTCTTCGCAGCTGAAGGGTCCAAGGGAAAGACGGAGTCAATACAGCTTGGCTTCAGGTGCGCCGCAGGAGTTGCCGGTGTTGACTACAACGTCAAACCGCCTTAGGGACTCCGGCTCCGGATTTTCTGTCGGGGTTTACTCCCTTAGCCTTTCCCCTGAAGAGGTATGCCACAAGGCAGCGGAGGTTTTTTGGAGTCAGAGTTTTCCTTCTCTGATGTGCCCTGACTGGAAGATCGAACCAGCGACACTTAGCTCGCAGGCCGACACTCAATCCACTGAGCCAAACCAGCCAGGGGGATGATTAAGAGACTAGAAGGGTTAAAAGGAGGTAAAAGACCTGTACTTGGAAATCTGCAGAGCACTGAAGAAAGAACTTAAGGAAGATACAAACAAATTGAAGCATACACCATATTCATGGATTGGAAGAATTAACATCATTGAAATGTCCATACTACCCAAAGTAATATATAGATTCAATCTAATTTCTATTAAAATACCAATGGTATACTTCACAGATCTAGAAAAAATATTTCAAGAACTTATGGAACCAAAAAAGATCCTGAATAGTTTCAGTAATTTTGAGAAAGAAGAACAAAGTAGGAGGAATCACAATACCTAATATCAAAGTATATTACAAGGCCACTGTAATCAAAACAGTCTGATACTGACATAAAAACAGGCACAAAGATCAATGGAACAGAACAGAGAGCCCAGAAATAAATCCGTGTCTCTATGGTTAATTAATATTTGACAGAGGGAGCAGTAGCATAAAATAAAATAAAAATAGGCTCTTTAATAAATTTGGTGGGGAAAACTAGACTGCTACATGCAAAAAAAAAAAAATGAAGCTGGACCACCAACTTAACACCATGAACCAGAATAAACTCAAGATGGATAAAATGCTTAAATGTAAGAAGTGACACCATAAAAGTCCTAGAGGAAACCATAGGCAGTAAGATTTCACATATCCCATGCAGCAATATTTTCGCTGACATATCCTTTAGGGCAAGGAAATAAAGGAAATAATAAACAAATGTGACTACATCAAATTAAAAAGCTTCTGCACAGCTGAAGAAACCATCATCAATATGAAAAGAAGGGAACCGACCATATGGGAGAACGTATTTGCCAATGATACATCAGACAAGGGTTTGATCTCCAAAATATGTAAAGAACTCATACAACTCAACACCAGGAAGACAAACAGTCCAATTAAAAATGGGCAAAAGACCCAAATAGACGCTTCTCCAAGGAGGACGTACAGAGGGCCCATAGGCATATGAAAGAATGCTCAACATCACTAGCCATCAGAGAGATGCATATTAAAACCACAATGAGATAGCACCTCATACCAGTCAGAATGGCATCATTAATAAATTAACAAATAACAACTGCTGAAGAGGATGCAGAGAAAAGAGAACCTTAGTGCACTGATAGTGGGAATGCAGACTGGTGCAGCCACTATGGAAAACAGTATGAAATTTTCTCAAAAAACTGAAAGTGGAACTGTCTTTTGACCAAGCCAATCTGCCCCTGGGAATACCCTAAGAATCCCAAATCACCAATTCAAAAGAATTTATGCACCCCTATGTTCATAGCAGTGCTATTTATAATAGCCAAGATTTGGAAATAGCCCAAGTGCCCATTAGCAGATGAATGGATCAAAACACTGGTACATTTACACAATGGAATACTATGAAACACAAAGAAAGAAAGAATTCCTACCTTTCACGGCAGCATAGATGGAACTGGAGAATACTATGTGAAGTGAAATAAGCCAGTTGGTAAAAGACAAATACCATATGATCCCACTCATAAGAGGAATCTAATGAACAAAATAGAGCCACAGCCATGGACACATGGAACAGACTGACAGTGACCAGAGACTAGTTAAAGAATATGTATGAATGACCCATGGACATGGACAACAGTGTGGGAATTGACTGTGGGGGTGGGGGGTGAGATGGGTAGATAGGGCAAAGGGGGAGAAATTGGAACAACTGTAATAGAATAATAATTTTAAAAATCTTAAAATAAAAAATAAATAAATAAGAGGAAGCAAGAAGTACAGCAAGGTGGCTATTGTGAGAGCTGTTGGTGGCTTAGGCAAGGGAAGCAAGAGTGGAGATTAAACACAATGGATTTATGATACGTTTTGGAGGTGGAATGAACAGGACTTGCTGGTGAATTGGCTGGGAGGGGAGAGTATTTGCAAGATGAAGTGTCAAGGATGATTCCCAGGTTTCTGACATGAGTAGAGATGGGTGTTGTGTACTGGAATGGTAAAAGTTAGAGCTGACACACATTTCAGGGGAAAGACTAAGAGTTCAGATTTGAATGTGTCAAGACTGAGATGGCTCTGGGGCATCCAGGCAGTTCAACATGTGGGTCTAGAGGGCTGGAGTTGGAGACCTGAAAGTCACTGGAAACCATTGGACTCTCGCTTAGGGTATAAGGGTAGAGAACAAGAAGGAAAGGGAGTCCAGGTTTAGATAGAGGAAAAGTTGGCAGAGAACTCTGAGGTGAAAAATAAAGAGAAGTGTGGTAAAAAATTTTTTTTAAACATTTTAAAAGAGGTTTCCAAAAGAATCTTCAGCAGGTTAAATGCTAAGACATTAAGTAAGATGACGATGCAAAGTATTCATTGGCTTTCGTAGCAAAGGGTTTACTGCTCTTAGTGAGAATAATGGGGGGCGAGGGGCAGGAATTAGAGTCCAGGTGCTCATTGCCTGGAGTTCAGAGAGCTTCCTAACAAGGGCCTTTATCATACCAGAAATTAATGTGTATGGCATTCTTGTGCAAATCATGAGAGTTCCATGGAGTCATCCAGCCAAGAAGCAATATATCTGAACTCCCACCTAAACTGGTTAGTAAATTATCAGAGAGAGAACCCTTGCTGAGATTTCTTTTTACTTCCACATGCAATCTGCTGTGCAAATCTCTGCAAATCAATCACACACACACACACACACACACACACACACACACACACACACGTGCCATGAGTGGTGTAATCTCACAAGGAACTGGAGGAAGCTGTTATCATCCCTTCTGCTGATCATAGTCTCAAAGGTCAAGATCACATTGGAGTTTTTCTATTGTAAAAGTTAATGAAAGTTAATTATTAAAGCTGACAGAATGGTAATTTCTCCATTGACTTACATATTCTATATATAGACATCCTTATATATATATGAAAGCATTCGAAGGCTATAGCTCTAAGTGAATGGATACTAACCTTTAGAACCAGGTTACTTTATTTCAGAAATTAGCCACTGCTGCTGAAGTGCTTCGCTGACTATCAGGTAGGAACCACATTTATGATCATTTTACTCAAAATGGTTTTCTGGTTCTTGAAAATCATATATTTTCTGACCAAAACTATTTTTTTATTTTTTCTATTACAGTTGTCCCATTTTTCCCCCTTTGCTCTCCCCTGCTCCATCCACCTCCCCACTCTCCCACAATCCCCATGTAGTTGTCTATATCCAAGAGTCATTCATATTAGTTCCTTAACTAGACCCTTCCCCTTCTTTCCCTTCTTTTTCCCCTCCCTCCTCCCCTCTGGTCACTGTCAGTCTGTTCCCTGTTTACATGTCTCTGGTTCTATTTTGCTCATTTGTTTGTTTTGTTCATTAGTTTCCTGTGTTAGGTGAGATTATATGATATTTATTTTTCCAACTATTTAGAACAATAGGCTAAAAATGTATATATGGAGCCCTGGCAATGTGAAGCAAATATCTGAGTAGAATTTAATTTGACCCAATAATTGATTATATGCATTGTTAAGGTTTTAATAGCTTTTTTCAAAGATAGCATCAGTTTTTGCCTTAATTGTTCACATAATTTCTTTAATTCTGTTCCAAGATCTGACTTTATAGGTAGATCATTTGTTCCAAAGTTTGTTAAATAGAACAAGCTTTTAGGAAAGGTTCTTCCAGTAAATAGAATAATCTGTTAGAAGGTATTGTGAAAAGTTGGTCCAGAAGTAAGTGGTTTATCTGCCGGATACCCCAAAAAGTCCAAGAAGGAAAGGAGTGAGAGGAGAAAGAAGAATAGAAGCAAATAGAATAGACAGTGAAAGGAAGAGAAATAGAGAAAATAGTTGTCCCTGGAAAGGAGCAGAGTGCCATACACAATGAGAAATATTACAGTTGACCCTTAAACAACACTTAATATGTGGGTCCATTTACTATGTGGATTTTTTTTTCAATAAATACTGTAAATGTATTTTTCTTATAATTTTCTCAAAATTTTCTTTTCTCTATCTTACTTTATTGTAAGAATATAGTATATAATACATATACAAAGTATGTGTTACTCAACTTTATGTTATTGGTAAGGCACCTAGTCAACAGTAGGGTATTAGTAGTTAAATTTTGGAGTACCAAAAGTTGTATGCAGACTTGGTGGCCTTAACCCTCATGTTGTTCAAGGGTCAACTGTATACTGTGCAAGGGCACTTATCCTGCAGATTACCAGTCCTAACAAGATGAAATTTATTTTATTTTTTATAATGTACGGAAAAGATCACACATTCTTTAAATGTGCAAGTGAGAAAAGACTTACTAAATCTTTGGACTAAATAATTCTTTTTTCCAAAGTTAATTTGTCATTCAGAAAAATAGTGTAGTGCAAGTTGGCCACATAAAAATCATTCCTACTGAGAAATTAGGAAACATCTATTTGATTTCATAAACAAGTACTTTATAGTGGATTACTATATACCTTGCCTGCCCCATCTGGATAAATAAATAAGAATATAAACAAATGAACAAATGTCTCAACATCTACAAAATAGCATATTCAAGCATGAAACAAAACAGTTCAAAAATGAGAATAGATTTTCTTTTTAATTGATTGATTAACTTTAAAGAGAGAGAGGCAGGTGAGAGAGAGAGAGAGAGAGAGAGAGAGAGAGAGAGAGAGAGATTTGTTCTTCCAGTCATTCTTGCATTCATTGGTTGATTCTTATATATGCCCTGACTGGGGACTGAACTCACAACCCTGGCTCATGGGAATGATACTTCAACCAACTGAGCCACTCAGGCAGGGCAAGAACAGATAAGGCTTAATTGCTACAATAACTAAGTAATAACTTAGTCCAGCTTCTCTTCATAATGGAAGTCTTTGGTTCTCCAAAGAAAAAGAAGAGCCTCCTCTAGCCTCTCTTTCACTTTGTTAGGGAACAAAGAAGGGAATAAGCTGGTTCACTATAAGCATATTAAGCTTCAGGCTACCCAGGCTCATATTCTGTGCATGGGATGTTGAGAGGAGAGGCATGAGAGGAGGAGTTCTTATGCTTAAAGTCAAAGGCACTGAAGGTCTTACCTGGAGTTTGGTTCTCTTGCCTTGTCTCTCTTGGAATCAGGCTAATGTACACACCCATACATCAACATGGCAGAGGAGAGTGTATGTTGGAAACAATCATTCATGAGAACTGGTTTATTGTCCCAGTTCTGTCACTTGTTAGCTGTGAGATTGGGAAAGTTATTTATCATCTCTGATCTCAATTTCTTCATCTGTAAATTGGTCATAATGCCTACCTTCTTTGTTTATGTCATAGTTTAATAGTTAAGGGGAAAAACTGAAAGTGCTAGGAAAACCACAAAGCCTTACAGAAAGTCAAGTGATTATGTTTATTGTTTTGTGAGCTTACTGTGTCTTAAACTCCTTCCTATGGCATATCTTAACATTTTTCTGAAGTTGGCCAATAATGTTTTCTGTTTCAGTTTTTTAATCATTACCCCTTAAACATGATTTTGCTCATTTTCATCTATTTTTCATCACCTCTCCCAAACTTACCTCTTTTTTTAAGGTCTAACTGAAGATCCAGTTTCTTTATGAAATCTTCCTCAATTACAACCTATATTCACATCCTTTCTTCTCACAGTTTATTATCTGTACCAATTATTTTGGGCATTCCTCCTATGTATGTAAACTTTGGCATTTATGACTACATCGTTTATCATTTATGTATCTTTTGTTCATAGTTCGGTTTAGTTCAAGAAGCCTTTGTGAATAATTACTATGCAAAAAAGAAAAAATGATTAAGATTTGGGCCTTGCTAGGCCCTGGCTGCTGTGGCTCCATGGATTGAGTGTCGGCCTGTGAGCCAAGTGTCGCTGGTTCGATTCCCAGTCAGGGCACATTACTAGGTTGCACATCAGGTCCCCAGTTAGGGGTGCCAGTGAGAGGCAACCACACAGTGATATTTCTCTCCCTCTCTTTCTCCTTTCCCCTCTCTCTAAAAATAAAATAAACAAACAAATTAATTAATTAATTAAAAAAAAGGATTTGGGCCTTGCTCTTGGAGAACTGAGTCTTACTGGGGAGAGAAACTTGTAAACAACAACAATACAGTATGATATGGGATACAAATATATATAGTTATGTTTCACTTAACAATGGGGATGCATTCTGAGAACTGCATCACTGGCGATTTCACCATTATTTGAACACTTACAGCCCCAGAAGAACAAAACAACACAATATTAAGTCAAGCATAAAAGAAAATGATGCAAACAAAAGACTTGGGAAACACAAGATATAAAAAGGTTCTGCTGGATAACATAGCATACTGTTATACAGCAAACTTTTTTAATAAGTAGGAAGTGTAAATAGCAAAAAGTATAGCACAGTGAATGCATAAACCAGTATCAGAGTCTTTTATTATTATTATCAAGAATTATGTACTGCACATAATTGTAGATGCTACACTCTTATACGACTGATAGTGCAGTAAGTTTGTTAACACCAGCATAATCACAAGCACGTGAATAAATGTGTTGTACTACAATGTTAAGGCCATGACATCACTAGATAACAGGAATTTTTCAGCTCCATTATAATCTTATGGAAACACTATCATATATGTAGTCCATCAGTGACTGGAAAGTTGTTGTGTGGAGCATTACAGTACAAGTATGTGCAAGAAAAAAATGATTAGCTCTTCTTGAAAGATCCCACAAAGATGTCACAATATCTTTTTATCTTATATAACTATGTTAAGAAAGAGTTCCTGACAAACAATAGGTCAATAAATTCTTGTTGAAGAAACAGATCATAGTCGGGGACTGCTGAGTATTTTTTAGAATGAATTGGAATTTACCAGGTGTCGGAGGAGAGGAACACAGATAAAGGAAACAATGTGTGCAAAGGCATGGAAATGGTGCATGTCATGGTGTACTAGGAAATTGATGTAATTGTGAAGGAGGAGGAGGAGGGAAGAAGCTTGTAAGATAGGCCAGAGCAAAAATATCAAAGGCTTCATATGCCATAGATAGGTGGATGCTTTCTAATTAAGTTAAACTAAATAGGTGAGAATGGAAAACTGCTAATTCTGAAAAACTTCAGAGTAAACAGGAAGTCATAGAAAAGATTCCAACACTAACATTGTCAGGCAGATTCCAATTGACTTTTTTCATATAGGTGCAGTTGTAAATTAGGTTTACACTAAGTCAATATTAAACTCAGACCTGAGGCCTTTACCTATGAAATTAAAGCTAAGTCTCTCCTTACATACCTTATTTTCAATCTTAACAGCCCTATGAGGAAGACAACGGCATCTCCTCTTACCATTGAAAATACTAAGGTTTGAAGTGCTTGCCCATAACAACACAGTTAAGCAATGGCAAAGCAAGGATATGAATCCAGGTCTACTCTGCTGCCATATTCTACCTTTCTTCTGCTGTACCTCCTAACTAAATTAGGTATGACTTAGATTTTAAGCAGCATGGCCAATAATCATAATTGCCAGGAGAACCAATTGTCAATAATAATAAGTATAGCACCTGGACTAAGATTAAGTTAAAACTAGTTCCTAGAAGATGTTATAAGACCACTATAAATTGTCACATAAAGACTTCTTAAATAAGCAATGCAAGACGGGTTATGTTCTTGCCCACTGTGGACACTGAACTAGAGTTGTGTGAATTATCCACATTACTTTGGTTAAAAAAAAAAAATCCAAACCTCTTTCTTTAGTCATCCTGCCCTGGAACTCTCTGGAGGAACTGCCACCATACCTTCCAGATCCTCACCTCAGTCCCATCAACTTTAATCACTTGCTATGTCAGCCCCTCCCCTCTCTCCAGGGAAAGACTAAGACTTCAGAAACAAGCTGGATGGGTTTGTGAGATGCTGATAGTTTTCAAAGGATAATCAATACATGATAGGGCAAAACAGGAATGTTTTTTATGTTCTAAATGATTATTTATTTCTCCCAAGAAAATAGCTACTTAGTGTGTGTGGGTTTATATACATAACATAGCTTAATTAATTACCCTGCTGTGTTTCAAAAGTGACTAAGGCTCATAGAAATCATAGGATTTAACTAGAAATTACAGCCTGTCCCAGCCCTGTACCCTTATGATCTCTCTTCATTAACATCTGCATTGTTACCTTTTGCACCCACTGTACCCCACCCCCAGCCCAGTTACTCCTAATCACCTTCTGGCCCTCTCCAATTCTAATACCATCATCTCCCTGCTTCCATCCAGCTCAAAACCAACCCGAATGTGGGAGTTATGTGCCCTTAATTTCTGGTTCCCCTTCGGCTGCTGATTGGGGCCCCTCTCAAGGTGCTCACTGGAGCAATTTTTCTGCTTGTTCTCCTACCTGTCCTCCAACTATAATTATCAAGACATTTCTTGGACAAATTTCTGGAAACATATAATCTTCCAAAATTGAATCAAGAAGAAGTAGAAAGCCTGAATAGACCAATAACAATTAGTGAAATTGAAGCAGTAATCAAAAAACTCCCAGCACACAAAAACCCTGGACTGGATGGCTTCATGAGTGAATTTTACAAAACATTTAGGAAAGAACTAACTCCTATCCTCCCAGACTATTCCAAAAAATCCAAGAAGAGGAAAGACTCCCAAATTCTTTCTATGAAGCCAGTATTACTCTAATTCCAAAACCAGGTCAAGGCACAACAAAGAAAGAAAGCTACAGGCCAAGATCATTGATGAATATAGATGCTAAAATCTTCAACAAAATATTGGCAAACTGTATCCAGCAACACATTAGAAAAATCATACACCACAATCAAGTGGGATTCATCCCAGGGATGCAAGGATGGTTTAATATTCACAAATCAATAAATGTAATACACCACATAAACAAAATGAAAGACAAAAACCACATGATCATATCAATACATGCTGAAAAAGCATTTGATAAAGTACAACACCCATTTATAATGAAAACACTCAGCAAAATGGGAATAGAAGGTGAATACCTCAACATAATAAAGGTTTTACACAAGAAACCTAAAGCCAACATCATATTCAATGGGCAAAAACTGAGAGCATTCCCCCTGAGGTCAGGAACTAGACAAGGATGTCCACTCTCTCCACTCCTATTCAACATAGTCTTGGAAGTTCTAGACACAGTAATCAGACAAGAAAGAGAAGTAAAAGGCATCCATATTGGAAAAGAGGAAGTAAAACTGTCATTATTTGAAGATGACATGATAGTGTACATCAAAAACCCTATATAGCAACAAGAAAAATAAAGTACCTAGGAGTAAACTTAACCAAAGAGATAAAAGACCTGTACTCTGAAAATTACATAACATTGAAGAAAGAAATTAAGGAAGAAACAAATAAATGGAAGCAAATACCATGTTCTTGGATGGGAAGAATCAACATCATCAAAATGGCCATACTACCCAAAGCAATTTACAAATTCAATGCAATCCCTATTAAAATACCAATGACATATTTCACAGACCTAGAACAAATACTCCATAAATTCATATGGAACCAAAAAAGACCCCGAATAGCAAAAGCAACCTTGAGACAGAAGAACACAGCAGGAGGAATCACAACACCAGATATCAAACAATACTACAAAGCCACTGTAATCAAAACAGTATGGTACTGGCATAAGAAAAGACATATAGATCAGTGGAACAGAATAGAGAGTCCAGAAATAAACCCAGGCCTCTATGGTCAACTAATCTTTGATAAAGGAGGAAGGAACATAAAATGGAGTGAGAAGAGCCTCTTTAACAAATGGTGCTGGGAGAACTGGATAGGGACCTGCAAAAAAATGAAACTAGACCACCAACTTACACCACACA
Organism: Furipterus horrens; assembly: GCF_987537825.1. NCBI lineage: Eukaryota > Metazoa > Chordata > Mammalia > Chiroptera > Furipteridae > Furipterus > Furipterus horrens. The sequence continues at coordinate 54,930,554 of NW_028327179.1, read as the reverse complement.
CGAGAATAAACTCAAGATGGATCAAAGACTTAAATGTAAGCCGTGACACCATAAAAGTCTTAGAGGAAAACATAGGCAAGAAAATATCAGATATCTCACGTAACAATCTCTTCACGGATACATCTCCTAAAGCAAGAGAAATAAAGGAAAAAATAAATAAATGGGATTACATCAAACTGAAGAGTTTCTGCTCAGCAAAAGAAAACATCAGCAAGATGAAAAGGAAACCAACCATATGGGAAAACATATTTGCCAATGACATCACAGACAGGGGACTGATTTCCAAAATATATAAAGAGCTGATACGACTCAACATCAAGAAAACAAACAACCCAATTAAAAAATGGGCAAGGGACCTGAACAAACACTTCTCCGAAGAGGACATACAGAAGGTCCATAGACACATGAAAAAATGCTCAACATCATTATCCATCAGGGAGATGCAAATAAAAACCACAATGAGATACCATTTTACACCAGTCAGAATGGCCATCATCAACAAATCAACAAGCAACAAGTGCTGGCGAGGATGTGGAGAAACGGGAACCCTACTGCACTGTTGGTAGGAATGCAGACTGGTGCAGCCACTATGGAGAACAGTATGGAATTACCTCAAAAGATTAAAAATGGAACTGCCTTTTGAACCAATGACTCCACTACTAGGATTATACCCGAAGAATCTTGAAACCCCAATTCAAAAGAACTTATGCACCCCTATGTTCATTGCAGCACTGTTTACAATAGCTAAGTGCTGGAAACAACCTAAGTGCCCATCTGTAGATGAGTGGATCAAAAAACAGTGGTACATTTACACAATGGAATACTATGTAGCAGAAAGAAAGAAGGAACTCCTGCCATTTGCAACAACATGGATGGAACTAGAGAGAATTATGCTTAGTGAAATAAGCCAGGCAAAGAAAGAAAAATACCATATGATATCACCTAATACAGGAAACTAAAGAACAACACAAACAAAGGAACTAAATAGAACAAAGAGCAGAATAGCAGTCAATAGGGGGGAGGGGAGAGGGAGAGAAGGGGGATAAGTAAGGGAAGGGTTTAATTAAAGAGCCTGTATGAAAGACTCATGGACATGGACAACGGGGAGGGATATGATTACGGGAGAGGGGGTGGGTTGGGTGAGGGAGAGAAATTGGGGGAAAAGGGGACAACTGTAATTGAAAAACCAAAATAAAAAAATTAAAAAATAAAATTAAAAAAAAAACAAAAAACCCTATAGATGCCACAAAAAAAGCTACTCGACCTAATAAGTGAATTCGGCAAAACAGCAGGGTACAAAGTCAATGTTCAGAAATTGAAGACATTTCTGTACACCAACAATAAACTCTCAGAGACAGAAATTGGAAAAAATCTCATTTACTATAGCAACAAGAAAAATAAAGTACCTAGGAATAAACTTAACCAAGGAGGTAAAAGACCTGTACTCAGAAAACTACATAACACTGAAGAAAGAAATTAAGGAAGATACAAATAAATGGAAGCATATATCACATTCACGGGTGGGAAGAATCAACATTATTAAAATGTCCATAGTACCCAAAGCCATTTATAGATTCAGTGTAATCCCTATTAAAATACCAAAGACATATTTCACAGACCTAGAACAAATACTTCAAAACTGTATATGGAACCAAAAAAGAACCCGAATAACCAGAGCAATCTTGAGGAAGAAGAACACAGTAGGAGAAATCACAATACCTGATACCAAACTATACTACAATGCCATGATAATAAAAACAGTCTGGTACTGGCATAAGAAGAGACATATAGATCAATGGAACAGAATAGAGAGCCCAGAAATAAACCCAGGTCTATATGGTCAACTAATATTTGACAAAGGGGGAAGGAACATAAAATGGAGTGAAAAGAGCCTCTTCAACAAATGGTGTTGAGAGAACTGGACAGGGACATGCAAAAAAAATGAAACTAGACCACCAACTTACACTGTACTCCAGAATAAACTCAAGGTGGATAAAAGACTTAAATGTAAGTGTGACATCATGAAAGTCCTAGAGGAAAACATAGGTAGGAAAATTTCAGATATCCCACACAGTAATATTTTCACTGATAGATCTCCTAAGGCAAGAGAAATAAAGGAAAAATAAACACCAATTCAAAAGAACCTATGCACCCTTATGTTCATAGCAGCACTGTTTATAATAACCAAATGCTGGATACAACCTAAGTGCCCATCTGTAGATGAGTGGATCAAAAAACTGTGGTACATTTACACAACAAAGTACTTTGTAGCAGTAAGAAAGAAGGAACTTCTACCATTTGCAACAACATGGATGGAACTAGAGAGAATCATGCTTAGTGAAATAAGCCAGGCAATGAAAGAAAAATACCATATGATATCACCTAATACAGGAGACTAATGAGCAACACAAACAAACAAGAAAAACTGAGCTAGAGAGCATAAGCCTGTGATCTCATTATCTGAATGATTGTCTAATACAACAAGGATGCCAGCCTGTTAAACCAGGCATGCCGTTGTCCGGGGACAGCCAACTGACCTGGAGTCTGCAAGATCCTTCCACATGTGGGAAGGTCATCTTCCCCAATACACTCCCACTCTTATTAGGGATTTCTGGATCCAAGGGTAGGTAGGACAACAACCATGTCCAGCTTGAAGCAGCTAGAGGAGCATGAGACCTGTGCCCATTGTCCTTTATAAGATTATAAAGGGTCTTAAGTCTGAGAGGGTGGAATTGTTAATTTTTATTGTTATAAAAAATTAATTAGTTAATTAATTAATTAATTAAAAATAATAATATAGGAAAGAGTGAAGCCAAGGAACTTATATGCATGACCCATGGACATGAACTAAGGAAGGTGGGATTGCTGGGGGAAAGTGGATACTGGGCAGAGGAGAGCAAAGGGGAAAAAATTGGAACTATTGTAACAACATAATCAATAAAATATACTTAAAAAAAACTATCAAGATATTTCTCGTTGTCCAAGGACCAACTCATGAAATAGCTAGTTTACTTTTGTTTTCTATTGACTGGCATAGGGGTATTTTGAAATCCTACTGAGGGCTAGGGTAACTAAAGACCCACCTTGTGAGTATGGTGGAGGTATCTACTGTGACTGGGGACAGACTGGGAAATACTCTGCATACCTGCTTGCCCCCTGATTTCAAATTATTACTAATAAAAAAAATACTGAGAATGAATGTCAATCCCCCAAAAGGCACTGACACCCTAAAGAACACAGAGAGAAATTTGAGGTACAAAGATAAAACAGAACATGAAAAGGTATACATTAACATGGGTGTAATATTCAAAACTGGAATTGTGATTCTAGGAATCAAGAAAAAGTTTCCCAAGAATTTCTGGTGAAAAGGTAACTCATTCAGGTTTTTTTAAAAAAAGTTAAGAAACTCATTTTTGAATTCCTAAACAATATAGGTCATTCTTAATAAACCCTGAAATGATAAAATGAAAAATGACATCAATTTATGAGTATCTGGAGCTTCTCTCAGCAGAGACACCAGTGGGGTAATTGATTCAGTGGCTCAGGTTATCGGTCACATGAGGAATATGAGGCAATGGCTTTGGGGAACTGAAAGGCAGCAAGGGAAAAACCACAAGATGGAATGTGGCCATTAGGCTCTCTCTCTCTCTCTCTCTCTCTCTCTCTCTCTCTCTCTCTCTCTCTCTCTAATTCTTAAAAGATTCTGTAAGCTGCCTAGATCCTTGTACTGAACCCTCACCTTTTATTCAGCGCTTGTGAGGCCAGAGTTCAGGCCTTCCATGCAGCTGGAGTTATGAGGGAGCCCACTACAGAGCCAGCCATGAGCATGCTCAGGAAAGAAAGCTTAATAGAAATAAAGTTGTTTCTGCCATCTTTGTCACTGGCAACAAAGCAAAACAAAACAAAACAAAATAAAAACATGACTTAGCAAGGAGAAAACATAAGCAGCAAAAGAAAAAAAGAAGTACTTTCAGGATCTTTCTTTAAAAAGAGAACTAAGGAGTTTTCATGAACAATGTGAAAATATGAGTAAAGCAACGAAATAGTGGTACGTATCTTTTTCTTTTTCTGTTCATGGCACATCTGACAGAAGTAAAATGCGCGGTACCTGAGTCTCTTCATCTTAAGGTTGGCTAGGTTGGATACCTCACAAGACTAAAGCTGTTCTTGAAAGACACTCCAGATAGTCTTTGCAACAGTGCTAAGGTGTCAAGAATCATTAACATGGATTAGAATCCTAAGTATTAGTGCTCCATCTATACTGTTGGTAATTGACAAATTAGCAATAAGTAAGCCAACTCTACCTTACGTACAAGTTTTTCTGAAAGTGGTAAGTACTATGTAGTTAGTGGAACTGGGGGTGAAGGGATGGAAGAGGAGAGAGAGAGAGATGAGAAGCAGGGAAAACAAGCAGCTTGAGGTGGGAGGAGGGTCAGAAAGAATAGGTAAGGGAGTTTAAGCTGACAGTTATAATAAAACTCAGAGGAACAAATTCTGGAGGTCAAGCCAGAGAGTGAGCAAGAAGCCTTATATCATGGTCAGAGAAGGTCAGTAGAGAGAACCTTAGAAGGTGGCTAAGGAATGGGATTGGGAAGAGAAGTGAGTGGTCAAAGAAAGGTCAGGTGGAGACAGAAGTTGAGGCTAGCATCTGATTATAACTCGAGCTCTGGAAACATGCTGAAAACCCCTGAGTTACGAGAGAGCATCATGCAACAAGGTACAGTCTAGTTTGAAATAATTCAATTAATAATTGTGATTATGGTCAGGGAAGATAAGAGGGAAAAACACTAATAGTTAGAATGTTCTTTAATTATCTTCACATTTGGACAATAGAGAAGCTGCACATTTAAGAAGAAATAGCAAAAAAGTCTGAAAACAGAAGTCACATTTTGACACTCTACTAGCTGTGTGGCTTAAGAAAAGTACTTACATTTTTGTGGAGAGGAGTGTGCTATTATTTTCTCTTTTGTACAAAGAGAGCAATAATCATAATTGCAGATGCCTCAAAAAATTGTGAGGGCTAAATAGGTAATGTGCATTCAAAGGTTTTGCAAAATTGATCTTTTAAATATAATAGACTGAGATAAGAACAAAAAATTTAAACACCTTGTGTAGAAAATGCAAATAGAATAATAACTATCACTTAGTGACTGCATATTGTGTGCTAGGCACAAGCTAGATGATTTGAAAACATTCTCATTTAATCTTTAAAATCACCCTAAAACTTGAGTAGTAGCATCCCAATTACATAGCTGAGACTTAGAGAGGTTAAGTATATTGCCCAAGATCTTTCCTTTAAAAGGTCTCATCACTAGTGAACTAAGTAAACAAGTAATGCTTTGTGCCAGTCTCCTCAGCTATAAATTGTAAAACTCTATTTAACTCCCAGAAACAATAAAAAAGAAAAACTTAAATGAGCAATATTCTTGAATTTCACACATTAAAAGCACTTGCTATGGTATTACAAAAATTCTGATGGGTAAAATAGAACAGCCATGACTGGAGTTAGGGGGAATGAGTAGACTTCAACTCTAATTGTCCCAGTACTCAAATACCATATCTTTGGAAACATTTCTAGGAAAAAAAATTAAAATTTCTTTACTTCAGGAGATCTTACTTTATGAGTAAAAAAATGCACTTATTGATTAATAATCTGAGTCACTTTCTATTGCTTTTTGGTGGCCTTTTAAAAATAAATAAACAAAAGTTCTTGTTTACTTACCCAAAAGAACCATGTCCAGCTCATTGAAATATCACTGTCTCAAAACACAATCCAGGTCCCATAATCCTGCCTCTTTTGATCTCAAAAGGTGGTAACATTCAGTCCAGAGCTCACTCATCTGTAAACTGCATCACATTATCTCTGAGTTATTTAAGAAGCAAGCTCCATTGGTTTCTGGCATTTTTACCTGTTAACGGCAGAAGAGGGTTTGCCACATCATTCCAAAGATCTTCTACTTACCACAGCCTTCAGAGGAAGCAAAATGATCGAACCCATTGGCAATCAGTATATTGTGGCCAGGCCAGTGTACTCTGCAAATACTTTTGGGGAAGAACATAAGAAGAAACACAGATATCATAAGACATTTCTGGATCATCTCAAAGTGTGCTGTAGGTAAGATTTTTTGTTTGAGATACTGGCATTAGAAATAAACACTTTCTGCTGAATTTTCAAACTTTCAAGCTCTCCTTTCTGGCTCTAGGCCATAGTCTTCTTATCTTTGGTTTCCAAACTTCCCTGCCAGAGCTGGAAAGGTCAGCTCTGAAATGAACACCATCTCAGCTCTCAACACAGTCTTTCCATATCACAGGACTAATAGATGAGGACAGAGGAACATTCTCAATTGAAATGTTGAACAATTCAAGCTGAGGATGACAAATAAGGTCTATTACAGCTGAAGAAAAGCAGCATTTTTCTTTTTAAAGATTGTTTGGTTGAGGCCAGGGGGCAATTGATATGGGTAAGAAAGTGACTGTGGGAAAGTTAGTGAAAGCACTAGTTTGTTCTTTAGTATAGTATCGCCTTTAACAATTTTTCAACTACAATGAGGTACTAAACTTAAATTTTGATATTAACTGACCTGTGGCTTTCAATGTTTTCAGCTGTTCTACAGAAAAGGCCAGGACAATTGCCATCTCTTTGCTCCCCATAGCATCTTGGTTACCAGGATACCGGATAAAGGAGTGGCTACTCAGTGACATTGTTTCTGGAATCAGCACAGGGCTGGTGTGTGTACTGCAAGGTAAAAATTTCTTTGAGATGTGATTCATCTAACATAAAATTCATTCTCTTACTGTGTACAAGTCAATGTTTTTTGGTATATTCACAAGGTTATGCAACCATCACATCTAATTCCAGAATATTTTTATCACCACCAACACCCCAAAAATTGCTTGCCCATCAGCAGTCAATTCCCATCCGCCCCCCTTCCATCTAACCCCTTTGCAACAACATTCTGTCTCTGTGGATTTGCCTATTCTGGGCATTTCATATAGATTTGCAGAATATGCAGTCTCTTATGCGTGGTTTCTTTCACTTAGCATAATGTTCTCAAGGGTCATCCATGTTTCAGCATGTATGAATGGTTCGTTTCTTTTTATGGATGAATAATATTCTAATGTATGGATAGACCACATTTTGTTTATGCATTCATGAGTTGATGGACATTTGGGGTGTTTTTGGTTTTCACTTTGTGGCTATTAGGAAAGAACACCATGTACAAGCTTTTGTGGAAATATATGTTTCAATTCTCTTAGGGGTGTAATTGCTGTGTCATATGGTAACCCACTAGGAACACATGAGAGTCCAAATTTCTTCACATTATGGTGAACATTGGTTTTTGTCTGCCTTTTTTATTTTAACTTTTCTAATAGTAACCACATTGTGGTTTTGATTTGTATTTCCTGAGTGACTAATGATATTGAACATCTTTTCAGGTGCTTACTGGAGATTTGTATATCTCTGGTGAGATATCTAAATCTTTTACACACTTAATTTTTTTTATTTCTATTTTTTCTTTTTTCAAATTATATTTTATTGATTATGCTATTATAGTTGTCCCATATTTTCCCCTTTGCCCCCCTCCACCCTGCATCCCATACTCCCTCAGGTAATCTGAAAACCATCGTCCATGTCCATGGGTCATGCATATAAGTTCTTTGGCTACTCCATTTCCTATACTGTACTTTATATTTCATGGCTACTCTGTAACTACCCATTTGTACTTCTTAATCCTCTCGCCTCTTCATCCATTCTCCTACATCCCCCTCAAATCTGGCAACCATCAAAATAATCTCCATATCCACAATTCTGTCTCTTTTCTTGATTGCTTAGTTGGCTTTTTAGATTCAATTGCTGATAGATATGTATTTATTGCCATTTTACTGTTCATAGTTTTGATTTTCTTTTTCTTTAAAAAAATTCCTTTAAGATTTCATAGAATAGTGGTTTCTTGATGATGCACTCTTTTAGTTTGTCCTTGTCTGGGAGACTCTTTATCAGCCTTTCAATTCTAAGTGATATCTTTGTTAGATAGATCAATCTTGGCTGTAGTTACCTGCTTTTCATGACTTTGAAGATTTCTTACCAACAACTTCTAGCCTGCAAGGTTTATTTAAGAAATCAAAATTGCCTTTTGAATGAGCAATTCCATTGCTAGGATTATACCTGAAGAATCCTGAAACCCTAATTCAAAAGAACTTATGCAGCTCTATGGTCATAGCAGTGCTATTTACAATAGCCAACTGCTGGAAACAGCCGAAGTGCCCATCTGTAGATGAGTGAATCAAAAAACAGTGGTACATTTACAAAAGGGAGTACTATGCAGCACAAAGAAAGAAGGAACTTCTACCATTTGTAACAACATGGGTGGAACTAGAGAGAATTATGCCCAGCGAAATAAGCCAGGCAATAAAAGAAAAATATCATATGATATCACATAATACAGGAAACTAATGAACAACACAAACAAATGAGCAAAATTGAACGAGAGGCATGTAAACAAGAAAAGACTAACAGTTACCAGGGAGAGGGGTGGAGGGAGAGAAGGGGGTTAAGTAGGGGAAGGGTTTAATAAAGGAGCTAGTATAAATAACCCATGGAGATGTACAATGAGGTGGGGACTGACTGTGGGAGAAAGCGTGGGCTGGGCTGGGGGGAGTAATGGGGGGAAAAGTAGGACAACTGTAATAGAAAAGCAATAAATAAATCAAAAATTTAAAAAGAAGAAGAAATCAGCTGACAGTCTATGGAAAGTTCCCTGTAGGTAACTAACCGCTTTTCTCTTGCTGCTTTTAAGGTTCTCTTTTTATCTTTAACCTTTGGCATTTTAATTATGATGTGTCTTGGTTTGGGCCTCTTTGAGTCACTTGTTTGGAACTCTCTGTGCTTCCTGGACTTGCATGTCTATTTCCTTCACCAAATTAGGGAAGTTTTCTTTGATTATTTGTTCAAATAGGTTTCCAATTTCTTGCTCTTCTCTTATTCTTCTGACATCTCTGTGATGCAAATGTTGAAATGCTTCTACTTGTCCCAGAGGTTCCTTACACTATCCTAAGTTTTTTTGTTTTTTGGGTTTTGGGTTTTTTTGGGGGGGGGAGGGTGGGCCTGTTTTTCTTCTCATTGTTCTGATTGGCTATTTTTTCTTCTTTATGTTCCAAAGCATTGATTTGATTCTTGATTTCATCCACTCTACTGCTGTTTCCCTGTAAATTGCTCTTTATTTCATTAGTTTATCCTTCATTTCTGACTGGACCTTTTTTATGCTGTTGAAGTACCCCCTGAGTTCCTTGAGCATCCTTATAACCAGTGTTTTGAACTCTGCATATAATAGACTGCTTATCTCCATCTTATTTAGCTCTTTTACTGGAGTTTTGACTTGCCCTTTCATTTGGGCCATGTTTCTTTGTCTCCTCATTTTGGCAGCCTTTAATTGTTTGTTTCTGTGTATTAGGTAGAGCTTCTATGACTCCCTGTCTTGATAGTGTGGCCTTATGTAGCCGATGTCCAGTAGAGTGCAGTGGCACAGCCTCCACTATCACCCAAACTAGGTACTAGAGGTGAACCCTTCATGTGGGATGGGTACAACCTGCACTTGTATTTGAGCTTTTATTGTTTTTGGCAGGTCAATGGGAGGAACTTACTGAGCCCAGTCAGCTGCAAGGACTGGCTATGACCACTGACCACCAACCTTCACCCTTCGTGGAGGATCAGCTGTTCAAGGGAAGGGTGGTTGTGCTACGATGTGATCTGTAGCTGTCCACTGGGTGCACAGGCTTTGGGTTTTCCTGGGTGGTGCAGGTCAAGGTCAGCCCCTAACTGTGTTCTGCCTGGAGCTACCCTACATGAGCTATAAAGCAATCTGAGATATCTGCTACTTGTGCTTGGCTTGGAGATTCCCAGGAAAAGCCAAGCTGTGAATCTAGGCTAGCTGCTGCTGGTGCTAGTCCTGGAACTGCTTAACAAGACATACAGGGACTGGGGTCTCACTCCAGCCAGCTGTTACTTGTTTGAGAGGATTAGTAAGTTGTGAAGCATGAGCCAAAGACCAGCCATTTAATGGAAAAGTCACTGTTAACAGCTTGGGTGGGTCCATAAGTTGGGTGGCACATAGTCAGGGGATCTCCAGGACAGGGAAAATTGGTGTTATATAGGTTGATGGAGTCTCAGATATGGCACCTGCCTGACAGCTCCATGGTTCTGTGGGTGCAGGGTTCAGAAAAGGGACAATGGCCTCTGCCCACTTTTCTATCTGGGAGAAAGCTGCCCTCCAGCTCTTGCCTTGATGCCTGACACTTCAGTTCCTCCCTGTATGCCACTGGTTCCTTTCAAGCTGATAACTTGGTGCTGGAGCTCAGAGGGAGTGAGTCTGAGTAAGTATGTATGTGGGTTTCTTAAGAGGAACTGCTTAGGACTCCAGCAGTTTCTTCCACCAACTCAATCCCCATGTGTTTTTGCAGGTAGAACTTACGGGTATTTATTTTCCTGGCACTGGAACCCTCTGGTGTGGGGTCTGGTGTGGGGCTGGACTTCTCACTCCCAGAATATGTATCCCAAACTTTTATCCACCACATATGGATGTGAGAACTGCCTGTTCTGCATCTCCGTCCCTCATACCAGTCTGGATGAATGTGGTTTATTTAATTCTGTAGTTGTCATACTTCCATTCAACTTGATTTCTGACAGTTCTGAATGATAGTTGTTCTATATTTTAGTTGTAATTTTGATGAGGTTATTCAAAGAAGTGAGCCGTATTTACCTATGCTGCCATCTTAACCAGAACTCCTTTTACATACATTAAAATTAGATTATTTGTCTTTTTATTGTTGAGTTGCAGGGTTATTTATATATTCTGGGTACTAGACCCTTATTCAAGATATGATTTGGAAATATTTTCACCCATTCTATGGGTTGTCATTTCATTTTCTTTACAGTACCATTTTAAACATACATTTCAATGTTTTGATGAAGCTCATTTTATGTTTTTAATTTGATTGCTTATAGTGTAGGTATCATTTCTAAGAAACCATTGCTTAATCCAAAATCACAGAGATTTACACTTACGTTTTCTTCTAAGAGTTTTATAGTTTTAGCTCTTACATTTACACCTTTGATACATTTGAGTTAATAAAGTAACTTATACTTAGGGTCCAATTATAAATATCTAAAGAATCTCATGAGAACTTCTATGCTTCCTTTGGACTAAAATGAAGACTCTGATGTTTGTGTATTTATAGGTTTAGCATATGGTCTGCTGGTCAACATTCCTCCAAGCTATGGGTTATATGCAGCCTTTTTCCCAGTCATAGTCTACTTTTTCTTGGGCACTTCTAGACACATATCTGTGGGTAAGTGAATTTCTGGACTAATCAATGCTCATACTGCCTTTTTTTTATGAATTCCATTAGCCACACATTGTATCAATTTCAAATTGTGCATAATCCAGGAGAAGAATCATAGTTTCTTGTAAGAATTAAAACTGAAAGACAGTTGTGCTTTAGGGAGATATTTACTGACCACAACTCACCATCTGTTAATTAGGTCCATTTCCAGTTCTGAGTATCATGGTGGGAGCAACGGTTATGAGATTAACCCCGATGACCAGTCCAAGTGCTATGGATTCCTCTAATAACTCAATGAGTAATGATTCATTCCTAGATGACCATAAGGTGATGGTAGCTGCAACGGTCACTGTTTTTTCTGGAATCATTCAGGTGAGCACTTTCTCATGTAATCTACCCTCCTCAATCTGTTTTTTCAGACTGGTGCATATTTTTCTGATTTTCCTCCTTCTTGTCGTTCCTCCCCACTCTTCCATTTGATTTGTAGCCTTTCTTTAATGGCTTATGGAAAATAATTTAAGGGTCACTTACCACAACCAGAAGTGTAGGGGCAGATCCACATTGCAAAGATGAGTGATGGTGGGTCTAGAGAGAAGGAAAAGTGGGAACAGAAAAACGTGGCAAGAAGTGAAATGCTGAATTCAACATAGTCACTAAACATAACTATATGCAAATAAGAGTAAAACTGGAAGCTTTGGAACTTTTCTTTCTAATTCCTCAGAGACTATAATCTAGTTAGAAAGGACTGGGATTTCAGACTTTGGACTGTCCATATCTAAGATCTGGGGAAAGCTGAAGAGGTTTACCGAGGGGCTTTAAGCCTCCTTCCCAAGAGTCACCACTGCTGACAGTGAAAATGTCGTGGATTCCTCAAGATGTTGCCTAAGTTTATGAATAGTGGTATTATTCATTAAGATCTTTCCTTAAAGAAAGAATCAGTTTATACAAAAATATAAGTGGTATGTCCTATTGACAAACAGCATGGTCAGTTCTAAGACATTTCTGAACCTAGTGTCTTTGCGTGTCCACAGCTCTGGCTGCATTCTGGGGACATGAATGGAAAGGCAGGCCAGGTATCCAAGGGAAGGAAAATCCATCCATTCACCTGATTGCAAAATATTGGTGCTTTGAGACAATTAACCATTTTTGCTTCAAGCTAAAACTAAGCACTTCAGATGTTCAATACACAGTTATTTATTTCTTACAAAAGTCAAGCAACTTGTTTGAGGGAATATGAATGGGTGCTGACTCATGCATGCTTCAACAGCTAGAAAGTGTAACTTAAAATGACATAGGAAATTGATGAGGAAAATAGATAAGATTCTGCTATGAAAGGTTTATAGTTAAGTTTTCTAAAGACACTGTACCTTTAAAAAAGAGGGGTAAATAAGCCTGTTACTTTGGTGGTGGGGGTGGGGGTTGGGGGGATGTTGGACTTGCCTGCTATTTGAGCAGCTTGTAGCATTCCACCTTGGGGGATGGGGTGGGAAAAGAGAGGAGTTACAAGAAACAAGGACTGGTGCTACTTCATGGCTTACATGTACTGACTGAACCTTTACATTTTGATTATTTCAGTTGCTGATCCTTCAGTTTGTTAAGGTGTACTCTTAATCTATACTAACAAAGACCTTTAACTTTCTCTTCCCAGTTGCTCATGGGGGTTCTGCAGATCGGATTCATGGTGGTATATCTATCTGAATCCCTAATCAGTGGCTTCACCACAGCTGCTGCTGTTCATGTTTTGGTTTCCCAACTCAAATTTATTCTTCAGCTGACTGTCCCAGCATACACTGATCCATTTTCAATTTTTAAAGTAAGTATTCCTTTTGCTTAAAAAATATTTAAATACATGAAATTCTCTATCATGTTTCTGGGAGAACTCCTTTTAAGGCATTTGCTGTGGGGCTTACCTTACATTTTCCAAGAAACATGGTTTGTGAAATTTATTCACATTAAGAGAAAGTTAGTGACAAAGAGAACAATGCTGAAAAAACCACTTCTACTGTACAGCTAATGTGAGCAACAGAAATAAAGTACCACTTCTCTTTATTTGACACTTAAGTATTATTAAAAAGAAAAATCTACATACATTATTAAAATCTTCCATATTTTGTTTCAAGTTTTTAAAATTTTCTCAAAATTTATTTTGAAAGAAATGTACTAATTGAATGATGCTTCCCTATTTCTAAAAAGCAGGTTTTAGAATTGAAGCTCTAACTTTTTATGCATCCTGTTGCTAAAGCAAAAGGAAATTGGCCAATATGTAAGTAGGAGAGTGGTTCTTCCCTCCTACAGGAGATGTACTGTAGAACAGTGTTCTGATCTCTTCTTATTTTACTTATTTGAGTACCCTCTCTTTTTTTTCTTTCTCTAGCTAAATATTTGTTTATTTTATCTTTTCAAAAACAACTATTAGTTTATTAATTTTTTCTATTTTATTTTTAGTCTCTATTTCTTTGATTCCTCTCTGATCTTTGCTACATCCTTTCTTTTGCTAACTTTGGGCTTATTAGTGATTCTATCAAGACAGTCTTTGGGAGTCTGAGACAGAACTTACTCCATATTCTCTCACTCCCATCCAGAGCTATTTCAAAAGTGGATCGTTCTAGGAGCAATTTGAGGTCTAGTTTAGGTCTACTTGAGCTGTCCAAATCCCATAGATACAGAATCCAAATGGCTTCAAGAATTAAGATTATGCACAGTGCAGTTATCCAGGAAACTAATTTCCAAAAGTGATAAAGAGAGTAAACTAAAAAATATGAGGAGGTTTATCCTAAAAAAGGCCAAGAATTAAGGGATAAATGCTAAGAAAATCTGTCAGTGAACAGAAGTTACTCCCTGGACAGAGCAATAGTGAGGATTGTGAAGTAAAAAAACAAGGGCCAAAGAGATGTAAAAGCAAAAGAGACCAGTTCTAAACATGTGAAAAGTGTCCAAGAAAATTTGACACTAGCCAAAGAGATTCCCAGCAAAAATGCCAGAAACATTCCTAAATCAGTGTGGTGCTGACGCTATGCTACCTTTCTCATGAGCAGGACAGAGAATAGCTATCAATCTATGTCAGTTCTTTTGCTTCAATGCTTATTTTTATCTATTTGAAAATAATTGAGTGTGGTAATCAAATTATACATTAACATAACACCTGGGTGATTTTTGTTTTTATAATTTTAGGTACTAAGTTCCATATTCACACAAATAGAGAAGACTAATATTGCAGACCTTGTGACATCCTTGATTATCCTCTTCATTTTATTTGTGGTCAAAGAAATAAATCAATGCTACAAAGCCAAACTTCCAGTGCCCATCCCAATTGAACTCATCATGGTAATTGATCATCTTAAAACTTTCTTTCATAATTAATTAGTCTCACATTTGTATGTTGAATGCCCTTCACCATCTACGAGGTTTTAATGGGGCAGATGTCATCTCTGAAGGTTCTGAGTATGATATTTAGTACAGTTTTATTTTTATTTATAATTTTAAAATTTCTTTTTATGATTTTGGGCTTATTGTGTCTACTTAAGGCTGGTGCAGAGGGCAAGGTCTCTGAGACCTTGAGTTAGAGGCATGGTTCTCAACTCTGGTGGGACATAAAAATGCCTCAGGATTTCTTAAAAAGTAGCAAAGCCTAGGCTTGAGATTCTTATCTATTAGGTCAAGGGGTGGTTTTTGGCAATGGTATTTTTTGTTAAGCAAGACCCTTAGGTATATCTCACATTTCTAACCAGCAATTTGCAACTTTGCAGACTGTGATCGCAACAGGGGTATCCTATGGTTTTGACTTCAAGAACAGGTTTAATGTGGCTGTGGTTGGGAAGATGCAAAGTGGGTAAGTGTGTCCTTTAAGATGGCATCTTCAAGCACTAATTAGAGAGTAAGCAGGAGTTATTGAAGACAACCAGCTAAAAGACATTAATCCAAGTCAGACTCCTCCCTACATCTGGCATTTATGAAGAAGGCTCGCTATTGCCCTTCTACAAAGGAGCCACAAAGCACATAGGGGTCTGCAGTTCTTTATATCAGAAAGTGTTTCCTCGTGGAAGAACTTCCAAACCAGATGAACAGGAACTCAAACACAAGTGAAAGTGAAGTAGTGAATGTAGAAAAATAGGCAATGTAATTTGCTTCTCCTCATTAAAAAAAAAAAAAGAAAGAAAGAAAACCAAATGAAATCAGATTTCCTTGTCCATAAATTACTATAAACAATCTGCAGTGCTTTGTTTGAGGTTGCTGGAGCCAAGATCCAACACTTCAAAAGAGACATTGAGGGACTACCTGGCACACGGCTTAAGCAGTCCAGTTAGGCACACTCTGTCCTTTCTCGTGATCAAATTCAAAACAAGGCCAGAGCAAATCTTACCACTGCAAAGGGATGGGAGGTCCAATCCGTATGAGGAATTTGAAACTGTATCCCATTGCATTGATCAGATTGAGAAGGGAGGTCCAGATCTGTGCTCTCTTTCCTTTCTGCCTTCTGACCATAACATCAATTTCTCCCAACTTGCTTATAAAAAAAAGCTTGTGTTCTCATTTAAAAAAAAAAGACTTACCTCCTTCCCCATACTTAAGGTGTATTTGAGAATTCCATGAATCAACATTTATATGCATTGTTGACTTAAAAATAGCCAACTTCTTTTAAAACAAATGTACATGTATATATTTTTAAGCAGAAACATATTTTTATCACCAGATATTCATCTGTTATACTCAGTGAATCTTAAACCTCACTTTTAATTTAAAATTGTTTTAAGTAAGAATTAGGCTGAAACCAAAAAACTATTTCTAGGGCCTCTCTCCACAGTGCAACTTTCTAATAATTACACTTTGTTAAATTAAAGGAGACCTTGTCAGAAGGGTTTTGAAAATCAGAGATAAACTTAACGTAGCACTGAGTTACAATCTTAGAGACTTTACTTCATGAATATATTTTAAATGCCAATGGAGTTCTTTCCACAGTGTGTGTGGGGTGAGGAAAGGGAGAGGCAGGATTCACATTTATTAATCATTACATTTTATAGAGAGGCCATGTAGCCTAGTAGACAAGCTCACATGTTCTAGAGGCAGAGTGCCTAGGATTTATTTCTGACTTACTTGGTTACCTTGGCCTCAGGGACATAGGTAAATAACAGAACCAAGCAATGAACCCAAATTTTCAAACCACTCTGTCTATTGTGTTTAGAGGCTAGAACAAAAGAGTAATAGATGACTTCTGTTTATTTTGATATAAAATACACATTTTAACTGTATCACCAATTTTAGATTTATTTAATAAATAAACAATATTCCAAGCTGACTTTCTGGTTCATGGTAGCTGCAGAATGTCAGATAATAGTATTTCAAATTAGAGCTGAATATTTTTTAACATAGGTATTCACATAACATGAACAGCAATTAAGAAGGAGTTGACTGGAGCCAATTAACCCTCCTCCAATAAGTTTTAGATTTTTACAGGAGCTGGACATTTGAGTAAATTGTTCTTGAGTTTGAGATATTTGTACTGTTTATAATACAGTTAGTAAATATCATTTAACTGCTCTAAGTTCATGAGGCATAAGCACAAAAGTATCCTCTGTGAGTTATACATTTTCCTGACACATCAGGGCCACAGTTGTGTCTAGCAGTCCAGTGGAGCACGGGGCAGAGTCCAAGGCCCATGTATTTGCTAAGGGTTTTCCATGAAAGGTTATGTTATCAACAGAAAGGAGATTTGTTTGCTTGCCTGGCCTCAGAATTGCATTTCCCCCAAAAGCCTTCATCCATGGATAACTAATGGAAGCATTGTGGGCAATACTTTGTCACTCCCATGTAGCAATATAAGTGAGACCTAGGATACTTTGCATGCAGCTCATGAGGATATAAGTATACATTATAATTTGATTATACAAGCAAAGTCATATCAGATACCACTGTCATTAGACTATATATATAATCGTGTATCAAATTCAAGCAGCATTGCTTCTTTCCAACAATAAGATAACAGATTCTAAAGTTTTCAGTGTGCTAAATTTTTGTTAGTCATGCTCCAAAGTGAGGCACCATTCATTCTAGATTGCATGTATTCATTGATTTTCCCAATAATTATTGACCACCTGATATATGCCATGAAGAGTGTTCAGTTATGGTCACAGAATAGTGACCCAGTTCATCTCTGCTCAGTGTCTGGATGGAGAGTTGGCTGGCAGGGGTACTGGTATGAGGATGTATTATGAGTTAGGGAAACACAGGGAATCTATCCTAACCCTTACCTTGGTGATGAGGAAGACTTTCTAGAAGGAAGGATGGAGATGTGAGGAATGGTTCAGGCAGAGGGGGGCAGTAAATTAGAAGCTTCCAAGGTGAGAGAATGGGTGATGCTTTTGAGAAACAAACAAACAAACTAAAAAAATAACAAGAAACAAAAGCTGGGGATGGCTGGAGCATAAATTCTGGGAAATGGTAGTGATTAAGCAGAAATGGGGAGAAGGTGTAGACCGGGCCTTGCTAAGGAATTTGGACTTTTTCTGAGACAAATAGATGCCATTGAAGGTTCGTAAGCAGGTTGGTGACATTCAGACTTGCTTTATTTCAACCTCAGATTTCAGCCACCTATCACACCTGACATGGAG
Organism: Furipterus horrens; assembly: GCF_987537825.1. Taxonomy (NCBI): domain Eukaryota; kingdom Metazoa; phylum Chordata; class Mammalia; order Chiroptera; family Furipteridae; genus Furipterus; species Furipterus horrens. The sequence goes on along the minus strand of NW_028327179.1, from coordinate 54,912,609 downwards.
ATTGTCAAAGAAACTATTGGAGATAGCTTCAGCATTGCAATTGTTGGCTTCGCAGTGGCCTTTTCCGTCGCCAGTGTCTATTCCCTCAAACATGATTATCCAATTGATGGCAATCAGGTAAACGTATAGCCTACACTAGGTCTAATTCAGCAGCTTTACATACTATTTTGTGTGCACAATTTCCATGGTGCTGTTTCTAATAAAGATTCCTTCTTGTTCTCTTGTCAGGATTTAATAGCCTTGGGATTGAGTAACATAGTCACTGGATCATTCAAAGGATTTGCCTCTAGTACTGCCCTCTCAAGGTCAGCAATTCAGGAGAGTACTGGAGGTAAAACACAGGTATTTCAGGATCTTTGCTGTAAAGACCATCCTAGCATTAATCCCTGGGAAATGCAAGACAGGAAAACTTGATTTTGTGATGGGAATGTTTTCATCTGCACAGATTGCTGGGATTCTCTCTTCTGTCATTGTGCTGATTGTCATTACGGCCCTTGGATTTCTTCTGGAGCCATTACAAAAGGTAACAACGCTCCCTCTTTGAATGCTATCTCTCTCCTTTGGGTGATGAATCAAAGACCCTGATTTATAAACTCTGGTAACATAAACCAAACAGAAAAATGAGGTAACTGCAAACTCTCAAGTACTCTTCTCAGTCAATACTCTATGGGCCAAAATATTTGCTTTTCCTCTGGTAGCATTTTATGAATGTTCGGAATGCACATGCCCAAAAGGTTTTATCTACTCTACTCTTCCCATGTTCGTAGCCCTGAATATAATTAATGTTAGACAGAAAGACACCCTGGCACTGCAGCTTCAATATGACTTGACTGAACCCAAGATTTTTTTAAAGGTTCAGAGCCTCTATTTAAGTCAGAGAATGGTGCTACCAGTCACTCAACCTGTTCTTAGGAACTCGCCCTGCAGCTCCTGGACCCAAAGCAGTCAGATTGCAGAATGGGAGCAAACAGCCAAACACAGACTTGCTGTGTCCCCTTGCTCCTCTGTCCAGCTTTCCTGCACTGCAATTTTGAGGCTTTAGGAGAATGCTTTGTAAATTGCTGCAGCACCCAGATGAAAAATACAGCAGCAGACTCTGGGAAACATAGGATCTCTAGGACACCAACAATGGTAAATTCATTGTTCTTTGTGGTGTTAATATGATTGTGAGGTAGTGTATGGAGCATTGGCTCTAGAGTCCTATAGATTAGCTTCTAATCCTGGCTCTACCACTTATTATCTGTGTGCTTTGGTGCAAACTGTTTCTCTCGACCTCAAGTTCCCCATTTGCAAAATAGGCAGTGAAATAGCACCCACCTCACAGAGTTACTGCAAAAATTAAATAAAATAAGTAGGTGAAGTACTTAGCTCACAGTGTGGCACATGATAAACACTTAATAAAGTATTGCTAATATTATTATTATTCTATGACCATTCTATTACACTTCTGACTCCAAAGGATATAGAGATATTGCATGCTGGGGAGTGTTTACTGGTTGATATCTAGGTCTTTTTCCTTGTTTGTTGGTAGCAGGAATGTGAATTTGGTCCTGAGTTTCTGGATTTCCAGTACAGTCCCCTGCAAGAGCTTCACTGGCCCAATCTGTCTTCAAGCAAAGCAAAGAACTGTTAGCCAAAAATACGCATTCTCCATATGCTTACTTTCTGATCTCTGAAGAAATGGCATAAAAGGAGTCAATAATCACCCCCAAAGAAATAGAAGAATGTATATGTCCATGCAAATAAATACACACACAGTCTTCCTACATAGAGGATTCTTCCCTGTTGTGTTTTTCCCATGTGTACAGTTGGGTTCTTCCTCACCCAACTTGGAGAAATTAAAGAAACAATTGCCATATAAAATCCTATCCCTCTTGTGACTAAACAATACCCAAGGACATTGTCCAGGATGTTAATCAAAACTCCTTCTATAAAGGATTCACATGACGAGTTCTTTTCAAACGATTGTGTTTATAATGTTCTTGTTTCACCTGAGTAACTGTTTTGCTTCATTTTATCATAGGAGGGCAAAATAACCCATAATAATAGCTAATAATGAATGTTTCTTGAGTGCTTACTAAGTAAACATCACCAGAATCCTAAGCATTTTACATGTATTTAACCCTTTATGTCAATTACAGTATGGATAACAAGTGAAATTTCTATCACTTCTCAATGCTCTGCAATTTTTATTTTTTTAAGGATTCTAGTGTGCATGTATTTCATTTTTAATTGTTTCAAATTGTTTTTTTCTGTAGAATACTGACCAGTTGGGAAATAATGCCTAACATGCAGGTGGCACTGGACATGCTTTATACTAAAGTCCCCCAAAGCAGGAGGCTTATTGTAGAGTCTTATGGAGCCTTCCCCCAGGTACCATGGTGATGACATCTTATACAGCTATAGTACAATATCAAAACCAGTACCTTGACATTGACATAGTGCTATCAGCTAGATAAGCTTTTTTCACTTTTCACCACTTCTAACTGGCATTTATTTGTGTACAATTTCTTTTTTAAAGTTACTTAAAGTTTAGTATTCTAAACAGTGACTTGTATTCTCACAGTGAATAAAATTAACTGGTTAGGTATTAAGTTATAAATGTGAAAATCAAAAGTGTCCAGATCAGGTAAGTGATCTTTGAGATATGAAAATAAAAACTTGTTTGGTTTTTCCTTGTACACTGTGCTTTTATGATATGAAAGTAATCAGCACACAGATTTCATAGTCCATTCCAAATGAAACAGCCTGAATTGGGGGTGAGGCATGTTTCTACCATTGTGTTAAAATCCAACAAGAAAAGGAGCTTACTTGACTAGTCAGCATTCTTCACCTTACCTATATTCATTCCTGTGAGACATATGATCTCATTTGGGAATATGAAGAACCAGGAGCCTGAAGTGTTGATGTGGCAGAGCTGAGCTTTCTATCCAGATCTCTTAGTGAATCTACTTTTCAGTGGAATCTACATCAGGGCTTTTTAAAATAGGCTGTGTTACATGATAGTTAGTACTAGTTTTGAAAATAGTAATTCACTCATTCATTGAATAATTATTAAGCTCCTCCTGTATGTATTTACCATAGTTGGTTCTGGGGATATAGCAGGGGACATGACAGGTATGATTCATGCTGTCCCAGAGAGTCTATCTCAAAGCTTTGTCAACCTCTCTGTGATCTTCAGCTTCCTCTTTCAAAATGGCTGGATTGCTGAGCATCATCAAAGTTTTAAATTCTTATTCCAAGACCATAAGCTCCCCAAACTTTTTTTAAAACAAAGAGCAGCCCCCTCTCCCACCTCCCATAAATAGACACACACATTAGACTATCTCTGATTGAGAAGAATTATCTCCATCATAAGTCTTAAGATCTGCCTTTCACTGTCCCAAGGTACGGACTACAATTGTGTGCTGTCAGATCATCTATGGCATGTTACTGTCACTGTGGTAGGAAAGGTCTGGTGTGTCTTGTATGTCATTGCACACCAGAAAATGGTGTACCCTTTGCCTTGAGGCCCTTTAAAGGACTCACTTATCTGCAACTTTCACCTTTGCTTCTGTATGGCTTATTTGGTTATCCGAAAGTACATCTGCAATTTATGATTTTCACAGTCTGTCCTGGCAGCTTTGGCACTTGGAAACTTAAAGGGAATGCTGATGCAGTTCATGGAAATACGAAGATTGTGGCGAAAGGATAAGTATGATTGTGTGAGTAGAGGCAACAGTATTTGAGAGAGATATCAGGATGGGGTTTAATGCTAATGTAAAATGAATATTTATATTGTACAATAAATTTTGTTTCTGTATAGCTGTTAAGATGACCTATGTTTACTATCTTTAAGCTGCATACTCTAATGATTATTCTCTGGGATTTTAATTGAAAAGGATGAGCTTCTTGCAAGTAGGAAATGCTACAGGAAACACTAGTAGACAACTTCCTTAGATCTTTTCTAAAAATTCTCGCAGTCCTCCCAAATGCACAGAAACTCTGAGGTTCAGGGTGTGCATTGCTTCTGTTCTTCATTACATCATATGTTAATTATGAGAGAACTTGTGAAAAACTTAAATTCTGAACATTCCTTTTTGAAATACTCTATAAAGGCTCCCCTTGCCCTCAACATGTCTTGTTGTGAGAAGCAGAGCCCATAATTATATCAGGGTCAAAGTCTGTGGCATAAAAATGCTTGACATATCCTATGGTACTTTACAAGCATAAAGTAATAAACTACACTTGGTTTATTTTTTGTTCCTGCTAGATAACTTGGAACTTTTCATAGCTCTTTGGCATACTAAGATTCTTGTAGCAATCATAGCCATTAATTAAATCAGCAGACCAAAAGTAAGACATTAGTGTATTATATACCAGCTAATATGCTAATTTTAAGGAACAACAGCTGGCTCTGGAATTTTAGCTCTGACAGACAGACTCAATCATTTACTTAACTGGTTCAGGGGTGGGATTAGCAATGGATAGTGCCTCTTTGGATTTTTTAAATATCTGCTTGTGTTTCTGTGGTTCAGAACCTGAGCCAGCAGAAATGACCTCTGGAGGCAGGTTGCTTCTTTTGGACACTTCCAACCTCTGCTGTTGTCCCTAGAAGTGTATGCTTTCTCAGTATTGACCTAAGACATTGTACTTGAATCAGAGTCAATCGTAGTGTTGGTGTATATGTTGCCTTCTTTTTGCAGCTAATTTGGATCATGACCTTCATCTTTGTCATTGTCCTGGGACTTGCTTTAGGCCTGGCAGCTAGCGTGGCATTTCAGCTCCTGACCATCGTGTTCAGGACCCAATTGTGAGTGACTGTTGTCCTCTGTAATCCTTGCAGATTTTTACCTGCCAGTGTCAAAAGAAAAAACAAACAAACAAACAAAAAAACTTGTCACTGGTCAAGGGGAAAGTAGCTTAGTTGATAGGCACCCAAATTGATCAAGATTGGCCAGTCTGTTCTTCCTCAGTTTGCTCACCCCTGAAGGGCAACAGAACAGTCTGAACTTAGAGCATCAGCCCAGGGCCCTCCAGCTGTTGATCTGCTTCCTGCTTGCATTCTAGTTCAAAGAAATCATACAAACCTCTTTGAATTATACTTTTCAAACGTGGGAATGTGTTACTGAGAAGATTGTGAGATTCTCCATGTCTAGCGGAGGTTTGTTCCTCTTTATAGGTTGTTAGATTGTACTCCCACCTGAAATCATGGAGCTGAATTAAGAGAATTTCTGAAAGGCCCCTCTTGTCCTAGAATTCCACCAAAACCACTTAGAATGATTGATTCTTAACAGTCATCCAGTCCCAACAATTTTTTGATTCTTAAATCTCTGCTATATAATGTTACCACCACGTGGTCACTTAGCCTAAATTGGATTACATACATGACAGAAATAAGGTTTCTTAGGAGCTAAGGAGTTCTAAAACAGTGTTATAGTTAAAGTTAATCCTTGACTGACAGAATACATTTATATTGCGATGTTCCTGCATTCATTTACTCATTTATATTTTCATTCATTTCTTGGGGACTTATCAAACATAGAGACAAACTGAGTAGTCATAGGAAAACCATCATACTTCTACATGTCCACATCTATACAACTGGGTAATTATATCTGCCTTATTTCACCAAATAACTGTGATATTCAAAATCAAAATGACAAAGACATATAGAACTTCTTCGTAAACTAGAATATGGTAGATGGGAGGCACTGTCTTAGGAGCTGTAGAAGAATAAATAAAACAACAGGTTTTCCCTCCAGGGTCTCTGATGGCATGATGAATCTTTTACATTTTGAAAATGAGCCTGCTTTGATGTGCTAGCAAAACATCAATGTTAGCCTTATAGGCTTCCAAAATATGCACAAAAGGTTCACATGGTAATGATTTTCCCTACAGTCCAAAATGCAGCACATTGGCTAATGTTGGAAGGAGCAACATCTACAAGAATAAAAAAGATTACTCTGACGTAAGGAAGATTTACTTTTTACTTTGATTTGCTAAATGAGTTTAATATGAGTCTACTGGGCACCATCTGATATTAATTCTCTGTCTTACAGATATATGAACTGGAAGGAGTGAAAATTTTCAGATGTCCATCTCCTATTTACTTTGCAAACATTAATTTCTTTAAGCAGAAACTTATTAATGCCGTAAGTTTAGGGGTTATTAATTATTTTTTGTAATTTCACCAAACATCTAGAAATAAAATGTTTGTTTTATAACAAGAGAGGGTCACTGACCTCACATATATTGAGACTGGTTGTGTGTTTTTGTATCCCATGTCCCAAAGCAGGTGACAAACTATCTTATAAAGGGACCATTAACATGGTGGAAAATACGACTCTTTGGACAATGTCCAATGTACAGTCATCTTTTATTAAATTCTGCTGTAGAGTAAAAAGAATACCACAAGATTTAGGGCTATTAGTTTTATTGTATTTTTTCCATTACCATTTATCTCCACCCCCATATCCTCTTCCATTTCCACCCTCTCCACTCACCCCTGCAATCATTCCTTGACCCCTTGCTCTCCATGTGAGTTCTTCCTCTTTTTTTCTTTTTTGCTCGATCCCGCCAGTCCCCTAGACCTCTCCCCCACACACACACATATTGCTGATGAGTTGTCAGCTTGCTCTCTATCTATGGGGCTACCGATTTTTAATAGATATTATCTTACAGATTTTCTTGAGGAATCAACTTCAGAAACAGCAAGAGAGCAATATTTAATATTTAACTGAATCATGGAAGAGATTCGGCATAGCAGACAAATATTTATAATATAAATGAAATTAATAAATATAATATAAATGAATATTTAACACGAAATAACAACTGAGTGTCCCTGGTGACCTGGAGAGACTATGACAAAGAAGCACATTAAGGTTCAGAAAGAAAAGCTCAGCACTTACTCCTGAACCTGCCTTTTGATCTACTCTGTACCTTACATACAGCTTCTGCCTTAGCCCTATTATTATTAGTTTGGTATGCATCAAAAATTTTTCTACCCACTTTTTACAATAATTGATCATATTGTATATATGGTTTTATATACTGTCCTCTTCACTTAATCTTGTATCTTTCCATCTAACCACATTTTTGGGGGGGATCTTTTTGTTACATAACTTTTTTAATTTTGTTTTTTTTTTAATTTTATTAATTTATTGATTTTAGAGAGAGAAAGGAGAGAGGAAGAGAGAGAGAAAAATATACATGCCTTGACCAGGGATCAAGCCCACAACCTTGGTGTATCAGGACAATACTCCAACCAACTGAGCTCTCCGGACAGGGTTTTTCAGTACATAATTTGATTTTCCTTAGCTATTACTCTGGATCTATATATTGCCACAATAAAAATACATTAATTTGGAAAAAGGACATGAAGGTTATCCTCAGATATAACACTAAAATTATAAAATGAAATCACATAATAGATATTATAAAATATAATCATATATATTTTAATAGAATAAAATTATTTAGAAGAAGGGTGCTAATTAGATGCCACCTGTATTCAATAAATAGAACATAAATACAATAAAATCCCATAAGAATTGTGTGGGCCAAACCACAAACAGATTCAAATTAGAGTTTAAATCCATTCAGGGATAATTTATGGATAAATCCTGGATGGCAACGATGTTTTTAAATGCTAATAACTGCATATAGGCTGAGCAGACCATAGGTCTGCCACAATGCTCTCACTGATGTTTGAACCACTTACATTTTATTACAAGTATCTTTATTATGTATCTCGATTTCTCAACCCATCCCACTTAAGGTTATTAAAATTATGTTATATAGGTAGCAGAATATTCAGTACTCTTGTAACACAACAATGGATTTTTCAGGTAGGCTTTAGTCCACTTCGAATTCTACACAAGCGCAACAAAGCTGTGAAGAAAATCCGAAAACTGCAGAATAAAGGCCTGCTACAAGTGACACCAGTAAGTTTCTTAACCACATTTCCATGTATTATAGCTAAAAGTTCAGTAAAATGAAGGTCAAGATGTTGGTTCTATTCTTTTATATAAAAAGCCAGCTAAACAAGGTATTTCATGTGTTAATTAGTGTGGTATTTTTAAAGGGCAACTTTGAGGTTCTCCTTAAAATTGTATTTTCCTGGGACAATTTTTATTCTCCAAAGAAAAGAGTTTACAGTCTCATTTGCTTGACCCAACTTTGAGTCTGTGCTTCGGAAAGTCACTGGTTATATTTGACACATGGAATGTATTTCTTGGTTGGAATTATCATGCATTTTACTGTCCTCTATTGCAGAAAGGACTTATATGCACCATTGATGGCTTGAAAGATTCTGATGAAGAGCTGGACAACAATCAGATAGAAGAGCTGAATCAGCCGATTGACACCACAGGACTGCCCTTCCAGATAGACTGGAATGCTAACCTTCCTCCCAACATTGTGGTCCCTAAAATTGAACTGCATAGCCTTATTCTTGATTTTTCAGCAGTGTCATTTCTTGACGTTTCTTCAATGAGGGGTCTCAAAACGGTAATTTCTTTTTTCTTAATGGAAACAACCAATCAAAGACTAAAGGTGAAAACTTGTATTTGTGGAAGGATGCTCCTTTAAACAATGCACCCTTAAGTACAAGTAAATTATAAACTTTGAATATTCCATGGAGGGTGTGGGAGGGCAGGTGGGGCATGTTCAACGAACTCTTTAAAAGTGCATTTTCCATGAGACTGGCATAAAATACTGAAGGCAACCGAACTCGCCTTTTTAATGTATGTTGAACCTTCTAGTAGACAACTCTGCTGACACTCCTTTCAAATTCCAATCCTGTGGCACCTCCATATCCTTAAAGATATTGTATTTAAATTGTCCTAAAACACAGGCGATTTGAAAAGTTCTTGGGGAAAAGTGAAAAAGGGTCTCCCTTTGTTTTTATCTCCATTCCTTATAAGCTGATGAAAAATCACTTGGCTAAATAACAACTTTTTTTTTTTTTTAAGGAGATATGTGGAAGAATAACTGTCACATGTGATTTGAAAGTAGGATTGAAACCATCAGGTTGCAGTCTGTTTTCTTTGCACAGTTTTGTCAGCATTTCTAAAATGAATTAGTTTCTAACAGATGCAGAAATAGATACAAAGAAATTTTAAGAAATTCTACATTTCCCCTTTTTGCTTGGTTTTTCATAGGAATCTATCTACATAAGAACTGAGCTAAGATAAGATCCATTAAGTATGGGTGAACTGGATTCAAAATTAGATAATTGGATCAATTTCATTTTGTTCAAACTTCTCTTTTAAAAAAATCTTAATATCACATCACTTTCAAGACTGCTTGCCTTTTCTTTATTTTTGTGCTTTTTAAATTTGTTTCTATCAGCCTTGGAGAAAAAAATACACGCACATATAAATTTTTTTTTTTTTTATCCTAGCAGGATAGCACAAAGGACTAGGACTCTGCCTTACATTTCTTTAAACCTGGTTTTGAGCTCAGTGTCTCGAAGATCAACAGTATTAGCTACTTTTTTCACCTTATGTGACCTTAATGATATCACTATTGGTATTTGTTCTTAGCCAAGAAACCAAGAAATTGGATTAATATTTGTTGGTACTAGAAACATTCAGTCACTGTGGGCAGGAATAATGAACAACTTAGGGGTCCTTGGGTCTCCTACTTATGTTTATCATGTACAAAGTTCTAGTCAAGATCATCTCATAGGGAAAAAATACGGTTTTAAAATAGTGATGTCAGCATCATGGTGCATTGAAAAGTCTCATTTGTTTCTCACTAATTTTAAAAATAAATCAGAGTTTACCTTGTGAGTTCACACAGAACATTTTCCCATCATACTTCCCAGAAAAATTATCACTTTTAACTTTTTTATGAGGAGAGCTCTTCCCTTGGATTTATTTCTTTCTGTCACAGAGCCTTATTTTTAACTTTAGTGTCTCTCTATACTATTATCTTTTTTCAGAATGTAACAGTTTCTAAAAGCAATATGTCACCCATAAGGCATACTTATGACAGTTTTCTTTACATTTCTGACAAATGAAACTGTACCCCAACAAAGATCTACTTTCTTTTTAACAGATTTTGCAAGAATTTATCAGGATCAAGGTAGATGTGTATATTGTTGGAACTGATGGTAAGTTGTTTGATTTTTATATTTTGACAATTACTTCAGGTTCATTATCAATTCTCAATCTAGATAACCTCTCTAAGAATATACTTTTTTTTTAATGATCACCAAGAAAGAAGTCTAATTTGTAACTGAGCCTATAAAAATCCCTCTGGAAATAGCATCTTTATGTTTTAGTTGTGTCGCTATGTAATTATATTAACTTTACAATTTGAATCTTAGTTTAATAGGCAGCAAAAAAATGGAGAGGTAACCATTTTCACTCTAATCTTCCTGAAAAAAATATGCTTTTCTGTCTTCCTTGCTTCCCTTGATTCCTCAGCCCATAACAACTTGGTTTCTGCTTCACCTTGCTGATGACATCATCAGTAATGTACAGATTGTCAAGGTCAACTGCCTTCATCCTAGCCTCATTCTCACTTTAGCATTTGACCCTTTCTTTGAAACTCTCTATATATAACTTCTGCAAGATCAATCTTCTGATTCACCTCCCACCTCTCATAACTCCTAAGTGTACAACATTGGCTCCTCTCCCACTCTTTGACAGCCATCTTTTCAGGCTTCACCTTTAAACCCTCTAGTTCTAATTCCATGAACTCTTTAAGAAGTTTTTAAAATTAATTTATTGTTGACACTATAACAGATGTCCCCATTCCTTCCCCACCACCTCCACCACCACTTTGCCTACCTCCACCCTTTCTTCTGGCCATCCCACACTATTGTCTGTCTCTATGAGTTATACATATATGCTCTTTGTCTAATCTCTTCACCTTCTTTGATCCAGGCCCTCTTTCCCCATGCTCTCTGACAGCTGCCAGTCTGTTCCATGTGCCCATGCTTCTATTTCTACTTTGTTCATCAGTTTATTTTGTTTGTTAGATTACACATATATGGTATTTCTCTTTTTCTGACTGGCTTATTTCACTTAGTATAATACACTCTGGGTCCATCCATGTTGTTATAAAATGTAAGGTTTCCTTTTTTAAAAAAAAGTTTAGTACATTTTATTGATTATGCTATTACAGTTGTCCCAATTTTTAATACCTTTTCTCCCTTCCACCCATCTACCCCCTTACCCTCCAGCAATCCCACACCACTTAGTTTGTGTCCATGGGTCATGCATATAAGTTATTTGATTTCACACTTTCCTATACTGTTCTTAACATCCCCTTGTCTATTTTGAACCTACCAATTATGCTTCTTAATCCCTGCATGATTTCTGCCTTTCTTCCCCTCCCCCCTCCCAGCTGGTAACCCTCCAAATGATCTCCATACCTATGATTCTGTTCCTATTCTGGTAGTTTGCTTAGTTTGTTTTTGTTTTTACTTTTTAGATTCTGTTGTTGATAGCTGTGAGTTTGTTGTCATTTTAATATTAATAGTTTTGATCTTCTTTTTCTTAAGTCCCTTTAACTTTCATATACTAATGGCTTGGTGATGATGAACTCTTTTAGCTTTACCTTGTCTGGGAAGCACTTCATCTGCCCTTCCATTCTAAATGATAGCTTTGCTGGATAGAGTAGTCTTGATTGTAGGTCCTTGCTTTTTATCACTTTGAATACTTCTTGCCAGTCCCTTCTTGCATGCAAAGTTTCTTTTGAGAAATCTGATGATAGTCTTATAAGCACCCCTTTGTAGGTAATTCTCTTCTTGTCTCTTGCTGCTTTTAAGATTCTCTCTTTATCTTTAACCTTTAGCATTTTAATTATGATGTGTCTTGGTGTGGTCCTCCTTGACTCTAGCTTGTTTGGAACTCTGTGCTTTCTGGACTTGAATGTCTATTTCCTTCGCCAAATTTGGGAAGTTTTCTTTCATTATTTTTTCACATAATTTTTCAATTTCTTTCCCTTCCTCTTCTCCTTCTGGCATCCCTGTGATTTGGATGTTGGCACATTTAAAACTGTTCCAGAGGTTCCTAATCTTCTCCCTTTTTTTTTTTTTTTTTCAATTCTTGTTTCCTCCTTCTGCACTGGTTGACAATTTATTTCTTCCTTTTGTTCCAAATCATTAATTTGAATCCTGGTTTTCTTCCCTTCACCAATGGTTTCTTGTGAATTTTCCCTCATTTCACTTAGCACAGCCTTCATTTCTTCCCTCTCATGCTTAATATTTTTTGTCAAATCTTTGTCACCCTTATCACTAGTATTTTGAACTGTGCATCTGTTAGTTTGGCTATTTCCTCATCTATTAGGTCAGCTCTCTCTTCATTGCTCAGTTCTCCCACCGGAACCTTGATTTGCTCCCTCCTTTGGGCCATACTTCCCTGTCTCCTCAACTTGACAACCTCCTGTGTCTTGGGCAGGGCTGTCACACCTATTACGTTGTAAGGGACAGAGCCTTAAGTATTCATCAGTGCAAGGGCAACCCCTGAGCTGTGGTGCTGTATGCAGGGAGCGGGGTGGGTCTGAGAGGGGGAACAATGCTGCATGTTGAGCACTTGCCCCTTTACCACTAAACACATGGACTCTCCTGAGGGACTGGCAGCTCCCTCCACAGCCCCAACCTCCAATGGTTTTCACAGTCAGAAGCAATGTGGCTTTATTTTCCCCCAGTGGCAGAGCTGTGAGCTGCCCAGTCTGGTTTGGGGCTGCTATAGTGCCTCAACTTTTTTTCCATGACTTTTTAAAATGTGTGACTGAGCTTTACACCAGCCAGCCCCAATCACTGTGCTGCCACTGCCACTGGCGCCACTGCTGAAGGGACTGGTGCTGCCACCACTGGTGTGCCTACCTGGTTCCTCTCCACCCTAGCTCTGCCCTTCCTACCTGTCTGAATGGGTATTTGTTCACTTCTTAGTTTTACTTCCCTTCTGTTCGATTTTCTGGAATTTTGGTTGATTTTTATAGTTTTTGTGGTAGATGTATTCTTTCTTAGTTGTGGAGGGAGACACAGCATGTCTACCTACGTCTCCACCTTGGCTGGATGTAAGGTCTCCTTTTTTATAGATGTATAGTATTTCATCATGTAAATGTAACACAGCCTTTTTATCTGCTCATCTACTGATGGGTACTTGGTCTGTTTCCAGATCTGGGCTATTGTAAATAATGCTGCAATGAACATTGGGGTGCATATATTTTTTGAAATTGGTGTTTCAGGATTCTATATTTAAAGCAGTGGAATTGCTGAGTCAAAGGCAGTTCCATTTTTAACTTTTTACTATTTTTTTATTTTTAAGTATATTTTATTTATTATGTTGTTATAGTAGTCCCGATTTCTTTTCCCTTTGCTCCCCTCTTCCCATACCACCCTTCTCTCCAGCAATCCCATACCCCCTTAGTTTATGTCCATGGGCCATGCATATAAGTTCTTTGGCTTTACCCTTTCCTATATTATTCTTAACTTCCCCCTGTCTATTTTGAACCTACCAATTATGTTTCTTAATCCCTGCACCATTTCCCCACTTCTCCCCCTACCCCCTCCCAGCTGATAACCCTCCAAATGATCCCCACACCTATCAGTCTGTGCCTGTTTTTGTTGTTTGCTTAGTTTGTTTTTGTTTTTATTTTTTAGATTCTGTTGTTGATCATTGAGTTTGTTGTCATTTTATTGTTCATAGTGTTGATCTTTTTTTCCTTAAATAAGTCCCTTTAACATTTCATATAATGGCTTGGTGATGATGAACTCCTTTAGCTTTATCTTGTCTGGAAAGCACTTTATCTGCTCTTCCATTCTAAATGATAGTTTTGCTGGATAGAGTAGTCTTGGTTGTAGGTCCTTGCTTTTCATCACATTGAATTCTTCTTGCCAGTCCCTTCTTGCCTGCAAAGTTTCTTTTCTTGAAACTTTGAGAAATCAGCTGGTGGTCTTATAGACACCCCTTTGTAGATAACTCTCTTCTTTTCTCTTGCTGCTTTTAAGATTCTTTCTTTATCTTTAACCTTTGGCACTTTAATTATGATGTGTCGTGGTGTGGTCCTCTTTGGATCTAGCTTCTTTGAGACTCTCTGTGCCTCCTGAACTTGTATGTCTATTTACTTGGTCAAATTTGGGAAGTTTGCCTTCATTATTTTTTCACATGAGCTTTCAGTTTATTACTCTTCCTCTTCTCTTTCTGGCACCCCTATGATTCAGATTTGACACGTTTAAAGTTGTTCCAGAGGTTCCTAAGCCTCTCCTGGTTTTTTTTTTTTTTTTTCAATTCTTATTTCCTCCTTCTGTACTGGTTGACTGTTTTTTTTCTTTCTTATATTCCAAATCATTAATTTTAACCCTGGTTTCCTTCTCTTCACCATTGGTTTTGTGTGGATTTTCCTTCGTTTTATTTAGCACAGCCTTCACTTCTTCCCTTATGCGTTTGTCATACTTAAGCATATCTGTCAAGCCTGTGAACACCTTTATCACCAGTGTTTTGAACTCTGCATCTGTTAGGTTTGCTATCTCCTCGTCTGTTAGGTTAGTTATTGCCTCATCGCTTAGTTCTCCCACTGGAACCTTGATCTGTTCCCTCTTTTGGGCCATACTTTTCTGTCTTCTCATCTTGACAGACTTTTGTGTTTGTTTGCCTCTGTGTCTTAAGTAGAGCTGTCGCACCTGTTCCATTTTAAGAAGTGGAGTCTTAGATATTTGTCAATACAGGCGACTGGTTTCACCACATTGTGGCACTGTTTGTGGGGGAGGGGTCTGAGAGGGAACAATGCTGCTTGCTCAGCACTCGCCCCTTTTCCAGGCACTTCTCCCACTTTTGTATGGGACTGGCACCCCTTTAGCTTTTGCCCTGGCCATTGTTCCCATAGTGGGTGGGTCTGCCGATGTCCTAGGACCATGGGGGCCCTTTTAGCAAGTGGACTCTGCTGAGAGACCAGCAGTTTCTTTCTCTGCCCCAATCCCCACTGGTTTGCACAGTCAGAAGCAATGAGGCTTTATTTTTCCCAGCGCTTGAACCCTGAGCTGTGTGGTCTGGTCTGGTGCTGGGAGTGCACCCAGGTGTCCCTCCTGACATTTTAAAACATGTGACTGTGCTTTCCACCAGCCTGCTGCTACCACTGCAACCACACCACATCCTCTCCGACCCAGCTCTGCCCCTCCTACCTGTCTGGATGAGTATTTCTTCTTTATATCTTTGTTTGCTGGACTTCCATGCAGCTCGATTTTCTGGAACTTCTGGTTGTCTCTAGTTTTGAGGTAGTTGTATTCCTTCTTAATTGTGAAGAGAGATGCAGTGTGTCTGTCTAGAACTTTATCTTGGCCGGAAGTTTCATTTTTAACTTTTTGAGGATTGCCCTACTGTTTCTACAGTGACTGCACCCATGTGCATTCCCACCAACAGTGCACTAGGGTTTTCTTTTCTCCACATCCTTGGCAGCACTTGTTTTTGGTTGATTAATTGATGGTAGCCATTCTGATAGGTATGAGGTGAAATCTCATTTTTTTATTTTTTAATTATATTTTATTGATTATGCTATTAAGTTGTCCAAATTTTTCCCCTTTTGCCTTTATCCACCCAACACCCCCCACTCCTTCAGGCAATCCCCACACCATTACTCATGTCCATGGGTCATGCATATAAGTTCTTGGCTACTCCATTTCCTATACTGTACTTTACATCCCCATGGCTATTCTATAACTTACATTTGTACTTCTTAATCTCCTCACCTCTTCACCCATTTTCCCACACCCCTCACCCATAAGACAGCCATCAAAATGCTCTCTATATTCATGAGTCTGTCTCTGTTCTTCTTGTTTGCTTAGTTTGTTTTTTAGGTTTAATTGTTAATAGATATGTGTTTATTGTCATTTTATTGTTCATAGTTTTTAACTTTTCCTTAAACAAGTCCCTTTACATTTCATATAATAATGGTTTAGGATGATGAACTCCTTTAGTTTTTTTCTTGTCTGGGAAGCCCTTTTTCTGGTCTTTGATTTTAAATGATAGCTTTACTGGGTAGAGCAATCTTGGCTGTGGGTCTCTGCCTTTTATGACTTTGAATATTTCTTGCCAGTCCCTTCTAGCCTTCAAAGTTTCTTTTGAGAAATCAGCTAAATCAGCTGAAAGTCTTATGGGAACTCCCCTGTAGGTAAGTAACTTCCTTTCTCTTGCTGCTTTTATGATTCTTTCTTTAACTTCTGGCATTTTAATCATGATGTGTTTTGAAGTGGGTCTGTTTGCATCCATCTTGTTGGGACACTCTGTGCTTCCTGGGCTTGTATGCCTATTTCCTTCACCAAATTAGGGAAGTTTTCTTTTATTATTTGTTCGAATAGATTTCCAATTTCTTGCTCTTTCCCTTTTCCTTCTGGCACCCCTATGATGCGAATGTTGGAGTGCTTGAAGTTGTCCCAGAAGCTGCTTACACTCTCCTCATTTGGGGGGATTCTTTTTTCTTCTTGTTCTTCTTGGTCGTTTTTTGCTTCCTTATGTTCTAAATCATTGGTTTGATTCTCAGCTTCATTTCTTCTACTGTTGTTTCCCTGTAAATTGTTCTTTATTTTAATTAGTATATCTTTCATTCCTGATTGGCTCTTTTTTATGCTGTTCAGGTCCTCACTAAGTTTCTTGATCATCTTTATAACCAGTGTTTTGATAGATTGCTTATCTCAATTTTCTTTAGTTCTTTTTCTGGAGTTTTGATCTGTTCTTTCATTTGGGCCATGTTTGTTTGTCTCCTCATTTTGGCAGCTTCCCTGTGTTTGTTTCTATGTATTAGGCAGAGCCGCTATGACTCCTTGTCTTGGTCTTATGTAGTAGGTATCCTGTAGGGTCCAGTGGCACAGCATCCCCTATCACCCAAGCTGGGTACTCAAGGTGAACCTTTTGTGTGGGATGAGTACACCTTCCTCTTGTAGTTGAGCTTTGATTGCTGTTGGCAAGTCAATGGGAGGGATTTTCCCAGGCCAGTCAGCTCCAAGGACTAATTATGACCACTGGCCACCAACCTCCACCCTCCGTGGAGGGCCAGCTGTGCAGGTGCAGGGTGATGGTACTCCTACATGGTCTGTAGCTGTCTACTGGGTGGGTAGGCTGGGTTTTCCTGGGTGGTGCAGGCCAAGATCAGCCCCCACCTGTGTTCTGCTCAGGGCCACCCTGCATGAATTATAAAATAATCTGAGTTGGTTGCTATTTGTTCTGGGCTTGGAGATTCCCAGGCGAAGCCAAGCTGTGAATCTAGGCTGGCTGCTGCTAGTGCCATGCCTGGGGCCACTTAGTAAGAGGTATGCGGGCTGGGAGCTCACTGAGGCTGGCTGTTGCTTATTTGATAGGATTTAGGAATTGTGAAGCATGAGCCAAGATCAGCCATTCATATGAAGATGTCACTGTTAACAGTTTGTTTGGGCCCATAAGTTGGGTAGAACATTGTCTCACAGGATTTCCAGGGCAGGGAAAACAGTGTTAGCCTGGTTGATGGAGTCTCAGATATGTCACACACTTGCCAGCTCTGTGACTCTGTGAGAGGAGGGCTCAGAAAAGCAACAAATGGCCTCTACCAGCCTTTCTGTCTGGGAGAAGGCTGTCCCCCAGCTCTTGCCTTGATGCTGGATGCTTCAGTTCCTCCCTGTAAGCCACTGGTGCCATTCAAGCTGCCACCCCAATTATGGAGCTCAGAAGGAGTGAGTCTGACTAGATTAGCCTGTGTGTGGGTTCTTCAAGGGGAACTCCTTGGGACGGAAGTTTCTTCCACCAACACACTCCCTGCCAGTTATGGGGACTTACCTTTGTGGCACTGGAACTGTGGGCTGGGGGACCTGTTGTGGAGCAGGAACTCCTCACTCCTGAAATATCCCTCCACATGTAGATTTGGGGTCAGCCCGTTTCACATCTCTGCCCCTCTACCATTCTTATTCATTTTGAGTTTATTCTTCTGAGTAGTGTAAGTTAATGGTCTAGTTTCATTGTTTTGCATATATCTGTCCAATATTCCTAACACCATGGACTCTTTCTAGTCAATCTTCTACATGCTTATGACTGCAAATATATCTTGTTAATGAATTCCCAAACTACACCTTCAGTGCAGACCTCTTTTCTGAGCTCCAGATCCAGGTACTCGGTTGTCTGGATGTGTCCCAGTCACCTCAGATACATATCCTCAAAGCTAAATATAATACCCTCCCTCCCCAAATCACTCCTCCTTTCCTATCTCAGTTATTCCATCAGCACTTACCCAGTTGCCCAAAGTAGAAACCCTGGAGCCATCTTTAATTTCTCCTCACCTTCCTTCTACATTCAATGAGTCACCTGTAGATATCTCCTCTTGAATCAGTCTCTTCCTCTCTACTTCCACACCTTAATCCAGATCTTTATCAGTTCTCATCCAGGCCCTGAGGAACAAATTTCTAACTAGTGTCCTTGTATAATATTTAATACTTTCCCATTTTCTGACTAGAAAACTCCTTCAAGAATTTATCCCTTAGTAACTGAGAATTTCCTTGCTTTCCGAGACAGCACTGTAGTCTTCAGACTGTTTGCATCTATGGAACAAAACACATCACAGTACACTGTAGCTTTGTCCTTGTGTTCCCACTAAGTGGCATTTTCTTCCAGGGCAGGTTCGGGGTGCTGGGGATACAGCTGTGAATAAGATAAGGCCCTGCCCTCATGAATCTTACCATCTATAGGGAAAGACAAATAATAAGTAAGTTAAAACATATTTGAGGTAATAAGCTCAGTGAAGAAAAAAAACTGATTAAGAGACAGAGCAGCACAGATGACCCTATGTTAGACAGGCAATTAAGTATGTCCAATAATGCAACATAGGAGTAACTTTGACAATATCTTGGGGGAAAGCGCAGATCCTGAAGGAGGCATGAATCTGGCATTTTCAGTTTGCCCTCTCTACTGGCTCCTATTCCTAAAACCTACAGATATATTCTAGTTCTCTTCATTTTAGTAACCCTTTAGTCTATTAAATAATTTTACTCCTTCTCCATCATCTCAGGTCTTTTTGAAAGTATCTCTTCCTTCTGCTTCTGCTGCTGGCATCCCTCTCAGTTTTTAACAAAAATCGTCATTGTTCTTCCCACTCTGTGCCACCCAGCTCCATTCTAGTTTTGGTGACTAGAGTTCCCTTCTTTTTCCCTTTCCCTCAGCTATTGCTAGGTCCTGTCAATGAGGAAAGCTTGCCTGTTAACAGACTTTTCCCACCTCCATGCTTTCATACCTTATCTTCCTCCATCTTTCTCCAAATCTTAAGTCATTCTTTTAATGGGTGTCTTCTTGATCAAGTTTCCCGAAACACCCACCAAGAGAAAAAATATTTAAAGAGTGTTTTTCTTTTCTTTTAGAGAGAGAGGAAGGGAGGGAGAAAGAGAGGGAGAGAAGCATCAATGTGAGAGAGAAAGATCAATGGTTGCCTCTGATGTGTGGGTCGATATGCAACCCAAGCACATGCCCTGCCCAGGAACTGAACCAGCTACCTTACACTTTGTGAGACAGTGCCCAACCAACTGATCCACATAGGTCAGGGCAAGAGAAAACAATATTATCCCTACATCCTCTGGACTTTCATAGCACACAATCTGTACTTCTCTTATTCATTCAACAAAAATATGAGGACATACTCTGCGCTGGTAATTATTTTAAGAACTAAGAAAATAGTAAAGAAAAAATTAGATTGCTTTCTGTCTTTATTATTCTACAGCACATTTCCTTTCATTACTATTGGTATACATAATTTTTTTTCTTTTTTAATGTATGTTTTATTGATTATGTTATTAAAGTTGTCCCAATTTTTCTCTTTTTGCCCCCTCCACCCAGTACCTCCCTTCCCTCCAACACTGTACCCACTTTAGTACATGTTCATGGGTTATACATATAAGTTCTTTGCTTCTCCCTTTCCTATATTATTCTTAACATCTCTTTATTTTGTACCTTCCAATTATGCTTTTTAATCCCTGTACCTTCCCTCCATTCTCCCCCTTCCCCATCACAGCTGATAACCCTTCAAGTGATCTCCATATCTATAATTATGTTGTTTGCTTAGTTTGTTTTTGTTTTTTAGATTCTGTTGTTGATAGTTTTGAGTTTGTTGTCATTTTAATGTTCATAGTTTGGATCTTCTTTTTTAAATAAGTCCCTTTAACATTCATATAATAAAGGCTTGGTGATGATGAACTCCTTTAGCTTTACTTTGTCTGGGAAGCACTTTATCTCCCTTTCCATTCTAAATGATAGCTTTGCTAGACAGAGTAATCTTGGTTGTAGGTTCTTGCTTTTTATCACATTAAATACTTCTTGCCAGTCTCTTCTTGCCTGCAAAGTTTCTTTTGAGAAATCAGGTGATAGTCTTATGGGAGCTTCTTTGTAGGTAATTTTCTTTTTTTCTCTTGTTGCGTTTAAGATTCTCTCTGTATCTTTAACCTTTGATATTTTAATTATGATGTGTCTTGATGTGGTTCTCTTTGGGTCCAACTTGCTTGTGACTCACTGTGCTTCCTGGACTTGTATGTCTATCTCCTTCACCAAATTAGGGGAGTTTTCTTTCATTATTTTTTCAACTAAGTTTTCAATTTTTTGCTCTGCCTCTTCTCTTTCTGGCATCCCTTTGACTCAGATCTTGGCACTTTTGGAGATGTCCCAGAGGCTTCTTAGTCTCTCTTCATTTTTTTGAAATCATTTTTCTTCATTTTGTTCTGTTTGAATGTTTATATCTTCTTTATGTTCCAAATTATTGATTTGAACCTCAGCTTCCCTCCCTTCACTGTTGGTTCCCTGTGGATTTTCCTTTATTTCACTTAGTACAGCCTTCATTTCTTCTTTTACGCTTTTTCCATATTCAGTGAGTTCCCTAAGCATCCTTATCACCAGCATTTTGAACTCTGCATCTGATAGGTTGGCTATCTCCATTTTGTTTAGTTCATTTTTCTGTTTGTTTTTTTTTCCTGTTCTTTTATTTGATCCGTATTTCTTTGTCTCCTCAATATGGCAGCTTCTCTATGTTTGTTTCCATGTATTAAGTAGGGCTACTTTGACTCCCTTTCTTGGCATACCTGTTACATTGTATGGGGTGGAGTGTTAGGTAATGGCTTGTGAGAGGCAACACACTTCATAGCTTTGTGGCTCTGTATGTGGGGGAGAGGTCAAAGAGGGGAAAATGCTGCTGTCTGGTTGCTGGAGGCTTGCTCAGAACTTGCCTGGTTTCCAGTCACTTCACCTACTTCATGCATGCAAATGGCACCCTTTTAGCTCTTGCCCTGGTGGTGGCTCCCAGAGTGGATGGGTTTGCATTTGGTGTAGGACCATTGGATCCTTTAAAACCCATAAATGTTCTTATATCATTGAGGGTAAGATTCATGTGTGATTTATTTTCTGAGCCTTCATATTACATCCAGGGCTTTGAGGTAATATTTCAGTGAGTAATCTGTGCAACTAAGTGTTGCGTAATGCCTACAAGATTGAGATTCTTCAAAGGTGCCTGAAGAGGTAATGTGGGGTGGCCAGAAAAGTCATTTTCTGATGGAACCCAGTAGCTTTGAGGAAATGAACTACAGTAAGTAACTGGTAAATAACAGGTCTGGCCATCCAGAACTACAGCATAGCACTGGTCCGTGAGCATATGTTCTGTACATTTGTAAATGAAAATTAAAATCTCCAGCTTCAAGGAGAAGTCTATGGCCATACAATTATCTTCTTTCTAACTATTATTCTTTCTTTTCTCTCTTCAGATGATTTCATTGAGAAGCTTGAACGGTGTGAATTTTTTGATGATGAAGTCAAGGACTCAATATTTTTCTTAACAATCCATGATGCTGTTTTGCACATTTTGATGAAAAAGGATTACAGTACTTCAAAGTTTAATTCCAGTCAGGTACCAGCTTTGTGGTGACTTTCATATTTGTATAACCAATCATCTTTGCTTCTTAAATTTCCCTTTGTTTTTCAATATTTAAAACATTGTTCTTAACCCATAATTCTATTCTGATTTTTTTCAGGAAAATGAAATAAAATTTGATTTTCCCATACAGACAAATGGAGGATTACGTAATCGGGAATGTAAGGTAAGATTGATTCATCAACAGGTTTATCCTCACTAGACATAACAACAGCATAACTTAACATAATATAACCTAACATAATACAAAAGTAGTGAGGCCTCTTTCACATGCTGTAGGACATCCAGAACTTGTTTGAGGGTCTGTGCTTCATCCATACAAAATTGAAGCAATGCCAGTCTCATAGAAAATTTGAGGGAAATAACTCAGACCAGGACAAAAAGGATGGAAAATAGTGATTCTAGATCTCTGTTAATGCAATACTGAGCATACAGAGAGAAAACTTTTTATGTTTTTAAAGTACTTACAACCAAAATCTTATTCTGATTTTATAATAATCCATGAGGTAGGGAAAGTATTGCTCTTTCCATTTACAGATTAATTAATGATGGAGCTGAGGAGCTAATATACTCCCAGGTGCATGGGAAGTCCCTAGCACACTGCCTAGCCCAGCAATGAAAGTTAAGTTCCTTTTCTTCCTTACTAGAAAGAGTTTCCACATCATCATTTAATTGGACAGTCCCATTTCACTCTAGAACACTCATTTTTAGAATATTCTGTCCTTTAAGGGAATGTCTGTAGTTCAGGAAAAGCAGAACCACAAACTGGGTATCTGTTATAGGCCAGACACATGGTAGAAGCATTACATTCATTATCTCAGTCCTTACAACAATATGCAAAGAAGATATCTCCATTTCACAAATGAGGAAATTAGGAGGGCTCAGAGAACTTAACCAATTTGCTTAAGATCACACACCAAAGTGACAACAACAGGATTTTAACCAAGACCTATCAACAGGGTTTGATGCCAGGACCTGTGCTTTATTTACTATACTACAGTATTCTGACCCTATCCTTTGGTGAAAGACTAATGGAAGTGAGGGTCTTGAGAAAGAAGCTAATGATTGTATTCAAGTATGGGAGGAAGAAAGGTCTAAGAAAAGTAGCAAAAGGAATTTATATTAGAAATAAAGAAGAAATGATCTTATATTAAATAGAAAAAGGGCAGATGGAAAATGCCATTCCAGAAAGTCAGATAATCCTGAGGTAAGAGGAGAGCCGAGAAGAGCACCATGACTCTTTTCCAAGGCAGGCATTCCAGAGAAATCCAAATCCAATACCTTGCCTGAGTCCACTCCCCACCAAACCACCCACCACCTCAGTACAGAGAGCCTCACTTGCAATCCTCTGCCCAATAGCTGGATTCAGAATTAACACCAAGTTTCAGAGGCTAAAGTATAGCAACAGAATTTAAACCTGATGTTAGATCAAAGCTTTAGAACCAACTAACAGTATGTAGTGAGCAACATTTTATATCTGTTCCTCCATGTTTAAAAAAAGAAACATTTAACTCCAGCTCCTTGCATTACTTAGAGGAAGATAAATGAGCAGTCGGGGATAGGCCACCAGCGTGGATTTGTGTAAGAGCTCAGTGTGCCTGGCCAACACACTGTAGCCCCTTGGAGCTGAGTGCCTCTTGAAACAAATGTGATGAAATACATTGCTACAAAAAGTTGTATTGTTATTTTAACTTAAATTAGGCCTTCAAAAGATACTTTATATTACAACCTGGTATCACATGGTTTTATATTAGCCAAGTTGTAATAAAAGATATTTGGTTATTAAAATTCAAGACAAAAAATTGTTCATCACTCAGGCAAATTCTAGCTCCTAATTTCAATCAGATTGATGGCATTTTAAATACAAGATATGATTATTGAAAGAGATAGAACTTAACAAGTTTTTTTAAACAAGCACTTTCTGTCTTCTTCCAGGTACCAGTTGAAACAAAATTCTAATGAAGATATAACTCAGAGAAAATTCAGAACAACTTTATACCCAGAAAGTTATTGATAGATTCATACATTGTATGAATAATATTTTTGACAGAATTATGTTCTAAACTTCAGAACAAGATTGTTCTAGCTTGGTATATTTTTCATGTATGTAGTATAAAATTATGTAAATACTCTAAATTTTTTAGCTTGTAGATTTATCAAAGAAAGAAAATTTTTTGTTTATATGTATTTTTGTAGTGCTGACAGATTTCTATCCAAGTCACTACTTTCATACATGTCTTACAATGTACTTACACAGCTGATTTGAATCTTGTAATTTATACTGTTCATACTAATATAGCTCCACCTAAAAAATCAACTACACAGATATGTCTTGTTAAATTTCTTGTTTGCTCTCTGAAACATACTCGCTGTGAGTCCCCTTTATAGTGGTCTGGCTGGAAGCTTGCTACATAAGAATCTTCTAACCCCCTACAATGACTCTTCTTTGTCCAGATTTTATGATTATCACTATAGCTTTGTAAAGCATCCAGCCTCCTATCCATATTTAGACACAATATTTCCATAACCAGCTTTTGAAGCAAATTCTTATTTTTTTCCACCTCTTAATATGAAAGTCATATAAGGTAATGGAAGATAAAAACTGAAAAGGCAAAAAGGTAAGAAGTGAGAAAACTTGATGAGTAGCTGGTTCTTCCTGGTTTTCCTGGGAGGAAAGAAAAGAGAACAGAAGAAAGTCGAATTTCTTCACTGCTGGTCATTATATAACGAGGCAGCCTTGGGTCCAGCTGCATACCACCATGTACAAGCATAATATGAAGACTTATGAGGAAGCAAAGAAGTTTGTATTAATAGGGTTCCCAATTTGAGGGGGCTGGAGCATTTCTGCTCTAAGCCAATCTCATCTGCAAAGCACAGAAAACCAGCCACCCCCAGGACCAGAGTCAGTGTCCAGACACTTCGCCTCATATTATCTGTCCCTTTGGAGCTCATGGCAGCTACACTAATGGGTCTCCAACCTCAGGTGTTCTCTCTCTCCCTGCACTGAAGCATTCCAGGCTCATGCACTTTTGCAGGGTCACAGCATCCCAAGGGCTGGCACCTGTGGAGGCACGTCGCAGGGCAGGACTCCACCTCTGCGAACTGGCTCCCACCCAGGCAAGGCCTAAGCCCAAAGTGGGCCTGGTGTCTGCTAGTCCCACGAGTGCTCTCCAACTGGGGGTGAAAGGCAAGAAAGAGAGAATGGCTTCTACACACGTTCTGTTTTAAAGTCCCCACCCAAAATCCCACACTCTATGGAAGGTACAGCTCTTCAACCTTGTGAGCCAACACCTGCCATGTTTATCACCATTGTCTTAGCTCCTCTTCTGACTGCCATTTTGCAAAACATGGTCTCCAATCAGACATAAAGCACCAGGTCTCAGCCCAGGGCAGGCCATCTGGCACCTGCGGCAGCTTGTTGACCTTCACCATACACATGTGTTTTGCCTTTTTTGGCCCTGTACAGCCTCAGTACAAGCTCTGTCTGGCTGGGTCATGAGCTACTGGGGCTATGCATTGACTGTTCACTGTTGCCTCTGACAGCATCCTCCAGCTTCTGTAGCTATTTCAATGTGCTGCCTAGGCATTTCTCCCCACCTTTTTGTGGGGGGGGGGGGGGCGGTGCAGGATCTGGCAGATCAGAGTTTCTTCTGGACTGGGATCTCCCCTGCTCCTAGCTTTCTGGCCTGACCACCTCTTACAATTATTTGTAACTCACAGGGGAGAATAACAGCTCTAAAGCTCAATTTGGCTAGTGAATGAGAATCAGCACACTTACTTCTCTTTCTCACTAGCACTGTTCTTGGTACAAATTATATTTCTATAATAGTGAGAAATTAAACATCTGCATCAACAGAAAAAAATTCAGTGCCCTCCTTTCAACATCAAAGCACTTTATCAATTGTAGATATTGGGTCCACTTCTGGTCAAGATGGCAGCATAGGTTATCATTGCCTGCCTCCTCACACAACCACATCAAAATTACAACTAAACTATAGAACAACCGTCATTCAGATTCACCAGAAATCGAGCTGAATGGAAATCCTACAACTATGAAATTAAAAAATAAACCACGTCATAACTGGTAGGAAGGGCAGAGACCTGTAACAGGCTGGTCCTTCATCCACTTATGGCAGATAAAAATTGGGAGGGATATATGAAGGGTTCCAGTCCCACACTAGACCCCCAGACAAGATCTCCAGTGCCAGGAAGAAAACCTCTGGTTGTAAAAATCAGCAGAGATTGAGGCTGTGGAATACAGAAACTGCTGGGCTCCCTGGCAAATCATCTTAAAGGGCCCATGCACATATTTACCCAAGCTCACTCCCTCTGAATTAGAGCATGGAGGCAGGAAATTGAAAGGCATCAGAGACATTCCGGGTGGAACTCAATTGTCCAGTACCAGGGTGAGAGGTGGGAGACAACTTTCTCCCAGACAGAGGCCACTGTTCTTTTGCTGAGCCCTCCCCACATAGACCCTAGAGCCAGCATATGGGTGCCATATCTGAGACTCCATCAATCTCGATCGCACTGTTTGTGCCACCCTGGTGATTCTCTGAGGCCCTGCCCACCCTCTTGCTAGCCAACTCAAGCTGTTTTCAGTGGCTTTTCATATGAATGGCTTGTATTGGCCCATGCTTCAGATTTTCCTAAATTATCTCAAATAAACATCATTGGGCTTCAACAAGCCTTGCAAATCTTGTACCTGTCACTAAGGTGCCTCAGGACTCGTACTAGCAGCAGGTGGCTTTGGTTCACAGCTTGGCCTTCCTTGGACACCTTCAAGCCCAGCACAAATAGCAGCCAGCAAATCACTTTGTAACTTATGCTGTGTGACCCTTGACACAACATAAACAGTGGCGGACCTTGGATGTGCCAACAGCAATCAAG
This sequence comes from Furipterus horrens, assembly GCF_987537825.1. Taxonomy (NCBI): domain Eukaryota; kingdom Metazoa; phylum Chordata; class Mammalia; order Chiroptera; family Furipteridae; genus Furipterus; species Furipterus horrens. Next base: position 54,885,861 of record NW_028327179.1, on the reverse strand, counting down.
GCATAACTACAACAAGAGGGCATACACAGCCCACACAGTGGGCACAATTCAAGTACCCAGCTTGAGTAATAGGGAGGCTGTGCCACTGGACACTATAGGATACCTCCTATATCAGGCCACTCTACAAAGCCTGGAAGAAATAGCAGCTTACCTAATACATAGAAACAAACACAGGGAGTCTGCCAAAATGAGGAGACAAAGAAGCATGGTCCAAATGAAAGAATAGAACAAAACTCCAGAAAAAAACTAAACAAAATGGAGACAAGCAAGCTACTAGATGCAGAGCTCAACACTGGTTATAAGGATACTCAGTGAACTTAATGAGAACTTCAATAACATAAAAAAGGGCATGGAAACCATAAAAAAGAACCAGTCAGAAATGAAGGCTATACTAACTGAAATGAAGAACAATTTACAGGTAATCAACAGTAGAGTTGATGAAGCTGAAAGTCAAATCAATGATTTGTAATATAAGGAAGCAAAAAACACCCAATCAGAATAGCAAGAAGAAGAAAAAATACCAAAAAATGAGGATTGTGTAAGGAGCCTCTAGGACAATGTCAGGCATACCAATATTAGCATCATGGGGGTGACAAAAGGAGAAGAGAGAGAGCAAAAAGTTGAAAACCTATAGAAAAAAGTTATAACAAAAACCTCCTAACTTGTGGCCAAAATGGAGGCATAGACAGACACACTGCCTCTCTCTCCACAACTAAGAAGAAATACAGCTACTTGAAAACTAGAAACAACCAGAAGTTCCAGAAAATCAAACTACGTGGAAGTGTAGCAAACAAAGATATAAAGAAGATATAGTCACCCAGACAGGTAGGAGGGGCGGAGCTGGGGTGGAGAGGACACAGTGTGGTGGCAGCAGCAGAGGCGGCAGTGGCAGGCTGGCAGAAAGCACAGTCACACGTTTTAAAAAGTCAGGAGGGACACCTGGGGAGCATTCCCAGCTCCTCACTGGACCTTGCAGCTCATGGTCCCAGCACCCGGGAAAGTCAAGCCTCATTGCTTCTGACTGTGCAGACCAGTGGGGGTTGGAGTGGAGGCAAAAACTGCTGATCTCAGCAGAGTCTGCTTGTTTAAAGGGCCCCCACAGTCCTAGAATGTCCGCAGACCCACCCACTCTGGGAACGACAGCCAGGGCAACAGCTAGAGGAGCACCAGTCTGGTGCAGAAGTGGGAGAGGTGCCTGGAAAAGAGGCGAGGGCTCGGCAGGCAGCATTGTTCTCTCTCAGATCCTTCCCCCACATACAACACCACAATGTGGTGAAACAAGTCACTCTGTACTGATGAATCCCTAAGGCTCCACCTCTTACAATGTAACAGAAGCAACAGCTCTACCTGGGACGTGGAGGCAAACAAACACAGGAGCCTATCAGAATGAGGAGACAGAGAAGTATGGCCCAAAAGAGAGAAGGGATCAAGGTTCCAGTGGGAGAACTAAGTGACATGGAGATAGCCAACCTAACAGATGAGGAGATAGCCAACCTAACAGATGAAGAATTCAAAACACTGGTGATAAAGATGCTCAAAGACTTGCCAGATATGCTTGAGTATGGCAAACGCATAAGAAAGAAGTAAAGCCTATGCTAAGTGAAACGAAGGAAAATCCACACAAAACCAATGGTGAAGGGACAAAAACTGGGGTTCAAGTCAATGATTTGGAACATAAGGAAGAAAAAAAACAGTCAACCAGTGCAGAATCAGAAAGCAAGAATTGAAAAAAATGAGGAAAACTTCCCAAATTTCATGAAGGAGATGGACATACAGGGCTGGGAAGCACGGAGGGTTGCGGGTGAGCTGGACGCAGAGGGGATCACACCAGGACCCATCATGATTGAGATGCCAAAGGTGAAAGATGAAGAGAGAGTCAGGAGCAGCAAGAGAGAGGTGGAGAGTTGCCTACAGGGAGTGCCTATAAGACTACCAGCTGATTTCTCAGAAGACACTTCGCAGGCAAGAAGGGACTGGCAAGAAGAATTCAAGGTATGAAAGGCAACCTGAAACCAGGACTACTCTATTCAGCAAGGCTATCATTTGGAATGGAAGGGCAGATGAAGAGCTTTCCAGTCAAGGTAGAGCTAAATGAGTTCATCATCACCAAGCCATTATTATATGAAATGTCAGAGGGACTTACTTAAGAAAAAGAAGATCAAAACTATGAACACTAAAATGACAACAAACTCACAACTATCAACAACTGAATCTAAAAAACAGAAATAAAATCCAAGTAAGCAAACCAGAATAGGAACAGAATCATAGGTATGGGGATCATTTGGAGGGTTATCAGCTGGGAGTTGGGAGGGGAATAAATGGGGAAATGGTGCAGGGACTAAGAAGCATAATCAATTAGCACAAAATAGACAGAGGGATTTTAAGAATAATGTAGGAAAGGGTGAAGCTAAAGAACTTATATCCACCCATGAACATGAACTAAGGAGAGTGGGATTCCTGGAGGGAAGAGGGGGTACTGGGTAGAGGGGAGCAAAGGGGGAAAAAATTGGAACTACTGTAACAACATAATCAGTAAAATATACTTAAAAAAAAGTTTTCAAACACATATGATAATTTCACTGTTCTGATCATGTTTTGTTTTAGTAAACAGAGTTATTTTTCCTAGAAATATATTACTTATGTTTACATATAATGAATTGATTGCTATTTTTAATTTAATGAATAAATAAAGAAAATTTATATTAAAAAAAAAATTCCCTAACTTGGTGAAGGAAATAGACATTCAAGTCCCAAAGCACAGAGTCCAAAACAAGATGAACCCAAAGAGGCCCACAGAAAGACACATCATAATTAAAATGCCAAAGATTAAAGACAACAGGAGAATCTTAAAAGCAGCAAGAGAAAAGCAGTAGTTACCTATAAAGGAGCATCAATTAGACTGTCATCTGATTTCTCAACAGAAATATTTCAGGCCAGAAGGGAGTGGTGTGAAATATTCAAGGTGATGTCAAGGGCCTACAATTGGGGCTACTTTACCCAGCAACATTATCATTTAAAACAGGAGAAATAAGGAGCTTCCCAGATAAGGAAAAGCTAAAGGAAGAAGAAGAAGGAGAAAGAGAAGGAGAAGGAGGAGGAGAAGGAGAAGGAGAAGGAGGAGGAGGAGGAGAAGGAGAAGGAGGAGGAAGAGGAGGAGAAGAAGAAGGAGGAGGAGGAGGAGAAGGAGGAGGAGAAGGAGAAGGAGAGGAGAAGGAGAAGAGAAGGAGAGGAGAAGGAGAAGGAGAAGGAGAAGAGAAGGAGAGGAGAAGGAGAAGGAGAAGGAGAGGAGAAGGAGAGGAAGAGGAAGAAGAGGAAGAGGAAGAGGAAGAAGAAGAATAGGAGAGGAAGAAGAAGAGGGAGAGGAAGAAGAAGAAGAAGAAAGAGGAGGAAGAAGAGAAGAAGGAGGAGCGGGGAAGGAGGAGGAGGGGGGAAGGAGGAGGAGGGGGGAGGAGGATGAGGAGAAGGGAGGAGGAGGAGGGAGGAGGAGGGGGAAGGAGGAGGAGGGAGAGGAGGAGCAAAAGGGTAAAAATTGGAACTACTGTAACAACATAATCAATAAAATATAGTTTAAAAAAATCAATAAGGAGACAGCAACCTTAAATGACACCTAGATCAAATGGATTTAATTGATATCTTCAGAGCATTTTATCTCTAAGAGGCAGAATATACATACTTTTCAAGTGCACAGGGAATATTTTCTAGGATAGACCACATGTTAGGACACAAACACAAGTCTAAATAAATTTAAGAAAATTGAAATCATATCAAGCATATTTTCTGACCACAATACTATAAAACTAGAAATCAATTACAAGAAGAACACTGAAAACACGCAAAAACGTGGAAGGTAAATAATATGTTATTAAACAATGACTGGGTCAACAACCAGATCAAGAAAGAAATCAAAAGATACCTTGAAACAAATGAAAATGAAGATGAAGACACAACAATTCAAAATATGTGGGACACTGGGAAAGTCATTCTAAGAGGGAGAGTCATAGCATTACAGCCCTATCTCAAAAAAGAAAAAGAATGAAAGAAAGAAAGAAAGGAAGAAAGAAAGAAAGAAAGAAAGAAAGAAAGAAAGAAAGAAAGAAAGAAAGAAAGAAAGAAAAGAAAGAAAGAAAGAAAGAAAGAAAAAGAGCTCAAATAAACGTAACTTCACACTTAAAGGAACTTGAAAAAGAACAACAAACAGTAGAGGGAAATAATAAAGATTAGAGCAGGAATAAATGAAATAGAGTCTAAAAAAAGATACAAAATATAAATGAATCCAAGAGCTGGTTCTTAGAAAAGATAAACAAGACTGGCAAACCTTTAACCAGACTCATCAAGAAAAAAGAGAAAGGACCCAAATAAATAAAATCAGAAATCAAAGAGGAAAAATGACAACCAACACCAAAGAAATACAAAGGATTTTAAGAAAATATTATGAACAACTATATACCAACAAACTGGACACCCTGGACAAAATGGATAAATTCCTAGAAACATACAATCACCCAAAACTAAATCAGAAAGAATCAGAGAATCTGAAATTGAAGTCATAATAAATAAATAAATAAATAAATAAATAAATAAATAAATAACTCCCAAACAACAAAACCCCTGGACTGGATGGCTTCATGGGTGAATTTTACCAAACATTCTGAGAAGAGCTAACACATCTCCTTCTCAAACTATTTCCTAAAATTCAAGAGGAGGCAAGGCTCCCAAACTCATTATATGAGGCCAGCATTATCCTAATTCCAAAACTAGACAAAGACATTACAAAGAAAGAAATTATAGGCCAATATCCCTGATGAACATAGACACTAAAATCATCAACAAGGTATTAGCAAGCCAAATACAGCAATGCATCAAAAAGATCATATGCCATGATCAAGTGGTATATAGTCCATGAATACAGTTGGTACAACATTCACAAATCAATAAATGTGATTCACCACACAAACAAAATGAAAGATAAAAACTACATGATCATATCAATAGATGCAGAAAAGCCATTTGATAAGATCCAATACCCATTTATGATAAAAACTCTCAGCAAAGTGGGATTAGAGGGAACATACCTAAACATAATAAAGGCCATATATGGCAAACCCACTGCCAGCATCATACTCAGTAGGCAAAAACTACAAGCGTTCCCCTTAAGATCAGAAACAAGACAGGGATGCCTGCTTTCACCTTTCTTATTCAACTTAGTACTGGAAGTCCTAGCCACAGCAATCAGACAAGAAGAAGAAATAAAAGGCATCCAAATTGGAAACAAATATATAAAACTGTAATTATTTGCAGATGACATGACACTGTACATAGAGAACCCCTACTAGAACTGACAAATGAATTCAGCAAAGTAGCAGGATACAAAATGAATATCCAGAAATCAATTGCATTTTTATATGCCAACAACAAACTAGCAGAAAGAAAAATTAAGAAAACAACCCCATTCACAATTGCTTCAAAAAGAATAAAATATCTAGGAATAAATCTAACCAAGGATGTAAAAGACCTGTACTCAGAAAAGTATAAGACACTAAAGAAAGAAAGAGAAAAATATACAAATGAGTGGAAGTACATACCATGTTCATGGATAGGAAGAATTAACATCATTAAAATGTCCATACTACTCAAAGCAATCTAGAGTCAACACAATTGATATCAAGATTCCAATAATGTATTTCACATAACTAGAATAAATATTTCAAATTTTTATATGGAACCACAAAAGGCCCAGAATAGCAACACCAATCCTGAGAAAGAAGAACAAGGTTGGAGAAATCAATCTACCTGATTTCAAACTATACAGTAAGGCAGTAGGAATCAAAACAGCATTGTACTGGCATAAAAACAGACACATAGATCAATGGAACAGAATAGAGAGCACAGAAAGAAACCCCACCTTTATAGTCAATTTATATTTAACAGAGGAAGCAAGCACATACAATGGGCTAAAGATAGTTTATTTAATAAATGATATTGGGAAAATTGGACAGATACATGTAGGAGAATGAAAGTAGACCACCTTCTTACGCCACATACAAGAATAAATTCAAATGGATCAAAGAATTGATAGACTCAAAACCATAAATATAGATGAAAACATAGAAAACAGCAAAATCTCAGACAATGCTCATAGTAATATTTTATTGGCTATATCTCCCCAGGCAAGGGAAACAAAAGAAAAAATAAGTGGAACTACATTAAACTAAAAAGGTTTAGACAGCAAAGGATATCATCAAAAAAAATAAAAATAAAAATAAGAAGACAACCCAAGGATGGGAAAACATATTTGCTGATACATGTGATAAGGGGTTAATATCCAAAATTTATAAATAATTTAAAAACTCAATACCAAGAAAACAAACAACCCAAAATTTAAAAATGGGCAAAGGACCTGAATAGTCCCTTCTCTAAAGAGGACATACAGATGGCCAATAGACATATGAAAAGATGCCCAACATCCCTAATCATCAGACAAATGTAAATTAAAGCCAAAATATGATATTATCTCACACCTGTTATATTTATTAATGAATAAACCAACAAATAATTGCTGGTGAGGATGTGAAGAAAAGGGAACACTTTTGCACTGTTGGTGAGAAGGCAGATTGGTGCAGTCCCAGCTTGTTTGTTTTTTTTTTAAGTATATCTTATTGATTATGGCGTTACAGTAGTTCCAATTTTTTCTCCTTTGCTCCCCTCTGCTCAGTACCCCCACTTCCCTCTAGGAATTCCACCCCCCCTTAGTTCATGTCCATGGGTCGTGCATATAAGTTCTTTCGATTCACCCTTTCCTATATTATTCTTAACATCCCCCTGTCTACTTTGTATCAACAGAGAAGGAAAACTCTGACTCCAAAAAACCTCCGCTGCCTTGCGGCATACCTCTTCAGGGGAAAGGCTAAGGGAGTAAACCCTGACAGAAAATCCGGAGCCGGAGTCCCTAAGGCGGTTTTGACGTTGTAGTCAACACTGGCAACTCCTGCGGCGCACCTGAAGCCAAGCTGTATCGACTCCGTCTTTCCCTTGGACCCCTCTCTTCAGCTGCGAAGAGAGGGGGGGTCTGCTGCATGGGCAACAGCAGACCCTCCATATCACCCTGCCCAGGCTCTGTAGCTTCAGCGTCATCGCAAGATGTCGATTCAACACGGGAGGAGACAGATACCGTGTCACTCCCGAGTCGGACTGCACAGCCATTCTCGGCGGTGCAGATAGACTCTTAAGAAGCTACACCATCGACTCTCGAGACGGACGGCTGCCGACGACGACGACGACGACGACTTTGTATCAACCGATTATGCTTCTTAATTGCTGTACAATTTCCCTCTTTATCCTCCTCCCCACTTCCAGCTGATAACCCGCCAAATGATCCCCATACCTATGATTCTGTTCCTATTCTGGTTTGCTTAGTTGGATTTCATTTTTATTTTTTAGATTCAGTTGTTGATAGTTGTGTTTGTTGTCATTTTAGTGTTCATAGTTTTGATCTTCTTTTTCTTAAGTAAGTCCCTCTGATATTTCATATAATAATGGCTTGTGATGATGAACTTTTTTACCTTTACCTTGTCTGGGAAGCACTTCATCTGCCCTTCCATTCTAAATGATAGCTTTGTTGGATAGAGTAATCTTGGTTGTAGGTCCTTGCTTTTCATCACCTTGAATTCTTCTTGCCAATCCCTTCTTGCCTGCATAGTGTCTTTGAGAAATCAGCTGATAGTCTTATAGGCACCCCTTTGTAGGCGACTCTCTGCTTCTCTCTTGCTGCTTTTAGGATTCTCTCTTTATCTTTCACCGTTGGCATTTTAATGATGTGCCGTGGTGTGGTCCCCTCTGGGTCCAGCTCGCCGGGACTCTCTGTTCCTGGGCTTGTATGTCTATTTCCTTCGCAAAATTTGGGACGTTTTCCTCCATTATTTTTTCACATAAGTTTTCAATTTCTTGCTCCTCCTCTTCTCCTTCTGGCATCCCCATGATACGGATGTTGGCATGTTTAAAGTTATCCCAGAGGTTCCCCAGCCTTTCCTCATTTTTTTTTTTTCAATTCTTGTTTCCTCATTCTGTACTGGTTGACTGTTTTTTCCTTCCTTATGTTCCAAATCATTGATTTGAACCCCGGTTTTCTTCCCTTCACCACTGGTTTTGTGTGGGTTTGCCTTCATTTCACTTAGCATAGTCTTCACTTCTTCTCTTATGCGTTTGCCATACTCAAGCATATCTGCCAAGCCAGTGAGTATCTTTATCACCAGTGTTTGGAAATCTGCATCTGTTAGGTTGGCTATCTCCTTATCTGTTAGGTTGGCTATTTTCTCATCACTTAGTTCTCCCACTGGAACCTTGACCCATTTCCTATTTTGGGCTATTCTTCTCTGTCTCCTCATCTTGACAGAATCCTGTGTTTGTTTGCCTCTGTGTCTTAGGTAGAGCTGTCGCTTCTGTTATGTTGTAAAGAGCAGAGCCTTAGGGATTTGTCAGTACAGGGAAACTCCTTTCACCATATTGTGGCGCTGTATGTGGGGGAAGGGTCTGAGAGGGAACAATGCCACTTGCCCAGCACTCACCCCTTTTCCAGGCACTTCTCCCATTTCCGTATGGGACTGGCGCCCCTCTAGATGTTGCCCTGGCTGTTGTTCCCAGAGTGGGTGGGTCTGTGGATGTTCTAGGACCATGGGGGCCCTTTAAATAAGCAGACTCTGCTGAGAGACTGGCAGTTTCTGCCTCCACCCCAACCCCCACTGATTTGCACAGCCAGAAGCAATGACGCTTGATTTTCCCCGGTGCTGGGACTGTGAGCTGCACGGTCTGGTCCGGAGCTGGGAACGCTCCCCAGGTGTTCCTCCTGACTTTTTAAAATGCATAACTGTGCTTTTCACCAGCCTGCTACTACTGCCGCTGTTGCCGCCACCACACCGCATCCTCTCCACCCTCCTATCTGTCTGAATGAGTATTTCTTCTTTATATCTTTGTTTGCTGGACTTCCATGCAGCTTGATTTTCTGGAATTTCTGGTTGTTTCTAGTTTTGAGGTAGTTGTATTCCCTCTTAGTTGTGGAGGGAGATATAGCATGTCTGTCTATGCCTCCATCTTTGCCCGAAGACTATATCAGTGCAGCCACTGTTGAAAGCAGTATGGAGATATCTCAGAAAAAAATGGATCTGACTTTTGACCCAGTGTTCTCATTTCTGGGAGTATATCTGAAGGAACCCAAAACACTAATTTGAAAGAACACAGGAATCCTATGTTCATTGCAGCATTATTTACAATTGCCAAGATATGGAAGCCGCCCTAGTGTCTATCAGTAGATGAGTGAATAAAGCAAGTATGGGACATTTACACAATGGAATAATACTCAGTCGTATAAAAAGAAGACAATTTTACCCTTTGCCATAGTATGGGTGGACCTGGAAAACATTATCCTAAGTGCAATAAGCCAGTCAGAGAGAGACAAAAAACATATGATTTCATCATATATGGACTCTAATGAACAAACTGAACTAACATGCAAAATAGAGACAGACTCATACATGGAGATCAGGGTGACAGCTTGTGGGCGGGGTTAGGGGGTGGAGGGATTGAGCAAAAGGAAAAAGGACTCGTGGGCAACAGTGTGGTGATTGCTAGGGGTGGGAGATATAAAGGGACTAAATGGTAATTGAAAATATACAATAAAGACTAAATTTAAAAAAAGAATCTTTTCAAGCTACAAAAGAATGCCAATAAATATTCAAAGTGATGAAAAGCAAAGACAAACAACCAAGATTACACTACCCAGCAACGTTATCATTTAGAATCAAAGGACAGATGAAGAGCTTCCCGGACAAGAAAAAGCTAAAGGACTTCACCACCAAACCAGTATTATATGAAATGTTAAATGATCCTCTTTAAGAAGAAGATCAAAAATATAAACAATAAAAGAGCAACAAATACATATCTATCACAAATTGAATCTAAAAACCAAAATACACAAGCAAGCAGAACAGAAACAGAATTATAGATACAGAGAACATTTTGATGGTTACCAGATGGGAAGTGGGTCGGAGGTGGGGATGAGCCAAAAAGGTGAGGGGATTAAGTACAAATTGATAGTTACAGAATAATCATGGGGATGTAAAGTACGGCATAGGAAATAGAGTAGCCAAAGAACATGTGCATGACCCATGGGCATGAACAATGATGTGGGAATTGCCTGAAGGAGCCAGGTAGGGACTTGGTGGAGGGAGGCAAAGGGAAAAATATGGGGGCAACTGTAATAGCATAATAAAATATAATTTTAAAAAATTGTGAATGTTGTTCCAGTTATTTAGATCCCACTTCTAAACATTTATTCTAAAAATACGCTTCCATTCTTTATTAATGTCTTTACTGAGTGGGCTTATCTATTTGACTTTAAAATCAATTACAGAAAAGTAAAACAAAGGTTTATTTACATAGCTGTTCTTAGTTAAAACTACAATACCAACACTCCTTATAGAGCCTCATATACCCTATGGACCTTAGGAAAAGATACACATGCATATATACATTTATATATGATGCCCTATGAGTTTCAAGTTAAGAGCTCTTTATAGAGAGCAAAAATAGAAACAAAAAAATGAGACTATTTAATTGATCCCTTGGCTTGGGAGTGGGGCAAAATCCTTATATAGGATTGTCACTGATGCCTACATCTTTCCAAGTAAAGGTGCCCTCTATACTCTTGAACAAGCACTCCAATTTTTATGCTCCCATCACAGTCCATTCAATCTTAACATCTTAGAGGTTCACTTATCCTCACCCTTAATTATTTTTCCTCTGAGGCCTCTAAGACGAATAGACTTTGAGTAATGGGACTACATGGGACTGGACCTCTACTTGCCTGGCTTAGAGAAGATACTGGAAGTCGACTAGTACAAAAGTCTGATCCCCAATTTAGAAAGAGACCAAGAGATCATGTTAGAAGACGAAAATAAAATATATAAGCCAGAGCAAGATGGAAGGGGAGAGCATATCCAGTGATGCACCTGGGAGGCAGAATAACTTGTGAAGAGACAGATGCATTACTGAAATTAAAAAAGGTTGAAGCTAATACACATTGAGTGGTTTATCTTTAAAATTGTTTTCTCTAAATATCTAACTGCAAATTTTTGTACATTATATTTGCTGAACATATGAAAATAAAAAATAACTAATAAGTTAAAGTGGAAAATAAACTATAAAAATAAAATCATTTTCTAATAATTATTTAAACATTTGAAATCTTGTTTAAGAACAGTAAATTAAAGTTTAGAAATGTAAATGGAATGCTTTATATGCAATCTTGAGTTTACATTGCATAAACAAGAATAGAGAAGTGAAATATTTAATTCATTTTTCTGCCATCTTCATCTGGACATCTACAAGTCAGGACTGATCTACTGACCTTCTCCCCTAACCTGCTCTACCGGTATCTTTTCTACCTTAATTAATGCCAGCTCCATCCTTTCAGACACTCAGGCTGAAAAATCTGTTCGGAAATTCTATTGACCCTACCTTTAAAGTATATCTAGGACCAACTCATTTGATTCTGAAAATAGCCCCCATAAAATGGGTACTATATTTGTCCTCATTTTTTTAGAAAAGCAAAATAAATCAAGCTTCAAAGAGGATTAACTAGTCTAAGTTAGTTGCAGGTATTGGAGCCAGAATTCAGTCTAGACAGTTTGACTCCAGAGCCCAGGTTATTAACCATCAGGAAATATTACCTCCCTAAAGAAATTAAAATCTGTCTAAAACTGATTTAGTACTAGGCAGGACCAAACTCAGGAACAATATATGTGCATTCCACAGATTTGTTCCAAAGGCACTAATTTAGCATTGTACAAGTAAATGTACCCAGTAAAGCTGTTAGGAAATATATTATTAATGTACAGAATTAAATAAACTTAATATTTTGCTTTCATTATAATTGTGTGCATGTTTTGGTATTACGTTTTTAAAATATATTCTTCCTGGCCACTATATTTTGGAGAAGAATCTAAGAAAAATTTTGAGATTTAGAGATAACTACCACGAACAATTCCTAGATGTTAGAATGTACACTCCTAAAAAAGCAGGGACCATATCTATTTTGTCTATCATTACATACCCATGCCTAGCATATAATAAGTGCTTAATTTATATATATATAATTTATAATTTATTTTTCTTATATATTTATATTTCATGTATATTTTACACATGTATATATGTATACATCCTTCCACCAGTCACTCAATTCTTGATACCTATAATGCTACTCTTGTGTAAATTAAAGCAATGTTCTAACTGGTCTATCTTCATCTCCCTTATCTTTTCTCAGCACACAGCCAGAATAACCCTTTTAAAAAGAGCCAGATATTTCACTCCTTGGCTCAGAATCCCACAATGTCTTCCCACGTCAGAGGAAGGCCCATGTCAGAGAAGTCTTACCATAGCCTAGAAAGCCTGTCACCTCCCCACTCCGTTATACCTCTGTGACCTCCTAACAGTCATCTCACTCATTCCACTCCAATCACCTTACTGTCCCCTCAAATATTTCAGGTACAACCCTATTTTTAAGATCTTTGCATTGTGTCTTCTGGAACGCTCTGCCCATGTTATTTCCATGACTCTCATCTACTTATATCTTTGCCCAAATGTCTTTTCAATGAGTTCTACCCAAACCACTCCAATAGTTACAAATCTACCACCACCCAATTATCCCAACTTTTCTTTTATCCCATAGGATTTTATCATATAATTTAATGAGATGTGTTTAATCATGTCTTGAAAGACTTTTGCATCCCAAGTGTAGAATGGTGTCTATGTAAATACCTGAATGAATGAATGTTTATATCCCAGACAGTAGGTGCTCAGTATATATTTATTGACTATAGACCATGAAATACTACATTTATCATGGATTAGGATGCTTAACCAGAGAATGGAGCCTATTTAAATGTCAGCTCTGTAACTAAAATTACTAGATAGCTATACACAGCAAAATTATAACAGTAGTTACCACTGGGAGGATAATGTTCATTGCATCAGTGGGCAAGGGGATCTTTATTTGTATTATTACATTTCCCCCCAAAAGATGTAACACTCATGTCATTAAAATGAGTACAGATTTAAAAAAAAAAAAATTAGAGGTTTTGAAAGGAACACAGCAAGAAAAGGGGGCAGGATTTTTCAATCTGAAGAAAGGCAAAAAGAGGACAATTTTAAAGGTAGCTTAATAAGAAATGGACTTAAATACAATATGAAACTGGGTGCTTACAACTACTAAGAATAGAAATGGGATATTCTGAGGTAATAAATTAACATTTCAAAATTCTAGATTTTTTAAAAGATATGGCCCTGTCCAAATGTGACCTATCATCATTCATTTCAATCCTGTGATTCTGTAATGCCTAAAAATTCTTAAAGATAAGGAAATGGGACAATGTAACTTTAACACTAAAATGTTTCTTTAAAAATTCTACCTTAACATCTTTTCCCTCAATGATGGGAAACTGAAGGGGCATGAACCAAAAAAAAAAAAAAAAAAAAAAAGAAGTTTGAAAATCCAAATGTTTTTATTAGTATCACTACTAAGTATTGCCTCCCTCTCTTTAAGTCTAGGATATCCACCATTGCTTTGTTAGATTGTGCATAAATTGCAGTAAGTAAATTCTGCTTGGTTTCAAGGCCACAATTTAAGAGATTAGTTACAGTGAAAAATACATCCACCTCAGAAAATGTATGAATGATTGTTAAACTTCAAAAACATCAATATACCAACTTGATGGCTAATCTAATAACTAGAAAAACATTATTTTTGTTTTAGATATTTGTGAGTTATTCCATGTACTTTTCACAATTTTCTTTTTATGAGATAGGACTACAGGGCTTTTCCAAAAAGGTGTATGAAAGATACTCTTCCAGTAATTTAGAACAAAGCCTAAAGCATCTCTGTATACGTCACACAGTAAGTTCACTATGTGAGTTTAAAAATACGCTCAGGTATCTTTTCCATTTATATTTCAGTGGTATCTCGTTAGTATTTACAAAATAATTCTGAGCCAGTGGTATTTACAGGGCAAAATGGATATAAGGCTTTGCAACTATTTCCCCAAATACTACATAATACTTTGAACAAACATGCCACTGAAGAAATTTAACATTCAAATTGTTCATTTAATCTCCAAAAGTGAATCTAATTTTACTGTAAAGTTCTATCAACAGAAACATAAAAAATCCTGCATTCTTCCAAATGTGTCATGATTAGGTAAGAACTCATTTAGGCAAAACAGTATTTATGCTTTCATTTTATTGTTTTTAAGAATTAAACTGCCACCTCAGTAGTCTTAAGAGCAATATAATGAAACATACATACATTTAATTTAGACTATATCCATTATAGTTTCAAAGGCTTCCCTGAAATAACGGCTGGAATTCACATCTTTTTTCTTTAAGGAAAGAAACACTAACAGCAATTTTGTTATCCTTATACCTACCCACCCTCGTCCAAACAATAACTGGATGAATTCAAGTCTAACACACTTAAAAATTTGTCTGCTACAACACATTCATCTGATCTGCCTCCTTGCATAACTTGTATTTCTTAAACCTAACTGAAAATAAGTCATTTTTAAAAAGCCTGTGAGAATTCTCTTAATATGTGGAATTTTATACTATTTTGTCCAATACATAGACTAAGTGGTTTCATAACCACATCCACCTTTAGCGAATTTCAGTAAAAACAGGTGTTTTTCATAAATAGTTGAGAAGGTCTAAAATGAACTTGGCTATTCTCTTATTACATGAAAGAATGGTATTGGATTTTCAACACCACTTTATAACAGCTCCTAAAGAGGAGCATGAACAGGAATCAAGTTTGCACCAGTCCAAGTACCTACAGTAATATGATAGAAGCACTCACCACCAATTTTTCACACTATTTCACTCCTATGCTTCTAATGACAAAAATTTCTCACCAGAAATATTAACAGTGGACTCTCAAATTGATAGGTGTGAAAAATCACTTTAAAAGAGTGTATTAAGTTATTTTTGACTGATCAAGGTTGAAATGGCCATTTATTATTATTTCTAACTTCAGCTCTAAGTTCACAGATGACTTTGTATCTGATTATCCAAGATGAGAAACTGTTTTGTCTGGACCTAACAGAATCAAATGGTAAATTAGCAATCAGTTCACCCCTTGTCAAAAAGAAATGTTCGAAATTTATACACTACAAACTATTCAATAAAGGATTATCTGCATACTACACATTTCATGTTTATATTATGCACCATTTTAGGGGGGAGGAAATATTTCACAGGGGTTTATTCAAAGGATATATAATAACATCCTATGAATAATGAATTGTACATGAATTCTGTAGAAACTGAGTGGTCATCTTAGGTGGACTATAACAAGCCCCTATAATGCAAAAGCTGACTCTAAAGGCACCTTATAAAGCACTGAAATTCACAATTTAGTCATTTCTTTTCTCTTCTCCAATACAAAATCATCTGGTAGTCTTCACTGCTGATTCCACGTTAAAATATCCCAAGTTTTAGACTGCTTAACCAATAAAAGAAAAAGAAAATCATCAATAGTTTTAAAATTTCAAGTTAAAGAATGCTTATCACACAGTAATGAAACCTGAGCAATGCAAGTTTGTGACTACAAGAACATCCTTCATTAATACAGTATTCAAATTCCTCCACGGCATTCAGATTGTAATTTAAAACCCAATAAACAAGACCCCATTTAAGCAGAGGATCAAACTGTCATGAAATGAGGAATTACATAAAGCCTATTCAGCCCTAAATATTTAGTTTAAGACAATGAGCAGAGTAGAACACACTTCATCTAAAGAACACCATTTAAACAGTTCTATATAATGTTACTAAGATTATACATACGGTGAATCATGTGGTTCCAACCATTCGGTAAAAAGCGTTAATGAATAACAGCATCCCCCAACAGCCTGAAGCCTGCAGAGCCTAATATTTTGGACTTATCTTTCCAAGTAAAGAGTAATGCCTTTAATATCACAAACACAAATGTATCTCAGTACTGGAATTCCATTGTATTTTGGTGCTCCTGAGGCTGCCTAAATATGAAAAGGCATCCAAGTGAAGTGCATTATATACTTAACATACCTCAAAATTTCAGTGCCTAAAATGTGAAATAATTCTCTAGCATTTAACAGTCTGCCTTACAGTAAATTCTAGATTTTTACTTTTAAGGTTTTATTTTAACTTTGAGAAATTAGTGGTAAAACATATGGTTTTAAAAAACAGTATGTGGTTGCACTTAAATTCACATAAAAATAGCATTTTTACAACCATATTGAAATTTAATCCTTTTACACAGGTTAACAAAATGTATCACAAGAAAAATGAAACTGGGTTTAACAAAAGCAGTATTTTTGAAAGTGGAATAAAAATTTTTTTCTAATGTTTTACAAATGATGACCCTTGGGTCAATTTACCACACTAGGGGCACAAAGTTGTTAAAATATAGTTGTGCTCTCCTGAGCTACTTATCTGCACTATAGTACTTGAAATCAATCCTAAGGTGGAGAGTTAAAACCATTTTAAGTGACAAGACCCTAAGTGTTTTATAGCTACCTCGATAAGAGGTGTTTTTCCTTCCCAAAACAGTCAAAGCTTAAAAGATTGACTATAAGTTTTTTTTCATCATATTTTCAGTTCAAAATACTATATTATCATTGGTAATATGGTCTATATCTTGTCTGATCTGGATGATGTGGTCCAGGAAGTGGGGTCTGAGAAGGCGGACCCTGCATTCGTGGAGGAGGCGGCGGCCCTCTCGGTGCAGGCCATATACCAGGACTCATTCCCCCTGGTTGTGTAAATGGAGGGCTCAGAGTTCCTTGATCTTCAGTGAACTGGGGTAAAGAGTTAGGATTATAATGGTGAGGAGGGGGTGCAGTTACAGGTGGACCACCATGTTGAGGTGGGGGAGGTCCTGGAGGAGGATGATTCATATAAGGTGGCATCTGGGCAATAATATGTCCAGGGGGAGGGGTGATTGGTGGTGGAGCAGAGGTCATTGGTGGAGGTGGAGCTTGGCTATAAACCAAGTGAGGAGTACCTGCAGCCTGGGGAGGATGTGGCATTGGATGGCTTATTGGTGGTGGAGGAGGTGGGGGTGGTGCATAATGTTGCTGTGGAGGCATAATATGATGAGGGTGCGATACCACCGGTTGACCCTGATATTCAGGATGATGGTGAGCAGGTGCTGGGGCAGGAGGTGGTGGTTCTCTAGCACCTGAATTTGAGTCATCCTGAATAGGGACAGTTATTAAATTGCTGTGTTTTCTTGTTGAAATACGAAAGGTTTCCTGACTGACTGAACGAGGTGGAGGTGGAGCCATGGACAATTCTGCTGGAGGAGCACGAATATCCTCATGTGGCTGATTATAGTGCTCATGTGACACATGCTGCAAAGGAGGTGGTGGCATCATGATGTGCTGCTTTGGTGGAATATGGCTCATATGGTGCTTGTCTGGCGGCATTATAAAACGATCAGGCATTTCAGTTGGTGGTGGGGCAATAGGTGGGTGAACATTTTCAAGTGAAGCACGGGTAACAGGTTTTCCAGCTCTCATATGGCGGTGGTTGATATGAGCCTGTAAGTCTCTCTGAGACAAATACGTTCTCTTGCACCCTTGAACAATGCTACACATGAAGAGAGAACCTCGTGTACACTGCTCAATTCGCTGCACAGGATCACTACAGCTAAATTAGAAAAAGAAAAAACCTGATTTACTAAAACAGACTTTAAAAATAATGCACTTAGTTTCAAAGATATGCTTATTTTTAAAACTTGTTATGGAAAATACTGCAAAAGTTCACAATTAAAAACTGTACTGTAAATGAACCTTTAATCTTTCCCACTTTGTTCACTATTAAGCGTCAGCATTTCTAACTTCAGAAATCTTAATACAAGAAAAAACTGAAAGTGTATCAAACAGAATATATTTTATCACCTTATTGTTCCCGAGACCCAGAATTGATCTGATTTTCTCAAACAATTCTATGCTTTGCATCCATTTGCAAAAAAATCCAGAAAGTGCAAACCAAATGTCACAATCATGGAATTCAAACTTGTATGGTATTTGAGCAACAAGCATTTGCTGAGCAAATACTATGTGAAAGAACACTAAGTGGAAGATGCTGCAAGGACTACTAAAACAATATTATCCTAATATCAGGATTCTTAACATTAAACGGCATAAAATTTAAATTCAAACACTGATTATCAAGAGTCTCTTGAGGAAGGGACCTTTCTGGATGGTCAAATTTATTACTAAAAAGCATTACACACTCCTGCCTTTCTCAATTGTCAACACTAATTTTAACGACTCAGGGTTAAAATTATAACTATTCTTCATTCTCTATATTTAGTCTACTTTGCCTTTATTCTTCTGAAATAGCAGGAAGAGAACTAAACTAGGAATCAGAAGAACTGGCACCTCGTACTGACTATATAATCTTGGAGAGGTCATTTAATCTGTTTCTTCATCTATAAATAGGTTAAAACATCTACTCTAACTCACTGTTTTTATATCTACTTTGCCGAAAGTGTATCCTTAAATCAATGGAACAATGAAAATAACAGTAGTTAATCACTAAACACTATATCACTATAATCTATTATCATTTAATATGTGTATCAGGTTATTGGACACTATATTAGATGTCCTTTTTTTTTTTTTTTTTAATTTTTTTAATCCTCACCCAAGGACATGCTTATTGATTTGAGAGAGAGAAAGGGAGGGAGAGAAAGAGGAGAGTAAAATCAATGTGAGAGAGAAACATTCATTGGTTTGTCTCTTGCATGCACCCTGACCTGGGATGAACCGGAACCTAGGTAGGCACCCTGACTCGGAATGGAGCCTGCAATCTTTTGGTCTACAGGATAACACTCCAACCAACTGAGCCACACTGGCCAGAGTGGCTCTATATTCTTGACTTTTGAGTCATGTCTGTATTTCCATCCTTGCTGTATAAGGCTGGCACTCCTTCTTGAAACTAATAGGTTTCCTTTTAATAGCCATTTGACATACATCTCACTTTCTTTGCTTCTTTTCACTGTAAGCTCAAGAGCATCTCCACAGTAACAGGATGTGAGCAGTAGTATATAATAGTTACATTAACTTGGATTGCCATTTCTTCACTTTCTGATCTGGGTCTGTTAACCCAGATAGGCTTATGCTCTAAGTAGCTAAGGGCCAAACAGTGAGTTGCTTACTGGAGTTACATTTAATACCTTGAAAATTAAATTCCCTTTTAAATATTAACATTAGGACACTATATCAAAGAGAAAAGCTTTTAATTTACTCTACTAGTGTTTTACAACATCTAAAAACCCTTTATCCCAATGAAGCTATCAAATAAATTTACTGTATAACTTTGAGTGAATGTACACCATATTGGAAAGTTAGGCATTAGAGGAAATTAGGCAAACAGGCAAATATGTACTTTTAATTTCACAATTCTTCTGAATTATAATTCCACAAAAGAAATATTCTTTAGTCATACTACAAATTTTACAATCTGTGACTTTAAAGAGTTTATAAAAATATGCCAAGACAATCAGTTTTTACTGGTTTGTCAATGACTTATCCTTTCTCTCTCAGTGATGCCAACCTTCCTACACCATAAAAGGAAATCACCCTTTACAATTGTCCAAGGCTTTGCTATCAACCAAAAGAACGATTCTTGCGATAGCTTCTGACATAGGTTAAAAGAAATCTAGGACAAGGAAGTTTCCCTCAAAGCTTTCCTCAAGCCTTCTATCAGGGGTTCTACATTGATATAAAAATTCCTAATTTAATCTGGAACCTTCAAGACCACTCCAGTATAGATCAATATGAACCAATGCCTCTAGATCTTCATAACTTGACTGAGTCTATGCCATCATGGTGTTCTAAAATATCCTCAAGACATAACAATCAGATTTGAATGTAATAAATAAGAGCTTATACTTACAAACAGTACTTACTATATTCTAGGTAATACAGAAAAAGAGATATCTAATAATATATTATTAACATTAATAACCCAATGAGGTAGATGCTATTATAATAGCTCCATTTTACAGATGAATAAACAGTCTATATCAGACAACTAATAAATAAATGGCAGAACAGGGATTTGAACCCAGTAATTCTAATTCCAAAGTCTTTGCTCTCAATCACTATTTAATACTAACTCTCCAGTGTTCTATCAAAACAAGAAAATAACTATTTTGGCTTATAACAAATTTTGTGATGACAAATATATTTTGTCAATTTGGCCAATCTGTATTGGCTGATAACAGCTATCTACCCCTATCCTAGGAAGGTTAAGGCCAACTCTGGGCTCACACAGAAAGAATAGCTATGCCTATACAGCTGATACGCTGCCATTGATATATATCACTTCTTACCTTTAACCAAGATTATATCTCTAGAGCACAAACTTTATTATTTAAAAATGTGGCTGGTGTGGCTCAGTAGATTGGGTACCAGCCTGCAGATCAGGGGGTTGCTGATTCAATTCTCAGTCAGGGCACATGCCTGGGTTGTGGACCAGGTACCCAGTTGGAGACACACAAGAGGCAACCACACATTGATGTTTCTCTCCCTCTCTTTCCTCTCCCTTCTCCTCTCTCTAAAAATAAATAAAATCTTAAAAAAAAAATGTAATGATGATCTTACCCTGGACACATCTTATCTCCCTTTTTTTCATGTAAAATAGCACAGTCATAGCAAAAAACATGCTTACATGGAATCTGTGAACAGACATAATACAATTATACATATTAGAACAAATTAAATATTTCCCAAAAATAACACTAAGAA